>NC_071629.1:18833000-19482500 GCF_014839835.1 Dryobates pubescens | reverse complement strand
TCCTTCCCACAGTGTTTGCAGGCAACGTGCTTTAGCAGGCTGCTGACATTGCCATGCTCTCCTGTGCTTCCAGAGGGGAGAAGCATTTAGAAACCCCAAATGAGAACGCAATAACTCTGAGACAAAAGTCCCCAGCATGTTGATCCAGCCGTCCTCACAGCCACGGTCACCCCAGGCATCCCTTTCCCAGCCAGGCTCGCTCCAGCCCCACACCCCAAGCTGTCTGGTGCTGCTGCTGGGGGTGACCTGTCTGCCTTGCCTTTCTTTTGAGGTTTTTGTCAGGTCTCCCCAGCTGAAAAATCAAATATGTATGTCCAGTGTGCTTTTTATCTAGTTAACTAAACACAAATAACGTGTTCTGCCTCTTCACTTTGAAAGCTTTCAACCCTTTGCCTTTTATCTCTGCCTGCATTGTTCTTTAGCAACCTGACAGTTGAGTATTAAATGGTTTCTCTTTTTGTTTGCCTTCATCCTCTGCCCATAATTTTCAGTGACTTTTTTTCACTGAGCATCACTTCCCAACGTGCCTTTGTGTGTTCAGAGCTAGGCAACGCTGGGTGTTGACACGATCCAGACTTCAGAAGCAGAGGTACTTGCAGAAGGTGTTTCTTTTTCAGTACTGTGTCCAGTTCTGGGCCCCTCAGTTTAAGAAGGGACATTGAGACACTTGAATGTGTCCAGAGAAGGGCAACGAGGCTGGGGAGAGGTCTTGAGCACAGCCCTGTGAGGAGAGGCTGAGGGAGCTGGGGTTGCTTAGCCTGGAGAAGAGGAGGCTTAGGGGAGACCTTCTTGCTCTCTACAGCTCCCTGAAGGGAGGTTGTAGCCAGGAGGGGGTTGGTGTCTTCTCCCAGGCAAGCAGCACCAGAACAAGAGGACACAGTCTCAAGCTGTGCCAAGGGAGGTTTAGGCTGGAAGTGAAGAGTTCTTCCCAGCAAGAGAGATTGCCCATTGGAATGTGCTGCCCTGGGAGGTGGTGGAGTCACCACCACTGGAAGTGTTTAGGAAGAGACTGGATGGGGTGCTTGGTGCCATGGTTTAGTTGATTAGATGGTGTTGGGTGATAGGTTGGACTTGATGATCTTGAAGGTCTTTTCCAACCTGGTTAATTCCATTCCATTCCATTCCATTCCATTCCATTCCATTCCATTCCATTCCATTCCATTCCATTCCACTGTCCTCCATCAGGTTCTCCTGCTGTGTTGGGCCCATTCCTTTGAAGAGTTATTTCTTGCCAGCCATTCCCAGTGAACAGTTGTGCTGTGGTGATTGGTTTGCTGGCAAAGATGTCACTTTGGTGACTGCAATGGCCATTTCCAGGTTAGCTCTGGAGTTTGAACTGAATTAGAAGCAACAGCCAAAAGAAACAACTTGGTGAAGATCACCGTTGGGGTTTGTTGGGTTTCCACCCCTCCCCCCCCCCCCCCAGCTGTCTCCTAGCACAGAAGTTGCTAACACAACTACCACATAGCTGCATGTCACATGTGGGCAGAAGTATCTGTAGCAACAATGTGAGCTGGAATGATGCTGTGGAATTCCTGCTATGCTGAGGCACTGAAGGATGGTTTAAATTAAAGCTGAGGGTAAGCACATTATTTACTTGATGAGGTTTGTTCCACTCCTCCTCTTGGGATACCTAAAAGCAGGCTGCTGGTTCTTCCTCTTTTTCTTTAGTTCCTCTGAGATGCCTGATGCCCTCTAACTCAAAATGACACTCAGCATTTGAAATTCACCTTCATGTGGTTGCATGTGGTCATGCAGATCGCACAGCGGTGCAGTGTCTGGAGCCTGGATGGCCGTGGGTTGTTTCTCACAAAGGGGAAGGGGCAAGAAAAGCCAACAGGGAAGTTCAGCCTCCCAAGGAGATCACAGAATCATAGAGTCACAGAATGCCAGGTTGGAAGGGACATCAAGGATGCTTCAGAAAACAAATATCCTTCTCTTCCTGCTTCCCACAACCAGTTTCACATAGAATCATAGAATTGTCAGGGTCGGAAGGGACCTCAAGGATCAGCCAGTTCCAACCCCCCTGCCATGGGCAGGGACACCTCACACTACAGCAGGTTGCTCACAGCCACTTCCAATCTGGCTGCAAAAACCTCCAGGGAAGAGGCTTCCACCACCTCCCTGGGCAACCTCTTCCAGCTTCCTTTCTCCCCAGAGCCCCACCTCTCTTTGTCCTTCACTGGGCTGAGCACAGTTCTTGGTGGGTGTCCAGGTTTTCCTGGCACAGAATCCCAGCCAGCCATGGGCTGTAGGCCATTAGCAGTTCTGAGTCAGCCAGGACAGGTGGCTGGAGTTGGCTGCAGGTGTGTCCCAGACCACACTCAATATAAAGGAGGAAGTTTGGTAAGTCTTGTGTTTGGGCTTTTCACCCTCCTCCTCTTCCTTCTCCTGAGGACTATTTTCCTGAATGCTGTGACTGCTGCACTCTTGCTGGGCTGAGTATAACTTTATATCCCTTGTGCTGACATTGGTATTAATTTGTCTGCTTCATTAAATCCATTTCAACCTGGGGGGGGATTTCTCTCCTTTCCCTGGTTCCCCTTCTCTGCTGGGCAGGGGTGCTAGAGCAGCTGCTGGAGTCGATCCCCAGACCTGAGCTTATTTGCAAGGAGGAATCTATGATATTTTCTTCTGAACAACATGATCTCTGTCTTCTGTCCTTGCTAGATCTCAATATGCCTAGTGGGAATCACAAAGGGAGTGTCAGGAAGCTGGGAATCTGTTTCCACGTTTGCATGCAATAGCAGAAGCAATGGTGTGCCATGGGAATGCCCAGTGTCATCAGCCTGAGTGTCACCCTCTAGCTGAGGGTCTCAGTATGGAAAGGACTCTCCAGGGAACATGAGGGATGAAGCTCTTCTCACTGCAATGCTTGTAAGGTAGCTTTTTTTGCTGTCTGACAAACTGCTTTCTTCATGAACAGAGGAGCTGTGAAGGGAAAACCAGTAGCAAGACTTCTAGACTATGGACAACAGAATGCAAACCAGGCAGCCCCTGAGCATCAGGAGGCTTGGGGGTGGGGGGGAGACCTTCTTGCTCTTTGCAGAAAGGAGGTTGCAGAGCAGTGAGTGTTGGTCTCTCCTCCCTAGTAACAAGTGATGAGAGGAAATAGCCTCAAGTTGCACCAGCAGAGGACTGGGTTGGATATGAGAAGAAACTTCTTCACTGCCAGAGTCCTCAAAGGCTGCTCAAGGAGGTGGTTGAATCCTCATCCCTGGAGGTGCTTCAAAGAGGTAGAAATGTGATGCTGAGAGACGTGGCTTAGCACCAGGCTGGCTAGAGTTAGATACTGGTTGGGCTCAATGATCTTAAAGACCTTTTCCAACCAAAGTGATTCTGTAACTGTGGTGTAGGAGGTGACTGCATGGGTGGGCTCAGGGTTGAGGACTAGTGGTCTCTGGTGACATAACACCAGAAGTCACTATTGCTTCCAGTAGTCCTGAGAGCTCCACAGAGATAATAACCTTCTCCCACTTTCCTTACACCTTGGCCAAGGCAGCCTAGGGTCTGAGCCTGCTTTCATTGGGTATTGATGAGCTGCTCCCTGCTCTCCCAGGTAGTCTGGCTGAGTTCAAAGGCACTGCTGTAGTTGCCTGGGTAAGGATTATTCTCAGGAGTAAATCTCCACAGGATCAGGCCCTAGGTGTGCATGATGTCTTTGATTTAGTTCTTTAAATGCCTGCAGTTGAAGCCTGCAGGTGCATTTACTCAAATCCAACTTGCTCATGTTTGTTGGGGGTAGGGTTTTTGGCAAAAGCTGCTTTGAAAGGGGAAGAAAAACCCCAGAATCTCCAAAAAGCACTGAAAT
Organism: Dryobates pubescens; assembly: GCF_014839835.1. Taxonomy (NCBI): domain Eukaryota; kingdom Metazoa; phylum Chordata; class Aves; order Piciformes; family Picidae; genus Dryobates; species Dryobates pubescens. The sequence goes on along the minus strand of NC_071629.1, from coordinate 19,478,689 downwards.
GGATGGCTGCCACAATAAAATGGGTTACCTGGAGGGGCCACATTTTTAGCCAGAGCTGTCCTGAAAGCCCCATCTCTGTCCTAGTATGGGAAGGCCTTTGATACCGTCCCCCACAGCAAACTCCTGGCCAAGCAGTCAGCCCCTGGCTTGGACAGCAGCACTCTGAGCTGGGTTAGGAACTGGCTGGAGGCTGAGCCCAGAGAGTGGTGGTGAATGGTGCCACTTCCAACTGGCAGCCAGGCACCAGTGGTGTCCCCCAGGGATCAGTGCTGGGCCCCATCCTGTTCAATATCTTCATTGATGATCTGAATGAGGAGGTTGAGTCAGTTGCCAGTAAGTTTGCAGATGACACCAAGTTGAGGGCAGGAGTTGATCAGTTAGAGGATAGAAGGGCTCTGCAGAGGGATCTTGACTGGCTGGACAGATGGGCAGAGTTCAACATGATGGCATTCAACAAGTCCAAGGTCTATTCTAAATAGGGGCTCTCAAAGGCTGAAGGAGGCTGCCCAGGGAGGGGTTTAAATCCCCATGCCTAAAGGTGTTTCAAAGATGCAGAGATGTGATGCTGAGCAATGTGGTTTACTCAAGGACCTGTCAGTGTTATGTTAACAGTTGCATTTGATCTTAGAGGTCTTTTCCAACTAAAACAATTCTATGACTCTGTCATGGCCAGAAGAATAGACTAGAATTAACCAGGTTGGAGAAGACCTTTGAGATCATTGAGTCCAACCTATCACCCAACGCCATCTAATCAACTAAACCATGGCACCAAGCACCCCATCCAGGCTCTTCCTAAACACCTCCAGTGATGGTGACTCCACCACCTTCCTGGGCAGCACATTCCAATGGCCAAGCTCTCTTTCTACGAAGATCTTCTTCCTAACCTCTAGCCTAAACCTCCCCTGGTGCAGCTTGAGACTGTGTCCTCTTGTTCTGGTTGCCTGGGAGAAGAGACCAACCCCCACCTGGCTACAATCTCCATTCAGGTAGTTGTAGTCAGCAATAAGGTCTCCTCTGAGCCTCCTCTTCTCCAGGCTTGAGCATTCCCAGGCTCAGGAGAGGAGGCAAAATGCCTGCAATGCTTGTGCTACTTCTGAGCCTTTCCCTCCCCGTGTCCCAGACCTCAGAGGTCTTTTCCAGCCTCAGTAATTCTGTGACTCTGTAAAACATGGCATATCTTCTCTTTCTAAAGCTGCAGTGTGTTCAGTGTGCTCAGAACATGGGGTTTAAAGTGAAGCTGGGTGTTTTCTGGAGCTGTTTGTGCATCAGGATGTGTCATGTCAGCTGAGATTAGGGCTTGTGGTGTGACCCAGGAACCACATGTGCTGGCTGGGGACTGAGACAGAGGCAAAAGAGTGCTCAGAGCTTTGGGGAAGTCAAAGATCAGCTTTGGAGGGCCACAAAAAATAAAGCTGGCCTCTGATGTCTGTCTGGTTTTAATGTGCTTCCCAAGATGAGACTCTGGATGGTGATTTGGGGCTGGTTTGTTGGGGGTTTCTTTTTCTGCTCAGCACATTTTCTGGAGGATTTAAAAAGCAGTGAAAAAGTTCTCTACTTCTCAACAGTTAACCCTTTCCTCTGTGGCTTAGGGCTTGCCAAGAGTTTATTCTCTGCTTTTCTAGGGGAGTGAAGTTTCCAAAGCAAACTTTGCTGTTTGTTTTGGCCACTGATACTTTTTTTTTTTTCCTAGCCAGTTCCCCTATTTAACACCCAGAAGCTTCAAGACAAAGGTAGAATCAGAGAACTGTTTCAGTTGGAAAAGGCCTCTAAGATCGTCAGGTCCAACCATCAATCCGACACCATCGTGGCCATTAAGCCATGTCCCAAAGTGCCATGGCCACGCAGATCTCGAACACCTCCAGGGGTGGAGACTCCTCCACCTCCCTGGGCAGCCTGTTCCAGTGTCTGATCACTCCTTCAGCAAAGGCATTTTTCCTAAGATCCAGCCTAAACCTTCCCTGCCACAATTCCAGGCCATTTCCTCTCGTTCTATCACTTCTTATTAGAGAGAAGAGACCAACACCCACCTTGCTCCAATCTCCTTTCAGGGAGCTGTAGAGAGCAATGAGGTCTCCCCTTAGCCTCCTCTTCTCCACACTAAACACCCCCAGTTCCTTCAACTGCTTCTCTCCAGACCCTTCCCCAGCTTCATTGCCCTTCTCTGGACCTGCTCCAGCACCTCAATGTCCTTCTTGGAGCGAGGAGTCCAAAACTGAACCCAGGAATCAAAGTAGCCTCACCAGTGCTGAGTCCAGGGGACAATCCCTCCCCATGGTACTTCTGGCCACACCATTGCTGATCCAGACCAGGATGCTGGTGGCCTTTTTGGCCACCTGGGCACACCCTGGCTCATGTTCATCCAGCTGTTGACCAACACAGTATCACTAAGGTTGGAAGAGACCTCAAAGATTGAGTCCAACCTGTCACCACAGACCTCATGACTAGACCGTGGCACCAAGTGCCACATCCAATCCCTTCAGGGATGCTGACTCCACCACCTCCCTGGGCAGCCCATTCCAATGATGAATGACTCCCTGTGAAGAACTTTCTCCTCACCTCAAGCCTAAACTTCCCCTGGCACAGCTTGAGACTGTGACACCCCCCGGTCTTTCTCTGCTGGGCACTTCCCAGCCACTCTGCCCCCCAGCTTGGAGCATTCTGGGGCTCTTGTGACCCAAGTGCAAGACCAAACACTTGGCTTTGTTAAACCTCATATAGCTGACCTTGAACCATCAATCCAGCTAGGAGCCTTTGCAGAGCCTTCCTACCCTCCAGCAGACCCACACTCCTGCCCAACTTAGCATCATCTGCAAACTCACTGAGGGGAGGGTGCCTCAATCATAGAATTGTCAGGGTTGGAAGGGACCTCAAGGATCAGTCAGTTCCAACCCCCCTGCCATGGGCAGGGACACCTCACACTACAGCAGGCTGCTTAGAGCCCCATCCAGCCTGGCTGCAAACACCTCCAGGCATGAGGCTTCCACCACCTCCCAGGGCAACCTGTGCCAGTCTCTCACCACCCTCATGGGGAACAACTTCTTCCTCGCATCCAATCTCAATCTACCCAGTTCTAGTTTTGTTCCATTCCCCCCAGTCCTATCACTCCTTGACACCCTACAAAGTCCCTCCCCAGCTTTCTTGTAGCCCCCTTCAGATACTGGAGGGCCACCATTAGGTCTCCTTGGAGCTACCTTCTCTCCAAACTGAACAGCCCCCAACTCCCTCAGTCTGTCCTTATAGTAGAGGAGTTCCAGCCCTCTTCTCATCCCCATTCTAAAGAGGACTGGTCCCAGTACTGAGCCCTGGGGAGCACCACTTGTGACCAGCCACTGACTGGATTCAATTCAATTCACCCCCAACAATCCACCACCTATTGGGGGCTAAAGAGGAATTCTACTTGATAGTTCCCAAATAACTCTCTACAGAAAATGTGTTCTTCTTGAGGGGGTGGGGGAAATGTGGCCAATAAAATCAAGTCCCTGACTCTAATCTTCACCTGGAATTTATTTTAATGACTCACCTCTCTTATATCCATGCAGCTGTCTTCTTGCCTGTCAAGTATCCACGACCACTTGTGGTGCAGCTGCTTTGCCTCAGGCACGCACCAAAAAGGTTAAAGGGGCTTTTAAAGCTGGTACCCACGTCAGTGCTTTTGGCATCTAAACAAACAGCTTCACTCTTGGGCTGTGTGCATGTGTCCTCATCATGTTGTGTCTTCTGTTACCAGTCAGCCCCTCTTATTGATGGGAGGCAACGTGGGTTAGTGCCCTGACAGTCCAGCTCTTTCCCAGGGAGGTGGTGGAGTCACCGTCCCTGGGGGTGTTCGAAAAGGGATTGGATGTGGTGCTTGAAGCTATGGTTTAGTAGTCATGAGGTGTTGGGTGACAGGTTGGACTTGGTGATCCTTGAGGTCTTTTCCAACCTTTTTGAGTCTATGATTATATGATTTAGAGGACAGTCTCAAGCTGCACCAGGGGAAGTTTAGGCTCAAGGTGAGGAGAAAGTTCTTCCCAGAGAGAGCGGTTAGCCATTGGAATGTGCTGCCCAGGGAGGTGGTGGAGTCCCCATCCCTGGAGGTGTTCATGAGGGGACTGGATGTGGCACTTGAAGCCATGGTTTGGTCATGAGGTCTTGGGTGACAGGCTGGACTTGATGATCTTTGAGGTCTCTTCCAACCTTATTGATTCTATGATTTTATTTGGGGGTGTGACTCCAGGCACCACAACTTTGGCCGTGAATACTTGGCTGTGACCCACATTATGCAGTCACCAGGAATCACCATCACTGGAGGTGTTCAGGAGGAGACTTGATGGGGTGCTTGGTGCCATGGTTGAGTTGATTAGGTGGTGTTGGGTGATAGGTTGGACTCGATCTCAAAGGTCTTTTCCAACCTGGTTAATTCAATTCAATTCAATTCAACCTGGTCTATTCTATTCTCTTCTATATTCTATTCTCTTCTATATTCTATTCTCTTCTATATTCTATTCTCTTCTATATTCTATTCTCTTCTATATTCTATTCTCTTCTATATTCTATTCTCTTCTATATTCTATTCTCTTCTATATTCTATTCTCTTCTATATTCTATTCTCTTCTATATTCTATTCTCTTCTATATTCTATTCTCTTCTATATTCTATTCTCTTCTATATTCTATTCTCTTCTATATTCTATTCTCTTCTATATTCTATTCTCTTCTATATTCTATTCTCTTCTATATTCTATTCTCTTCTAATTCTAATTCTATCCTATTCTATTCTCAAGTGATAGGGATGGGTATTTATTGTTTGTGTTATGACATTGATAGGGATGGGTATTTATTGTTTGTGCTATGACCTTGTCTGGGGATCCAGCTGAGCAGTGCCTGCTGCTTCTAGACACAGCTTGTGCATGTGGGGAGAAGTGGGCTTTGCCCTTCTGCACCCTTTGGCCAGGTGAGAGGCAGAAATGGAAGGGGAGCTGGCAGGACCAAGCCCTGTGCTGACCACCCCACAGCACCTGGAGATGTGTAGAATTTAGGAAATAAGCCAAATATAACTCTTTGAAAGGAGGCATCCAGGCAGGGAGTTTGGGGATTTCATTGCTTTGGAGGTCAGTAGGGGTTAGCACAGCCCCTGCCTCCTGGGCAGGGTCCCTTGGGCTTGGGCTGTGGGGTGAGACCCATCCTGCTCCTGGCTGCTGGCTGATAAGCTGTGTCTCAGCTGGTTGCTTTCACAGGAGTTATTTTCAACCAAGCAAGCATATTAGGCAGCCAGCTTAGGGTCTAGGGTTTGACTGTAGTATCTAGAGCAATTAGAGCAATTTAGTTTTGCAGATGTAATGGGACAGCAGCCTGCTGGCTTCAGCTGGAGCTGCACTTGTGTAAGAATCCAGGGCTTTTGTGGGGGAGATTCAGCTTACTGCTTCTCTGCCTCCTGCTGAGACATCTCTTTGAGTCTTGTGTCCTCTAAGTATTTCTGATATCCTTCTCTGGCCGACACTGCTGCTGGCTGTGGAGTTCTGAGGTTTGGGAACAAAAGTGAGAGTCCTGAATTGGAGTTAATGCTCTTCAGTCCAGTCTCTGGAGAAGACTTATCTAACAGCCATTTGCACATCCATACTAGGTAACAGAAACCCTGGAGGGGCTTCTCCTGGCATTTCTTCTACTGACTTCTCTTTCATCTCCAAGCCCTGCTTCTGAGGAAGCCACTGGCCCTAAATCCTGGTGTAAGCAGCTGCATTTCTGTTGGGCCAACAGCCCTCCTAAGAACTACCTTAGCTTGGATTCAAGGTTTTTGGCAGACTTGCTATGAAAGTTCAGGTTGTTTCTGAGAGCTGGGCAGCTATGGACAAGCTAGGGTGCCAGTGCTGTAGAAGTGTCCTACACTCAAGCTTTTATGTGCTGTTGTAGGAATGCCTGTGGCTGCTGTGAAGAAGGAACAAGAGGAGTGATGGGACAGAGGCTGAACCCTTGTGCAGTCCTTAAGTCTTAACCAGGCAGCACCTGGGGCAGAGCACAGACTCATAGAATTGTTTCAGCTGGAAAAGATCTCTGTGGTCATAGAGTCCACCCCATGCCACCATGACCACTAAACCATGTCCCAGAGAACCATGTCTACACGTCTTTTGAATGCCTGCAGGGATGGTGACTCTACCACCTCTCTGGGCAGCCTGTTCCAATGCCTGACCACTCTTTCATAGCCCAGGCTGGGTCCTGCCTTCCACCCTTGTTCACTGCCACATGGCTGCTCAAGGACTATTGGTGCATCTAAGTGAATCCATGGACATGGAAAATACCTCTCCTTAAAATGTAACTTCAGCTTAGAGATCATCTCCCTGAACACACCCTGGGCTTTGTCCTCCTGCTCTGGGTTATTCATACCTTTCACACTGGTGCTATTTCAACTACCTCCTGAAAGGCAGAGCTTTGGCTTTCCAAAGCAGAGTGTTGGGGTGGTGGCTTTGGTTTCCCCAGTGCTCAGAGTTCTCTGTGTGTCCAGAGAAGGGCAACAAATCTGGGGAGGGGTTTGGAGCACAGCCCTATGAGGAGAGGCTGAGGGAGCTGGGGTTGCTTAGCCTGGAGAAGAGGAGGCTCAGGGGAGACCCTATGGCTGTCTACAACTCCCTGAAGGGAGGTTGTAGCCAGGTGGGGGGTGGTTTCTTCTCCCAGGCACCCAGCACCAGAACAAGAGGACACAGTCTCAAGCTGCACCAAGGGATGTTTAGGTTGGGTGTTAGGAAGAAGTTCTTCACAGAGAGAGTGACTGGCCATTAGAATGTGCTGCCCAGGGAGGTGGTGGAGTCACCACCACTGGAGGTGTTTAGGAAGAGCCTGGATGGGGTGCTTGGTGCCATGGTTTAGTTGATCAGATGGTGTTGGATGATAGGTTGGACTCGATGATCTCAAAGGTCTCTTCCAACCTGGTTAATTCTAATTCTTTTGTCTGCCCCTCTGCTGCTTTTCCCAAGCCCAACCCAGCCATGTGGGCAGGGATTCATGCCTTGGTTGGGGTTCTCTCATTTAATTTTCATGCATCATTTATAGCTTGCTGCAGTGATTTCATGAAGTGAATGTATGTAGTTAACTCGGGGCAGGGGGGGCGGCGGGGAGCTGGGAACACAGCTGAGGCAGAAGGCTTGCTCCCTGCCTTGGTCATTGTTTGCTGTACTTGGAGTGTGCTGGTGAGAAACTGCTTCTGAACCAAGCACTCAGATTTATTACTATTTTTTCCCTCATGGAACTTCATTGAGCAGGGAGACCTGGAGGTGACTGACTTCAGAGGAGCGCAGGGCTCTGCTCCTGTGAAGCTGAAAAACAACACCCAGCTGCCAGCAGGAGTTTACACAGCAACCCTGCCTTCTGGGGTGGGCAGCCACACTCAGTCCTTGTGTTGTCCCCCTCCTTGGCCTTTGTTGGGCAAAAGCAGGCATCCAGGGGAGCTGGTGGAGAGATCTGGGGGGTATAGCTGAGAGCGGTTGTCCTCCCTTCCCTGCCCTTTCCTTTTTCATGGGGCTGACCATTCATATTCTTCATTTGTTTGATATAGTTGAGAGATTTGGTTAAGCTCAGAGTGTGCAGTGATTGCATTTCTGCTCCAGCTGCTTTCATTAAGTTGTTTGCTGGGTTGGTGTGTCTCATGTCATGCTGGAAATGACAAATGAGGAGAATGAGCCTGCCCTTATTGATTTCCATCTGGTTAGACTGGCAGTGCTTGGAAATGGCACAGGAACTGTGTCTCATTTGACGTGCCACATGTTCATGGGCATGTGCCACTGCTGGGAAGGTGATGGAGCAGCTGCACAGATGGCCTTAAGCAGAGGTGGCCATCCAACTATCACAGACCCCAGGGCAAGGACTAGATATGAACAGCCAAGTTTGATTTGTTGCTTCTGTTGAGCCAATTCTATTCTATTCTTGTAAGAGATGCCCAGCTTCCATGGACCACAGGGGTGGGACTTGCACTGAATAGAATAGAATAAACTTCTTCACAGTATAGCTAAGGCTGGAAGAGACCCCAAGGATCATCGAGTCCAACCTGTCTCCACAGACCTCATGACTAGACCATGGCACCAAGTGCCACATCCAATCCCCTCTTGAACACCTCCAGGGATGGGGACTCCACCACCTCCCTGGGCAGCACATTCCAATGACGAACGACTCGCTCAGTGAAGAACTTTCTCCTCACTTCGAGTCTAAACCTCCCCTGGCACAGCTTGAGACTGTGTCCCCTTGTTCTGATGCTGGTTGCCTGGGAGAAGAGACCAACCCCCTCCTGGCTACAACCACCTTTCAGGTAGTTGTAGAGGGCAATGAGGTCACCCCTGAGCCTTCTCTTCTCCAGGCTAAGCAACCCCAGCTCCCTCAGCCTCTCCTCACAGGGCTGTGCTCCAGACCCCTCCCCAGCCTTGTTGCCCTTCTCTGGACATGTTCAAGTGTCTCAATGTCCTTCTTAAACTGAGGGGCCCAGAACTGGACACAGGACTCAAGGTGTGGCCTAACCAGTGCTGAGTACAGGGGCACAATGACCTCCCTGCTCCTGCTGGCCACACTTTTCTTGCTGCACCCCAGGATGCCATTGGCCTTCTCGGCCGCAAGGGCACATTGCTGTCCCATGGAGTACTTGCTGTCCAGTCCTATCCTTGAAGGCAACCAGTGAATGTGGTTCTGCCATGAGATTTGGGAAGGGGAATCCTTTGAGAGGGCAAGAGGATAGCAAGCAGATCTAATTCTTCATGCAGTGAAAGATGCTCTGTATCCCAGTCCAGCAAGCAGTGCTAAGGAGCTGTGTTATGACCTTGTCTGCTGTTAGCAGCTTACACAGCCTGCCAAGGAGAAACCAGCCTGTGTTACAAGGGCCATATGGTATTGTCCTAACCCAGTGTGTAAATCCCTAATACAATTAGAAGATCCAGCTTCCATGCTGAATTAGAGCCTCTGTGCTGCTTTATCTTGAGGAAATTCTGGATCATTCAAAACTGTTGATACCAGGAAGGAAAAGGAAAAAATGCCTGTGAATGGGAAAGGGCTGGGGTCTGCCAGCCTCCTGGGTGGGACATCCCTTGTGGTGGCTTCTGCTGTGAGAAAGCCCATTGCTGCTTCCCACAGCCCCTTGGGAGCTGCCTGGAGCTGGCCCTTGGGTGCTGGCTGTCCAACCTTGCAGTAGCAGATGTCTGTTTTCATAGAACCATTTAGGTTGGAAGAGACCTTTTAAGATCATAGAGTTCAGCTCTGAACCCAGCTCTGCCAAGTCCACCACTAAACCCTGTCACTGGGCACCACCTCTACACATTCTTGAAATACCTCCAGGGATGGTGACTCAAGCACCTGCCTGGGCAGCCTGTTCTAAGAGAACAAGCTCCTGCTCCTGTTTGATCAGAGAGAGTTTGTGCAGGACTCCTGAGCAAGGTCAAGGTTTCTATAGGAGGCCAAGAGCAGCTATTGTTAGCAAAGGAGGGTTTGGAGAATAGAAGCAGCCTTGTACTCTCAGCTTCCTCTTCCTTGTTGGATTTTGTCTGGATCAGATGTGTGAATGCAGGAGGGAAAGGGCTGCCTGATATCTTTATTGATGATCTGGATGAGGGGATTGAGTCCGTTATCAGTAGATTTGCAGCAAGTTGGAAGCAGATGTTGATCTGCTAGAGGGCAGAAGGGCTCTGCAGAGTGACCTTGCCAGGCTGGACAGATGGGCAGAGTCCAACAGGATGGCATTCAATGAGTCCAAGTGCCAGGGGCTGCACTTTGGCCATGACAACCCCAGGCAGAGCTACAGGCTGGGGACAGAGTGGCTGGAGAGCAGCCAAACATAAAGGGACCTGGGGGTGCTGGTTGACAGCTGGCTGAACATGAGCCAGCAGTGTGCCCAGGTGGCCAAGAAGGCCAATGGCATCCTGGCCTGCATCAAGAATAGTGTGGCCAGCAGGAGCAGGGAGGTCTTTGTGCCCTGTGCTCAGCACTAATTAGGCCACACCTTGAGTCTTGTGTCCAGTTCTGGGCCCCTCAGTTTAAGAAGGACATTGAGACACTTGAACATGTCCAGAGAAGAGCAATGAGGCTGGGGAGGGGTCTGGAGCACAGCCCTGTGAGGAGAGGCTGAGGGAGCTGGGGTTGCTTAGCCTGCAGAAGAGGAGGCTCAGGGGAGACCTTCTTGCTCTCTACAACTACCTGAAGGGAGGCTGTAGCCAGGTGGGGGTTGGTCTCTTCTCCCAGGCAAGCAGCACCAGAACAAGAAGACACAGTCTGAAGCTGTGACAGGAGAGGTTTAGGCTGGAGATGAAGAGAAAGTTCTTCCCAGAAAGAGAGATTGACCATTGGAATGTGCTGCCCAGGGAGGTGGTGGAGTCACCATCCCTGGATGTGTTTAGGAAGAGCCTGGATGGGGTGCTTGGTGCCATGATTTAGTTGATTAGGTGGTGTTGGGTGATAGGTTGGACCTGATGATCTTTGAGATCTTTTCCAATCTGGTTAATTCTAATTCCTGAACTGGTGCTACAAATGGTTCAGTCAGCCATCAACCAGGAGAAGGGAAGAGAAAAATCAAAGCAAGCTAACAGGCTGGGTCAGGGATTTTTCTCCAAGTTTGACTTTTACTGGTAGGGACTTATCCATTGCAGGGATAAAGACTTGGTTTGTTTGCAGCCTTTTGGGTCCCCATATCTCTATTATTCCTCCCCAGACTGCCTTCTCCATCATCATTAGTTAATGAAAGGTGGTTGGGTGGTGGAGCTCCCTGGCATAGGGCTTTTGCATAGCACAGTTTGAATTGGAAGGGACCTTTAAAGGTCATCCATTCCAACCACCCTGCAATGAGCAGGGACATCTCTGCGTAGATCAAGGCATGCTGAGTTGGTGAGGTGCACCTCAGTCCACCACCACCTCTAGATTTCTCTTTGGGCTGTAGTTTAAAATGTCTTTCCCTGCTAATATCTGCAGTCATGACTTGAGGGCCCCTTCCAAAAGAGAACTCAGGATCTTTGGGGTCCCACAGCAGCCCATTGTGGGGAGAGTCATGGGGAGATGCTGCAGTAAGCTCGACCTCCAGACCTTGTGGGTGGGTTTGAGAAGCCATGGCTAGAGCCAGTCCCCATCAACAGATCCTCTTGAAGATGTCCCTCTTAAAGAAATGTAAAACAAGTGAAAATTGCCAATTGGGACTATTTTTTTGGAGAGACTTGGGACATTATGCACCAGAACCTGCTGCTTTGTAAAGCTCAGAGGAGTTCAGCAAGAAACGCCTGAGAATGCAGGTACTTGCAGCTCTGGGCAGGGGCAGGACATGAAGCCAGAGTGCTGAGCACTGCAGCTGAAGGCTGGGCTGTTGGGCTCTGGGTCCTTTGATCCGTTCCCTGGGCTCCTTGGTGGCTTGTCTCATTTTCTGGACCACTGCAGTCTCTGGCTGTTAGGCTCATCCCTCTGAGTACAGACCTTTCCTTAACCTGATGCACTTTGGGCTTTTTTTCTTGTTTGACCTGCCCTGGAGAAGCTGCTGGAAAGGCCCTGGGGAACATACAAATTCCCCTCTTTATTCCAGTGTCTGAACCTCTCCAAGGGATACCACTTTAGCTGCAGGTGAGAAGAAAAATGACCACCTTTTATTACTAAACCCTGATGAATACCACGGGAGGTACATGGCTGTGCTTAATGACATGGCCATGGCAGTCTGAGGTTGAGGGTTGGACTTGACCTTGGAGGTCTGTTCCAACTGAAACAATTCCATGGTTCCATAATTCTCCTATCAGCATTGAGGGTCAGCCTGGAAGTGGGCTGAGACATGCTCTCCTTTGCTCTACAGCTATTGCAAATCATTTCTCCCTGCTTCCCTTTCTTCCTCTCCTCGAGCTGGCTGGGGAGTGTCGTGCCCTGCTTTGTTCATCTCACAGAGAGATATTATTGCTCTTACTTGCTTTGCTGGAAAGTGCCAGCCAGGCATTCAGTGAAATCATCTGCCTTTTATCCGAGCTGGGGGGAATGTGGCTTTCCTCTGAGTAGTTACAGAGTTGTTCAATCCGAGCAGATGCCTGGTCTGACTGCACAAAGCCTGGGTTTGGGCTGTGTCATCCTCTCTCTTTTTCATGCAGACCTATTTCCAAGCAAATAGCTCTGTGCTGGAGCATGCATTTGCAAAGTGTGAGCCCAGCTCTGCCCACTTGCTGCAGGAGACCAGGAGATGGGAGCCATTTACCCCAGGGCTTGGCAGGTGGTGGTTGTCATCCTTTCCCTAGGAGGAGAGGCTGAGGGAGCTGGGGTTGTTTAGCCTGGAGAAGAGGAGGCTCAGAGGAGACCTCATTGCTGTCTACAACTACCTGAAGGGAGGTTGTAGCCAGGAGGGGGCTGGTCTCTTCTCTCAGGCAAACAGCACCAGAACAAGAGGACACAGTCTCAAGCTGTGCCAGGGGAGGTTTAGGCTGGAGGTGAGGAGAAAGTTTTTCCCAGAAAGAGTAATTCGCCATTGGGATGTGCTGCCCAGGGAGGTGGTGGAGTCCCCATCCCTGGAGGTGTTCAAAAATGGATTGGATGTGGCACTTGGAGCCATGGTTTAGTTAGTCATGAGGTCTGTGGTGACAGGTTGGACTTGATGATCTCTGAGGTCTTTTCCAACCTTACTGATTCTATGATTTAGAAGCTGAAGGAGGGAAATGCCATGTGGTGATGTGTGTGAAGAAGAAATACACTTTTAGGAAGAGCTGCTGGATACTGCAGAGGGCACAACCCAGGCCTCAGCCCAGTGAATCCTCTGTCCCCATGTCCCTGCTGCCATGAGGGGGCTCATCTTGCTGGGCTGGGAGCTGCTATCTCCAGAGACATTTCACCTTTTCTGGCAGCCTGTGTCAGGATGAGAAAGAACTTGTTCACTCTGAGGGTCACAGAGCACTGGAGCAGGCTCCCCAGAGAGGTTGTGGAGTCTCCTTCTCTGGAGACTTTCAAGCCCCATCTGGATGCACTCCTGTGTGACCTGTGCTGGATTCTATGCTCCTGCTCTGGCAGTGGGGAGAGAAGAGGAGTGTGCCAGGCTGGATCACGGCACAGAGCATTATGAACAGCTCTGATTATGACAGAAAAGGCTTTGCTGCTCCAGACAAGCAAGGACTAAGCACCAATATTTTTGTTCTCCCAGTGGCAGCTACGTGCTGACACCAGTCCTGCCCTAAACATCTCCACATTATTTCCCTTGGGCAAGAAAAGGGTCCAAACATCAAGGGAGGTGATGGGAAGCTGAGAGAGGGAAGCAAGGGAAGCACATTCCCACTGCCAGAGCTGTGTGATGATCTCTGGAGGTGCCTTCCAATCACTAACAACCTGTGATCCTGCATGATCCTCTGATGGGTAAAGGGCAATGCCAGCCCACTTTCCCCAGCTCCCTGCAGCTGTGTGTGCAGCAGCCCCCGGGCACAGGCTCTGCATTAGGGACAGAGACTTCTCTCTTACTGTGACCATCTGGCAGCAGGTTTGTGTGCACAACTTGCATTTGTTTGGCTGGCTGGAACTGCTGTAGTGCATTGGTTACCTGAAGCTTTCACTGAGGTGGGACTTTCAGAGGCCTCATTGCTGCTTGTTCAGAGCTTGGCTTCCCTGAGCCTGTAGTCAGGTCAGCTCACTTTCTGTGCTTTCAAAAGCTGGGGAAGTTCTTAGGAATGGAATGGAATGGAATGGAATGGAATGGAATGGAATGGAATGGACCAGGTTGGAAGAGACCTTCGAGATCATCGTATCCAACCTATCACCCAACACCACCTAATCAACTAAACCATGGCGCCAAGCACCCTGGCAAGTCTCCTTCTAAACACCTCCAGGGATGGTGACTCCACCACCTCTCTGGGCATCCCATCCCAATGGGCAATCACTCTCTCTGTGTAGAATTTCTTCCTAACCTCCAGCCTAAACCTCCCCTGCTGCAGCTTGAGACTGTGTCCTCTTGTTCTGGTGCTGGGTGCCTGGGAGAAGAGACCAACCCCCACCTGGCTACAACCTCCCTTCAGGGAGTTGTAGAGAGCAAGAAGGTCTTCCCTGAGCCTCCTCTTCTCCAGGCTAAGCAACCCCAGCTCCCTCAGCCTCTCCTCACAGGGCTGTGCTCCAGACCCCTCCCCAGCTTTGTTGCCCTTCTCTGGACACCTTCCAGCAACTCAACATCTTGCCTAAACTGAGGGGCCCAGAACTGGACACAGGACTCAAGGTGTGACCTAACCAGTGCAGTGTACAGGGGCAGAATGACCTCCCTGCTCCTGCTGGCCACATTGTTCCTGATGCAGGCCAGGATGCCATTGGCCCTCTTGGCTGCCTGGGCACACTGCTGGCTCATGTTCAGCCTACCATCGACCAGTACCCCCAGGTCCCTCTCTGCCTGGCTGCTCTCCAGGCACTCTGACCCCAGCCTATGTGATGGTTGCAACCCTGGAACATCTTTACCACGAGGACAAGCATATACTCATTCCATCAGGGGTGAAATTGTGGAAAGCTCTTTCACTGAAATGGCCAATGCAGTGGCAATAAATTCAGAGGAGATGGCCATTGTCTGTTGATTGACCTTCTGGGTGCATTAAATAGCTTCTGCTTTTGCCTTGAGGCGTCTGGCTGCCTGACATGGCCAATTATCCTATGATAACATCTACTTCATTGGCTCTTACTGCTTCATTATGAAGCTGCTCTAGCTGAGAAGACATTGTGATTTGCAGGCAAACGTTCTCAGAAAGGGAGATTACTCCTTGGGGCAGTGTGGTTTGTCTGTGATGCAGAGGACAGGACATATGGAAGGTCTTTTCCAGCTCCTGGGAGCAGCTCACACAGCTCTGGCAGTGGGAATGTGCTTCCCTTGCTTCCCTCTCTCAGCTTCCCATCACCTCCCTTGATGTCTGGACCTTTTTCTTGCCCTAGGGAAATAATGTGGAAATATTTAGGGCAGGATTGGTGCCAGCATGTAGCTGCCACTGGGGGAACAAAAATATTGGTGCTTAGTCCTTGCTTGTCTGGAGCAGCAAAGCCTTTTCTGTCATAATCAGAGCTGTTCACAGCGCTCTGCGCCGTGATCCAGCCTGGCACATTCCTCCTCTCTACGTTGCTAGAAGGAAGGAGAGCCTCTTTGCAAAAGCTCTTTATCCTTCCACTCATCTTCTCCTCTTGGCCTACAGTGGAGTGGAGCTTATGGCCATGGCAGTGAGTGGTGCCAGTGCAGAAGGGAATGCTGCACATCAGAAGCCTGCTGCCTTTGCATGTTCCAAAGATGATGCCAGTGCTTGGGGCTCTGCTGATTTTGCTCAGTGCCCCATTCCTCGAGTCCTGTGGACATGAGAGGCTCCACACTTCCACTGAAAAAGGGACAGTAGTCCCTGGGGAGGGTGCAAAACCATGGAATACTGATTATCTTGGGCAAAGAGTTTTCATTTCCTCTTTAGAGTGGCCAGCCAAGCAAAGGGCTGCTGGGGAGGTGCAGCTTCTCTTCTGGAGTGGTGGGGAGAGCCCATCCTCCCTCTGCCACCAACTGCAGGCCTGCCAGCACATTGTGGGGTTGTGTCCATGTGGATAAGCTACAGACTCCAAAGTTTGCATGCATGTTGCCTGTAGGAGCCAACAGGGAGATTTTGGGGGCCCCAAATCACCTTACATAGTGAATATAATATGAGGTTGTGCGTTTGCTGGGGCATTCTCCTTGAGCCAAAGCCCTGGGGAGCTGCCCTGTATGTAGTATCACCAGACAGCAGGGTCCTGCCCCAGGGTGAGGGTCTGCTTGCCCCACTGACCTGTATGCTGCCCAGCTAACAGCAGCACCCAGCCTGCAGGCAGGACAAGGGAGGAGCCCTTTTGCTGCTGGAGCTTTGTCCATGGCTGGAGGACGACTATGGTGTGGATGGGAGCAGCTGGATAGGGGAGATCAGAGGCTTAAGGAAGCCAGGGGAAATCAGTCGGGCCTGGCACAGCTGAAGAAGGAAGATCAGAGTCTCAAAGCAGCTGGGGGGAAGATTGGATTAGTAGTTTGGAGGTCAGAAGCCTGGACCAACTGGGAAGGGTGGATCAGACACGTGAGGAGATCAGAAACCCCGCGGGCACACAAGGGGGTTTGGATGGGTCAGGACAGCTCACAGAGGACAGGCTGAGAGACCTCCAGGCTCCAGCCTGGAAAAGAGCAGACTGGGGTGGCATCTTCTCAATGCTGATCAATAGTTAAAGGGTGGAAGTCAAAAAGAAGAGGCTGGGCTCCTTTCAGTGATGCCCAGTGTTAGGACAAACCAAAACCCTGGAGGTTTCACTTGAACTTAAGGAGAAACTTCTTTGCTGTGAGGGTGACAGAGCCCTGGAGCAGGCTGCCTAGAGGGGTTGTGGAGTCTCCTTCTCTGGAGAGATTCCAAACCCAGCTGGATGACTCTGCTTTAGAAGGTGTGTTGTGCCTGGACAAGAGGAGGCTCAGGAGAGACCTTCTTGCTGTCTACGACTACCTGAAAGGAGGTTGTAGCCAGGTGGAGGTTGGTCTCTTCTCCCAGACAAGCAGCACCAGAACAAGAGGACACAGTCTCAAGCTGTGCCAGGGGAAGTTTAGGCTGGAGGTGAGGAGAAAGTTTTTCCCAGAAAGAGTAATTTGCCATTGGAATGTGCTGCCCAGGGAGGTGGTGGAGTCCCCATCACTGGAGGTGTTCAAAAAAGGCTTGGATGTGCCACTTGGAGCCATGGTTTAGTTGTCAGGAGGTGCTGGGTAATAGGTTGGACTTGATGATCTCTGAGGTCTTTTCCAGCCTGATTGATACTGTGAGTCTGTCATGTAAGCTGTGCCTGCCAACTTGTGGTGCTAGGCAAGCTCCTGGAAGGTGGCTTAAATGCAAAGCCAAGACAATCCCATGCAGAAAGATAACAGCTGAGAAAGTGGGGACCTGTAAAACCTTTGAGCCATGTTATTTGCTAAGCTGGCAGAAGTGCATAAATTTATGAACAGGGGAAATCCCTTCTGTATTCACAGGGTTTCATAGTTAAATAAATATAGTTCAGGATAAGAAGAGTTTAAAGGGAATTTGAGAACATAATGAAGCTCAGAGAATTAACTGAATGGCTTTCATTTGAGATTACAAAACCACAGTGTAATATGATGTTTAAATACCAGTGTGGCTTCACTGTTACATAAAATAACCAAACTGAGATAAAACCACTGTTCTGTCCTAGCACTGGCTGCTAATCTTATTACTGAATTAATATAACCACCTACACTGTGATCATGTTTTTTTTTTCCCCTAACTGGGCAGACTGGAATCATAGACACTTGAGCATGCCCTGAGAAGGGCAATGAGGCTGGGGAGAGGCCTCGAGCACAGCCCTGTGAGGAGAGGCTGAGGGAGCTGGGGTTGCTTAGCCTGGAGAAGAGGAGGCTCAGGGGAGACCTTCTTGCTCTCTACAACTCCCTGAAGGGAGGTTGTAGCCAGGTGGGGGTTGGTCTCTGCTCCCAGGTAACCAGCACCAGAACAAGAGGATACAGTCTCAAGCTGGGGAGGTTTAGGCTGGAGGTGAGGAGAAAGTTCTTCACAGAGAGAATTGTTCACCATTGGAATGTGCTGCCCAGGGAGGTGGTGGAGTCCCCATCCCTGGAGGTGTTCAAGAGGGGATTGGATGTGGCACTTGGTGCCATGGTCTAGTCATGAGGTCTGTGGTGACAGGTTGGACTCGATGATCTTTGAGGTCTCTTCCAACCTTGGTGATTCTGTGATAGAATCACTTGAGTTGGAAAAAACCTTCAAGATCATAAAATCCAACTGTTCTCTAACTCTTCTAAGGCTGGTGCTAAACCATGGCCCTCAGCACCACATCTCTGCATCCTTTAAACACTTCCAGGGATGGGGATTCAACCACCTCCCTTAGGAGCCTGTTCCAGTGTTTGAGAACCCTTTGTGTGAAGAAACTTCTTCTCATGTCCAACCTAAACCTCCCCTGGTGCAACTTGAGGCTATGTCCTCTTGTCTCACAGATGACACTAGAGAGAAGAGACTGATCCCCCACCTCCCTAACTTCATTTCTGGGAGTTGCAGACAGCAATGAGGTCTTCCCCCCCAGCCTTCTTTTCTCCAGACTGAGCAACCCCAGTTCCCTCAACCATGCTTCACCAGATCTGTTCTCCAGAAGGGACTAAAGAAAACTGTAAAAGTGGAGCACATGTTGGTTTGAAGCTCATCAAGCTGCAAAGCCTGATGCAAAGCAAAGCTTATTGACCCAGGCTACGCTATGCTGACAAAATGCTGCTGTCCCAGCATTAGATGGGGCAGGACAGAGGCTTTGATTTGGAGGCACCTGGAAGAGGTTGGGAAGATGCTTTCCTACAGCTGGTGTCAGCCCTGGTGTAACACAGGGAAGACTTTGTGTTTCTGGGTAGGGAATGGGAGTTTAAACTCTGGAATTCATTGTAGGAGGTGAGGTGAGAGGGCTGAAGGTGAGCAGTGGCTGCTGGTTTCCAGAGGGAAAGCTCTTGTGGTCCATGTGGCTTCTGGTTAAAGGAAGGCATCCCGTGGGCTGGTGGTGCAGAGACTGCCTGCTGGGACATGATGTGTGCCATGATGGATTTATGTGACACTCCATTGCATCATTTCATGTGTTCTGAAAGGGGGGGAAAGTGAAGGATTTACTGTGGTTTTGTGGCTTTGCTCTACGTGCC
Organism: Dryobates pubescens; assembly: GCF_014839835.1. Classification (NCBI taxonomy): domain Eukaryota; kingdom Metazoa; phylum Chordata; class Aves; order Piciformes; family Picidae; genus Dryobates; species Dryobates pubescens. The sequence continues at coordinate 19,460,098 of NC_071629.1, read as the reverse complement.
TGAGTGCTGGGAGACTGGCAAAGCCCCCTGGCTTGGCTGCTGGCTTTCTCTGAGCCCTGCCCCCTTCTAACACAGTCATCCTTACTGCAGAATCACAGTGGGGATGGGGAGGCACATCTGAGAGCAGCAAATGCTCCCTGGCCCCATCCACAGCATCTCTGAGGGCAGCAGTGTCTCACCATAAGGATGCCAGGAGGAAGCAACGAGCTGTGAGCATCAGGAAGTTGGGGGCAAATAAGTTATGATAGAATGGTTTGGCTTGGAAGGGACCTTAAAGATCATCCAGTTCCATCCCCCACCCTGCCATAGGCAGGGACACCTTCCACTAGCCCAGGTTGCTCAGGGCTGTGTCCATTCTGGCCTTGGATACCTCCAGGGAGGGGGCATCCCCAACCTCCCTGGGCAACCTGTTCCAGAGTTTCACCACCCTCCAGTCTCAGTCTCCCCTCTTCCAGCTCAAAGCCATTGCCTCTTGTCCTAGCATTACATAAATGAGTAACAGTCAGAAAAATCCTCTGTGTGCTTTTTGAGTGACATTTCTGCCCACAGAATCCCCATTTATGTCTCATTTGGGATAAGAAAGATGCAGTGTAGTCAAATCAGGGACTGCTGGGGCTGCAGATGGCAGCAGGGTCCAGCACTGGGGCTGCTTGTTCATGGCATCTGCAGGTGTGGTGTACTCAGGACATTGGCAAGGCTCTTTGGGACTGCTCTTTGATGTTGTGCAGGAACAGTAGTAGTGACTATTTTCAGTGCCTTGGCATCTTCATAGAATCATAGAATTGACAGGGCTGGAAGGGACCTCAAGGATCATCAGTTCCAACCCCCCTGCCATGGCCAGGGACACCTCACACTACAGCAGGTTGCTCACAGCCACATCCAGCCTGGCTGCAAAAACCTCCAGGCAGGAGGCTTCCACCACCTCCCTGGGCAACCTGTGCCAGGCTCTCACCACCCTCATGGGGAACAACTTCTTCCTATCATCCAATCTCAATCTACCCATTTCTAGTTTTGCTCCATTCCCCCCAGTCCTATCACTCCCTGACACCCTCCAAAGTCCCTCCCCAGCTTTCTTGGAGCCCCCTGCAGATACTAGAAGGCCACAAGAAGGTCTCCTCAGAGCCTTCTCTTCTCCAGACTGCACAACCCCAACTCCCTCAGTCTGTCCTCACAGCAGAGCAGCTCCAGCCCTCTGCTCATCCTCATGGCCCTTCTCTGGACACCTTCCAGCACCTCCAGATCCTTCCTGTACTAGGGGCTCCAGAACTGGACACAGTGCTCCAGGAGTGGAGTAGAGGGGGAGAATCACCTCCCTCAGCCTGCTGGCTCTGCTTCTCTTGCTGCAGCCCAGGCTGTGGTTGGCTCTCTGGGCTGCAAGTGCTCACTGCTGGCTCCTGTTGAGCTTCTCATCCCCCAGCACCCCCAAGTCCTTTTCTTCAGGGCTGCTCTCAAGCCAGTCCCTGCCCAGCCTGTATGGGCATGAATCTTCTGGCTGCCTGAGTGGGGGCTCAGCTGTGCAGGGTGGGGGAGCTTGGTCGTGCACCCAGGTGTGTCACAGATCTTGTAGCATTATGTGCAAGAGATGCCCAAGGAAAACAAACAACTTCAAAGCCAAAAATGATTTGCTCAGCTTTGAATTAAGAGGAAAGGCATCTCCAAATGTTTTGAGCCCTGGAATAACGCTGCTCACCAAACCTGTACACCTAAAAAGGCCTCCTTTATGTGCCTATTACTTGGGTGACCAAAGTGCCAGGGTTTTACAAGAGCTGCTTATCCTTTGATAAAGCCAACCCCGGGTGGATTTACGCTGACAGCTTCAGATGCTGTGGAAACCTGAGCAACCTTTCAGCAGCCTGTGCTGCTTGCTGGGTCCTTCCTTAAGAGCAAGCCACAGAAGCATCTTTAGTAATTTAATGAGCAATAAAGGAGGCCATAAAAAAAAAAACCAACACAACAAACCAACAACAAAACGCAAGGATAATTAAATGCAATGATAGGTTTTTAGCACCCTAAATGGTTACCAGAAGTGCTTAATCAAGACTAAGGCTTGTGCTAGGCAGGATGAATAGCTCTTTGTTGCCCTGTAACAGAAAGCATTTAAAAATAAAGCACAAAGGAAGAGTTGGGATAGCAGTGGGATGACAGAATCATTAAAAATCATCTCTCAGCCCTGCCTCCTGATGCCCCTTCTGATGCTTGGGTGAAACAAACCGAAGGGAAATTAAGGGAGCTGCTTTGCAGGGTTGCTTTGATCCTCGGGAAAATCTTTATGAGAGGCCCTTTAATATCGTTTGGCTTCTGGATTTTGTGATAGGGGAAGAGGAACAAACAGATTGGCAGTGTTAAAGGTTAGTCAGTGATGCTTTCTGTGGGCAACGAAGTTGGTGAGGGGTTTGGAACACAAGCCCTATGAGGAGAGGCTGAGGGAGCTGGGGTTGCTTAGCCTGGAGGAGACTCAGGGGTGACCTTATTGCTCTCTACAACTACCTGAAGGGAGGTTGTAGACAGGAGGATGTTGGTCTCTTCTCCCAGGCAGCCAGTACCAGAACAAGAGGACACAGTCTCAGGCTGCACCAGGGGAGGTTTAGGCTGGATGTTAGGAAGAAGTTCTACACAGAGAGAGTGATTGCCCATTGGAATGGGCTGCCCAGGGAGGTGGTGGAGTCAACATCATTGGAGGTGTTCAGGAGGAGACTTGATAGGGTGCTTGGTGCCATGGGTTAGTTGTTTAGGTGGTGTTGGATTGGTTGATGCGTTGGACGCGATGATCTTGAAGGTCTCTTCCAACCTGGTTTGTTCTATTGTTTTTATTTTTACCTTCAGCCTACTGTTCTCAGCAGGTAAATCCTAGAGCATGAGCCACTGGGTACTTAGGCAGGACAAAGGGTACTTAGGCAGGACAAAGGGTACTTAGGCAGGACAACTGGTGCAAGACAGAGTGCAAAGAGTGGTGATCAATGGTGCCAGGTCCAGCTGGAGAGCTGTAACCAGTGGAGTCCCCCAGGGATCAGTGCTGCATCCTGTCCTGTTCAACATCTTCATCGATGATATTGATGAGGTCGCAGACAGAGTCTGCTCAGTGAGTTTGCTGATGCTACCAAACTGGGAGGCTTGGCTGAGATGCCTGAAGGCTGTGCAGCCTTTCAGGGAGACTTGGACAGACTGAGAGCTGGGCAGAGAGGAACCTAATGAGGTTCAACAAGGAAAAGTGCGAAGTTCTGCATCTGGGAAGGATGCTCCAGTACAGGTTAGGAGGTGGTCTGCTACAGAGCAGCCCTGTGGAGAGGGACCTGGGAGCCCTGGTGGACAAGTTGTGCATGGGACAGCAAGGTGCCCTGGTGGACAAGAAGGCCAATGGGGTCCTGAGGTGCATTCAGAGGAGTGTGGCCAGCAGATCCAGGGAGGTTCTCCTCCCCCTCTGCTCTGCCCTGGTGAGACCTCACCTGGAATATTGCATCCAGTTCTGGGGCCCCCAGTTCAAGAGGGACAGGGATCTGCTAGAGAGAGTCTAGCAGAGGGCTACAAGGATGGTGAAGGGACTGGAGTATGTGCCCTGTGAGGAGAGGCTAAGGGACCTGGGGCTGTTTAGTCTGGAGAAGAGAAGACTGAGAGGGGATTTCATAAATGCTTATAAATATCTGAGGGCTGGGGGTCAGGAGGGAGGGGAGAGGCTCTGCTCACTTGCACCCTGTGATAGGACAAGGAGCAGTGATATAAACTCCAGCACAGGAGGTTCCACCTCGACACAAGGAGGAACTTCTTTACTGTAAGGGTCACAGAGCCCTGGAGCAGGCTGCCCATGGAGGTTGTGGAGTCTCCTTCTCTGGAGACTTTCAAGGCCCATATGGATGCATTCCTCTGTGACCTGAGCTAGGCTGTATGGTCCTGTTCTGGCAGGGGTATTGGACTTGATCTCTTTGGGTCCCTTCCAACCCCTGAGATCCTGTGATCCTGTGAGGTGTGTGCTGGCAGGATGGAGTCTGCACACACTCCAAGCCCACCACTTCTCTCATTTCCACAGCACGAGGAGGAAGCTAGGAGGGTACCAGCATTGCCTCAGAGTTTTTCTTCACATAATAGTCTTTAGGAAAATCTGTGGATTAACTACACATTTTCATGCAGTAAAGTGATGCTAATTGTTTACACTAAGCCACATTTGCTTATGTAAATTGTCTTAATTGGAAAATTCTTTAGTGTATAATTGTGATAGAGAATTGAAGCAATGAGGAAATACAGAGGATGGCAAGGCATGTAATTTAGGGTGACCCGAAGAGTTAACTCAGTCACTGATTTCTCAGCTGGTACAAAACTAATTGCCCATTGCTACAAGAAGGATGTTGAGGAGCTGGAGCAGGTCCAGAGAAGGGCAAGGAAGCTGGGGAAGGGTCTGGAGGACAGGGCTGGGGAGGAGCAGCTGAGGGAGAAGAGGAGGCTGAGGAGAGACCTCATTGCTCTCCTCAGCTTCCTGAGAGTAGGTTGCAGTGATGTGGGGGTTGGTCTTTTCTCCCCAGTATCAGGTGACAGAATGAGAGAAAATGGCCTGAAATTGTGGCAGGGGAGGGTTAGGTTGGAGATTAAGGGAAGGGTCTTTGCTGCAAGAGTGGTCAGGCATTGGAACAGGCTGCCCAGATGGAATCACCATCCCTGGAGGAGTTCAGGAACCATGTGGACACTCTGGGACGTGGTTTAATGGCCATGGTGATGTTAGGTTGATGATCTTAGAGGTCTTTTCCAACCTCCATTGAACACACTCCAGTATATGCCTGTTCCTCTTGAACTGGAGAGCCCAGAACACAGGACCAAATACTCCAGGTGTAGTCTCACTGGGGCAGAGTAAAGAGGAAGGAGAACCTCCCTTCTCTTTTTTTAATTAGACTATTTTTCTTTTCCCTTAATTTTGCTTATTGGAATTCACATCATATTTTCTGAAGGGAGATTGTAGCCAGGTCTCTTCTCCCAGGCAACCAGCACCAGAACAAGAGGACACAGTCTCAGGCTGCACCAGGGGAGGTTTAGGCTGGATGTTAGGAAGAAATTCTTCATAGAGAGTGACTGCCCATTGGAATGGGCTGCCTGGGGAGGTGGTGGAGTCACCATCACTGGAGGTGTTTAGGAAGAGACTGGATGGGGTGCTTGGTGCCATGGGTTAGTTGGTTAGGTGGTGTTGGATGGTGGGTTGGACTCGATGATCTCAAAGGTCCCTACCAACCTGGTCTGGTCTGGTCTGGTCTGGTCTATTCTATTCTATTCTATTCTATTCTATTCTATTCTATTCTATTCTATTCTATTCTATTCTATTCTATTCTATTCTATTCTATTCTATTCTATTCTATTCTATTCTATTCTATTCTATTCTATTCTATTCTTTCTCTTCCTGTGCTGCTTCCTGAGACCCATTTCTCCAGCAGCCAGCTCCTCCTGACCCCCTCTTTCCCTGCTCTCTGGCAACCATGTGGCTTTACGATGGCACAGAATGAAAGTGGTCCCCAGATAACTGTTTGGGATAAGCAAACCGTGCAGCTTTAAATGGAATTATCTCAGCCCTGCTAGTAAATAATTTATAGGAGGCAGTAAATAAAATATGTCTCTGTGTTCTTTAAAAATAAATAAAACTAAAGAGTTGTCAGCTGGCAGCCCCCTGCTGTGGGGGTCTTAGCCCAGCACTTGCCCCACCACAGAGAACCTGATCAGGAATGATGGATAGGTGTGGTGCTGAGGGCCATGGTTTAGCACCAGGTTTGGTAGGTAGAGGATGGTTGGACTCGGTGATCTCAAAGCTCTTTTCCAACCAAAACAGTTCTGTGATTCTGTGAGATCTGGTGGGGAAAACATCTAAGGTCAGAAGAGCTGTGCTGATGGGCAGGGAGCCTGGGGGTGGCTATTTGCCGACCAGCTGCTGTCTGTGTGCATCTCTCTGTCTGCCTGTCCGTCCAGCGAGGCATTTCTGAGGTTGCACTCTAGTAACCTTGGCCATGAAACCTGCACCCACACTGCTTGAGCTGACTTTCCAAGGCACCCACAGTGTCACCAAGCCCCAGCCTCTGTCACTAATGGCAGTAATGGGAGCTGTGGGGCCAGGGCAGGTGGCAGCTCAGGGAGGGGTGCATCAGGGTGGAGGGGATGATGGATGACCGAGCAGGAGGATGAAGGGTGTAATGGATGGATGGATGGATGGATACTCAGAGGGGTGCACAGGGGTTGCTGGGTGCCTGGGCAGGGGGATGAAAGGTACCAGAGAGGGAGGGATGGGTGGATGGATGGATGAATGCTTGGGGGTGTGTTGAATGCCTGGGCAGGAGGATGAAAGGTACAATGGAGGGATGGATGGGGGAGTGCTCAGAGGGGTGCAGTAGGGAGGGAGGAATGCTGGATACCTGGGCAGGGGGATGAAGGATATGATGGATGGATGGATGGATGGATGCTCAGAGGGGTGCACTGGGGAAGGGGGGCAGTGCTGGGTGCCTGGGCAGGAGGATGAAGGGTACAATGGAGGGATGGATGGATAGATAAATGGATGGATGGGTGCTCAGAGGGGTGCACTAGGGAGGGAGGAATGTTGGATGCCTATTGTGACAGTTTCAAGCTATGACTTTGAAAGTTAGTTTTGTTAATGCTGGTGGGCTAAACTACCACACCTAGACAACGGGATGAAGGGTATCCTGGATGGATAGATGGGTGGATGGGTACCCAGAGCAGACTGCAGGGTCAGCTGCTGTACCCCTCCCCAAAGCTGCTTCCCCACCACTGCCGGCTCAGTGCCTTGGCCCCGTGACCCCAGAGGATGTGCTGCCCGATGGCGCCAGGGCTCGTCCCAGTCTAGCCCAGCGCAGCCCGGCCAGGGGAGGGGGCCGCAGCCGGTCCCCTACTGGCGTGGGGGAGCTCTGGCCGAGGAAGGCGGCAGGGGAGATTTACGATGCGGGAGGACAGAGCGTGAAAGCAGTATATCATCATCAGGTTGAGCTGAAAGAAAGAAAACATATCTTCAACAAAAAGAGGGGCTTCGCAATTCAGCTGCGTTGTTAGGACAACGCAAACTATCCTTGAGATGATTAGTTCCACTTCAAAGGCATTTACATTCAACAGGGGCAGACGCAGCCCTCTCTTTATGTCGCCAGAGGAGGGGGAGGTGGTGGGGGGGGAAATAAATAATAATTAAAAAAGAAAAAAAAGGGAAAAGAAAAAGACAAAGAAAGAGGAAAAAAGGTAGAAAGAAAGAGAAAAAGAACGAGAAAAAGAAGAAGAAAAAGAGGGGGGAAAGAAAAAAGATGAAAAAGAGAAAAAGAAGAAAGAGAAACAGAAGGGAGAAAAAGAGCAAGAGAAGGAGAAAGAAGGAAGAGAAAAAGAAGGGAGGAAAAGAGCAAGAGAAGGAGAAAGAGGGCAGAGAAACAGAAGGGAGGAATAGAGCAAGAGAAGGAGAAAGAAGGAAGAGAAACAGAAGGGAGGAATAGAGCAAGAGAAGGAGAAAGAGGGAAGAGAAACAGAAGGGAGGAAAAGAGCAAGAGAAGGAGAAAGAAGGCAGAGAAAAAGAAGGGAGGAAAAGAGCAAGAGAAGGAGAAAGAAGGCAGAGAAACAGAAGGGAGGAAAAGAGCAAGAGAAGGAGAAAGAAGGCAGAGAAACAGAAGGGAGGAAAAGAGCAAGAGAAGGAGAAAGAAGGCAGAGAAACAGAAGGGAGGAAAAGAGCAAGAGAAGGAGAAAGAAGGCAGAGAAACAGAAGGGAGGAAAAGAGCAAGAGAAGGAGAAAGAAGGCAGAGAAACAGAAGGGAGGAAAAGAGCAAGAGAAGGAGAAAGAAGGCAGAGAAACAGAAGGGAGGAAAAGAGCAAGAGGAGAAGAAGAAGGAAGAGGCAAGGAGGAGGCTGGGGAGGGTTTGTGCTAAGGAAAGTCCTATGTTTGCTGCTTTTATTTATTTTTCCTCCTTCGGGGGACACTTCTGCATGATAAACAGAGCACTCACAGCAGCTCCAGGGCTGCTGGCTGGGGAGGTGGGTTCAGGGCTTGGCTGGGACCCCCCCTGCTGCCCCTTCCAAATGGGAAGTGAAAAAACAACAATTTAAAAAGAGAGAGAAAGAGAGAGAGAGAGGGAGAGAAAAAAAGGATCCCCAACCTCAAGAGCTGTCTTTCCTGAGACATCTGTTATTAACTTGAGGAAGTGTGACATACGTTTGGTTAGCTCACAAAGACTCAAGGGATCCTGACAGAGCTTGGGAAAGGTTTGAAGGCTGAGGTGTCCCCACGCTGCTTGGGAATTGGCTCTGGTGTCGTGGCCTGGGCTGGCAACGAGGTTTGGGGTTATTTTTGTAGTTGAAATCATCTAAACTGCTTCCTGGAGGACTTGTCCTCAGCCAGACAGCAACAAGAGCCAAATGCTGCCTCAGTAGCAGCTGAAGAACCTGAGCTAGCACACCAACAACATGACCCAGGCCTTGCAACTGGACCAAGGCTGAAAGGGGAAAAGCTCCAAGGGAACTGAATCCCAGAAGAGGCTGAAGCTCAGCAACAGAGCACACAAGAGAGAGGCCCCTAGCCATCTCCAAGCCAAGGGCAAGCTCCAGATCATGAACTGTGCACAACAAGAGAGGCCCCTTAGCCCTCTCTGAGCCAAGGACTGTGTGGTGGGTTAACGCCCATCCTGATTTCTTTTTTTCCCCAGGCAACCAGCACCAGAACAGGAGGACACAGTCTCAAGCTGTGCCAGGGGAGGTTTAGACTCGAGGTGAGGAGAAAGTTCTTCACTGAGCGAGTCATTCGTCATTGGAATGTGCTGCCCAGGGAGGTGGTGGAGTCACCATCCCTGGAGGTGTTCAAGAGGAGACCGGATGTGGCTCTTGGTGCCATGGTCTAGTCATGAGGTCTGTGGAGACAGGTTGGACTGGGTGATCCTCGAGGTGTCTTCCAACCTTAGTTACACTGTGATACTGTGACTCCACATGGGGAAAACCCATTTGGTGTGTTCCAGGTTGTCCTGAGCTGCGAGGGGTTGAACGTAATGTGGGGGGGTGGAAAGAAGATGCTGGGCTTCACCCAGAGGCAACATTTACCATACCCTCCTCACTTCCCCAAAACCCAACCCATCTCCCCTTCCCCTGATCAAGTCTTGTGGCCAGCTGAGCACAGTCTTCTCTCCTGTTTCAAGACACATCACTTATTTTTGGCTCCAGGTTGACCTGGTCGTGGTGTTCTCATCATGTTTGGTGTTGGAAACCAAAATGCAAGCATGAAAAAAAAGAAACTGAAATGCAAACCCAGGTGCTTCTGTGAAGAGTTCTGAGGGAGCAGGGATTGTTTAGCCTGGAGAAGAGGAGGCTCAGGGGAGAGCTTATTGCTGTCTACAACTACCTGAAGGGAGGTTGTAGCTAGGAGGGGGTTGGTCTCTTTTCCCAGGCAACCAGCACCCCAACAAGAGGACACAGTCTCAAGCTGCACCAGGGGAAGTTTAGGCTGGAGGTGAGGAGAAAGTTCTTCCCAGAGAGAGTTGTTAGCCTTTGGAATGTGCTGCCCAGGGAGGTGGTGGAGTCACCGTCCCTGGAGGTGTTCAAGAGGGGATTGGACGTGGCACTTGGTGTCATGGTTTAGTCATGAAGTCTGTGGTGACAGGTTGGACTTGATGATCTCTGAGGTCTCTTCCAACCTTGGTGATTCTGCAATTCTCATCACCTGAAACGTTGCACCAGCACATGTGGGGGGGTGTGGTGTGTGAGCTGGGGGTCTCTGCTCTCCTCTTCCTGTTGCCAGTTTCTGCTCGACGTTTCACAGCTCATCCTTCGGGTCAGAACTCCTCATTCTCTGGGAGCAGAAAGCTGCAATTGTAAAAGATCCTGGGCAACAGTCTTGTCAAATGTTTTGTCTGTCTCCCCCAGCTATCTGGCCGCATATGAAGTGAATTATTCTCAATACTGGCGCTGATCAAAACCTCTTTCCTTCAAGCCGCTGTTGTGGGGAGGTTAACACTTTGCACATTTGAAACGTAACAGCTAGATCTGGGGTGGGGGGTAGGAGGGTGTTTGTTTAAAAAATAAATGACACTTTTAATGGTGTTGTGAACATTTCCATGCCTGCACCCACAAGCTTTTTGCTTCAGCTCTGTTGGAAAGTCAAAAATGATGATGGCCTCAGCTTTATGAAGTAGATAGCACTGTGCGAGTTAGTGCTTGGGAATTAAATCCTTATTCCAGCTAAGTCAAGGTTTAACTGTTCCATGATCCTTGTTTTAGGTTATGAACATGCATGTGAGTTATTCCTGATCAATCCAAGACTTCCCCTTCACTTCCACCACCCCCCCCCCCCCTTCTCCTTTTCCTCCTTATCAACCTTTTTCTCACTGGCATGGAAAGGCTTAAAAGAGGTGAGCTGGAGAAGTTAGCACTCACTTTTGGTTTCTTTCATCCAAGCTTTGGTCATCTCAGGTATCTCCACAGAATCACAAACATTTTGTTTGCTCTGGAGAGCTGTGGCCTGAGGAGGACCTGTCTGGTGCTGCCTCTTGTTTGGATGACATGGCTTGAGAAATTGTGTGCTGCAATGACCGGTGTGTAGAGATTAGAAATGGACCTTTCTTGTGACATCAACTCTGGTGGTGGCATTGGTAACCAGGAGATACGTGCAGCAATGGCATTAGGAAGAAAAGGGGTGACATTCTTTTCATCTTAGATGGTGAATGGGAGAGGGAAGGGGAAGGGAGAGGAGAGGGAAGGGGAAGGGAGAGGAGAGGGAAGGGGAAGGGAGAGGAGAGGGAAGGGGAAGGAAGAGGAGTGGGAAGGGGAAGGGAGAGGGAAGGGGAAGGGAGAGGGAAGGGGAAGGGAGAGGGAAGGGGAAGGGAGAGGGAAGGGGAAGGGAGAGGAGAGGGAAGGGGAAGGGAGAGGAGAGGGAAGGGGAAGGGAGAGGAGAGGGAAGGGGAAGGGAGAGGAGAGGGAAGGGGAAGGGAGAGGAGAGGGAAGGGGAAGGAACCTGATTAAAAAAAGAGATAAACTTGAAATTAATAATAGAAAAGAATTTTGAAACTAGTTTGAAAGTGGAGGGGTAGATGGGAGAAGAAGTAAGGCTGCTGCACTGTGCGAGGGGCACCAGAGCTCAAAGCTGCAGCTGAGAGCGTTGCCAGCCTGAGACTCGTTAGCCGGCGGTGTTATTTTTCATTCCTGAAGATAAAGAAATGTTTTCAGTCAGAAAAATGCCTTTTTATTGAATTCCCTGCAAGTTCATACTTCAAAAATGTGTTTTCCATTTCTGACTTTCTTGTTTTATGAAACACTGGAAACACGAGAGCTTTTCAAATATCCCTGAGAAAGATGAGAGTTTTCCATTTGTTCTGTCATTTACTCCGTCATCTACAGAGGCATTATCAGGAAACCAAAGCTGATGTGTGCTTTAGCTCCACAGCAGCTTCTGAGGGGGACTTTTCCCTTCTTGCTCTAGCTCCAAAGCATCTTCTGAGGGGGGCTTTTCCCTTCTCCCGAGTTTCGTTGTTCTTCTACCAGCCTGCTCCTAAAACATGGGTGAGGCTGCTGGGGCTGCTTGGCTGTAGAAAGGAGGAGAATGCCTCCCCCTGACAGTCCCCAGCTTGGTGAGGTACTTGTCAAAGAGAAACCTGGCAATCAGAGAGGGATTTTTAGGCTGTTTGGGGAGGCTGGGAGCTCAGCAGGGCGAAGCTGGCAGCACCTCATGTCCCCCAGGCTCAAGAGTAGACATTTGGGCTTGTTTGCCTCAGCTAATGCATGCCTGCCGACATGCTGGCATTAGCTAGGACCAGCTCTTGGGTTTGCAGGTGGGTGCTGGTGGCTGTGACATCATCCAAGGCACATTTTTGAGAACAGGGAACAAGGAACATGGCTGTTGGTGAGAAACACACCCAATTATTCCAGATCTCTTTGCAGATCCTCTGAATGCAGCCTGACTGCAAAACTTGGCCAGGTGGGAAAATCATCTTGGATTTGGGGGGTCAACCTAAAGGCCTGCTGATGCTCTGCTCTAGTGGTCAGGTATTGGAATGTGCTGCCCAGGGAGGTGGTGGAGTCGCCAACCCTGGATGTGTTTAAAGGTCGTTTAGATGTAGTGCTCGGGAATATGCTTTAGGGTGAACCTTGTAGAGTAGGGCTCTGGGCTGGACTCGGTGATCCTGAGGGTCTTTTCCAACCTGAATGTTTCTGTGATTTCTGTGCTGGACTGGATGACCTTCAGAGGTCCCTTCCAAGCCCTGCCGTTCTGTGTGGCTCTGCGGTGTCCTTCCGCAAGGCAAGCAAAGAGCGAGAGGAGCAGCGCGGGGTGCGGAGGAGGAGGAGGGGGCCAGGTGAGGAACGCCCTTCGCCGTGTGGTCTCTTCCCCCCTTATTATCGCCGTCTCTTTCCCTTTCTCTGGTTTTCGTGTGCGTGCTGTCTCCCTCCCCTCCTCGTCTGCGCGGCTCCTCTCCCATTCTTGTCTCGCTCCACCCTCCGTCTCTCTTGTCTGCTTGCCCCGCACCCCTTTTGTCCTGCTCCGCCGCTCGGCAGCGCTTTTGTGTGCTAATAGCAGCCGACTGCCACCGCCTCAAAGGATCCCAGCGCTGCCAGCGCCCGCCGCTTTTCATTCAGCTGCCGAGGAGCAAGGAGGCTCCTCCGGCCCAGCCCCCTTGCCATGCCATGCCATGCCATGCCATGCCATGCGGCTGATGCCCACTCCTGGGACATGTTTGCGGGTCCCCTCCCGCATAATCACCGAACTGCCTAGGTTGGAAAAGACCTTTAAGACCAGCAAATGCAATCGTGAGCAGAGGGCTGGAGCACCTCTCCCATGGAGACAGAGAGAGTTGGGATTGTTCAGTCTGGAGAAGAGAAGGATCCAAGGAGACCTTCTTGTGGCCTTCCAGGATCTGAAGGAGGCTACAAGAAAGCTGGGGAGGGACTTTTGAGGGTGTCAGGGAGTGATAGGACTGGGGAGATGGAACGAAACTAGAAATGGGTAGATTCAGATTGGATGTTAGGAAGAAGTTGTTCCCCATGAGGGTGGTGAGACACTGGCACAGGTTGCCCAGGGAGGTGGTGGAAGCCTCATCCCTGGGGGTGAGGCTGGATGTGGCTGCGAGCAACCTGCTGTAGTGTGAGGTGTCCCTGGCCATGGCAGGGGGGTTGGAACTGGCTGATCCTTGAGGTCCCTTCCAACCCTAACAATTCTATGATTTTATGCTTAACTTAATGCTGACAAGTCCTTGGTTAAAACACGTCCCTCAGCACTACATTTACATGACTCTTACAGACTTCCAGGGATGGACTCCACCACCTCTCTGGGCAGCCTGTTCCAATGTCTGAGAACCCTTCAGAGGAGACATTTTTCTAATGTCCAACCTAAACTTCCCTTGGTGCAACTTGAGGCCACATCCCCTTGTCCTGCCACTTGTACTTGGTTGAACAGACCCATCCCCATCTCATTCCAACCTCCTTTCACTGGTAGTTGTAGAGAGCTCATAGGTCTCCCCTCAGCCTCCTCTTCTCCAGACCAAACACCCCCAGTTCCCTCAGCTGCTCTTCCCCAGCCCTGTTCTCCAGACCCTTCCCCAGCTTTCTGGAGACTTTCAAGAGCTGTCTGGATGTGCTCCTGTGTGACCTGCCCTAGGTGATCCTGCTTTGGCAGGAGGGTTGGACTCAAGGGTCTCTGGAGGTCACTTCCAATTCGGATGCTGTGATGCTGTGTGGGGATGCATTGTGGGGATGCTGAATTGGGGGTGGTGCTTCCTGCCAGCTAGGTGATGCAGAGACTTAGAGTGATGGCTGTGAGGGAGATAGCAAGGCTGATGGAACCTGCCACTGGTGAATGCCCCAGAGTGGCAGAAAGTGCTAAGGAGGCTGAAAAGAAGCAGCCAGTTCTCAGAATGATTCTTTCTCAAGAGATGAACCAGTGTCTCTTCTAAAGGTTCCATGTGGATAGTCAAGAGGCATTTCCCTGTGGGCACATGTAGGGTCACTTGGAAACAGCCCATACACTGCAACTGTGCTTAGATTTAAAGGGGGCAGGAATAAAATTGAGCAAAGATATTTTGCCTGAATCCTCATCCTTTTCAAGGCTTGTTTGGGGACTTGGTGGAACAGGTCTTGTGAGGAGCAGCTGAGGGAACTGGGGTTGATTAGTCTGGAGAAAAGGAGGCTGAGAAAAGGAGACCTTCTGCCTCTCTGCAACTCCCTGAAAGGAGCTTGGAGCAAGGCAGGGGCTGATCTCTTCTCCCTGGTAACAAGTGATAGGATCAGCAAGGTTGGAAGAGACCTCAAAGATCATCAAGTCCAACCTGTCACCACAGACCTCATGACTAAACCATGGCACAAATGGCCTCAAGTTGCACCAGGCATGGCTTAGATTGGATGAGAGCAAAATTCCTTCACACAAAGGGTTCTCAAAGACTGGAACAGGATGCCTAGGGGGGGGGTGGTTGAATCCCCATCCCTGGAAGTGCTTAAAAGCTGCAGAGATGTAGTACTGAGGGCTGGTTTAGCACCAGCCTTGTTAGAGTTAAAGAATGAATGGACTCAATCATCTTAAAGGTCTTTCCCATCTGAAATGATTCCATGATTATTTTTTCCCCTGTGTGTTCTTTCCTCTGAAGAGAACAAGTGGGGGAAAAAAAATAGTCAAGACAGAGGGAACAAATGCTAATGAGATGTTAAGATGTTAAATGAAATATTTACATTACATGCTGATGGGTCTCATTTGTACAGCTGTATAAATATATAGATGTATTTAAATGGATGTATATATATAGAGAGAGTGAGATGTAGCTTGCCTGAGAGCTGGTGAGTGGGTGGCTGGCTCTTTGCATGTGCAGGTAGGTGAAGAGAGAGAGAGAGACACAGACAGAAATCCACCTGGATGCTGCTGCAGCTTTGATTTGCAGATGGGTCAGCTGGCCTGAGCAATCTCTCTGCCCCTGGTATACTCTTGATCTAAAATATAAACAACATCCCCCCGCTCCCCTTAAAAGCTGCTGCAGGCTGAGCTAAAGCAAGGCAGATATTCATGAACACCAAGAGGTTTGCAAGGAGGAGCTGTGTGCAGGCTTCCACGGCTTGCTGACCTTTTTTTGTGAGTGCTTCACCCTGCCACGAAGTCAGCTCACATGATCTTCTGGAGCCTGCAGGAGCTGCAGTGTCCTGGAGGGACATCCTGCCCCTGCCAAACCTGCCACAGGCCTCCCGATGCCAGCCAGAGCCAGAGCTGGCATCAGCAGGGCTCTGTTTCTGGAGATCACACACCATCACTGCTGTCAGATAAGAGTATGAAAGCCTGGTTTTATTAATCTGGTACAGCCTTCCACGTATTAAAAGGTAGCTGTGCCATTAATAATGAATCTGTCACATTCCTCTGTCACTTCCAATTTGTGCTGCTTCCCAGCTGGCAGCAGGCTTTTGTCAGCCAGGGTGGGGTGAGCTGGCAGAGCTCTTACCTGGCATCTCCTACCTCTGCCCAGCCTGCAGCCCCTGGAAAGTGAGGTGCTGCTTGCTAGGGGCTCCATCCTTGCTGCCTGCCAGAAATACACAGAGTCACAGAAAGTTAGGGGCTGGAAGGGACCTCGAGAGATCGTCCAGTCCAACCCCCCTGCCAGAGCAGGATCACCTAGATCAGATCACACAGGAACACACCCAGGTGGGTCTTGAATATCTTCAGAGAGGGAGACTCCACAAGCCCCCCTGGGCAGCCTGCTCCAGCGTTCTGCCACCCTCACAGTGAAATAATTCTTCCTCCTGTTTCCATGGAACTTCCTATACCTCAACTTCCACCCATTGCCCCTTGTCCAGCCATTGGGCATCAATCCTTTACACCACAGGGAAGGAGAGGCTGGCTTAGCTGGCAAGTGTGGTCTGGAGAGTGCTTTCTCTTCCTTGGAATACTAATGTAAGAATCAGAAGAGAAATACAAAGGTTTTGAAGTCAGAGCCCATGGTTTTTGTTCACTCTGAGCAGTTAAGTAGCTGATCACGGATGTCACTGGGTAACCGGTAAGGCAATTACTTAAAACATTCCTAGATAAATCTGTTCTTTCTCCTCTGAGACCAGCTTTGAATGGGAAGAGATGGGCACAGGGGATTGCATCACATACCTGTTACAGTCATTAGCATCTCCCGGCAGCAGCCGTTCTGCGCGGGGAGCGGGGAGCTCCAGCCTGTCCCTGCAGCCTCCGTCAGATCACCGTCCTTGGAGCAGATCTGCTGGGCCTGATATGTTGTGGGGATCTACGTGAGAGAGTCCACTGGAGAGCTACCAGGATGACTGAGGGACTGGAGAATGTGCCCTGTGAGGAGAGGCTGAGAGACCTGGGTGGTTTTTAGTCTGGAGAAGAGATTGAGAAGGGGATTTAATAGATGCTTATCAATATCTGAGGGCTGGGGGTTAAGAGGGAGGGGAGAGGCTCTGCTTACTTGCATCCTGGGATAGGACAAGGGGCACTGGATATAAACTCCAGCACAGGAGGTTCCACCTCAACATGAGGAGGAACTTCTTCACTGTGAGGGTCACAGAGCCCTGGAGCAGGCTGCCCAGAGAGGTTGTGGAGTCTCCTTCTCTGGAGCCTTTCCAGCCCCATCTGGATGCATTCCTGTGTGACCTGTGCTGGATTCTATGGTCCTGCTCTGACAGGGGTGTTGGACTCAGTGATCTTTGGAGGTTCCTTCCAACCCCTAACAACCTGTGATCCTGTGACACTGCCCAGATGGGGTCCCTGGGAGCTGAGGGGGTGTGTGTGGCTGCTGCTGTTCCAGTATTTACTGTAGGGTATGGCATGTTCCTCTGACTTGGCCACCCCCTCCAGATGCTTGTTAATGCCTGTCCAGTAACACTAAAGGTCTTTACAGAATCACAGAGTGGCAGGGCTTGGAAGAGACCTCTGGAGATCACTGAGTCCAACTGCCCTGTGCGACCTGCTCTAGATGACCCTGCTTTAGGGAGCGGATCAGACCCAGATGATCTCCAAAGGTCCCTTCCAATCCCCACCATTTAGTGATTCTGTGACCTTCTTGGGCACATCCATTAGCAAGCTGCAGCACTAGTCACTTAGGCGCAGTGAGGGTACAGCAGCCTACAAGGCACCCTTAAGCAGACATTATCAGCTCCACTTCAGTGCAAGGTGGGGAAAAACACTTGAAAGTGACAGTGTAAATATCGACTGCAGGCGTTTAGCATGATGTAGCAGACAAGGGTTTTGAAGGAAACTTCTGTTATTGGGAGTGTTTAGGGGTTGTTTTTTTTCTCAACTGTCATTGCTTGCTGTCTTTTCAAATTCCCTAATCAAAACATTTGCTTATCCAGAGAACAGGCTCATGAATGCCTCAAGGAGCCCGGCAGCAGCAGGTGATGCTGGCAGCAGGCGGTGCAGGCAGGGTCCTTTGCCCTGTGCTGCAGGAAGCTTGCAGGGTGCTGGTGGGTGCTCTGGGCCAAGTGTCTCCCCAGCCATCCCTGTGCCCTAACAGGGAGTCCCACAGGGAATCCTGATGGGTTCCAGTCTCATCTGGGCAGTTTTAGCCCTTCTCCAGCACTTTTTATAGCTATGCTTGGTGGAGAGGCTATGGCTAATGTCCAGTGAGGGGAGACAGGAATCATAGAATCACAGAACTGTCAGGGTTGGAAGAGACCTCAAGGATCATCTAATATCCACCCCCCTGCCATGGCCAGGGACACCTCACACTACAGCAGGTTGCTCACAGCCACATCCAGCCTGGCTGCAAACACCTCCAGGGATGAGGCTTCCATCACCTCCCTAGGCAACCTGTGCCAGGAGATTGTAGCCAGGAGGGGGTTGATCTCTTCTCCCAGGCAACCAGCACCAGAACAAGAGGACACAGTCTCCAGCTGTGCCAGGGGAGGTTTAGGCTAGAGGTGAGGAGAGAGTTCTTCCTAGAAAGAATAATTGGCCACTGGAATGTGCTGCCAAGGGAGGTGGTGGAGTCCCCATCCCTGGAGGTGTTCAAAAAAGGATTGGATGTTCAAAAAAGGATTGGATGTGGCACTTGGAGCCATGGTTTAGTTGTCATGATGTGTTGGGTGATAGGTTGGACTTGATGATCTCTGAGGTCTTTTCCAGCCTCATTGATTCTATGTTTCTATGATTCTCTGGCTGTGATGAAAGAGAGCCTAATGACTCCGTGTGTGTGTGTGTGTTTTCAGGCTAAGAAGTGAATGACATCTTATTTTAAAACATGTGTGGTTTTCAAAGGCTTATAGTGAAGCACTGGGAAATTCTTACTAATCTGTCACAGTTAACTTCCTAATGAGTGTATGGTTGCTATTTCATAGGTGTCCCTGCCCATGGCAGGGGGATTGGAACTCAATCATCTTTAAGGTCCTTTCCAACCTAAACGATTCTATGGTTCTGTGAAATGCCAGTTCAGTAGAATCAGAGAATCACAGAATGATAGAATCATAAAATCATGGAATAATACAATCACAGAGTCACAGAATCATAGAGTCACAGAATCAGAGAATCCTAGAATGATAGAGACACAGAATCATAGAATCATTAAATCATAGAATAATAGAATCACAGAATCAGAGAATCACAGAATAATAGAGTCACAGAATGACAGAATCATGAAATCATGGAATGGTGGCAGTTGGAAGGGACCTACAGAGATCATCAAGTGCACCCCCCCAAAGCAGGACCACCTAGGGCAGGTCATACAGGAATGCATCCAGCCAGGTCTTGAAATACTGCATAGAAGGAGACTCCACAACCTCTCTGGGCAGCCTGCTCCAGCGCTCCAGCACCCTCACAGTAAAGAAGTTTTTCCTCATGTTGGGGCAGAACTTCCTATGTTCCAGTTGGTGTGCAGTGTTCCTTCCCCTGGAACAGGACAGCACTGAAAAGAGCCTGGCCCCTTCTTCCTGACCCCCACCCTTCAGATATTTATAAGCAATAAGAACCCCCTCAGTCTTCCCTTCTCCAGACCAAACAGCCCAGGTCTCTCAGCCTTTCCTCATCAGACAAGAGTTCCAGTCCCTTCTTCATCTTCTTATCCTCCCTTGGACTCTCCCTAGTGTATCCCTGTCCCTCTTGAAGTGAGGAGCCCCAAACTGGACACAATACTCCAGGTGTGGTCTCATCAGCAGAAGGGGAGGAGAACCCAAGAATGACTTCTGGGCACCCATAGAAATGTGATGAGAATCTACAGGACTACACAGGGGCAGAATTTGCCCCTTAGACACCGATTTCCTGAAAGAAAAGGCTTCTGAAAAGCAGTGCAAGATGCTGCTTTAATATTCAGTTATTGCCCTAGTGATTGACTGCACTCACTGCATCCTGCCAGTAATGGCTGGCTTTCAAAATATATCTTTGTGATTAGTTTAATTTGTGGAGCTTTTCTCCCTCTGAATTGATTTGATGAAATGAGTCAGGCCAATAATAAATTTTTCACTGGAATGAATCTACTTAATCAATTTAGACAATCAGTTTGTCCTTTGCTTAATAGCATTTGCCAAAAGAAAACAAAGTCTTTCATTAACGAGGGTGGCCAGACATTGGGTAATGAGAGGTGGCAGCTAACATCAGGTTATGTGTTCTGCAGGAGCAGAAAGCAGGATTAAACATCTGCTGCAACTACCTGGCTCTAAAATACCTCTCCTGCTACTCAGTGTGGGTTGGACACAATGATCTTGAAGGTCTCTTCCAACCTGGTCTATTCTATTCTATTCTATTCTATTCTATTCTATTCTATTCTATTCTATTCTATTCTATTCTATTCTATTCTATACACCTGGCTCTAAAATACCTCTCCTGCTACTCAATGTGGGTTGGACACAATGATCTTGAAGGTCTCTTCCAACCTGGTCTGTCTATCCTATGCTATCCTATCCTATCCTATCCTAAATACCTGGCTCTAAAATACCTCTCCTGCTACTCAATGTTGGATTCAACATTTGGATGTTTTGTTTAGTTGGTTGGTTGTTTTTAACACTGGCCTGAGCCATAGAATCAACAAGGTTGGAAAAGATCATCAAGTCCAACCTGTCACCCAACACCTCATGACAACTAAACCATGGCTCCAAGTGCCACATCCAATCCCTTTTTGTATGCCTCCAGGGTCGGGGACTCCACCACCTCCCTGAGCAGCACATTCCAATGGCCAATTCCTCTTGCTGGGAAGAACTTTCTCCTCGCTTCCAGCCTAAACTTCCCCTGGCACAGCTTGAGACTGTGTCCTCTTCTTTGGTGCTGGTTGCTAGAGAGAAGAGACCAACCCCTTCCTGTCTACAACCACCCTTCAGGTAGTTGTAGAGAGCAAGAA
Organism: Dryobates pubescens; assembly: GCF_014839835.1. Lineage (NCBI taxonomy): Eukaryota > Metazoa > Chordata > Aves > Piciformes > Picidae > Dryobates > Dryobates pubescens. The sequence continues at coordinate 19,439,873 of NC_071629.1, read as the reverse complement.
GGTCTCCCCTGAGCCTCCTCTTCTCCAGGCTAAGCAACCCCAGCTCCTTTAGCCTCTCCTCACAGGGCTGTGCTCCAGACCCCTCCCCAGCCTCGTTGCCCTTCTCTGGACACGTTTCAAGCGTCTCAATGTCCTTCCCATTCACATCCCAGGACATTTTGCCAGGGCAGGAGTTAAAGACAAGTACATGGGTCTGAACCTGCCTGAAAACAAAAAGAAACCCCCAACCCCCACCAAAACAAAACCCTGGAGGTTTCCATTCCGCTTTCAAGGAGAGCTTAGGAAATAATGCAAAGCCCAACCACGGTGTCAGGACCCTGTGTGCGATAAAATTCTCTCATTTGCCTTTTTTTTTGGTTGGTGTTTTTTTTTTGTTGTTGTTGTTGATGATGTTGTTGCTAAGAGAAGTAATTTAATACAGAGTGTTATTAAATCACTGCTCCTTACAACGGGCTGCAAACTAACAGCTCGCCTGAGAAAGCCCTGGGAGTTCAAAGCAGCTCTGTAGAGGGAAAACAAACACTGCTAGCCAGAGAGTGATTAGTGGCTCGTACCGCAGCGCAGAGGACTGTTTGGGCTGGTAATTTTCAAGGCATTATCTCCTAATGTTTTATTTTTCCCTGCATTCTGGATTATTGTGGTGGTGTTTGTTGGTTTTTTTTTTTTTTTAATGTTGATTTTAATTATACCTCTTAGGAATAATATCTGGCAAACTAATTTTGGTGAATGGCAATGGGGGCGAGGGGGGAGAGGGGAAACCCCCCCAGCATTATCCACCTAAGGTAATTACACATATTTCTCAGTCCCTAGATGAAATAGTTTAACTTCAACCCCCACTATGGAATTTATAAACTCCTTTTTATTATTTTCTTTTCTTTTCATTCATTCGTTTGTTTTGTTTTTTTTTTTTAAACAGAGGCTGCCAGTGGAGTTTCAGATAATAGAAATCTCTAACCCTAATCTCAGCATCCCAGATGGCTGCCTCCAGGAGCAGCAGAAACTGTTTCCACTCTCCCCCCCCCTCCAAATTTCCTTCTCAGAAACACGCAGCAAGCCAAAGCAAAGGCATCCAACTTTTTTCTCCGGTGGATCCTGCTAATTCCATCATTTAGGGGTTAATCCTTTTGCCTTTGGGTTGTTTGGAGGTTTGGGGTGGGGTGGGTTTTTTTTTTTTGGGCCACTGGGTTTTGCCCATCCCATCCCATCCCTCTCCCAGGGTGTGGTGTAAACGCTCAGCTGCCCCAGCGATGGACACTTTCTAGTGCTGCTCAGCAGAGACTTCCAATCATCCCTTCTCACTTCCAGCCTAATAATGCTGTGACTCTTTGGCCCCTCTCCATTGAGCCAGATGTCCTAGTTTAACAGACTGACTGCTCCAAAACATCATTTCTAACCTTTGAACGTGAAAAATGTTAACACAATAGCATCATTCTCCCCGTGCCCTCCTGGTGGTTGGAAGCAGCTCAGAATGAGCAGTTGTTTTCACCTGTGGGTGATGTCTAATGACTGATAACCTCCTCCTGGGAGCCCCTCCACCCCCTCACCATTGCCTTCTCCTTCAAGCCTCTCCTCAAAGCGTGTCTTCCTCCCCCCCCAGCACTTTGCAAAGCAGATGCAGATGGAAGTGCCAGGTTAAAATGAACAACGAAATGGAAGGCTTGGTGTCTGGAGGACGGGGCAACTTTCCCTGCTCCTGGGTGGCTGCTGTTTGCCTTTGCTTCTCTTAGCTCTGGCTCGCTCCCAAAAGCATCGTGTGGGTCTCTGGTGTGAGAGGTAAGGAATTTGGGACAATAGCCCGTGTGTGTGATGTTTTCTGCAGGAGGGCTGCTTGGTGGCAGGATTTCCTTTTGTCTGCTTTTCTTTTCTTCCTTCTGAAATCCTTAAGGAAAGCTGGGTCACAAAGCCTGAGTTCATATTAAGAGTCCAGCAGACTCAGTTAGGACTGTTGTAGAAAAAAAAGATGTGAAAGATGCAAGAACAAAACTCTAGAGGAAGCTAAAGGCAGCAGCACATAGAGAGAAATGAGAGCTCTTCTGCTTGTGGGGGCATCCTGATTGGTGTGGAGAGTTGTTAGCCATTGGAATGTGCTGCCCAGGGAAGTGGTGGAGTCCCCATCCCTGGAGGTGTTCAAGAGGGGATTGAACGTGGCACTTGGTGCCATGGTTTAGTCATGAGGTCTGTGGTGATGGGTTGGACTTGATGATCTCTGAGGTCTTTTCCAACCTTGTTGATTCTATGATTCTAAGTCCAACCCCCCTGCCAGAGCAGGACCATAGAATCCAGCACAGCTCACAAAGGAACACATCCAGATGGGTCCTGAAAGTCTGCAGAGGAGACAACTCCACAACCTTTCTGGGGAGCCTGTTCCAGTGCTCCATGACCCTCACAGTACCTGTATGTAAAGGCCTGATTTACACATGGGAATGTGGGCTGCTCTTGATTAAAATGTGAGAAAGAGCAGGTCTGTTGCTGTTTCTGAGCTGGTAGTGACTTCTCCTGGATCGGGAGCTGAAAAGATGTGAGATTTACACACTGGTCACCAGTGCTCTGCACTCCTTGAGAGTCTGAAATAAGACATGAGGCTCCTTGCATGGTGGATATTTAATTTGGCATTTAATGCTGGATTCCCAGTCAAGTACAGTGAGATTTAATGTGGGTTGCTTTCCTTGATTGTTGTTGGGTTTCAACCCCTCCAGTCTTTTATGAGCTGTTTCTGCAGTCTTTGGCTATTATGAGTTGGCTTTTTAATGGTTAAACTGTCAGCTGTAAACATCTACACGAGGAAAAGACCTTTCCAACTGCTGCCAACAGATCTCTTGATGAGTTAAGTTCTTTAAAGGGCAAAAAAAGAAGAGAGAAAAAAAAAATCAGTTCAGTTATTCATTTTGAAGCATTTGATTATTAGGTTATTTGGAGACAAAGGTAAAAAGTAATTGTTCCACAGGACCTTGTGTGTGTGTTTGTGTTCCACTGCTGGGCTCTGTGGTGTGAGAAGAGCAGGATGCAGCAAATCCACAGGCTATGCAAATCCAGCTGGCTGAAAAGAAGTAGAAGTCAAGAGGCATTTTATTCCAGTCACTGGCTGTGAAGGAAATAAATGTTGGAATTGCAAGTGTGCTCTGCACTCTAAAGGGATGATGTATGCTTTAATTTTGCAGGTTGCTGTTGGGAAGGCCTGCTGTTAGGTGCTGTTGGATGTGTGCCGCTTCCTTTTGGTTTGGGGAAACGGGGTTGTTTGGAATGGTTTCTTGTGTTGCATGCTGGCATTATTGTTATAAGTCAAAGTTGAACACCGAGCAGGATTCTCCCTGGACAGAAATTGACTCCATTTCATTGGTGGTCTCTCGTTCAGCACCTGTCTGTCCCCAGTCCCAGCAATCTGGGACTGGTTCTAGTGCTTAAGCTTGGCTTTAGGAGAAGTTCACTGTGTGTGAGCAGGAGAAATGGGCAAATCATGAAGGGGAAAAAAGCACCAACTCTCCCCTGCTTGCTCTGTATTAACTGTCCTCCCTAGAAACCCTGTGCCTGCCATCCTCCAGGAGTGCTTTTTCGAGAGGTCTCTGTGTTTAAGCAGCGGTTTGGTGTCCGATGGGGAAGGGGGTTGTCTAAGAGCAATTAAGTGAATCCTTTTGCCTTTCTCAGCCACTGTAACATTTCTCAAACAATACTAGGAAAGAGACTGAGCCCTTTGTGTGTGGAACATGTGCACAGCTAGCTCTTGGTGGCTTTGGGTGAGCCACTTGCCTGCATGAATAAACACCAGAGCTGGGGGCTTGCTATTTTGTGGGAGAAATGCCAATTCTAGCACTGATAGATTGCATCTTGGTGCTTCGTGGCTGCAGTGTTAATCACCTGGTGGTGGTGGTGTTGTGAGGGTTTGGGGGTTATTTTTTTGTCATGGTGGGGCTTTCTTCTTTTTTTTTTGGACTGGTTGTTTATTTAAGCCCCCAGAAATCAAATATGAACCTGATTAAGGATTCAGCATTGCACGTAAGGCGGAGAAGAGCTGCAGGTGGTGACAGGCAACTGGATTGTGTTTGATCTGGCAGTTTTCATCTGTGCCACCATTTTAGTCCTGCTGTGGGACTGCAGCAAAATGGTGGTTCCCTTGTTGTGTAGCTTGGTGATGAGTGTGTGTGAGGGGGTGTGTGCAATCCCTGCTCCTGCCTGCTCCAGAGAAGAGCTGGCTGAACGATGTGCCCTTAGCGGGGTGTGATGGGCAATAGGAACTCCTACTGGGGAGCTCCCAGTGTTGGAGTGGGGAAAGAGCTACATTAATTCTAAATCTACATTCCATGAGGAGGAATTTCATCATCCACTGAGGTTTTCCACATACACACACCCCCCCTCATCTTGTTTTAATTTGGCTAGAGGAGGGAGATAATCTCCTGGGAGCATATGTACAGGGATGACTCTAAGAGAGCAAAATGCTAGGGATGGCTCCACATCTTCAAGCAGCCTCAATTTGTCCTCCTGTAGGCTGTGGGATGAGCTTTATTCAAGAATTTTGCTTGGAAGAGGCTGGGTCAGCTGGAAGAGGGAGCCAGCTGCTCATGCAGAGCCAGCCTATCCAGAGGGTACCATTGGGACAGCCCTGGTCCTGGCAGGCTGTAAGAGCAGGGACCCTCCTGGAGCTGGCTGTTTGGGAAACCCTTTCCAAGCAGAGACTGCTGCAGCTCCTCTGCTGTCCCAGGAGTGTATCAGCCCTTTCTTGGCTGTTATTTGTGTCCCCTTAGAAGGTGGCAGCAAGGTTTTGTGTTTCCCTATGCTGAAGACCTGTGGTCTGCTGTTTTCTTTAGCTCACCACAGCAATCTCCATCTGCCATGCATCTCCCAGGGCTATCTCAGAAACGTCAACCACAGCTCTCTTGAATGACCTCCAAGGGCAGAATTGATGTGCTCAGTTCACTGTCACTGTCCTGTCACCTGAGGAGATGATGTTTGACCAATACTGTAAGCAGCAATTGGCCTCTGGAGACCATGGGAAACATCTACACTACATCTAAGAGAAACTATGTGGGACTTGGTTTCCCCACCTTCTCCTGAGCTGTGACCAGCTAAGGCTGAAGGAGCTTAGTTCTGCTCTGGGGTGGGACAAGAGGGGCTGCACTAAGCCCTGCCTTAGCCACCCACCAACATGGAGTGTGTTTGGGTCTATGAAGACTAGTCAACACCTGGGTAGAGTTTCTGTGGGGAGATACTGGAATCCAATAGCTGGTGCTGACTTTGAGCTACTGGGAACCAAGAAAGGTAAGAAACATGGAAGGAGCATCAGGAGAGCTGAAAATAGAGAGTGGATGTATTAATAGTCTCTGAGTGCCCTGTAGGAGAAGAATGCAGGACATGTGAGTCTTTCCCCTTGAACTGAGGAACCTATAACCTCTTGTGTCCCAACCCTGCTACCAAAGCAGAGTGTTTGCTAGAGGGAGTTTACTTTGCTTTGGGATTGTAGGGCAGCTGGGCTGGGGCATGGGATCACGCAACCTGCAGAACCATGCTGTTCTGTGGCCAAAAGCACAAGCTGTCCCTTCTTCTCAGGAAAAGAAAGCTTTATCATGAATTATAAAATGTTAGGGGTTAGAAGGGACCTCTGGAGATGGAGTCAAACCCCCTTGCTAGTGCAGGTTTGCCCACATCAGATTGCTCAGGAATACCTCTAAGCAGGTCTTGAAAATCTCCAGAGAAGGAGACTCCATAACCTCTCCAGGCCTCCAGCACCCTCAAAGCAAAGAAGGTTTTCCTGCTGTGTTCTAGCCTGTACCCACTGCCCCTGCCCTATCACTACCCACCAGTGATGGCCTCAAGTGTTAACCCCACATATAGGAGAAGGATGAGCTAGGGGGTCTCACAACCACCACTGGGCAAGGAAAGGACCTTCTGGTCCAACTGAAGTGTCTATTGAGGGAATACTGACTACTCTTGTGACCTGAGACAAGTAGAATGTAAGGCCCCTCAAGCTGAGCCAGGGGAAGTTTTGGCTTGAGGTGAGGAGCAAGTTCTTCACTGAGAGAGTAGTTAGCCATTGGAATGTGCTGCCCAGGGAGGTGGTGGAGTCCCCATCCCTGGAGGTGTTCAAGAGAGGATTGGACATAGCACTTGGTGCCATGGTTTAGTCATGAGGTCTTGGGTGACAGGTTGGACTTGGTGATCTCTGAGGTCTCTTCCAACCTTGTTGATTCTATGACCAGCAGTGCTCAGATCCCCACAGTGTCCTGCTCAAGCACTTCTGTAGGGGTCACATTTACACAGCTGGTTGGGCTGGGACACAGATTTGCTGTCTTCCAAGCTTAGAAAGCACCTCACGCAGCTCTGGGCTGACATACAAAATACCAGCCCATTGGGATGGCTTGTTTGCTGGTAACTTAAAAAGGGATTTTTGTGCTGGGGTGAGCTTCAGAACAGAAGCTATTTCAGCAAGGATTTTTTTTTTCTCTCTCTCTTTTTTTCCTCTCTCTCTTCTTTTTTTGGATTCAAGTTTCCTGCATGCTTCAGCCTCACTGTTGTGCTGAAAACTGTTGTGTATCGATAAGAGTTTCCTTCCACCCATAATCTCTTCTCTCCTTCTGTTCCCTGCTGTAAACAAGCCATTAAAAATGTGTTTATGACATCACAGTTGGTGACCATGGAAATGACTTTGATGTTAGAGAGACAAATACAGCGTCGTGATTTCACGGCAGGATCAAGGCAGGAGAAGACCCTTGTTCAAATGGGGGGGTAATTAACAAAGGTGGTAGAGGGGAAGCTTGGTTTGGGGGGAAAAAGGAAAAACCCAAAACCAAACAAAAAACCCACCCCAAACCCATGAAGAGCCAGTTGTCTGATATGATACATTTGAAAGTCCCCCCCCTCCCCCGAATAGAATACATTTGGAAAACCTCTTTCAAATGAAAACTCGCAGTGCTCTGGCTGGGCTCTTTCAAATAAAAGCCTATAGGGTAAACAGACGACTGAAGGGTACCAGGGGGAAAGCTTTGGAAGAAGCTTCCATGTGCAAAAACATCCAGCAGGCCTCTTCCACAGAATGTTAGGGGCTGGAAGGGACCTTGAAAGCTCATCCGGTCCAAGCCCGCTGCCAGAGCAGGATCACCTAGAGCAGATCACACAGGAACACATCCAGGTGGGTTTTCAATATCTCCAGAGAGGGAGACTCTGCAGTCCCCCTGGGCAGCCTGTTCCAGGGTTCTGTCACCCTCCCAAGGAAAAAAATGTCTTCCTCATGTTTCCATGGAGCTTCCTATGCCTCAATTTCCACTGTTACCCCTTGTGCTGTCATTGGGCATCACCCAGCAGAGCCTGGTTCCATCCTCTTGGCACTCACCCTTTACATATTGATAAACATGAATGAGTTCACCTCTCAGTCTCCTCCAGGCTAAAGAGACCCAGGTCTCTCAGTCTCTCCTCATAAGGAGAAGTGGTCTGTGTTTAAATCAGGTTTAGAGCATTCAGGGCCAAGTTAGAGCATGGGACCAGCATTCTTCCAGTTGACAGCAGTCAGAAAGTCCTGCAGGCTTTGAGGACAAATGGAGAAAATCATGGAATGGTGTGGGTTGGGAGGGATCTTTAAAGGTCATCTAGCCCAACCCCTTTGCCATGGGCAGGGTTATCTTCAACTAGACCAGGTTAGAGAGACAAGGACAAACACAGAATCATGAAGGTTGGAAACAACCTCTAAGATCAAGTCCAGCTGTCGATGTAACACCACCATGCCCACTAAACCATGTCCCAAAGTGCCATGTCTACACCTTTTTTTTACCACCTTCAGGGCTGATGACTCCACCACCTCCCTGAGCAGCCCATTCCAATGCCTGGCCACTCCTTCAGCAAAGACAGACTCATAGAATCAAACAACCTTGCTAAGAGGGGAGGAGATGCAGTTTGGAGAAGAGGCAGGTTCACTAGGCTGGGTTGCTTTCTCTCAGTCTCAGAGATCTGAGTAGTATCAATTATTAAGAGGAAGCTGCCTCTCTTCAAAGCAGAAATATTTTGATGCTGGTATGTAACATAAACACTGCAGCTGGTGCCGTGGGACTGTGTCAGGCTGTCTGTTGCACCAGCCCAGGCACTTCCTTCTCTCCTGGTGACAGGAGGAACCATGGGCAAATCACTGCAGACGGTGAGGAGCTTCAAATGTGCTCCCAACACCCCAAAACCAAAGTCAGAAAATGTTAAGTAGACCATTTGTGTTTGAGAGCAATATTCAGCTCATCTGCCTTTTGATGCTGGCCCATCCCTTGCTGCATTATCCTTATGGTCATACCTGCCTGCAGCCAAACTCCTCAAATGACAGAATGCCAGGTTGGAAGGGACCCCAAAGAACATCCAGTCCAACCTTTCCAGGTGATAGTGCAGTTGAAATGAGCTGGCCTAGCACCCTGTCAAGTCTTAAAGCTGTCCAGTGTAGGGCAATCCCCTGCTTCCCTTGGGAGAGGATTCCAGTGTCTGGCTGTTCTCACGGGGAAACATTTTCTTCTTAAGTCCAATTGGAATCTCCCCAGGAGTAACCTGTACCCATAGAATCACAGGATCACCAAGGTTGGAAGAGACCTCAAAGATCATCAAGTCCAACCTGTCACCACAGACCTCATGAGTAGACCATGGCACCAAGTGCCACATCCAATCCCCTCTTGAACACCTCCAGGGATGGGGACTCCACCACCTCCCTGGGCAGCACATCCCAATGGCTAACTACGCTCTCTGGGAAGAACTTTCTCCTCACCTCCAGCCTGAATTTCCCTGGCACAGCTTGAGACTGTGTCCTCTTGTTCTGGTGCTGTTTGCTTGGGAGAAGAGACCAACCCCCTCCTGGCTACAGCCACCCTTTAGGGAGCTGTAGAGAGCAAGAAGGTCTCCCCTGAGCCTCCTCTTCTCCAGGCTAAGCAACCCCAGCTCCCTCAGCCTCTCCTCACAGGGCTGTGCTCCAGACCCCTCCCCAGCCTCGTTGCTCTTCTCTGGACACGTTCAAGAGTCTCAATGTCCCTCTTAAACTGAGGGCCCCAGAACTGGACACAGGACTCAAGGTATGGCTTAACCAGTGCTGAGTCCAGGGGCACAATGAATGACTTCCCTACTCCTGCTGGCCACACGATTCTTGATGCATGTCAGGATGCCAAGGGACTCCTTGTAAAAAGGGAGTCTCCACCTTCTTGGTAGCCACCCTTTATGTGCTGGTACATGGCCAGTGCCATGTCAGGGCAGCCAAGGCTGGCAGCAAAACAAAACCTTTTGCCTCCTGATTTTCCTGTGACTCCAGCTCCTCCTTGATCCCTTGGGGCAACACTCATGGCATGTCTGCATCCATCACTACCACAGGCTGTTGAAAACCAATCCTTGTTTTCACATACTCTTTGTGGAACCCTTAGCATTTCATGCCTCAGAGGCAGCAGAACCAAGGCTGCTTGGAAAGTATTGGCAGAATCCTTCCAGGGGCTCTCTTGAGCAGTGGTTCCAACATATGTAATTATGAATAAAATAGCCTCTGAAAAGACCTCCTTGGATTCAGAGAGAGATGAGAGCAGTAGGGTAGAGATTGAAAGAGATGGTTCCTCTCAGCTAATTGTTTTTTTTTTAATAAACTGGTAGAAGCAAAGAAACCACCAGGAAAATAAAAGGAGGGTGGTAATGCTTTGTTCTGCAGAAATCTGTGCCCTGCTGCCTCTCCCATTGCAGAGCAATAAAGGGAACGAAGGGGAAGGGAAGGGAAAAGTGGGGATGAATAGGGGTGCTAGAGTATTGGACTGGAAAGGTCAACAATCTTGCCTTGAAGGCAGAGCTGATCTAAAAAAGCCCTGCAGCAAGGCTGCCCTGGTTGCTGCCCAGCCTGTTCAAAGGGGTTACCCACGTGTTGATGGTTCCCCCTGGCTGCCTCATGCTCTGGGTCCCGGTCAGGAACATGGCTTACAAATGCTGCCTGGGCTTTCCAGGTGCTGCTGCTGAAGTCCACGTTTCCTCCTATGGAATTAAACCCCTGGGGTTGGGAGGATTTGTATGTTCCTCACGTCCAGCTTCTCTCGCAGCTGAGGGCTCAGCCCAGCAGGTAGAGAGGAGGATGCAGTCCCCCCTGCTGCATGTCCCTGTGCCACCACCTCCCTCAGCCGTGCCTGAGGGTGCATGCTAGCTCCACCCCCCCAAAACATTCCCCATCCCAGTACCACCGAGCTGCCATAACTGTTGCTAGATTAGCCCCTTTCTTGCCTTTGAGTGAAGAGCCAGCAGGCTTGGCTGGCTTGAAAGCCAGTCCAGCGCCAGTCCTGGGCTACTGTCACTCTCCCCAGATCATTAAGGATTCATCACTTGCTTGGGAGTGGGTTTGGCCACAGGAAATGGGTTTGCATATGAACTGGGTGATGATGTTTTGTCTTTCTTCCAACTGTGGGGATTTCAGGCCAGAACCATTGTGGTGCCTGTTCCTGCCCTTGGTCTTCTGACTCCTCTTTGCTTTCCATGAACTTCCCTCTGAATGAAAACCAACCGACCTGCAGCTGTCAGAAAGGGAGTTTCTAGACTGGTACTTGACACTGTCAACTCTTCATTTCCCCCTGTGCACTGCCCTTTCTTGGGGTATGAAGTGTGCAATCTTGTTTGGCATCAGGTCTAAGGATGTGTTCGTCCCCCTCTACCCTTCACTGGTGGGGCCGCACCTCAAATAATTTGGTTCAGCTATGGGGCCCTTGCTACAAGAAGGAATTGCAGCAACTACCCAAGGAAGAGCAGGTAAGCTGGTGAAGGTCCTTGAACACAAGTCTGATGAGGAATAGCTGAGGGAACTGGAGTGGTTTGGTCTGGAGAAAAGGATGAGGGGAGACCTCATTGTCCTCTACAACTCCCTGAAAGGAGGATGGAGCGAGGTGGGGGTCAGTCACTTCTTACATGCAGCAAGTGACAGAACAAGAGGGAATGGCCTCAAGTTGTGCCAGGGGAGGTTCAAATTTGATATTAGGAAAATTTTCTCCACAGAAAGGGTTCTCAGGCACTGTCCCAGGCTGCCCAGGGAAGTGGTGGAGTCACCATCCCTGGAAGTGTTTAAAAGACGTGTGGATGTGGTGCTGAGGGATGCGGTTTAGTGGCAGTGGCTTAGCAGCAGTAGTGAGATTGTGAGCTCTAGGTGAGTGGTTGGGCTTGAGGATTATGAGCTCTAGGTGAGTGGTTGGGCTTGATCTCAAAGGTCTCTTCCAATCTTTATGATTCTACAAGAAAGGATGCCCTTGCCAGTTTAGTGTGGACTGGGAGCACATGGGTCCTGGTGGTGCCTTGCTGGTGACATGTTTCTCTTTTGTCTGCCCTGGGATGATAGCAAATGCTACAGAGACTATTGATTCACAGAGCCCACCTGGGTGTTTGTAGTCCTCACCTGTTGGATGAAAGCTGGGGCTGCTGGCTTGAATTTGGCTTCTCTGGGGAGCTTTTATACCCTCAATTAACTTCCTGCATAATTACCTATGGAAATAAGCAGCCTGACCCTGGGATGGGGCAAAAAAAGGTGCTGCAGAGCAGGAGCTGTCCTTTGCTTTAGATCAAAAGGTAATAACTCCCTCTGGGGACATCCCAGCTGGGATGACATGGAAGCAGGGATACCTGCTGTGGGGTGGCAAGGGCAGCGTGAGGCCAGCACATCCCCAGAGGGTTTTATATGCAAGGATAGAGAAATTCAGTTCTTCTTGGGCTAGAGGGCTCTGTGATACCTTGGCAGCATAAAATTACCTGGGCAGCATAAAAACTCAGCAATACTGAAGGGGAAAGGAAAGCTTTAGAAATATTTAGGGTTTCTCTTGGTTACCTTTCTGTCCTGTGCCTTATTCTTAAGCCACAAGCTCAAAAGCATTTTGAGGCAGAGCAGGTGGGATGTAGGAGAGCTCATTCCTCCTCCCCAGGGAAGGAGAACATCTCTCACCCAACAGCTCCCCCCACTTAATTTCCTTCAGTGAGGCAGGAAAGACCAAATTTTACACCTCTGAAATCAGAAAAGGGGAAAGTAAGATCTCCTCCCAACGAAGAAAGAGTGAATCCTTGCAGCCTCATCCGGAGGAGCAAGAAAGATCATCCAATCGAAACGTTCTCAAATCCTCCTGGGTCACATTTAGCAGCTGGCACAGAGCAGCAGGGAAGTGCAAAAGTGTAGTTATTACTTATTTTAGCTACTTTTGTTTCGTTGGGGGGGGGGTGTGGGTGTGTGTTTGCTTGGTTTGTTTGTTTCTTCCAGACTGGTGTAGAAAAATGATGCGAGTTAGCCTTGTGAGAAAGGAAGACGATTTCTAGCGGCAGGTGGCTGAGGTGCACCTGAGAAGCCTGATCGGGGCGAGCTAAAACCTCCTCCCTTGCTGGCAGGCTTTCTCAGCCGAGTCGTGGAAGAGCATGAAAGCCCTGGGTCCTCTGCCAGCCAAGTGCTGGTGGTTGCAGAGATATTGTTTGAACGCATCCATCGGAGGACGGCAGAGACCACCAACGCTCTCGCCCCGAACAGCCTTTTTCAAAGGGGGAAAAAAAATGTTGGTGGATTCTCACCAGGGTGATTATAGAGGATTATTCGAGGAGTCTCAGAAGTATCTGAAAACCAATCTTTGGAAGTTATTCCTGAATAGCTATTGAATGGATAATTTCCATACCCATTATCAAAATGATGTGCTGGCAGTGAAATTTAGCTGTATTGTATTTGATCAGTAATTGGTGAAATGTTTTCCTAGGGTTAAAAGTAGCGTCGGCAACAGCTCTGTGTGGGGATTTGCAAGGTGTTTAGATACATTTTTTCCACCCCCCCCCCACACACACCCCCCGTATTCAGTTGCTTTATGCTAGCCAAATGCTTTGATGGTGTGGAGAAAGCTAACGAGATTTATCGGAGCGTTTAAAGGCGAACTGGAAAGACTTTTACCTTCTGCGACTCAAGTTCAGGGTTGCATTGCCTCTGTTAGATCTTGATGGCACAGCTAACACTGAAACACAACCTGCAGCGTTCGAGTCTCCAGCAGTAACGACTCGCAGGTCTGGAGAACAGAGCGGGCTCAAAAGCAATCAATGCAAATGCATTAGAGCAATCAGCAAAGAAAACAGCAACGGTGAAAGAGCGAAAACTTCCCTTAGCTTAGGTTGTTTCTTTCAGTCTGTGGCAGGAAGGGTTAAGATTATGCCAGACCTCTGATTATTTTGATTTTTTTTCTAGTCTTGAACCATGTGGAATAAGAATGTGGCAAAATACCCCCTGCTTTCTCAACTGAAACAAAGAGAAGGAATTGGAGGGGGGGAGGGGGAAGAAATATGGGGGGAAAAGGAAGGGAGAGGGAAAGAAAGGGGATGGGAAAGGAAAGGGAAAGAAGGGGGAAGAGAAAGGAAAGGGAAAGTAGGAGAGGAGAGGAAAGAAAGGGAAAGGAAAGAAAGGGGAAGGGAAAGGAAGGGGAAGGAGAACCAAAATGAAAAGGAAGGGAGAGGGAAAGAAAGGGAAACAGGAAGGGAAGGGAAGAGGAAAGAAAGGGGATAATAAGGGAAAGAAAGAGAAAGGGGAAGGGAAAGAAAGGAAAGGGAAGCAGAACAGAAAAGGAAATGGAAGGGAGAGGGAAAGAAGGGATGGGATGGGATTGGAAAGGGAAAGAAAGGGAATGGGAAGGAAAGGGGATAATAAAGCAAAGAGGAAGGAGAAGGGAAAGAAAGGGAAGGAAAGAAAATGAAAGGGTATGAGAAAGGAAAGGGAAAGAAAAGGGAAAGAAAAGGGAAAGACCCTAATTTCCAGCTAAGGGTGGACTGAAAAGGAGAGCTGCCATTTAACCCCAGGTTTCCATTTCAGTAACATGATGAGCAGGTGGTGGATAGGAACACATCGAGGCAGGGACAGACAGGAGACAGGCAGCACATCGACCGGAGGTTTAGAAGTGTTTCTGTGTTGCAGTAGGTAGCTGGGGTCAAAAGCAATTTTCTGGAATTATCTCTCCTGTGAGTTGCTGGCAAAGGGGCAAAGCTGAGCTGCTTCGAGGCTGAGGAGGGCAATAAATAACAAATCAACACATCCATCACAGCACACTGATACCTACATGTTCTCAGCAGAAGTGAAAAACCTTTCGAATAGAATAGAGTAGAATAGACCAGGTTGGAAGAGACCTTTGAGATTGTCAAGTCCAACCTATCACCCAACACCATCTAATCAACTAAACCATGGCACCAAGCACCCCATCAAGTCTCTTCCTAAACACCTCCAATGATAGTGACTCCACCACCTCCCCAGGCAGCCCATTCCAATGGGCAATCACTCTCTCTGTGTAGAATTTCTTCCTAACCTCCAGCCTAAACCTCCCTTGGTGCAGCTTGAGACTGTGTCCTCTTGTTCTGGTGCTGCTTGCCTGGGAGAAGAGTCCAACGTCTGCCTGTCCACAGCCTCCCTTCAGGTAGTTGTAGAGAGCAAGAAGGTCTCCCCCGAGCCTCCTCCTCTCCAGGCTAAGCAACCCCAGCTCCCTCAGTCTCTCCTCACAGGGCTGTGCTCCAAACCCCTCACCAACTTTGTTGCCCTTCTCTGGATATGTTCCAACAGGTCAGCCTCCTTCCTAAACTGAGGGCCCCTGAACTGGACACAGGACTCAAGGTGTGGCCTAACCAGCGCAGTGTGCAGGGGCAGAATGACCTCCCTGAGTGGATGGTGTGTGGGATCACCCGTGTCTGGGATCCAAAGTTGCTGCTTCATGCTGGTGCCTAAGGCCATAATATGTCACTGTGTGGATGGAAGGTCAAGGTGGCTGAGAACACCAGGGCACCCCCACAGCCTCCACCTGATGCATCTCTGTGGCTCTAGAAATGTAGAAAGAATGAGCTGATTCTTAAAGGAATATTTAAACCTTCTAGGTGTCACTATCTGCTGACCAAAACAAAACAAAACCCCACAAAATAAAACCAACACAAAACCTGATTGTTAAATCTGACACATTCTAGACAAATATTTAAGAGATGCTTGATTTTTAGGGCAGTCAACCTGTCATGGTGTCTCATGGCCCCCTGCAACTGCTGAGTAGCTGAGCTCTTCTCATAAATTATGGTGCTGCTGCTCTCAGCATAGAATCATAGAACTGGTTAGGTTCAAAAGGACCTGTAAGAACTTCAAGTCAAACCATCAACCTATGATCACCACATCCACCATAACATGTCCCCAGGTGCCATGGCCACAGGTTTCTTGAACATCCCCAGGGATGGTGACTCCACCACCTCCCTGGGCAGCCTGTTCCAATGCCTGCATCTTCCAGAGAAGAGCCAAGTCCCAAGTGACTTGCCTGAGGCCAGAATGTCTGTAACTGAGGAGGGAATAAAAGCCTGGGTGCCCACTTCTTGGTTTGCAAGGTGGGTCTGGGACTGGTCCTTCCTCTTTAAGCAATGAGATTATTTAATCCATTTAGAAATAACCACATAAAAAGGAAGGAAAGTGTTATTTTAGTATTCCTTGATATAATCCATAGCACCTGGAGCCCATGTAAGCAAGAAAGATGTGATAGATTAATGAAAGCTTTCCTAATTTACCACCAGGCTAGACAGCATAAACCAGAGCTTTGAATTCATTATCTAGCGAGTTGAAAAGCCTTTCAGACAGATATCCATACTTTATTGTTGCCTATTTGAGGTGAAGTTATAGAATCATAGAATTGTTAGGGTTGGAAGGGACTTCAAGGATCACCTAGTTCCAACCCCCCTGCCATGGGCAGGGACCACTTGCACTAGAGCAGGCTGCTCACAGCCACATCCAGCCAGGGATGAAGCTTCCACCACCTCCCTGGGCAACCTGCTCCAGTCTCTCACCACCCTCATGGGGAACAACTTCTTCCTAACATCCAATCTCAATCTACCCCTCTCTAGTTTTTTGCATTCCCCCCAGTCCTATCACTCCCTGACACCCTAAAAAGTCCCTCCCCAGCTTTCCTGTAGCCCCCTTCAGATACTGGAAGGCCACGATGAGGTCTCCTTGGAGCTTTCTCTTCTCCAGACTGAACAGCCCCAGCTCTCTCAGTCTGTCCTCATAGGAGAGGAGCTTAGAAGTTCCTTAGATTCAGAATAAAATAGCTGCAGAGCATTGGTCCTCTTAAGGTCCATTTAGTGCTAACATTTCCTGTAGCAAACCTCACTGGTTTCATCTTCAGTGGCTTTCTCTCACACACTGCTCTGCTTTCTTCTTCCACCCACCAGCTGCTGATCCTTGTAGACATCCCCACGCCAGGGCTGTGGAGATCTGGCCCCAGCAGAAAAGAAGTTGGGGGGGGAAGGAAAAAAAAAAAGCATTCTATCCATCTTGGCTGCCTTGAGACATGTAGAGCTGAGAAGAGCTGCCAAGGGGAAGCCATTTCCATACACTGCCCTTGCCAGAAGAGTAAGCAGGCTGAAGAAGTTGGATATGCACATTATGTGGAAGCTGAGCCAGGCAGCCTTGATTTACATAGCACACACTTGGGACCTGCTCATTACCACAACATTCCCCTAGTCGTCACCTCCACACCATGGACACAGGGATGTGGTCTGGATGATCAGGTACTGAGGTGGATTGTGAACTGGTTGAAGGGAAGGAGTCAAAGAGTCATGGTCAATGGGACAGAGTCCAGTTGGAGGCCTGTGTCTAGTGGAGTCCCTCAGGGGTCTGTACCAGGACCCAGTACTCTTCAGTATGATGACCTGGATGAGGGCACAGAGTGTACTGTCAGCAAGTTTGCTGATGACACCAAGCTGGGTGGAGTGGCTGACACACCAGAAGGTTGTGCTGCTGTTCAGCCAGACTCAGACAGGCTGGAGAGCTGGGCAGAGAGAGATTTGTTGAAGTCCAACAAGGGCAAGTGTAGAGTCTTGCACCTGGGAAGGAACAACTCCCTGCACCAGTACAGGCTGGGGACAGACCTGCTGGAGAGCAGTGAAGGGGAAAAGGACCTGGGGGTCCTGGGGGATGGAAGGATGACCACGAGCCTGCAATGTGCTCTTGTGGCCAGGAAGGCAAACGCCATTCTGGGGTGGATTAGAAGGGCTGTGACCATTAGGTCGAGAGAGGTTCTCCTCCCCTCTACTCTGCACTGGTGAGGCTGCTTCTGGAGTATTGTGTCCAGTTCTGGGCCCCTCAGTTCAAGACAGACCGTGAGCTGCTTGAGAGAGTCCAGCACAGAGCCATGAAGATGAATAAGGGAATGGAACATCTTCCATATGAGGAGAGACTGAGGGAGCTGGGGGCTCTTTAGCTTACAGAAGAGGAGGCTGAGAGGTGACCTCATCAATGTTTATAAAGATGAAAAGGGTGAGTGCCCAGGTGCTGGAGCCAGGCTCTGCTGGGTGGTGCCCAATGGCAGCACAAGGGGCAATGGGTGGGAATTGAGGCATAGGAAGTTTCATGTAAATATGAGGAAACAATTTTTCCCTGTGAGGGTGACAGAGCCCTGGCACAGGCTGCCCAGGGGGGTTGTGAACTCTGCCTCTCTGGAGATATTCAAAACTCGCCTGGATGTGTTCCTGTGTAATCTGGTGTAAGTGATCCTGCTCTGGCAGGGGGGTTGGACTAGATGATATTTCAAGGTCCCTTCCAGCCCCTGAAATCCTGTGTGATTCTGTGGCTGTGCCCCAGGATCCCCAGGGCTTCGTTTTGCACCCAGGCTTTTGCAAGCGCTGGGGATAACGGCGGACGTACCTATCATTGGGAGCAGGTCTTGCATGGCATTACACAATGTAAATCAATAATGGGAAGATGCAGCCCTTTAACACCATCTACAGTTTTGCCTATTACTACAATGCCCTGCTTGTTCCAAAGGAAAAGCAATTTTATGCTCCACTGAAGCATGGTTTGCTTCGCCTTCCACTAGCGGCAAATGCCAGATACTGCAAAACGTTACGCAAGCAGTGCCCTGGATTTGTTTACAGGGATCCATGCAAAGACTGATTGCAACAAGGACTCTGGTGATGGAGTCCCTCTGAACTGTTCTGACCTTGCACTTCCAGCTCTGCTGCCTCTTGGCACCCAGGTCCTGACTCGGCAACGCCGCACAGTGCCATGCAGCTGGCTGTGGCTGCTTTCCTTTTAACTGACCCCAGTTCCCTCAGCTGCTCCTCACCAACCCTGCTCTCCAGAGCCTTCCCCAGCTTTGTTGCCATTCTCTGGACACAATCCAGCCCTTCAATGTCCTTCTTGGAGTGAGGGCCCCAAAACTGAACTCAGTACTCAAGGTGTGACCTCACTAGGACTTCCCTGGCCCTGCTGGCCACACTATTGCTGATCCAGGCCAGGATGCTATTGGTCTTCTTGGGCACCTGGGCACCCCCTGGCTCATGTGCAGCCAGCTGATGAGAGTCTTTCCTTGGATATGAGTCTTGATTGCCACCCTGTGTGACAAGGAAGTCATCACTCCTTGGGCCCTTCCTATCCCTATTGGCTGAGGTGTGTGGAAACCATAGCATGAAGCCTCTGAACCTGTAATTATCAATCTGTGCCTCAACTGCTGCTCCTGCCTTTTTCAAGCCTGGTAGAAGTCAATTCCTGTTAGCTGAGGTCACAAAAGGAAGAGCTGTAACCACAAAATGAGAGATTCACTCAGTTTGGCTAGCAAGGAAGGGGAACAATGCTGCTACATAAAGCTGACCCCTCCTGACCCCTTTCTGAAGGCAGAGGTTGCTCAGCATCCACTTCTGAGCAAGAAAGCTGTGATGTGTTTAACCTGAAGTAGAAACTGGGTAGAAACAAAGAGACCAGGAAAAAAAGTGTTGAGATGGAAAAGCCACAGTTCCTGAGCT
The DNA here is from genome assembly GCF_014839835.1 of Dryobates pubescens. Taxonomy (NCBI): domain Eukaryota; kingdom Metazoa; phylum Chordata; class Aves; order Piciformes; family Picidae; genus Dryobates; species Dryobates pubescens. Next base: position 19,421,159 of record NC_071629.1, on the reverse strand, counting down.
CATCAGCTCAGTGCAGGCAGGCACTGAAAGGGCACTGCCACTTCTGTCTGTGCAGCCATCCTCAGGTATGGAAGGTGCCCTGTGCCTAGTTTGGACTTGGGGGTATTGCTTTTTCTGTTCTGCTTGAGCAAGACCAGGGCAGTCACAGCAGCAGGTGAGCAAGGAGGTGACTGCAGCTAACAGTTCAGCTTCCATCTTTGCTGGCAGAATTGGTTTTCCCTGGGGGAAAAAAAAAAGGCAGGTTTGTCAAAGCTGGGCTGCTGGGCAGAAATGGATTCATTACCTTGAGAGTGTGGGCAGGAATAGATGGGAAATGAAAAAAAGGGTGGGAATCCCCCAAGGGTTTGCATATCCTCAGCTCTCCACGCATTAGGTCTCCTGTGTGGAAGCAGTTAGGTAGCCCTGAGAGAAATTGTCTTGTTTGTGTTCATTTGGGGGTGATTTCTGGATCCTGCCTTGTCCCTGAGTTAGATGAAAAGCACGTTTCAAGATGTGAGGTTGTGGCACAGCACAGAAATTCTGGCATTGCTCAATTCTGTCTTCTTCTGTGAGGTGAAGCCAGGGAAGGATTAAAGGCTCCTGCCAGTTGCGCAATGCTGGCGTGCAGTCACTGCAGGTATGCCTCTTACTGAGAGCTTCAATAGGAGCTGAGGGGTTTAGCTCATGACAGAAGGACAAAATTGCCAACTTCTTTTGATAAAGCAAGGGCCAGGATTTCCATGATGGGGATGGAGGGGTTGGGGCATGGCACAGCCATGCTGTGTGCAGAGTGAGGGCACAGGCACAGCCCCTTTCCTCTTCCAAGCAGCACAGGGTGGGAACAGTTTGAAAACTGGTGATTTTTTTCCTCTGGGGACCTTCTTGGAGCCTCACATCCTGGCCTGACCTGCTCAAAGGAAGTGTGGCAAACATGAGAGGGTTTCACCCAGGAGAAACCAAGCCCTGGTGTTCATCTCTGGGTTCTTCTCCATCTGTTTTCTTATTTGGGCTGATGTCAGCTCGAAGTGCAAACGCAACATTGGAGTGGGAAGTAGGAGTGCTTTCTCTTTGAAATGGCCACAGAAAATATTTGGTTTATTAAAATGCATCCTTTTTATTTATTTTTTCCCCTCTGAGGATATATAGAATAGAATAGAATAGAATAGAATAGAATAGAATAGAATAGAATAGAATAGAATAGACCAGGTTGGAAGAGACCTTTGAGATTGTCAAGTCCAACCTATCACCCAACACCACCTAATCAACTAAACCATGGCACCAAGCACCCCATCCAGTCTCTTCCTAAACACCTCCAGTGATGGTGACTCCACCACCTCCCTGGGCAGCACATCCCAATGGCCAATAATTCTTTCTCTGAAGAGCTTCTTCCTAACATCCAGCCTACTTGCTGTATTTGCTATGTTTGACCCAAATTTGGCCCAAACTCAGGAATGCTCCCCTCCCTTTGCCTTTGCACTTACTGTGTGCTGGGGAAAAGAAATGCTCTTTATGTTGTGTCTTCTTCCTCGTCCACTTCCACCAGTGCCCTCAGCAGCTGCTGCCTCCTGCCTTCCACTGCTGCCTGCACTTCTGCCAGCTCCAGCACCCTCTCTCTGGGCTTGGCCTTCCCCACATCAGCAGGGTGCAGACCATTGGCATTGCTCCTGGGATTTGATCCAGGCCATGGCAAGGTGCATGGATGCTGCTCGTGATCCATGGCTTTGCTCACAGAGGGGAGTGGGAAACCTTCTTCCCCTGAGGCTGGAGCTGCCCCTTCATGCCTGGGGGCTCTCACTCATGGAAAAGAAGGGAACCGATCCCCTTGGCTTCAATATTTCTCTTGTACAGCCTAGATTAATTTTGATTTCCTCTCTTGACTCCTTTGTTGTGTTTATTTCAAGGGATTTCTGTCACCTCCCTTCTGTACTTCAGTGTGCCTGAATTTTTTTTCTGTCAGGAGTGATCATGTGAGACTTGAAGAAAGGGTCAGTTTACAAGACTTTAATTCACTTTAAAATCCACACTGCTTTCTGTTCTTGATGATTATTGTTGTGGCTGTTGTTGTTATTAATTTTATTGTTCATTTTATTGTTATTACATTTATTATTCTTACCTTTATTATTATTATTGTTATCTTTCCCCTCCAAATTAGCACATCTACACTCTAAGCCTTTCCCATCTGTCAGCTCTGTGCCTGTCATTGCTGCCACAAGACCCTTCCAGCACCAAGTTTCTCTCCTTTCCATATCTTGCTGTGAATATGAGATTTGCAGGGAATGGCTGTAGCCTGACTATTTGCATTACAGCCCTGAGATGCTTCAAGTAAGGCTTCAGGGAGCTGAAAGGAACTTGAGAGCAATCCAAAAAGATTCAGGGGCAGGGGGGAAATTCCCCAAAGTCAGAGACAAATATTTTCCAAAGAGGAATATTTCCACCCTGGCAATTTATTTTTCCTTTAAATATGTGATTGTGACATACAGACAGACAGACAGACACTTTAAGGATGGCTGACATTAGCATGGAGCTTCTGCTGTCACCCACAGCCAGGCTGCGTGGCTGGAATGATGATGTTTCTGTCCTGGCTTTAGGGAGTTTCACATATTAGATAGTACTAAGAGAATTTTTAATTGCACTCATTTTACTTCTTCTTCTTCTTCTTCTTCTTCTTTTTGTTTTATGTTCTCAGAAAGGAGACAATGAGTGTGAACCCCTGTGGTTCCTGTAGGCTCAATCAGCTGCCAAATAACGTTATGGAAGTTGTGATTGGATTAATGAAAAGCTTGTAACAAAATGATGGTTGTGAGGGAATTATCCTGCTGGGGGGGTGGGTGGGGGTGTTTAAAATCAGTTGGTGGGAGAAAAAAAAAATAGTCTTAAATTAAAGAAAAAGGGAAAAAGGAAAAGAAAACCTAATTGTCTAGATATTGTTCAGCTGATAAATCACTGAATCACCAAGGTTGGAAGAGACCTCAAAGATCATCAAGTCCAACCTGTCACCACAGACCTCATGATTAAACCATAGCACCAAGTGCCACATCCAATCCCCTCTTGAACACCTCCAGGGATGGGGACTCCACCACCTCCCTGGGCAGCACATTCCAATGGCTAACAACTCTCTCAGGGAAGAACTTTCTCCTCACCTTGAGCCTAAACTTCCCCTGGCGCAACTTGAGACTGTGTCCTCTTGCTCTGGTGCTGGTTGCCTGGGAGAAGAGACCAACCTCCTCCTGGCTACAACCACCCTTCAGGTAGTTGTAGACACCCGTAGGATCCCACTCCCAGGGTGTCACTCTGCTGTTCACAGGGGTTTTGAAGGAAAAGGCATTTGGCACCCTCATTCCACTCTCTTTTTGCTTTTCCTGTGGGTAACCTGGGCAGCTGCAGGCTTTGAGCTCCTTCTCGGCCCCACTCCTAATGGCACCAAGCCCTGGAGGTCCCAAAGGAATGATTTGGGGTACCCTATGCTTCCTTGAGGATCCCAGCTCCTTACCTGGGATGATGCAGCACACACACAGTGCTTCCACCACTGAGACATACAGATAAGGTGAGGACTGATAAGAGAGTAAGAGAAGGATGAGTGGAGTCCTCATTGTTCTCTACAACTACCTAAAAGGAGGCTGTAGTGAGGTGGGGGTTGTTCTCTTTTCCCTAGTCTCAGATGACAGATGGAAAAGAAAAGGCCTGAAATTGTGACAGGGGAGGTTTGGGTTGGATGTTAGGGAAAATGTCTTTGCTGCAAGAGTGGTCAGGGATTGGCACAGGCTGCCCAGGGAGATGGCAGAGTCACCATCCCTGGAGGTGTTCAAGAAATGTGTGGACGTGGCACTTTGGGACATGGTTTAATGGCCATGGTGGTGATAGGATGAAGGCTGGACTAGATGAATTTAAAGGTCTTTTCCAACTGAAACAGTTCCATGACTCTATAAAGTGATGTCCTGTCCAGTGTGTCTCTTTAACGCTTGTGTTGGAGCACTCTCAACCATGTTCTCCATTACCTTTTGATTCCTGCCTCATGCCATGGTTTTGGGAACTGGTCTGCTCCTGCAGAGTTCTGTCCCCTTTGCTCCATGCCATCCTCTCCCAGCTGTCCCAGAAAAGTGGGATCTCATTTCAGAGCAGAAATGGGTATTTGAAGCCCTCTGAGTCCCCAGAGCATGGGACACGACAGATAGGGACACTCTTCTAGAAGTTTTTTACTTCTGCTGGTGTCAAAAACCAGCCACAGCTCTGTAAATGCAGAGCCACAGCCGTGCCTCAAGCTAGGGAGGGGATATATTCCCAGGTAACATTTTTGTCTATGTTCATTTAGCAGCAAAGCTCCATTTTCCCTAGAGCTGGGAAACCCCCAAATTTGCCTTTTAAGAACTACAGAGGTGCTGAAGGCAGCAGAGCCTGTGGGACATGACACAGGAGAACCTGAAGTAGTTTACATCACACTTTGTCCTGCTGATTTGGACCTGACAAGAAGGTTTTCTGGGCTACAGCGTTAACTTGCTGTACAGCAGTAACCTGAACAGTCCCAACTCCCTCAGTCTGTCCTCATGATTAGAGGGCTGGAGCACCTCAGCTATGAGGACAGACTGAGGGAGTTGGGGCTGTTCAGTCTGGAGAAGAGAAGGCTCCAAGGAGACCTCATTGTGGCCTTCCAGGATCTGAAGGGGGCTACAAGAAAGCTGGGCAGGGACTTTTGAGGGTGTCAGGGAGTGATAGGACTGGGGGAAATGGAAAAAACTAGAAATGGGTAGATTGAGATTGGATGTTAGGAAGAAGTTGTTCCCCATGAGGGTGGTGAGATACTGGCAGAGGTTGCCCAGGGAGGTGGTAGAAGCCTCATCTCTGGAGGTGTTTGCAGCCAGGCTGGATGTGGCTGTGAGCAACCTGCTGTAGTGTGAGGTGTCCCTGCCCATGGCAGGGGGAGGGTTGGAACTGGCTGATCCTTGAGGTCCCTTCCAACCCCAACAATTCTATGATTCTATGCTGCAAGATGGGATGTGGTAGGCATTTGGGGCAGCAATTGCATCCTTATCAGAGAAAAATCCCCAAAAGAAGGGGAGCCCCATCAGGGCTGACAGGAGACCTCTGATGCAGGTGCCCAGGTGCCAGGAAAGGGTGTCAGCGAGCAAACATCACACCCCCCCCCTCCCCACCCTGTGCTTAGGGGTTGGTTAAACCAAGTTTCCCCTGTTTCTGAGGCCCTGTTATCCCTGTTTCTGCTGCTGGGTGAAGCTGCATTGCTTTATCAGTCGCCTAAGAAAAAAAACCCACAAAGCAAAAGCTCTGTTTGCTTCCGAATTTTTTTTCCTTCAGGAGAACTTTTCTGTCGCTTGCCTCTGGCGTTGGCCCTCAAGTGGTAAATCTCAGGCAAACAAATCTGTATTTAAAGCCATAAATTCGGTGCCCTTTCCTCTCCAGGCTTTATTTTCTCATTTAGTGACCTCTTGTTCCCCATGTCTTTGACACTTCTCCGATGTGCATTAAGCAAATATGCAATCATCCTTTCATTCCCTATCTTTGCTTTCATTATGATTCTTTACACTTCATTACATTTCCCTCTATAATTGCAGCTCTTTGTTGCCCTAAAGTTTTATGGCTCTTTCCTCCCTTCTCTGGCTCCTTGTGCTCCTTTGTTGCTCGCCTTAGCTTTCCTTGACACTGTGTTCCTCGGCACATTTTCTAGATGTCAAGCAAACTCTTAGGCCTAAACTCATTTATCTTTCAACACTTTCCATTTCCACTTCAGTGCTCTACCCCAATGAATTCCATCCAGAACTTCCTTTTCTTCTTAAAAAAAAAAAAAAAAGAATGAAAAAAAAAAAATTGGCTGTGCTGCTTTTATTCAGTGTTCTTCCCCTTTTTAGGGCCTAATTATAACTCTGATTGTTGGGTCCTGAATGCTTCCACGAGCTCCATTCATTCCCGAGCGCGGTTCCGCCGTAGCTGCCGGGGGTGTGTGGGGGTGTGTGGGGGGGGAAGTTGCGTGACTGCCCTTTCAAAACCCTCCTATCATCTAGAGGAGAAAGAGTGGGGTTATTTCTGGCTTTAAAATCAACCCTAGCACAAAATTAGGCTCTTCAGTCATAGAAGCATAGAATGGGCTGGGTTGGGAGGGATCTCCGAAGGTCATCCAGTCCGACCCCCTCTGCAGTCAGCAGGGGCATCCTCAACTGGATCAGGTTGCTCAGAGCCCTGTTGAGCTTCACCTTCAATATCTTCAGGGGTGGGGCCTCAACTACCTCCCTGGGCAACCTGTGCCAGTGTTCCACTACCCTCATGATGGAATGGACTGGAATAGGAATGGACTGGAATAGGAATAGACTGGGATGGAATAGGAATAGACTGGGATGGAATAGGAATAGACTGGAATGGAATAGGAATGGAATGGATGGAATAGGAATGGAATGGAATAGAATGGAATGGAGTGGAATAGAATGGAATGGAATAGGAATAGGAATGGAATGGGAATAGGAATTGGAATAGAATAGAATTAACCAGGTTGGAAAAAACCTTTGAGATCATAGAGTCCAACCTATCACCCAACATCATCTAATCAACTAAACCATGGCACCAAGCACCCCATCCAGTCTCTTCCTAAACACCTCCAGTGATGGGGACTCCACCACCTCCCTGGGCAGCACATTCCAATGGCAAATCACTCCTTCTGTGAAGAATTTCTTCCTAACATCCAGCCTAAACCTCCCCTGGCAGGACTTGTTCCTAACCTCCAATCTAAATCTGCTCTTCTCTAGTTTGAAGCCATAGCCCCTCATCCTATCACCACAAGCCTTTGCTTGTTTAGTCTCTCTCCATCCTATTTGTAGCCCCCCTTCAGCTCCTGGCAGGCTGCTATTAGGTCTCCCTGGAGCCTCCTCTTCTCCAGGCTGAACAACCCCAGCTCCCTCTCCTTTACTCTCTCATTGCCACACTTACTCACCCTAGGAAGTCTGGAGTAGAGCAAGGATGCCCAGCAGTGGGTTTATGTGTTCTCCAAGCCCTTCACAGCTGATGGCATGTCTGGTGGGCACTGCCATGCCTCATTCTGGAATCAAGTGTGGGAGTCTCTTGAAATCCCACCATTCCAGCAGCAGCAGTGTCTAACTCTATTCCAGCATCTTACAGAGTCAGACTTCAGGAGCCACTAAATGACTAAAACTGTCCAGTTCTGGGCTCCCCAGTTCAGGAGGGACAGGGGACTACTGGAGAGGGTCCAGCACAGAGCCTTTAAGATGCTGAGGGGACAGGAGCATCTCTCTGAGGATGAGAGGCTAGGAGACCTGGGGCTGTTTATCCTGGAAAAGAGCAGCCTGTGAAGGCATCTTCTCAGTGCCGATCAATAGCCAAAGGGTGGAGTCAAGAGGATGAGGCTGGGCTCTTTTCAGTGGTGCCCAGTGGTAGGACCAAGACCAATGGGCACAAACTGGAACACATGAGGTTTCCTTTGAACTTAAGGAGAAGCATCTTTGAAGGTGCTGGAGCCCTGGAGCAGGCTGCCCAGAGAGGTTGTGGAGTCTCTATCTCTGGAGGCTTTCAAAACCTCTCTAGACAAATGCCTGTGCAACCTGCTATGGGTGACTCTAGTCTGGCAGAGGAGGGTTGAACTAGATGATCTCCAGAGGTCCTTTACAACCCCTACCATTCTATGATTCCATGACATGATGATGGGTTTGATGTATCTTCAGACACATCTGGCAGTGGCATACCTAAGGGCAAACCCTTAGGTATGTTCAGGTGTTGAGGCTGCTTGGGTGGCTTTATCTGGCAACAGGCAGGGCTGGGGGCACAGTCTGAAATAAAGCACCAATAAGACCCCAATGCTCTTCCTGTGCAGATGTTGGCAGGGTTTGCTAAGGCTCTCAACTGGACGTGGCATTACTCTTCTTTCTCTTCCAAAATTGCCCTTGGAGGGAAGTAATGACAAAGAGAATTGCTCTTGTCCACTTATTTACTGATTTAACCTGATTCCTTCCTATTCTTCCAGCATCTGGGGAATAAAAACCACCCAAACCAAACATGAGTAATGTGTTGACAAAGTTCACCCTTTGCTGAGTCGAAGAGGAGAATGTCAGTGACTTTGCAGACCTGGGGCATTCTGTCATCCCCAGCTAGCATGGAGGATGCTCTGCTCTGCTCTGTTCTCTGAGCACTGCTTTCTCTTGAAAGCCTGAGAAAAAAGCAAAACAAAACAAACAACAACAAAAAAACCAACAAACAACCCCAGCCACTGCTTCCTGGCCTCTTTTCTTGTGACCTTTCAAGCAGTGCTCAAGCAGTGTCAGCAAGCTCAGATGCTGCGTGGTGGTGATCCTGTAGGAACGTGAGCAATAGCAATGCACCCTGAAGCACAGGTAGAGATATGGCTCTTCATGGTGCATTAAGCACATCATTGAGCATTGCTGGGTTTGAGTCCGGTCCATGGTGCCACTGCTCTTTGCAACTCCCTGGAAGGAGGTTGCAGTGAGGTGGGGGTTGGGGTCTTCTTCCTAGTATCGAGTGATAGAAGGGGAGGAAATGGCCTCAGGTTGCATCAGGGGAGGTTTAGGTTAGATATTAGGAAAATAGTCTTTCCTACAAGGGTGGTATCATAGTATCAGTCAGGGTTGGAAGGGACCACGAGGATCATCTAGTTCCAACCCCCCTGCCATGGGCAGGGACACCCCACACTAGATCAGGCTGGCCAGAGCCTCATCCAGCCTGGTCTTAAACACCTCCAGGGATGGCACCCCAACCACCTCCCTGGACAACCCATCCCAGGGCTTCACCACTCTCATGGTGAAGAACTTCCTCCTCACCTCCAACCTGAATCTCCCCACCTCCAGCTTCATTCCATTCCCCCTAGTCCTGTCACTACCTGATATCCTGAGAAGTCCCTCCCCAGCCTTCTTGTAGCCCCCTTCAGATACTGGAAGGCCAATACTGGTCAGGCAATTGTAGAGGCTGCCCAGGGAGGTGGTGGAGTCACCATCACTGGAGGTGTTTAATTGAAGAGGCTGCCCAGGGAGGTGGTGGAGTCACCATCACTGGAGGTGTTCAAGAAATGTGTAGACACAGCACTGTGGGACATGTTTTAGTGGGCATGGTGCTGGCTGGGCAACAGTTGGACAAGGTGATCCTGGAGATCTTTTCCAACCAAAGCAATTCTATGAGTCTATGATCACGTGTGGCTGCAGGCAGATAAATGGCTTGGTCTCTACTTCCTACCTGTAAAGCAGAGTGGAGGTTGCTGGCTGCATACTGTATATGGTGATATTGCTGTATGATGATCTGCTGAATGCTTTAAGATGCCTCATGAGTGGCTTTGCATTCAGCTCAGCAGTTCAAGGAGGACTAGCTCTTGTTCAGCTTTGCCAATGCAGAGCAGAACTGTCCCGGGTGGAGAGGGGACAGTCACTATCAATAGGGATTGCCACACATTGCTGTGGGTTGGTGCCACATAGCTCACAGCAACAGAGGCCTTAGAAACAAAGCTCCTTTGGCCTCAGAGGAGCACCATCAACTATCTCATGGTTCCTTGTGTTGGTCCTTCTGCTCTTTGCAGAAACAAGAGAAGGGTTCAGACTCCCCAGATGCCAAAAGAAGTCTTACAAATTGCCTGACCTTAGAGCCTGAGCCCTTTTTAAATGTGTACACTGATCTGTTAAAAGTTTAGGCCTTTTTAAAGAACTTCCTTGAGTGAAGCTGCCTGGAATGGTAGCCTTCACCATGAATTGAATGGTGATCAGAGAACCATAGATTTGTTTTGGTTGGAAAAGACCTAAGGTCATCAAGTCCAACCTTCAACCATAGAATCAATAAGGTTGGAAGAGACCTCAAAGATCATCAAGTCCAACCTGTCACCACAGACCTCATGACTAAACCATGGCACCAAGTGCCACGTCCAATCCCCTCTTGAACACCTCCAGGGATGGGGACTCCACCACCTCCCTGGGCAGCACAATCCAATGGCCAGCTCCTCTTTCTGGGAAGAACTTTCTCCTCACCTCCAGCCTAAACTTCCCCAGGCACAGCTTGAGACTGTGTCCTCTTGTTCTGGTGCTGGTTGCCTGGGAGAAGAGACCAACCCCCACCTGGCTACAACCTCCCTTCAGGTAGCTGTAGAGAGCAAGAAGGTCTCGCCTGAGCCTCCTCTTCTCCAGGCTAAGCAACCCCAGCTCCCTCAGCCTCTCCTCACAGGGCTGTGCTCGAGGCCTCTCCCCAGCCTCGTTGCCCTTCTCTGGACATGTTCAAGTGTCTCAATGTCCTTCTTAAACTGAGGGGCCCAGAACTGGACACAGGACTCAAGGTGTGATCTATGCAGTGCAGAGTTCAGGGGCACAATGACTTCCCTGCTCCTGCTGGCCACACTATTGTCACACCAAGACCTCCACAGCCATTAGGGCCATGTCCCAAAGTGTTATGTCCACACATTTCCTGAACACCTCCAGGGATGGTGACTCCACCACCTCCCTGGGCAGCCTGTTCCAAGGCCTGGCTGCTCTTTACATGAATAAATATTTCCTAATACCAGTGGCAACTGTCTCTAAGAGGTGCAGGGCTGTGGCTGGGTGGATCTGAAGGTTTGGAAGCTGCAACACATCTGTTTTCATGGTCATGGGATGCTGCTTCCTCTTAAAATACCTGGTGCAAGGAGACAGGAAGACCTCTTGCAGCAGCTTCTCTGTATCAGACCAGAGAAGATGCCTTGGGAAACAAATAAATCAGCTATCATACCCCCTATCATGGAAATAAACACATCTTGCAGTCTTTCTAAGCACCTACAGGCAGCTAGCTGTATGTGCCAGGTGGATATGACTGGATTATTATAGTCTGTCATTTCAGTGTGAATTCAGACAGTACTTTAAATGAGCATTATTTAATAGGCTGGAAGAAGCCTTTGGAGCTGTTATTATCCCTCATGTAAATGCATGTTAAAGCAATTTGAAGAGGCATATCATCTTCAGGATGGACTCTATTGCCCCTGTGGAAAGGCTGAGGGTTTTGTATGGTGCCACGCCAGAGATACCCACCCTCTAGGATGGCAATCTGGGGGGGCATGGGCCCCCAAGATGGCACACAGAGAGATGGTCAGGACTGGCCAGGCTGCTGCCTGGGCTGTGGCCATGGGCTTAAGGATGCAAAGTAAAAATCCTTGCTGTGAAGAATTTTTTTCCTAATAGTTCTAGATTATATTTTTTTCCTAATATTCCTGGAAATACTAGGACAAAATTCTTCACAGGAAGGGCTATGAGGCATTGGAACAGACTGCCCAGGGAGGTGGTGGAGACACCATCCCTGGAGGGATTTAAAAGACTGAGGGATGTGGTGCTGAGCGATGTGGTTTGGTGGCAGTAGCTTAGTTAGCAGCAGTGGTGGCATTGTGAGCTCTAGGTGAGCAGTTGGACTTGATCTCAAAGGTCTCTTCCAACCTCAAGAGCTCTATGATTCTAGGCCTTGCTTGGGTGAGCCAAGGTAAATAAGTTCAACACAGACTTTAGTGGTGGTATCTGCATGGATTGACCATAACAGCCCCTTCATTGCAGCGTGCCAGGGCCATGCTGCCTGTGGATGTGCTGGGAACCAGATTCCCACTGGGGATGGAAACGTTTTCAAGGTCCAAAGAGCAACCTCTGGGAAAGCACTGGCCTTGGAAGGCCAGGAACCATGGGGAGAGACTGCACACTTCACTGTCTGTTAACAGCCAGCAGAGAGCCCTGGGGAGGGAGTGGAGGTGGGGGGGGATAAAATCCCACATATCTTGAGGGGGATGCTGCTCTAGGAGACATCCACAGCAGGGGAAGGCAGGTCTTTAAATTGCCATAGGAGTAGGCTATGTTTGTGCTCATTTTCCACACCTGCCCCTGCCCAATGCCTGGATCAGTGCACATCCAGCAGGCCACCCTCAGAAGCAGGTCACAGTCCCTAACTGCTTCCTGATTATTATTATTAGTATTATTATTATTATTTAATTATTTCTTTCCCCCTTCCGTTCACCTCGATCAAACCCTGCGCTTCGTTAAGTGCTTCTCATGTTTGGATACGTGGCTCAGGTACTGATCAATAGCCAGCCAAATTTAATAAAAGGGAGCTCTGTTCTTGGGAAATGAGCTTGTTACCATGCCAACTATCGATCTTTCCTGACAGGCTCTGTAAGGCACAAAATGGGGTCCTGATGGGTAGGTCGGCCTCCCTGCCTGCCTGCCTGCCTCCCTGCCAGGAATGATGCTGACTGCAACCTCTGGCTCTTAAGAGATTTTGGAGACAGCCCTATTTTATATTTTTTTTAATGCTTGCCTCCACCTCCTTCTTTGGCAAAGGTTCTAGGTGGCTTTCAGCTAGAGGAAATCCTCCTAAAATCATCCTACGGGTTTTTTTCCCTTACTGGCTCTGAGCTTGCGGGCATAGAAGAACGGAATGGAATGGCATGGAATGGCATGGAATGGAATGGAATGGAATGGAATGGCATGGAATGGCATGGAATGGAATGGAATGGAATGGAATGGAATGGAATGGAATGGAATGGAATGGAATGGAATTAACCAGGTTGGAAAAGATCTTCGAGATCACCAAGTCCAACCTCTCACCTAACACCATCTAATCAACTAAACCATGGCACCAAGCACCCCATCCAGTCTCCTCCTAAACACTTCCAGTGATGGTGACTCCACCACCTCCCTGGGCAGCACATTCCAATGGCCAATCACTCTTTCTGGAAGAACTTCCTCCTCATCTCAAGCCTAAACTTCCTCTGGTGCAGCTGGAGACTGTGTCCTCTTGTTCTGTCACTGATTGCCTGAGAGAAGAGACCAATTCCCACCTGGCTACAACCTTCTTTCAAGTATTTGCAGAGAGCAGTAAGGTCTCCCCTGAGCCTCCTCCAGGCTAAGCAACCCCAGTTCCCTCAGCCTCTCCTCACAGGGCTGTGCTCCAGACCTCTCATCAGCCATGTTGCCCATTCAAGTGTCCTCCCACCTTCTTCTTCTTCCCCCAGGTTTACATGCTGAACATGGTGTCATGTGGTGTGCAGTATCCTTTTGGGGTCAGCTGTCCCCTTTGTGGCTCCTCCCAACCTCTCGTGCACTCCCAGCCTACTTGCAGGTGGGGTGGTGTGAGGAGCAGAAAAGATCTTGACTCTGTGTAAGGGCTGCTCAGCAATAACTAAAATATCCCTGTGTTATCAGCACTGTTTCCAGCACAAATCCAAAACACAGCCTCCTACTATCTACTGTAAGAAAATTAGCTCTATCCCAGTCAATACCAGCACAATGAATTGTACTTGGGGCAGTAAAGGCTTTATGGGCTTAGAAAATCCAATTCTGTGCTCAGCACAGTCCCTGAGGGTTCCCTAGAATAGTTTATCCAGCCAAAAGTGAGACAAAGTCAGAATTTGATGTGTAAGATCTCACCAAAGTCACCTGGGGAGAGGGAATGCTGTGTAATTCCTTCCTGGCTTTTCCACGTTGTGTACCATAAAGCTTATTATGGCTTGGTGTTGACATCAGCCCTGCTTTGGGTTGGGAGTTTGGACTCCAGACCTCCAGAGGTCACTTCCAACCAACATTTTTCCATGGTTTCATCTCAGAGATGTGTTGTAAGGTTTAACACCAAACTCAATATTCACCTGGCTTTCCTGGGTGTTCAGACTTGGAAGGCAATGAGAGCTGACATCAAAACCTGACTATTTCTCAGAACTGTTTGTGTGTATGAGGTGCCAGAACAGTTCTAGTCCCTTGGCTGTGTGAAACAGAGGTCATTGCACAGTGCTGTTTGCTGCAGCTATCAGAAAGATTGCCAGCAGCAAGCATTTCCCCTCCTTGGGATTAGCTCATCCCACATTCCCCAGTTCAAGTTCCCACTTTCAAAGGTTTTACTCTAGTAAGAATCAGCAGGCATCTCCACAGGGTTCATTAGCATGAGTTGTTTAATGGAAAGGTCTTTTCAATATATGACAGAAAAGTTTTCAGCAAGGTTTAATAATCCCAGGGCAGTGATTGTCTCCCTGTGCTCAGCACTGGTGAGGCCACACCTTGAGTACCGGGTTCAGCTTGGGGTCCTCACTCCAAGAAGGACATTGAGGTGATGGAGTGGGCCCAGAGAATGGCAACAAAGCTGGGGAAAGGCCTGGTGAACATGGCTGGTGAGGAGCAGCTGAGAGAACTGGGGCTGTTTAGTGTGGAGAAGAGGAGGCTGAAGGGAGACCTCATTGCTCCCTGAAAGGAGGTTGGAGTGAGGTGGGGGGTTGGTCTATTCTCCCTAGTAACAAGAGAAGAAATGGCCTCAGGTTGCATCAGGGGAGGTTTAGGTTGGACATTAGGAGAAAATTCTTCCCTGAAAAAGGTTCTCAAAGACTGGCACAGGTTGCCCAGGGAATCCCCAGTTCTGGAGGTGTTTCAAAGAGGCAGAGAAGTGGCAGTGAGATGTCCCTTGGCAGAGTTAGAGAATGGTTGGTCCCAGTGACCTTAAAGGTCTTTTCCAAGCAGAACAATTCTGTGATTCTGTGCTTCCATGACCTTTCTCTGCAGCACTTTACAGTGGTGTGGGCATGGCAGCGAGTGCTGAGCAGAGGCAGGGTGGAGCGGCTCTTTCAGTTAAACAGAGCCTAAAATAAAACCCTTCTTAACATCCAGCAAAGGCTGGTTTGGGGAATGGATGGCCAGATCAGATCCCTGCTGCCTGGGAAGGGCCTGGCAAGCTTTGAACACAATGTTGACCACAAATTCTGTTTTCTTTTCCAGTTTACACTGGAGCCTTGAAGATGAACAAGACCAACAGCAGATGCCAACAGCAGCGTGATGCAGACGGGAGAGGGGGGCCCCTCTGAAAGCCACAGGAGGAGGAGGAGGAAGGCCAGCAGTGCCGTTTGCAGAGCTGTGGTTCCTGCTGCTGGGCATGCAGCCCCTGCCCTGCTCTGCCAGCCCAGCTGGCAGATAACCAACATGGAAAACACCGAAGCCCAGCTTGCGGCGCTAGCGCTGTGGGCAACTCCTGTTCAGCACGACCCTGAGCGAGGGGAGAGAGACCAAGCTGAGGGTTGCCAGAGGGTTTGTGTTTTTGCCCCCCAGCCAAGGAGCCTGGTCTGCAGCTTTTAGGGTGATCAGAAGCCTTACGCTGTGTTGGGCTTTGCCTGCAAGTGGAACCCATTGCATGTTAGCTCATGCCACATCTCTCCTGCCCCCCTGATGTACGAATGCAGTGACAGTTTTTGCAGACAAGATAATGTGTTTGGGCTGCATGAAACAGTGATGTTCTTCCTCCAGGAGAAAAATTTAATTTTGCTCTGAATTCCACCAGAACCAGACAGCTCCCCATTTATATCCTGAGTGATAAATCAAAGCAACGGGAAGCCTCCTGCGCAGCACTGAAGTGGTTTCTTCAAGCAAATTTGGCAGGAAATAAGTCATCCTCTCAAAAAAAAAAAAAAAAAAAAAGCCAGTTCACTCCCTGCATACAGCACACCACTGACTCTGCTACAATCTGCAAACAGGCACCAAAGTAGGCTGAACATGAGCCTACGCTGTGCCCAGGCGGCCAAGAGGCCCAATGGCATCCTGGCCTGCCTCAGGAACAGTGTGGCCAGCAGGAGCAGGGAGGTCATTCTGCCCTGTGCTCAGCACTGGTTAGGCCACACCTTGAGTCCTGCATCCAGTTCTGGGCCCCTCAGTTTAGGCAAGATGTTGACTTGCTGGAAGGTGTCCAGAGAAGGGCAACAAAGCTGGGGAGGGGTTTGGAACACAAGCCCTATGAGGAGAGACTGAGGGAGCTGGGGTTGTTTAGCCTGGAGAAGAGGAGGCTCAGGGGAGACCTTCTTGCTGTCTACAACTCCCTGAAGGGAGGTTGTAGCCAGGAAGGTGTTGGTCTCTTCTCCCAGGCAAGCAGCACCAGAACAAGAGGACACAGTCTCAAGCTGCACCAGGGGAAATTTAGGCTGGAGGTTAGGAAGAAATTCTACACAGAGAGAGTGATTGGCCATGGGAATATGATGCCCAGGGAGGTGGTGGAGTCACCATCATTGGAGGTGTTTAGGAGGAGACTTGACAGGGTGCTTGGTTGCATGGTTTAGTTGATTAGGTGGTGTTAGATGATAGGTTGGATGCGATGATCTCGAAGGTCTCTTCCAACCTGGTCTATTCTATTCTATTTCTATCCTATCCTATCCTATCCTATCCTATCCTATCCTATCCTATCCTATCCTATCCTATCCTATCCTATCCTATCCTATCCTATCCTATCCTATCCTATCCTATCCTATCCTAAAAGTCATCTTGTGAGCAACAGAGAGAAATCTGTGAGCTCAAGTGATACTCTGGGAGATCAGCCATAGGTTTCTGTGCTCAGAATCACACAGATCTTTGCCAGAGCAATCACTCTGTGAGTTCTCTTCAGCTCCTGGGTTTGCAGTGCCCAGGCACCTAAACATAACAAGGGCCATTAGTTTGGCTTTATATAAAAACAAGGTCACATTTCCCCTCTGTGTTTCTCTTCTTGCCTCCTCCTCTTCCTCCTCCTCCTCAGCCAATGTTGTTATTTTTTCCTTTGGTATTGTGGTTTGTTTTGTTGGGGGTTTGCTGTTGTTGTTTTGTTTTGTTCCCCCCCCTCCCCAGACTTCCTTTCTAGTCTCTATTTCTATCGTGCAAACATGCCATGGCAAAGCGATGTAAGCTATGCATAATATATTTGGAGTAATGTATGATTCATTTACCGGCTTGCATAATTAATGAGGCTGTGTTTTACATACACAGCACTTCCTGCATGCATTTTGTGATGGGAATACTCTTCATGAAAATAAATAAAAATACTTTTTTTTTTCTTTAATCTAATAAAGTGGACCCCATCCAAAGCAATGGCTCTGCTCCCGGGATGAGATTTGTGTGCTCTTTTTGAAGCAGCCTGCAGCAGGAATAGTGTGGCCAGCAGGAGCAGGGAGGTCACTCTCCTCCTGTACTCAGCACTGGTTAGGCCACACCTTGAGTCCTGTGTGCAGTTCTGGGCCCCTCAATTTAAGAAGGACATTGAGACACTTGAATATGTCCAGAGAAGGGCAATGAGGCTGGGGAGAGGCCTCGAGCACAGCCCTACGAGGAGAGGCTGAGGGAGCTGGGGTTGTTTAACCTGGAGAAGAGGAGGCTCAGGGGAGACCTTCTTGCTCTCTACAACTACCTGAAGGGAGGTTGTAGACAGGTGGGGGTTGGTCTCTTCTCCCAGGCACCCAGCACCAGAACAAGAGGACACAGCCTCAAGCTGTTCCAGGGGAAGTTTAGGCTGGAGGTGAGGAGAAAGTTCTTCCCAGAAAGAGGAATTGGCCATTGGAATGTGCTGCCCAGGGAGGTGGTGGAGTCCCCGTCCCTGGAAGTGTTCAAAAAGGGATTGGATGTGGCACTTGAAGCCATGGTTTAGTTGTCATGAGGTGCTGGGTGATAGGTTGGACTTGATGAACTCTGAGGTCTCTTCCAACCTTATTGATTCTATGATTCTAAGAGCCTGGTGCTGAGTTTCTGTTCTAAACACTGACTTTGTGCTGCTGTTTTATGCAGCTCCTAATTCTCCGGACGAGGGGCAACGACTTCAAACTAGAGAAGGGCAGATTTAGATTGGATATCAGGAAGAAGTTCTTCACTATGAGAGTGGTGGAACGCTGGAACTGGTTGCCCAGGGAGGTGGTTGAGGCTCTTTCCCTGGAAATATTCAAGGTGAGGCTCAACGAGGCTCTGGGCAGCCTGATCTAGTTGGGGATGTCCCTGCTGATTGCGGGGAGGTCAGAGACCTTTGGAGGTCCCTTCTGGCCTGGACCATTCTATGATTCTGTGATTCTCAAGGTGGAAATCATTATAATGAGATACACATACATATCACAGGATCACAGGATGTTAGGGGTTGGATGGGACCTCTGGAGGTCAGGTCCAACCCCCCTGCCAGAGCAGGACCATAGAATCTAGCACAGGTCATACAGGAACACATCCAGATGGGCCTTGAAAGTCTCCAGAGAAGGAGACTCCACACCTCTCTGAGCAGCCTGTTCCAGTGCTCCATGACCCTTAGAATAAAGAAGTTCCTCCTCATGTTAAGGTGGAACCTCCTGTGCTGTATTTTACATCCATTGTCCCTTGTCCTTTCACAGGGCATAAGTGAGAAGAGGCTGTCCGTTCCCTCTTGACACCCAGCCCTCAGATATTTATAGACACTGATTAGATCCCCTCTCACTCTTCTCCAGACTAAACAGCCCCAGGAATCTCAGCCTTTCAGTGCTCCAGTCCCTCAAGCATCCCCATAGCCCTATATATGTGTGTGTGTGTGTGTATAATTATAGTGATACCACAGTTGATCTGCTTTCACACCTTGGAAATTTTCCAACCCAAGTAATTTTTCTACCTGCTGTCTGGAGCTCAGGAGCAGGTAAGGAACTATGCTGAACTGATGAAGAAACACACCAGAAACGATGCTGAATTTATGAGGAAGCGTCTAAGAACTGTACATCAGCGTCTGTAAAAGATCAGCTAAACAATGCCAACATCTGCACCTAAATAACTAATCATAATAAAAAAGAACACAAAATAAAGACACACCAACAAACAACCCCCAAACTTGTCTTTGCCTGGGGTTTGGTGGGACTGAGAGCCCACACAGCCCCAAGACTCCGTTCCCAAACACATCTAATTGCCAGCAGTATCAGCAAGAGTTAGGAACTGCCAAGGAGCTCGGGCCGTGCACTTTATTTACATGCTATTCTCTTTCTAGTGAGGATTTGAGGACACACACACCCCACACCCCCCAAATTATTTTGCATCCCCATGGAGCAGAAAGACAGCATAGCTATTTCTGTGTTGTTCCTTGATGCACTGTTCCAGGCAGATGGATTCGGCAGCTCCTCGTTTCCTCGCTGCATACTAAGAATGTGTGCAAAATCCTTCCCAGCCACAAAATCTGCACTTATGAGTGAACCCATCTAGCATGGATATGTTGAAAATTCAAAATAAGTTCATATAATGGTGATCAGTTCATATAATTTCCAGTGTAAAGCTATAAATCTCCTGTTCCCATCTCTTCAGACACCAGGCTGAAATTTTTTCTGCTTTCCTCCAGCTAAATCCTCATTGAAGCCACCAGGCACGAACCAGCCCAGCTCAGCAACAGTGAGGGGGTTGAAGGATTTGCTTCTGCCAGGGTTAGACCCTGGACTCAGCAGCCAAACCAGCCCCATGCTGCTCCTACATGAGCACTTCACACCTGCACAGCCTTCACCAGGTGAGGACCATCGGTAAAATCAATAAATAAAGCTGGGGGCTTGTGTTTTATGGGAGGGGTTTTGCATTGTGGGGAAAAACGCAGCATTTTTGGCACCTTTAGTATCACTTCAACCTCCTGGTTTTGCTGGACTTGCATCAGGCTCTCTCTCTGTGGTATGTGAAATTCAGGGGTTTGGTTTTGGTTTCAAATGTGTTTCAGTGCTGCTTTTGAGCTCTGTTGTGTTTCCCCTGGTGAATGGTTGGTTCCCTGCTGGGGCAGCTGCCTGCGCTGCATAGGCAGCTTTGGTGTTTCTTCATGAGCTGGATTGGTGCAAGCCTCTGGATAACTTGTGCAGTGGTTGATACTGCTTCAAGATGGGGAATGTGTGCTCTTGGCAGCTGTGCTCAGCAGGGAGAGATGCCACAGCTGGGACCTACTTCCCTTCCACAGTGTGGCACTAAGGAAAAACTGGGAAAACCTTTCACATGGAAAAATGAGCTAAAGACCTTAAGGCCAAAATCCTACTGTTTAGAAAGATCAATGCTACTGTTACTATTGGGAAGAGGAGTCACAGAATCATAGAACAGTTTGAGTTGGAAGGGACCTTAAAGATGATTTGGTTTCAACCCCCCTGTCATGGGCAGGGGCACCTTCCACTAGCCCAGGTTGCTCAAGGCCCTTTACAACCTGACCTTGAATGTTTCCAGGGATGAGATATCCACAAATCTCTCTGTGGGCAATCTATTCCAGTGCCTCACCAGCCTCACAGTGAATAATTCCTTCCTTATACCCAAGCTAACTCTACCCCTCTGCAGTCTTAAGCCATTATCCCTTGTCCTATCACTACTTATTCTTGTAGGAGTGCCTCTCCAGGTTTCCTGTAGGTCCTCTTTGGGCATTGTTTGTCTCCTCTCACCTTGTATGCTGCAAGGAAGTAGTCATAGGGTGGCAAGAGACTGTGCCCTCCTGGCAGCTTGGAATGAGACTGATAAAAATATTCATTTGTAATGTTTGCTAGTTCTGATTGGGGAGCTGGGCTTTTTCCCCCCCTGCATTTCAGGAGGCTTATTTTAGTGTGTAGTCGTGTGCACTGCCAGGATCTTTAGGCTGGAAGGTATCTTGTGTTTTCAACTAGATTGGTTACTTTTGCATGCTTATATTTACCTTAACTGCACTTTCCCCCTTTCTTTCCTTTCCTTTCCTTCTTACTAATTTTTTTTAAGAACTGCTAGATTTATTATTTAGAGTAGAAAACACATGCAAAAGTAGTGTGTTCTGGTTCAAGAACTGCAGAAAAGAGGAGGGGCAAGGATCAAGCAGCAGTGCTGTTCCAAAACAGCAGCGTTTGAACAAGTCTTGGGGGGCTGTATTTTAAGGGAGTGTCTTGGATATCAGAGACCTGGAAATGACTTCTGCCTCTGGCAGGTGTGTGCAGGTGATGGTGAAGCTTTCTTGGCACCTGCAGCTGCACCTATTTTGCTGCAGTCTCAGCAGGTGCTTTTGCTACATGGTCCCTTCTCCTCCCAACAAAGCTTGGCAGAGAGCTGCTCCTCCCAACCAGGCAAAGCCCCACTGTCCTATTTGTGCAGAGTCCCTGGTAGAGCAGTAGTGACAACAATTCTTACTCAAGGCATGTGGTAATGGGGTCTGTGATGTGGCTCCTGACAGCATGTAGGGCTTGGCCTCAGTATGGGGTGCTGCCCCTCAGCCTCAGCCTGCCAAATGCCACATCAGAGCTCTGCTCTCCAGTGTCAGGGCCTCTGGAGTCCTAAAAGGGAACCAACCCCCTGGGGCACGTGTCTATCCAGGTGGCCTCCTGTCCCCAAAGACTGACCTCCAGCTGGGAGGTCTCTGCCCCTCCAGCCACCTCCTCTCAGCACGGTCCTTACTTCAGACCCCCAGAAGGCACCAGCTCCAAGTCTGCCTCCTGGCAGCTGAGGTGAAGGGGCAGAAAGTCCCCTTTGGGGGAGGGAAGGATGAAGAGTCCAGCCCGGCTCAGCGGGAGCCTCCCGGGAATGCAGCAGCAGCTCTGGCACACGCCGGGGGCTCCTGAAATTCCCATTGCCTGGCCCGACCAGGGGGGCTCAGGGCTTCGCTTTTGAGGAGGGTCAGAGAGACAAGTTTTTCTTGAGGGGAGAGGGGAAGCACAAGACAAATGGTGGACCTGGAAGACCTTCACTCTGCTTGATGTGGAGGAGAATTCCCAGAAGCGTTAAAAACAAAATAGAACAAAACAAAAAAACCCCACCTAATTACTGCCCGTATGGGTTGGGGCCGGGGGGGTAGGACGGACACGGCACGACTAGGGTGAGGCTGGACATTGCAGACGTGTTTCGATCGAGGCCGGGTGGGGTAGGGGGAACGGAGTGTGACAGGGACTGGGGCTCTGCCGGCAGCACCCCGTGCTCGCCCCACGCCTCCACCAAGCGTCAAGCCGGGGTCCTGGGACGGGGAGCCCCTGGGGCTAGGGATTCTCCATTCGTGTTGCGGCAAAGGCGAGGGGGGCAGTGATGCTCGCGAGGGCTTTCCGCGGGCGCGGATGGCAGCGCGGATGCCCGAGCGCTTCTTTCTGCAGGACAAATAGGGTGGGCATCGGGTGACCCCTGGCCAGGGATTTAAAAGATGTAAAATACGTTTGTTACATAGAATATATATTTTATTTCCTCCCTCTGCATCAGTGAGCCCTGGCTTCATTTACATCTTTAGTTCTCGTTTCAGGGAGGGCTGCGATGCAACAGCCGCCACAGCCTGGGCGTTAAACGGGAAATAAAATCGAAATAAATACCCACAGCTGTCCCCTTCTCCGGGCAAACAACACATTTATTTCGCGTCTCCTCGTCCATCCGGGTCCACCCAAGGACCGTAGGGAGACCCCAATGTTTTGGGGAAAACTTGCAGCCCTCTCCTTGCAAACGAGGGGTGAGAAATCTTGTGAGCTAAAATGCTGGAGCCAAGGGGTGGTGAGGGGGGAAGGTCTCTGTAAATAGGTTGAGCATCAGGAGCCTTTGTGCACAGGTCGCCTTGGAAGATGGAGGGGTGCCGGGGGTGCCCATCCCTCCCTCCCGTCTCCCCTTTCTGTGTTCTCTGACGTGCTCACATCAAAGGAGCCGCCGGGGAGGTCTGTGCACAGCCGTGTCCCCGAAATTTATGCCTGGAAAAAGAAAGAAACCCAGGCAATATTAATGTTTTGCTGAATATAATGAATATCTGGGCTGTTTCTGTAGGTGCGCATTAGCAGAGGTTTGCCCAGTTTGCCTGAAAACACCCGGAGTTGGAGGCGGAGGGAAGGGAGGAGGGAGGGCAATAAAATCCACTTGCCACTTGTATTCGATTAGGGTCTAGAAATTTTAGCAAAAAGAGGGGGGGAGTGTGGTGTGTGGTGGTGTTTGTTTGTATTTCTCGCTTGCCGCCGGGATCATGAGGTAAACGACTTCAGGGCTTCGCTTTCCAAGGAGAGGGGAAACGCCAGCGGTATTGTGGCTATCTGTGTCGTTGCCACCGGCTGCGGGGGTAGGCAACGAGCCCTGCTCACCGTCCCACCCACCCCCTTTCCTCTCCTGATGCTCTGACACACACCTCGCCGTGCTTCACCGCTTCTCCCTTCCCCCCGACCCCTCCCCCAGAAAACGGCTTCTCCGCCAGCAGCAGGACCCCCGACGGGGGACCCCCCGAGGGGCTCGGGAGCGTCGGAACGGGGAGACCCGGCTCGGTGGTCCCGGAGGGTTTTGCCGGGCTTGCAGCGGGGCGGGGGGGTGGGTCGCTGCAAGGTGTGGTGTCCTTTAATATTTTTGTAATTTTGTTGTAATTTGGTTCCCTGTGTCATCGGGGGAGCTCCAAGCCGCCGGAGTTGGGCAGCGTCCTCCTGTCACCGGGTTCCAGGCAGGTGATGGGCACCTTGGTAGCTAATCCCCCCCACACACACACACCCCCACACACACCCCCGCCCTGATATTCTCCTGCATCTTAGTGTCCATGACAAATAGAGGCAATGCTAGACAGGAAAGGGGGAGGAGAGAGAGAAAGAGACGCAGACAATAGCCAGGCAAATTGTTAGCAACTCCGGCGTTCGGGAAAGCCGGTACTGTAACTGCGCTCTCATCAGTCACCGCTCCTCAAGTGATAGTAAAAATGCATCTAAACATGCTGCGGTGTGATATATAAAAGCACAGCGGGATGAGCTGCTTTCCAAAAAGGGACTTGGTGATTGGA
Organism: Dryobates pubescens; assembly: GCF_014839835.1. NCBI lineage: Eukaryota > Metazoa > Chordata > Aves > Piciformes > Picidae > Dryobates > Dryobates pubescens. The sequence continues at coordinate 19,397,780 of NC_071629.1, read as the reverse complement.
TATGCCTTGGCATGATTGACAAGAGCTTAGTTTGGTAAAGAGAAGACACGCAAGCTTTCACAGCGGGATTTCTTTTCTAAAATATATCACACTAGCCTTTGAAAAGCGCCGCACACTATAAGGGAAATAAGGTTGCTTTATAGTGCGCTGACATTTCTTTAAAACACAACTAAGATCAAAAAAAGAAATAAAATGTGTTCCAAACACAATGTTTTAATTAGTTTATTCTGTGCGTTTGCTTTTATCTGGTGTATATATCAAGGATCTCCACCCTTTAATTAAAACAACTGGCTGCCTATACAAGAGCAGAGACAAATGCTTAACTTTCCCCTTTGTAGCTACAAGCAGACGCAATTTACAACAGCTCTCAAAAATAGTTTTTAAAATAAACGTGGACGCCTGGAAAGCTATCGGGCAATGGGCGAAGGTAGCGGGAAATGGCTGTTTCCTGGCTTGGACAACTTGAGAGGAAGCGAAACCCCGTGGGCGACCGAGCCCCTAGCTCTGCCAGCAGCTTTGCCCCCAGCCCTGCCCGCACTGCGGACTCGCAGCCACGCAGCGAGGGATTCAAACGCAACGAGGGCACAGAAGCTGCCTTCGGCTGGGAGTTGAAGGGCTGCGATGGGGCTTTCGGTTTGCTTGGCTGCCTTTTAGATTTGTTTTGGGTTTCTCTCTCTCTCTTTTTTTTTTTTTTTTTTTTTTTCCTTTTCTTTTTTTGTGCGGCTCCCATTGAATCCCAGGTCACCGCAAACCCTTCGTGCCCCCCTCTCCGGCATCGCCCGCTTCCAGGTTAACTACCTGAGGCACCCTTTTCTATCGCGATCTTCCCCTGCCTCTGCAAGACAAGGTTCTCATTACGGAAATGATCCTCCGGGGAGGGGAATAAAAGTCCTTTAAATGGCATCAACTCTTTCACTCCATGGCAAACACACTGGTTACAAGGGGGGTTAACAGTGATGGGGGAGCTGCCACTTCTCCCAGCGCCTGCGGTGCGCTCCCTGCTCGTCCGCGTCCCGCCGCGCGGGGCCTGCGTGGGGCGGCGGAGGAATCGCGCTGCCAAGGGGAATTCGATAGCAAAAATAGAGAGGGTGGGGTCAGGCGGGCGAGGGGTCGTCTATCGGGCCGAAATCGGGGGGGGTTCGGCAGCCGGAGTGGCGCTGGCTCTGCAAAGCTCCTGGTGGCAGGAGAAGAGTGAACCGCCCTGATGTCAGCCTGGGTACCGGGCGGGAAAGGGCATTTGGGCAAGAGCCCCTACCCCACGACCTCCTGCTGTTATTCACCCCGCTTTGGCCCCAAGGCGTCGATTTTACTGGAGAAAGCAGCTTTCCTTTCGAGGCGTTTTAACCCAAGGAAGTGAGACTAGAGGAGAAACGAACGGGAGCGGGTCAGACCGCGTAGCCTTGAGGCGGCACCGCTTTTCGGGGAGGAAACAAACAAACAATTAAATAAAAGAGAGAGAGGAAAAAAAGGAATTGAAGGATCACCCCCAAAGGACCGGCAGGGACGAGTCCCTGGGCCGAAGGGGCAAAGTGAGGCTCGGTTCTGTCCCCGGTGCCCGTGACTGAGGGGAGAGGCAGTGGGCGATGCGGCCGGGGGAAGAGCGGCGGAAAGCGAGCGCTGGTAACAGTACAGCCCTTGCTTCATTGTTATTTTTTTTCAGAGGCACGTTGACTTTAAAACGTTCAACACGTTGTTCCACGCTGTCGAAGTCGTCTTTATGGGATGTCGGGAGGTGGGGGACTCTTTACGGGTACCCTCGGTCCTCGTGGCAGGGCAGCGCTGCCGGAGCCGGTGATGGGAGGACGGCCCGGCCCCGCGGGATAGGACCTGAGACCCAGCTTCGCTCTACCGTGAGCCCATCTGAGGCCGTTCAAGGGCCCTTCTTCCCACCGGTGCCCGGGCGGCTCTGGACCGCTCCGAGGATCCCGGACGGTTTCAGCTCCCAGCCCGGGGACCGCGGGGATAGGGGTCTCCCTCTGCCGACCCTCCAGCTCCGGGCCGCGGCTATGCCCAGTGCTGCGGAAGGAGTTGGAAGCGAGAGGAAACCTCCTGTTCCCAGCCACCACCTCCTCCCCGGGGCTTCTCGCAGCAGGGAGAGCCCCGGGGGCTTGCAGTGTCGCTGGAGCGAGTACTCCCGCAGAGGCCACGGGGCTGGGGCGGGGTCCCCAGAACAAGCTTCAGGTCCCCCGCCCTGGAGCTTGGAATTCGCCCCCGGTGGCCTTCGGCAGCTAGAGACCGCTGTCTCCTGCCCTGGGGTGCCGGTTCAAACGGGGCGATTTGCGCTCGGGGAATGGGTTTGTCACCGGTGTTTGCACCTGCTGCGAGCCCCCGCGGCGGGGAAGAGACGGGCGGGTACGCTAGGGCCCGGGGACGGGCTGGACCTGCTTGATCTGGACATGGAGCCCCACATCCGCATCTGCCCCGTGCTCCGCGGTGCGCCCGCGGCTGAGGGGAAGATTGCGGGGGACCCCGCCAATTTCAGGCCTGGGCGCAGGGCAGCTCCAGAGGGTGCCCGGCGAGTGAGCGTAGTCTCCCCGGGCCTCGGCAGTCGTCGGGGCCGGGCCGGGTCGCTCCGCAGCGCCGCCTCGTGCCCGGCTCCGCTTCGGGCCCTGGCGGCAGCCGCACCGGGCGGGCACGGGCGAAGGTGGCTCCCGCAGCCCCGCAGCCCCGCTCCCAGCCTTGCCCGGTACCGGTGCGTTTCTGAGGAGGCTGAAGAAGCGAGGCGGGGGTGCACAGCCCCTCCTGCCCTTGCCCTCCCATGAGCCCTCATAGCATAACCGCGCTCACCGCGGGTCAAACGCCAGTCTGAGCACGGCCAGGGGCACCCAGCGGGGTCTCTCGGCCCACCTTGGCTGGCCAGAGGGTAGAAACCATTCTGTCCAGCCCCGCCCGGACCCCGGGAAAAATGTCTCTGGGGCAGGAGGGGGCCGGGCACCCCGGCTGCCGGCTCGGAAGCAGCCTGGGAGCAGGGGCAGCAGTCCGGGCACGCCCAGAGAAGGACAGCTCTGCCCCAGCAGCTGATGCTGGGCCGGGGGGTTCCTGAGTCTGGGATGCCTCCCCGGAGCCCGGGGCTCGCGGTTGCCCCTCAGGGCTCAGTCACGCAGAAAGGCTGACTAAAGTCTGTGTCCCCCGCAAGAGCGGGACAATAGAGCCACCCTCCGGGTCACAGGTCACCTCCTCGCTGATTGAGATATTCGCCACTTCCCCCTCACCCCCTTCGTTCCTCGGAGGCGCAGGAGGATTTCAAGGGGGCTGCCCGAGGGCGAGGATGCTCTCGGCCGGGCCGGGGTGCCGAGCTCCCGGGCTTGCACCGCGCCTCGTAATGTTGCGGGCTTTTATCCGTACTAGAGGGTGGCTTCTCTCGAGCCCACTCCAGAGAGTGGTCATCGAGGTGCGTGGGTATCTCAGGGGGCAGTCCCAGGAGTCTCCACAGGACTGCGACCCCCCATCATCCCCTGCCCCTCTTTGCCTAGCCTCCCCTCGCCTTGCGACAACCGGACCCATATATTCTGCAGCACCTTTAAACTCCTCCTCGAGGTTTTCCCACTCGCTTCCGAGATCGGCGCGTGTTTCACACGCAGCTGACTTGCGTTTTTCATTTCTTAGGGAGGAACTTCTCCCCATCACCACGAAATACGCGACAAACCCTGACGAACCCCTGGGAGAGGATGCGGGGTTCGGCCCGGCTTCCCGGACTGCAGGACCGAGCCCATTGGCACCTACATTGCCCCTCACCACTCAAGTCTTTCTGCTTGCCTCCGCCTGGCCTTTGATTTCCGTTGCTCCCTCCCCTTGCCGAAGTTCAGACCTGTTTACTCCAGCCCGTATCTGTGAAGTTCAAATGTACATGTGCTTCCCCCTCCGCTGAGTGACAGCGACAATGGAAATGTCTCGTTCGCTCCTGGTTTGCATTTAATTACACTGGAGATGCAATATGTTTATGGCAGGAGAAAAACTACTTGTCTTTACGCTTGTTAGGGATATCCATTTACCCGCCAGACAGCGCGGTTTAAAAGTCATTTAGGATGTACGGAGCATTGCCTCGGCCGGTCGGCTCGCAGCTCGGCACGGGCGATTCTTGTTGCTGTTTCCCCGGGTTTGTTTTGCCTTTTCCTCCAACCCACAGTAGAAAGGGATGAGGGAAATCGGCGGAGCCGCCGATTCCTCGCTCCCAGGCCGCTGTGGAAATTTCACTTGCCCCTTGCCCCGGTGCCAAATCCTCCGTAACGAGGGGGAACCCACTGGGGACCATTTTATCCTCCTGCGCTGTCTGGCCCGGACTTTGTGGTCTTTCCCCGGGGTTCTGGGGCCGGGCAGCAGTCCCCAGGCCAGGGAGAGGCGCAGCCCGGGAGGAGAGAGGAAAGCCGGGCAGGGAGGTCCGGGAAAGCCGCCGTGCAGGGTACTCATAGAGAGAGGAGAACCGGCGGGGCTCCGAGCTCTGGGAGGAAGGACCCGCGTTGCCTTCCAGGGGTTTTACACTTTGGTGGCTGTTAAATTTTTAAATTGTCCCAAATGGGGAAAGAGAAAAAATTAAAAAAAAAAAAAAAAAGAAGAAGAAGAAAAGAAAAAAGGTGATGGCGGAGAATCGTACGAATTTCTGTTCTTGACGTAAAACAAGGGGGGTTCCTCTGCCTTCCCCTCGCATTGAGAGCACGATGGGAGAAAAGGCATCTGCGAGGCTACTTTTCCGGTTGCTGTTGTTTGCACGTTTGCAATTGAGATAGATTTAAAAATGAGAGAGATGCGATATTCCCCCCCGGCTCTGCAACAGAAATTAGGATCGGCCAGAAATATCGCTAAATAAACCCGGAATTTATTGAAGTGGTAAAATACGTACTGTATTCCTTTCTTTGTTTTCTTTCTCTTTTTATTTTCTTTTTCTTTTTCTTTTTTTTTTTTAAATAGGAAAGCATAGGAGGAAAGGAGGAGAATCACAACCCATATTGACAACGTCCTTTTAAAAAGAACAAAAATATATACATATATATATAAAAATCCCATTTTTGGTCCCCAAGTTGTCAAATCGCGTGTAAATAGTATCCTGCACACCAGTGCGGTTAAGTGCTGGGAGTACACACCCAGGCAAAGTTGGCAGAGAAGAAAGGATAAAAAAAAAGATTTATAGGTTAATTGCTGTAGCCCGATCCACAAGTACACCGCGGCGTGCAAAGCCATCAAACCCTCCCCGAAAGGGCGAATCCTCGTCCAAAGCTACCATTGCTTCTTTTTAGCCCCCTCCTCGCTTCTTCCTCTCTCGTTTTCTCCTGCATATGCCCCCCGCCCCGGTACCGCCGGTGCACAGGGAAATTTTTTTTCTAGTCGAACAAAAAAAATATATATTTTTTTTAAAAAACTATTTTCAAAGCTTCTCCTGCCGTGGAATCGGGCTCGCTCCTTCTCCCTAAGCAGGGGGGTTTCTTATTGCTCCCCCACCTTCGGCCAGAGGAGCCGCAGTCCCGGATGTTGGGGGCACCTGGGCGGGCAGAACGGCGGCCCCGTTCCCCGCCGTTCCCGGCCGCTGCCACCGGCTCCGGCGCATCCCATTAGGGACAGACAATGCTACACGTGAGGCCTGCTGCACAAGCAGGGGTCAGTCGCCCTCGGTCGCCCCAGGTCGGTGACTTCAGAGGCCGTTGCCCTCCCCGGCGCTCAGCTGACGGGCTAATTGAATTATGCCCCCCCTTTTTTCTTTTCTTTCTCCCCCCCCCCCCCCCTTCTTTCTTTTTTATCTGGGATGGGTGTGTTGTTACCGAGAAAGCCCAACACGTGCGGGAGGTAATTAATTACCCCGCCGCAGCCCTCTGGAGACAGGCAGGTAGAGCAGCCGCGGAGTGGGGAGCGCGGCCCCGAAGGCCGCAGGTCCGTGCCCGTCTGTCCCCAGCTCTCGGTGGAGAAAGGCTACAACTCCACCGGATCTCCCCCTCAGCTCCATCCCGGGCAACAGCCGAGTGGAGTAGCGCGGGTGCGCAGCGCGGGCGGCCCCGGCTTCCCATACATCCTCCCCCACCCGGGGCGAGTCCCCCGCGGGCGGGACCCCCCTGGTCTGCTCCCGCCTCGTGTTGTTCTGCTGCAGTGGTGCAGTAACGGCAGCGAGAGACTCACCTTCCAACTTTGGGACTGTTTCTTGGCGGCTGTTGGCCTGGGAAATTTGAGTGTTTGACGGGCACCGGTGTTACCTCTCGGGGAGATTTTATATCGGTGGCTTTTTTTTTTTTTTTCCCCCTTTTCTTGTCTATTCTTTTTTTTTTCCCCTCCCCTCCCTGCAAACCCTAAAATAAAGAATGCGAAGCCTTTGGCTGGGCTGATTGGGGGGAAGGATGTGAAAGGGCCGCGGTTATAAAGCGCTGCTTGAAGCGGGCTCTCAATGCGTCTCTGAACTTGATCAGATTTTACGTTTCCTGCAGAGAGCCGGCGGCGAGCCTGAGACCTGCCCAATAGCCAGACTTGGGGGCTCAGCAAATCTCAGGATATTACAATTACAGCCATCTTTCTTTCTGCCTTTTATTTCCATTCTTGCTCCCCATAGTTCTTTGCAAATGCTTTCCAGAACAGAAAATGAGTGGATTTATAGCGCTGTCTGCAATTGATAATTATTCCAAGGCAGAACGTTGCCTTTGCAAAATAAAATTTAAAAGAAAGGGAGCGGGGGGGAAAGGAAAAAAAATAAAGAGAGAGGGGAGAAAAAAGAAAGAAAGAAAAGAGATCAACGACCGTAGGAAAAATAGGCTCAGGAACTGCTGCGCCAGTGCCGGGCTCTGCTCGGCCGTGCGGGGAGGGAGGGAACGGAGCCCCGCTGTCCGCGGAGCGGGGTGCGACCCCCCGCCGGGAAGTGAGGGGGGAAAGCGGCGGCTGAACTCGAGCCGGTGAAATTAGCCCCGGACCCGGCCAGGCTGCGTATCCCGTAGGGCTAGGCGGGGGGCAGGAAACGGGCTCTGCGCGCTCGCCTCAGGGCGGTTCTGCCCCAGCTTTTAGTCAGTAAAAAAGAGAAATGCAAAGAAATATAAACTAAATTAAAATGAAAATAACCAGGAAAAGGTACACATTCGAGTTTTAATGGGGTTTGATTTTGGAAGTAACGCGGTGACTTTGCAGTGGCTTTACACCTCCCTCTGTCGGCACCGCCCGGAGCGAGCGGCCCGCGGGGCAGCGGGGAGGGAACGGTACGGTGCAGCAGGGCGCGGAGGGACGGTGGCAGCGGGGGGCACCGCGCACGGCCATGCAGCCAGACACAGGGACGCGCATCGCGCGCTGACGGAGGTGCCCGCCCGCTGTCCCACTCAGCACGGCGCGCTGGGTCCCGGCGCTCGCCGCCGCTCCCCCCCCCTTCCCGTCCAGCGTCCCCCTGTGTCTGTGTGTCGTTTGACACCCACTCCCCCTCCACCCCCCGTTTTACCTGCGAGGAGCCCGCGGTCCAATCAGCGGCCCCGGCGGCGCGGGGCGCGTGCCAATCAAGCAACGCGCCACCAATGGGGCAGCGGGCGGCGGGTCAGGTGACGCGGCGGCCGGCGGCTCCCCATTGGCGCGGCGCGGCCTGGCCCCGGAGTTGGTTTTATGTGCGAGGCGCGGGCGGGCGCCCCGTCAGTGCCCCGACGGCGGGAGCGGGTGTGCTGCTGCGCCGCGTCTCGCCCTGCCCTGCTGCGCCACCCTGCCCGGCCCGGCCCGGCGCGGGGGGCGGGCGCCTCTGGGGGCGGGTGGCTGGCTTTTTGGGGCTGGTTTTGTTGTTGTTGGTTTTTTTCTTTTCTTTTTATTTTTTGTGTGTGTATCGGACGGGGGGTGCTCTCGCCTCGCTGCCCGCCTGCGGCCCCGGGGCCGCGCCTGCTCCGCAGCAGGGGGGGGGGCGAGGGGGGAGGGTTGGGGGTGCGTTTTGGGGTGGTTTTGTACTTTTTTTAGAGGAGGGGGGGGGGAGGGAGGACAGGTTGCGGTCGCCGCGCCGACGGCCCCGCGCCCATGACGATGCTGCTGGACGGAGGGCCGCAGTTCCCGGCGCTGGGGGTGGGCGGCTTCGCGGCGCCCCGCCACCACGAGATGCCGGGCCGCGACGCCGCTGCCGCCGGCATGGGGCTGGGCCCTTTCGGGGACTCTTCGCACGCCGCCGCCTTCAAGCTGAACGCTGCCCCGCACGACCTCGCCGCCGGGCAGAGCTCGGCGTTCACGCCGCAGGCGCCGGGCTACGCCAGCGCTTTGGGTCACCACCACCATCACCACCACCACGCCGGCCAGGTGCCCTCCTACGGCGGGGCCGCCGCTTTCAACTCCACTCGCGACTTTCTGTTCCGCAACCGCGGCTCCGGCATCGCGGATGCCGCCTCTGGCACGGCGCAACACGGGATTTTCGGCGGCTCCCCCGGCGGCTTGCACGGCCCCGGCGGCATCCCGGACACCCCGGGCTACCTGCTCTTCCCCGGGCTCCACGAGCAGAGCCCGAGCCACACGTCCCCCAACGGGCATGTGGACAACGGGCAGATGCACCTGGGGCTACGCGGGGACCTCTTCGGGCGACCGGATCCCTACCGGGCAGTCTCCAGTCCCCGCACGGACCCTTACGCTGGTGCCCAGTTCCACAACTACAACCACATGAACATGAATATGGGCGTGAACGTGGCGGCCCACCACCACCACCATCACCACCACGGCCCGGGGGCTTTCTTTCGGTACATGCGCCAGCCCATCAAGCAAGAATTGTCGTGCAAGTGGCTTGACGAGAGCCAGCTCAGCCGGCCCAAAAAGAGCTGCGACAGGACTTTTAGCACCATGCACGAACTGGTGACCCATGTCACCATGGAGCACGTCGGGGGGCCGGAGCAGAACAACCACATCTGCTACTGGGACGAGTGTCCGCGGGAAGGCAAGTCCTTCAAGGCGAAATACAAACTGGTGAACCATATTAGGGTGCACACGGGGGAAAAGCCCTTCCCCTGTCCCTTCCCGGGCTGCGGCAAGATCTTTGCCCGCTCCGAGAACCTCAAGATTCACAAGCGGACGCACACAGGTAAGGCCCGTGCCCCCCCCCCCACCGGGCCATCCGGCTCACCCGGCTCCGCGGGGCTGCGCGGACAGACCGGCGGCTGCCGCTGCTCTCGGCCCCCTGCGCCGCGCCTCTGCGGAGGGAACCATAGAAATGCTAATGAAATCTCGTTTTCTGTGACTTCCGCTCCTTTTTATTTTATTTTTAGGCCTGATTGGCGTCTCTCCTAATTAAATCGGCGATACTTTTGACAAAGTATTTTTATTTGCAGCCCCGTTTTCCTCTCGGCTCTCCGCAGGGGTGGAGGGAAGAGGCGGGGAAGGCAGGAAGCAAATGTATTTTGGCTGCTCGAGTATGTCTTGTAAAAGTCTCCGAGCCTCTGAATTTATTTTGGGTCTTCTCCCTCGCTGGGCTCACCCGGCTGCTGTCCCCCCACGGAGCCCAGCACAGGCCTGTCGGGAGATCAATTAAAAATAATAAAGGCTGACCCGAATTTATCCCAGCACATAACAAACCCTTCTTGACCATCTTTCACTTCGTTTTTCTTTTTCTTCCGCCCCCCCCCCCGTGTTTGTGCCATCGCTAAGGTGGGGCGAGCAGGGCAAAGGCTGTCCTGGGAGGAGGCAGGTGGGGATGGAGAGGGGAAAAACTCTCCTTCACCCTCTCTGAATTTCACAGGTGAGAAGCCCTTCAAGTGCGAGTTTGAGGGCTGCGACAGGCGCTTCGCCAACAGCAGCGACAGGAAGAAACACATGCACGTCCACACCTCGGACAAGCCCTACATCTGCAAGGTGTGCGACAAATCCTACACCCACCCCAGCTCACTTAGGAAACATATGAAGGTAATCACCCCTGTGCCCCAAGCTCTTTCCTCCCTGAACAGGGCTGCTCAGTCGCTGGTGGGCTCAGGACTCCCCGGGGCAGAGCAAAGCTGGGCAGTGCCCGCTGCAGCGCACCACGCTCGCAAGAACGGGCCCGAGCCGGCCCCGGTGTCTAGGCCGTGGCTGGAGCGCAGCCCTGGGAAATCGCGCAGTTTCTTTTCGTGCTTGCACCAGTGCAAGCCCTGCCCGGCTTCCAGAGCCCGGCTTGGTGCTGGAGGGCTGTGCAAAAAGGCAGCCTGGCCTGTGGCCGCAGGTCCCCAGTCCGGGAGGGTGCAGCGAAGTGGCCGCAGCCGATCAGGCGTTTAGTTTACCGCTGGTGCTCAGGGTGGTCGGCCAAGGCTGGGCAGGGGCTGAGCCGCTGGACCCCATTGTCCCTCCTGCACGGGGGATCGTCGCATCCCGGCTCAGTGGGGGTGGCAGGGACCTCCGAGCTTGCTCCCATCTCTCTCTCTTGGTTTTAGGTGCACGAATCCCAGGGGTCGGACTCGTCCCCTGCCGCCAGTTCGGGGTACGAGTCCTCTACCCCCCCTGCGGTGGGCTCCGCCGGCAGTAAGGACTCCACTAAAACGTTGCCGGCCACCCTTCAGAGTAACCCCGGCCACAACCCTGGACTGCCCCCCAATTTTAATGAGTGGTATGTGTGAAGGCAGCTGCTGCCCAGCCATAGACTGGACCAAATGATTTGGGAACGAGGAAAACAAACAAAAAAGGACAAACCAAGCCAACTGCAGATTGCTGCCACGGAAAAGGAGTTTCCACACCGACGACCGTATAGGGCTACATCTAGTTAAATTCCAGGACCCGGAGGGGAATCTTTTATTATTATATTATAATTATTACTATTTTTTTGCAAGCCCAGACGCTGGACTAGCCATGTCCTTTTCTCAGGATTGGATATTTTATTTTTTGGTCATTTTTTTGCAGTTGCAGTCGTTTCTTTGATATTTTTTTTCTCTCTTCCCAACCCCAGTCCCTCTTCCTCTGATTCCCCACTTTGAAAAAAAAAATCTTTACTTTGTTTTGTTTTGTTTTTTTTTCCTTCTTTTGGTGAGATGTTGACATGAGGATGAAAATTCTCCTTCGCCTTAGTGGTGATTGTTTAAACTTACACAGTCTTAAACCGTGCCAAAGTCCTGTTATGTCTTGAACTTTCCTCTCGAGCTCTTTTCTGCTGCTTCTTTCCTCTGCTCTTCTCTTTCTCTCTTCAAGCATTACACTTGTGAATGTATTCTCGTCTGATGGGGTCGGTCAGTATTTTTCAGGATGAGGATGTGGTGTTATTCTACCCAGATTGTGACGTTTAGTATAACAGTTGCCTTTTTGTAATAACTTCTTTTGTAAATACATATCCATGATGCCATATTTATCGTTCGTAATTTAATTATTGATACAAAGTGCCGGGAACTGAACAATATTTATGGGGGAGAAAAAAAAAATAATGTTTTCTAACAAGAGAAAAAAAAATACAAACGACAACAACAAAAATTTTAATTCCACCTCTGTACAGCTTTTGGTTATAACCGCGTTAGCATTAAAAGTTTATTGTTTTGGAAAGCGCTGGGTTTGATCTCCCCCCCGGGGGACGGGACAGCCGCGGGCGCCATCGCGGACCCGGTTCGGCGCTGCGGCTGTGGCCGGGCCGTTGTTTTCGGGACGGCGATGCCGCATGAAGCCTCCTCCTCGCCGCTGTTGTTTTTTTTTTCCCCCTCCTGTCCCTTTGTCCCCGCCCTCCGCCGCCCAACGGCTCCGCTCCCCCGCCACCTTCCCCAGGGGCCGGGGCCCGGTGCCGCGGCATCGCCTAGGGAGGAGCAGCCCTGCGGGCAGCCCCGACGGGGAGGCCCCGACCGTGAGTACCGAGACCCCGCGGGGATGCGAGGGCCGGGCAGGACCGAACCCCGCTCGGTCCCAGTCTGCTTGCAGAGGGGACCCAGGGGCGACTTCGCGGCGCGCCGGACTCTTTGCGTTATCGCCTGGTTGTTTCGTTGTGGGTGTTTTGTTTTGTTTCTGCCTAGGATGCAGAAAAGCTGCCCCGCCGTCCGGAGATAAAAGGGTTCGAGCGGAGACGTCTCACCCGAGAAATTTCAGCTCCAGCACCACCCCAAGCAGCCAGAGCTACGGTGGAAATCAAACCCTCCCTCGGCAAACCTCGGTACCACTGGCGACCGGACTACGGCGGGGCTGCAGTCGCTCTTCTGTCCCAATGGACCGCCGCCGGTGCTCCTCCTCGAGTGCCGCCAGCCTGGGTGTACGGCTCTGCAGCCGCAACCTCCCTCAGGGACCGCTGGCCTGGCCCTAGCTCCGGGGTTCGCACCACGGCCTCCGGACCTCCGCTGACCGGGAGAGACCCTAGACGGGCCCATCTTGAACTTGACTTGGGGCAGTGCGAGAGGATGGGGCGGCCCCTTGCTTCGCTTCCAACCTTGCCGCAGGGTCCGCGCGGGCAAGCAACCCGCGAAGCTTTGCGTGCTTTAAAGTTTCAATTTCAACAAATTTACCCTCGCCTCCTTTTAATAAACAAAAATATTTATATATATATAAAAAGGGGTTTATCAGGCAGCAAAAGGCAGGAGAAAAGGGAGGCACAGCCTCTGCGGCTGCACAGCTAAAAAACCCCAAATACTAACACCCCAAGGTACAGGCAGGGTTCCCACTCTTCACTACCTACCCTGGTCCTTTAAAATCGCTCCCTTCGAGGTGCCTCGGCCAGACGTGGATCTCTGTTTCTTACCTGCTGCGAAGTCTTTCTCTCTCTGTGCGCAGAGCCGAACCCCGGAGCTGGACGCCGAGCGCTGCCGACCCGCGCCCTTTCCCGGGAATGGGCGAGCGGGCCCGCCGGGCACCGCGGCAGGCGAGAAAGAGCGGAGCCCTCGGTTCTTCTCGGACATCCACCTGGCTCGTGTCCTCGTCGCTCCAGACCGCGCCAGGCTCGGAAAGGTGCCGGTAGGTTCGGTTCTGTTACTGGTTTACTGGGGGGTGCGGGCTGCGCAGGGCTGCGGCGGGTGGACCCCCCACCCCCGAACGGGTACCGCGGGGCAGCTGCTGCTGTCTAGCCGCCGAAACACCGATCCAGAGCTGGGGGAAAGAGGATCTGCTGGGGTCGAGGTTGTCTGGTTTGGGCAGCCCCATCCAAGTGAGGCCGAGGCGGTGCGGCATCTCCGGGCGCCCGGAGGAGCAGCCCTGCTGGTGGCTGAATGCGGAGGCTTTTACCGGCCCCGTAGCGGTTCCGAGTGGTTCCCGGGGCCCACTGGCCGTGCTGTGTATGCCTGGGCTCCTGCCTGCCTCTCCACACACCCCCATCCCCACCCCTACCCCGCGCAGCGCAGCCCCAGCCGTTTTCATAGCAAGAACTTGAAAGCAGGGTCCCTGGATCATTTGGCTTTTCTTTTGGGGCATCCTCAGGCAGCCAGTATGGTAAAGGGGGAAGAAAACTCCTGTCTGCACCCCACTGAGGTTAGGGTTCTTCCTTCAGCCACTCTGTGGAGTTCCCCCTGCTAATAGGGGATGGATGAGGCAGGAGCATCTGATGTGTGTATTTGAGGTTTGGGATTGGCTTGGGACCCGTTTAGCTGTGAAATGCTTGTAAAATGCAGGGTTCAGCACCAGCACTGTTGTGAGGGCAGGAGGGCCATGTCCTCTGAGCACTCAGGCTGTGCTGGTGGGCACTATGGGCTGTGCAGTGCTTCTGCCTCACCAACACAACTGCTGCTGTCCCTGAGACCTTGGGGTGAAGGCCAGGGAGGGGCTGTCTCACCCTGCAGCCGAGTCCTGAGCTCTCATAGGCAAATAAGCAAGGATATGCTGTAAAAAGCATCTAAAAAGCTCAGTTCTTTGCCCCTGCCTGCTGCAGGGATATGCAGAATCCCAGAGTGGGAAAGATCCTCTTTCCCAGATTTCTCAAGCTGGTTTTGTGAGTTGGGGGTGACAGCTCACAATTCTCAGTGCCAGGGCCTGGCAGTGGGGACCTGTGAACATCCCCTGTGCTCACAGCATGGGTGAAGGCATTGCAGAGTTGGCTGGGGCAGGACAGCAATGGCAGAGCAGGTGCCATGTTAGCTCAGCTTTTAGTGTGGCGTTAATAATGGGTCTCGTGTTGCACCCCAGGAGAGTCCTAGGACTGTTTACGAGAAGGGGACGCGTTCTGCTATCCTCCCCCTGACTGGAAGCTCCCTCAAAATTGTTGTGCTTTGCTTGTAGCAGCGGGATTAGGTGGATTTGTCCCCAGATAAACAGAACTGGGGTTGGTTTCTAAAAGGGGTAACACTGACTCATTGTGCGATAAAGAATCGAGGCAAAGGCAGGCAATGAGCTGGAGCCAGTCCTTCTCTACCACGCTTTATGAGCCATGAATATTTGGATTCCCTCGGTGGCAGTGTTTTTGCATATCTCTCTCTGTGCCTGGTGCAACCCTATGATAATAACACTTTCCCCCCCCCCCACAAGCTTTGTGCTTACCGTTAGCAGCTAGTGCTTGCATACAGTGAAGGCAGAGTCCTGAGGCATTTGATCAGGTTACGTTCAAGTGTCTTGGTGTTGCAGCACCAGGAATGAAGTTCCTGTAGTAACTCTGTCAGCTGTGAAACTCTGAAGGGCAGGGTGTAGTATTGTGTGCTTGCAGTTGTTATTTTATTTCATTTTAAAGGTAATACTCCCAGCTTAGAAAACGCCTCGTGCCAACAGCAGCTCTTTCAGCTGAGCCTAACTTTCAGGACCGTTTGATAAATCATTCCTGTTATTTCTGCAGTTGGCATGATCAAACTCCACGGAAAATACTTTTGCAGAGATGCTCTCCTGTTTTGGGGAGGTAAAAGGGCTAAGAGAAAACCTGCAGTTCTCTGCAGGAATAAAGTTTCACTGGGGAGTGTGCAGAAGGAAATAATTTATGTTGTACTGACCGATCTGTCCATCCCCTGAAGTAAGGCAGTTGGTTAACCTCACTGTGCTGTTTGTATAGGTTCAAAATATAATCTGGGTCTTGCAAGTGCCTGGCTCACCTGAACCTGATTGCAGGCAGTGAAAATGCTGGGGAGCGAGATGGCAAAGCCAGGTCTGCCCTGCAGACCTGCTAAGGGAGACACTTCAGGGTGGCTTTACAGACATCTGCTCTGTCCTAGCCATGCAGAAACAGAGGGAGGCAGCTGTCTTGAGGAGGCACAGACACATTTTAATAGTAAGCTAGTTTTTATTCCTTTTTATTCTCTGTGAAGAGGGTTGTGTGCTGCTTGGATTCTTTTTTTTTTCGAGTTGCTGCTTTGGTAATGTTTCTCCATTTCAAATGTTTGTGTGAAAAGAAACTTTAATAAAAAGGGCTGGGGGGAGGGGAGAAAAAAAAAAAAAGAAGAAAGAATTTAGCTGAATGATTTTGTTTTGGCAACTTGTTCAATAGTGGCAGCTTTGAAACTGCCAAAGCTCGACTTTGAAATGGTTGAATGGGTGATACGTGAGGTTCCTTTCGAGGGAGACACGCAGCCTGCAGGTTGGGAGATTGGTTCCTGTGCATACTGGACAGAGTAGCACGACCTGGGACAGCTGGGAAACTGGGAGAGGGGAAAAGTCACCGGCAGTTCTGAGGCTGGGAAGAGAGGCTGGAGAGGCTTAATGGCCGAGGAGCATAAAGGATACGTGCAGAATGGAGCTATTCCCATGGTTTTCTCCTTTTTCAGAGCGTTGTATAAGCCCAGTTTGGGCCTGTGGTGGTCCTGCAGATACAGAGTGGCTCTTGGGCAGGTTTTTTTGGATGCTCGGTATGGCGGAGCAAGGGGCTGGGCAGAGATCCCAAAGCTTTTGAGAAGGCTGAGTCCCTGGCTTCCAGCGGCTCCATCTCTGGTGTTTGGGCAGAAACTAATCCGTGGGCAGGAAAAAAGTGGAACATCGACAGGGCTTGGTATTGTGTCGGGGGTTGAAAAGTGTTTTGCTCTGTGCCTTGTGCCCAGGCAGGTGCAGGGCTGTCGCCACTCCCTGTGCTTCAGAGGGAGCAGAGTGGGGGTTTGCAGTAGAAATGAGTGTTGTGCTTTATTCAGAGTCTAGGACGTGGCATTTAGCTGGCAGGGTCACAGCAGCAGGCTAGGAAACGTCAGGATTTGGGTTTCTGCTAGCCATGGGCTTGCTGCATTTGTATGCCGTGGAGAGTAACCACTTCAGAAAATACAGCTAGAGCCAGCAAGGCTGGAGAGGCAGTGAATCAGAACAGAGTCTTTGCTTTAAATAAAACTGTCTACTAATTTCTCTCTTTAAATTCCTCCCAGTTTGACTAAGGCATTATTCCAGTGCAAAATCTCATGTTTGTTTGGTTGTTGGGGTTTTTTTGAGGGGGTTGTTTTGTCTTGTTGGGGGTTTTGTAAGTATTTTTTTGCTGCTTTCCATAGCTTACAGAGCATAATTCTTTTACCCTGTAGGTAAAATGTTGTTCTTTTTGTTCACTTCCCCTCCTGCCCCCTCCCCCCCCCCATTTTAATTTGTTTGGTGTTTGGATTTTTTTACCTGTGTTGCTAGAATGAAGTTGAATTTAGGGTTCCTGCCACTTCGCTCTCTTCTGGCTGAAAAGAAATGTTTCTTTTGTTCGCATTTGTCATCCTGTTCAGTCCATGGACTTGAGCTTCTCATTAATTATTGATAACCACCAGGAAAAAGTAAAACTTGAGATCAGGGAAGAGAAACTCAGGCTTAACTGTAGGAAAAGCTGAATTTGGATTCAAATGCTCTTTTTTTTTCATTAAGTGGGAAAATCCCCATGCAGCAGATTCTGTGACTAAAGGTCCAGCAGATGGATGCAGAGTTTGCAGGGACTGGACTCTGGCTGCTCACTGGTGCACAAGCTCTTGCAGCTGGGGAAGGCAGATACTCCCCAGAAGACTCAGATTTCCCATACTATTTATTTTTGCTAGAGAGAAGATGCTGCAGGAGCTCGCTGAAGCCACCACAAATATTTAAACTCATGGTCCAGGCGCCCCCGAAATGGACTTGCTTCATTTGACAGAATAAAGGAAGAAAAAAAGGTGCATCTTTTTTTTTATCCCCCCATCCCTTATTTTTTTCTCTTTTTTTACTATATTTTTTCCCAGTGCTGTGAGCCTTAGTGGCCAGATTTGATTTTGCCTTTGGTGGTTGGTTGTTTTTTGCTGGTGTGGTGGCAGCTGTAGTGCCACACGGGTCTATACTTGTGTTTTAAAGTGGAAGTCAAGTTTGTATCTAATTGCCTGACTCTGGAGCTTGACTTCTCTTCTGCAAAATGAAGCTACTTGATGATATCATCAGAACTGGCAATGCTGAAGCAGTAAAATAGATATTTCATTTTAAATCTTGGCCTGCAGAAGCGTTTTAAACCGATGCAGTTAAGTGGTCAATGGCTTTGCACCACTCATTTTTGGTTTTAATGTGAGGTGCCAGTGTGATGTTGCAAACTGCTCCTGGTTTTAGCTGTTTCCCTGGTTTTCCTTTGTGATGGGGAAAGAGAAGGCAGGAGAAAGAATCCAGGGAGTTGAAACTGCACCTTGGAGATACCCCGTGGACTTTTGGGAGGACGCTGGGCTGAGACTAGCACCACCCTCTTGGTGTTACCGAGGATGGGATTTCAGAGGAGTTCTCTGACCCTTTCAAAAATCTCAGGTTGGAAATGTTAAAAAAGACCCCAACAACCCACCACAAAGCCCTCCAAATTAAAAAAAAGAAAATAATAATAAGACCTGCACATTCCCTTAGATCCTTTTGGAGAATTAGGATGTGATAAAGAATTCACTGGCTCCTGCCGTGGGTCCCCAGCTCTGTGGGGCTCTGCCAGCCTTGCTTTGCAGCCATGCTTAATACACCAGAGTAGACCATGTAAGGTGCATCACGGTGTCTGGTAGCAGAGGACAGAGAAGAGCAAGAGTTTGCTCACATCTGAGTCTTAAGTGTAGTGGTCTCAATTTCAGGCTCAAGTGGCAGCTTGATCAGCCTTTTAGCAACCTTTAAGACAAACTGGAGCCACCGCAGTCTTAAAGCAAAATTCTTTGTTGTCATTTAACTTTCAGCCAAGCTAAGGAGGGGGAAAAAAAAAAGAAGTAGTGTTTTAGGGAAAAAATAATAATTTCCATCAGCTTTTTAGTTTGATCAGTACTTTCATTTCCAGATTTCATTGTTTTGCTGGAGGCTAAGAAATAGTTTCCTCCCAGATGGGACCAGAAATTGCAGGGGAAGAATTACGGCAGCGTAGATGTCCCTTGCGAAGTTTCAGAGCACCTCCTGAGTGTCCTGAAAAAGCTGTTTTTCCTTCTTTTCAGTAATGTTCTGTTCATAATCTCAGATTAAGCAATCAAATATCAGATTTCAGGAATAATCTGTTCTTAATCTGTTTGTTGGGTTTTGTGTTTTTTTTTCCCCCCCCTCCCTCACATGAAAGCTTTGTCGTCAGTGCCTCGGCGTGAGCGAGTCGCGCCCGGCAGAGAAGCCGAGGCAAGGAAAGGCGGTGGGGGGGGGGGGGGCATGGGAGAAATACTGCATTTCATAAACACAATCACTAGAGCATTAGGAGAGCAAACATGTGGTTTTATGAACATAGTTATAAATATTTAAACATGCAAAATGAAAATGTTACTAAAAACCGTCTGCTTTTCATTATCTTTCGACGAACGTTTTCATTCTTGGAAGCGTTGCTAGCTGTCTGCAGAAAATGATCACCACCACCACCACCCTCTCTCCCTCCTTCTCTCCCTCCCTCCCCAGGATGGATGATGTGTGATGCGAAAACGTGTTAAAATGCACGGTTGTTTGTAATATCTCCTACCAAAGTGGGAGATGTTCTACCAAATTTGGTATTCTACCGAATCGCCGAGCCGCCTTGCCCAACAAAACAGGCAAACCATCCCGCTCCTGTCAGCAACTCACTTGCTGGATGTTATGGGGGGGGGGGGGGAAGCCCAAAAAAGATATCTAAGGAGGGTTTGGAAAAATAGAAGATGTCACTCAGCAGCGTGCTTGGAGTTGGGTCCTGCCATCCTTCCTGCTGCAGAATTCCGACAGAAGTCGACGCAAGTCTCGTCTGCTGATTTTTATCATTATTAACGTCTTAGTTTGGAGTGTCAACAAGTGGTGGGAGCGTTTCGTGTGCCTCCGTGGAAGACTTGGGAGGCCGCAGTGGGACGTTCAGGATGGGAAGCCTGGGGTCTGCTCTGCCCCTCGGCCCAGGTTCTTGCGGTGGGTGGAAGGCTGCAGCGTTTAGTAGGGCGGTAGCAAGGCAGTGGCGGGTCGTGCCATTTAGCTTGTGTGGGTGGGTGGAGGCCTGTGAGAAAGCAAGAGGCCATGCTGTGCATCCCTGTTGATAATAAGGCAGGTGTCTGATCCCTCAAATCCAGCATAAGTCAACCATCTCTCCTTGGCTTCGCTTCTCCCCCATTAGTGCCATGTCCACGACGCTCCGGCTTGTGCCGCCTACCGTCAGGAGAGAAGCTGCCATATGAATTTTAATTATTAATTTCTTTTATTATTATTATTATTATTGTATATTTTTTTCTTAGTGTACTGGGAAGCCCATTTTCTGTTTGTCACATATTTCAACTTGCCTGTCGTTGAGTTTGTGCCACACTGGGTGGAGGCACGGCATCCCGCGCTGGCACGGCGGCACGCACGCGCCTGCTACTCACCACGGCCTCCTGCCTGCTGCTGCTCCCACCCATAAATCTGCACTTGCTCTAGCCAGGATGGAAATCTTTTAAGACAAAGGCACTTGAATGGGCAGGTTTTTGGTTGTTGTTGTTTTTTTTATTGCTGTGATAGAGTGGAAGGCCCCAAGCCGGGGGCTGGTGCGTGCATGAATGCCACCCCCCTTGGCGTGGTTCTGTCTCCTGCTAAGCGCTGTACCAGCACCAGGGACTTTAAAAGGGAGAGGGCCCCAAGGCTGGTATTTCCCCATTGCATTTTTGCTCCTCTGACTGCAGCAAATCCCAAAGAAATGATGACTGAGAAGTAAAGTTGGGAGAAGAAGAAGGGCAGGCTGCTGGGTAAAGCAGGGGATGCCTGGGAGGGCAGCACAGAAACGTGGGAATGAGGGAAGGAGGAACAAAAGAGATGTGGGTTGGCGAAGGAGGACTCGGGGAGTGAAAGGCAGGCAGGCTGATGCAGTGGCGAGGAGCTGCTCCTTGTCCCTGCCTGTGAATGCACCCAGCTGAGCCTTTGGCATTGGCAGGCTGTTCAGGCAGAGCCCCCACAAAAGTGTGTGAGTCCCTGGAGACGTGCATGGGATTTTCCCTGTGGGAAGCACCGTGAGGGGCTTGGGGTGAGGGACTCTCCGTGCTACACCATTTTGGCTCCTGTGCCAAAGCCCTGTGGGGCTGTTGGTGGGGTGCAGCGTGTGGGCAGTGCTGGGGCTTTTTCCATTCTAGGTGCTTGGGGTGTGGCTGGGTGCAATATGTGGGCATCACTGGGGCTGTTACTGTGCAAGGGCTTCAGGTTGTGGCTGGGTGCTGGGCATGGGCATCATCAGGGCTGATCCCATGCCAGGGCTTTTTGGATGTGGCTGGGTGCAGTGTATGGCATCACTGGGGCTGATTGCATGCCAGGGCTTTTTGGATGTTGATGGGTAAAGTGTGTGGGCATCTCTGGAGCTATTTCCACTCTTGGAGCTTTTTGAATGTGGCTGGGTGCACTACGTAGGCATCACTGGGGCTGATGCCATGCCAGGACTTTTTGGATGTGGCTGAGTGCAGTGTATGGGCATCTCTTGGGCTGTTCCCATGGTGGAGCTTTGGGCTGTGTCCAGGTGTGGTGCCTGAGCATTGCCAGGGCTTGGGGGTGTGGCTGGGTGATGATGCCCATTGGCAGTCCAGAGCTCAGCTGCGAGGAGGAAGGAACAGGCTAGCTTCCTGCAGGCAGCTTTGTGCCCACCTGGCTTGGGACCAGAGCGACCTTTGGGGAATCTGCTTCCCTACGCTCCCATCCATTCCTGGAGGCCACAGCCGGCATCCTTCTGTGGCAGAGGGACCAGGGCTGCTTTCTCAGCAGCAGGCGCGATGGTGCTGCGCTCTATCCACTTACGTCAATGCAGACCTTTCCATGGACTCCAGTCTGGGTTGGATCAAACCTTGCATGATTGTGGCCCTTGTGCATTTCAAAACTTTGTTAATCTATATCTGGATCCCAATGGGGGCACTCGGGATGAGGCGAGCTCGAACAATCCTTGGCAGGAGGGACAGACTGGAGCTGGCAAGGATTTTGGTCCCATTATTGGTTACTCGGAGGAAGGAATGTACGCACCAGTTTAATATATGACAACTTGAGGTCTGTCATCTTCAGTGTATTAGAAAAGCTTCATTTTTAACAGATCCCAGGGCGTTTACCAGGCATCATGCTGCAGCTGGATTGAGGCTGCACACTGGCTGTGGGCAGAGGTCTTCTCTCTATTTCCTTAGGCGCTGAGCGACTTCTCTCGCTGTTAGGTCAGCCCAATGCGTGTCAGTGGGAGACACCACCCTGGGCTGCTCCCCTCTCAATCCTGTCTGCCTCCATCAACAGGGGAGATGGAAATAGTGGGGCAGAAAAAAAAGGCAAACCATGCTGAAAGCTTTTCCCAACTAGTGAAATCTGTCTGCCTGTTCTCAGCAAGTTTAGCCCAGGGGATTGTTTACAAACTCTTTACTTTTACTTGCCTCTGCAGTAAAGCCTTCGAAATAACTCCCAAAGACCCTGAGGGAGATTTTACACTTTATTGGTCAGTGTGCTCTGTAGTGAAAAATCCTGATGGGTGTTCTGTTGAAAGTGGGTGGGTATGAAGCAACCCTTTCCACTTTCTCACTCTAGGGGTCTAAAGTGTGAAAATTCAACCTCAGAGAGATTTTTCAGTAAGATTATCTAGGTCTGCCGTGTCAAGATTAAGAATTTCTGTCCAGAGAACCAAGAAATAGCTGGGAAGAAGGGACAAAATGTGTTTTGGGTTGTTGGGTTTTGTTGTTGTTGCTGTTTTATTTGTTTTTGTTTTGGAGGGGAGAAGGGTTTTAAAAGCAGCTTTCCCTTTTTTAACTAAGCATTATTTGTGTTTTTATCAATCAACAGACCACTTGAGTACTTAGCAAACTGCTCTCTTCCCCAGCATCCCACCAAGAGAGAGCTGAAACAATCAGTGCAAGGAATAGGTGTCAGCCTTAGACAGACGCCTGTGTTTCTGGGTAATCTAATGCCATTTTAACATCTTGCTTTTAATGCAGCTCAGAGAAGGGTTTGATGGACAAGGCATTGATGCTGACGAGCCTGAGTTCAGTTGTTAGGGCTATGTCAGAAATTATTGTTCACAGGCAACTGTAGTTGGAGCGTCAGCTCCCATTAAGGGAGGCCTTGCGAGGTTCAGTGCTAGCACACCGTGTTTTGTAGCCTTTGGTTTACTTCTGTGGCAACAAAACCCAGGTGAACTTCTGACCATTGACATATTAAATGAAGATGAGCATTCGAGCAACATCAGTGATTTCAATTGACTCATCAATTGCCATTGCATAGCGGTCCTCATGTTTCACTTTGGTAACAAGCTGATCTGCCACATCTGATGCCAGCAATTCAGTCCTTCAAACAAATGACATGTTTGATAAAGAAATCTTTTAACATTCATTATGCACTTTGGCTTTTGTCTTTCCTTTTAATACAGCATCTGTTGCAGCCAGGATACATTCCTTGATCGTTTCAGAGTCTGCAATTATTTTTATGCCTGCCCAGTGTCCCGGAGATGTGAAACGAAGCTGCCATGCTATGCTGCTGAGCCCCGAAACTCTGCACAGACATTCAATTTAATCTCTTGGAACAGACTGCATTAAAGTAGCTTCATCAGTGCACACTTGTGATAAAAAGATGACACGAAGAAAGAGACAGTGAACTAAAAGGCCCTGCTTTTTTCTTGCCTTTTTTTTCCCCTGGGAAGAAAATAGGATCTCCGTCCCTCCATTTGTTTCACGGATTCCTCGCGCAACCATTTAAATTCAGCAGAAGGCTCCAAATGTCTAAACTTTATCCTCAGCGGTGGTGTTGGTTTGGTTTTTGTGTTGGTTTTTTTTCAGTTGCTGGAAAGGAATACAGTTAAGTGTCCCAGGGGGAGTTTTACAGAAAATGCTATGTGCAATGTTAATGAGTTGGGATGGGGTCACAACGTTTTTCCATACAGAGCCAGGACGGAAGTGAATACGAGACCCGAGGAGAAACAATCTGCAGGGATCCGTGGGGTGATCCTGGACTTCTGCAGCACCCCCCCTTGTCCCCCTCCCCCAAGACTGGCAGAAGGATCATGGAGGGGCTTTAACCCCAGAATACCCCCATGTGCCTCCGTCCTTCTCCATGCTGGGGCTCCGTGAATAGCTGGTGCTGGAAGAAATGACAAACTTCTTAGGTGCCACAAGAGATTGCATCAGCGTTACTGATCCTCACTGGCTTCCTCACTGAAAATGCATCGAGCAGCTATATGGGTCAGGCTGCTAAATGTGTAGACACGGAGTGTCAGGAAGCCTTTTTGTCAACTTGGTACCGTTTAGTATATTTGTCCTTGAGTTCAAAGCAATCCTGGCCTCAGACTTGTGATATTTTCTGCCCTTTCCCCTTTCCGTTGGCTCAGACTTCTTCCCTTTGAGGTCAACATCAAAATAAAGATGTATGTTTCCTCGGCCTGACCATGGCTCTGACTCTTTAGATCAGCAATCCCATAGTCCATATGTCTTCCCATCTGTCAGCTGGCATTTGAAGCCAGCTTGCTCCTCTATTCTTTCAGACAAGTGTGAGAATCAGGAGTTTCTTTAATGACGGTTTCAGGCCTTAGAGCGCTTGCTAAGATACTACCTATTAAGATCCCTTGATGGCACCTTGAATAGAGATCAAAAGCAGCTGGGTTCACTCCACAAATCCAATTCCATCAGTCAGTTTAGGGCATTGAGAGAGGGGTGGAGAGGGCTCGGGAGGGCACCGCGCTCCCGCAGTTAGGAGACAGGCCTGGGAAGTCCGAGCCCTGGCTTCCAGGAGTGACGTAAAGCAGCCAACAAGAGCACTGCTAAATCCCTCCAGTCTGCTGGGGCTCCTTGTGTTTGCAAAGCAGATCTGTACAGCCAGGATTGGTGGCTTTGCGTGTCCTGGTGCTGTGGTGGCAGCCTTTAGGTCTGAGCTGTGCCTGGGTCAAGCAAGCTCTTTTCAGTGCCGCATTTGTGCCTGTGTTCTCTGCTCCTTTGGCTGGGAGGTTATTAAAAGGTTTTGGCTTTTTGGTGTTTTGATGTTTGTTTTTTTTTTAATGTAAGATTGTAAACAAAAGTCTTCAGAGTATAAAATACTCTCCTCATTAATAATTATTACCAGGCAATAATTGGTCTCTTGTACTTTGGAGAGCTGCTAATAATGGGAATCTGCATCCTGCTCCACCACTGGGACCGCATGAAAGGCAGCGTGGAGAGATGCTGCCTGCACAGCATTAGCACAGCAAGATGGCCACTCTCATCTGAGGGCACAGTTTGACTTTCAAACTTGCTATTTTTAATCTTGAAAAGCCCTTGGAATATTTGGGGAAGTGTTTGCTCCTGTGGTGCATTTCCTCAGGTGACTGTCATAGAGGAATTAGTGGGAAGCTGTGGCTGCCGATTCAAGCCCAAAGCCAGGAGCGCAGGGCTGGTTGGCTGTGAGAGCTGGAAAGTGCAGTGTGCCCATCGTGGGAAGGGTGGTGGAGGGCATTCCCCAGGGAGCCTCCACAGCCAGTGCTAACAAATGTTGCTGATTGTTTATGGGACCCAAATGTCTGAGAAGAGCTGAGAAGCCCCAGGATGTGGCTGAGTGCTGGGGAATGGTGTCACACTACTGAACGTCTGGTAAAACTTGACTCGCTGGAGTCAAGGACACCATATGTTCTTAGAGTTGTGTGGAAACCTGTTAAAAGTGTGAGCATGAACCTGAAGTTCAGGCACACACTCCCTTTGGCCTCAGTGTCTTTTAACTTCAGTGGCAGTGTCACTTCTGCTCCCTGAGGGCAAAGAGCTGCTCCAGCTGCCTGCTCTTGGAGCCTCACGGCTTTTGAATCAGGGGCATGCAGATTGTTTGCCTCTAAGAGAGGAAACGGCAATGAGTTTAACGCCATTCTAGATCTCTAACAAGAAGGTGTACCAGCTTGTGGATGCTGCAGTAAGCAATGAGTCAAGAGTCAGTTTTTGTTCCCATTGCAAGCCTCTTTCAGCCAGTCCCTCACAAAAGCAATCTCTATCTGAGATCATCGTTGGGCTTATTTAAATGGGTTTGGCTTTCAGCTCTTTTTCTGTGCCTGTACTCTTGGTCACCCACTGCTTTTCTTTTACAACCTCCACTCAGTCTATTCTGTCTTTTTTTTTTTTTAACAAGATGATACTCAGCCAAGTTTGTCTTCATCACAGTCATTTTTAGTGTGAATCCATATCTGCCTTTTTAGGGGGTGGTGGCGATGGTGACGTATGCTTGTGGTTGAAGCAGAAGCTGCTATTGAGTTGGACAAAATAGGATGAATGCTGTATAAAAGCCTTCAGAGAGCTGTGAAATCTCCATCCTCTCTTCCTTGTTCTCCTGGGAACACTTGCACAAAGAGTATTTTTAATGTGAAGCAAAAAGGGTTCTGACGAATGCTCATTAACATTTTGTTTCTGCGAAGATACATACATGATTATCACAAGGCTGCAAGGGACATGTACTCAGGAAAGCTCTTAGATGTATGCTTAGTTTTATGTATATGCTTAAATCTCCCTGATGGCCTCAGCTTTGCTGAATAGATGCATTAAGCGAGACAAAACCAGGTATTTGAGGGAAGCTTATTTCTGCTGCTCAGGTGTGAGGCAGTGTGCTGTGATAGAGGACTCCAAACTCACTGCGTGGTAGTGCTCTGTGAACAGAGAATGTGCTCATGGGATGGTTGTGATGGATGGAGTGGCTGAAATACACAAATCTTTGCTACCATAATTGTGAAAGACAAACCGAGAGCAGGATTTAACCAGAGAGGTTGTGAAAGGAAGCAGCATCAGACCCGTTGTGTACTGTGGCTTGTTTTAATCCTCTGAGTTTTTAATTACTTCTTTTTTTTTTTGAGTGTTGAGCCCAGGTGGGAATTGTCAGACCAAGGAATTGCTGCTCCGTTGCCACCTTGGAAGCTCCAGTCCCAGGAATGCAGATCTGTTGTGGATTGCAGTCTTTGTTAGGTACTGGCTGTGTCCCTCGGGGCACACGCAGGCAGCCCGGTTTCCTGCTGCCTCTTCTTAGCTGATTACACTCAGGAGGGCCTTGGTCAGGAAGAGTTGAAGTAGTGTGGTGCTGAGTCTCACCTAGTAATCTTGGCTGAGGGGCAGGAGAAAGGGTGTCTGTCTGTGACTCTTCAGTAGACATCCAGTAGAGTCCAATGGAGAGCTACCAGGATGATTAAGGGACTGGAGCATGTGCGCTGTGAGGAAAGGCTGAGAGCCCTGGGGCTTTTTAGTCTGGAGAAGTGGAGACTGAGAGGGGATTTAATAAATGTTTATAAATATCTGAGGGATGGGGGTCAAGAGGGAGGGGACAGGCTCTTCCCCGATGCACCCTGTGATAGGACAAGGGGTAGTGGATATAAATTGCAGCACAGGAGGTTCCACCTCAACATGAGGAGGAACTTCTTCCCTGTGAGGGTCACAGAACACTGGAACAGGCTGCCCAGGGAGGTTGTGGAGTCTCCTTCTCTGCAGACTTCAAGCCCCATCTGGATGTGTTCCTGTGTGACCTGTGCTGGATTCTATGGTCCTGCTCTGGCAGTGGGGTTGGACTTGATGATCTTTGAAGGTCCCTTCCAGCCCCTAACATTCTGTGATCCTGCGACATACCACTGCTGTGTTCATCTATTGCTCTGCATGCCCTGTAGAAGACAGAGTACTGGGCTTGCTTGGTTGTATCATTCATGCTGCCCTAGATTCATTTAGGGGTAAATGAATTTTCCCATCTGCACATTGGAGGAACATATTTTGGGGGGCATAATACACGGTGGAAGCAACCAGATGTGACAGATGGCTTTCCAGGCCTTGCTGGAGTTCTCTGATCTTGTCACAGGGGGAACTATATGCTCATTTTTCATAAGGTCCCCATTCTTCTAATGGTGTAAACCACTTTCTGTGCTGCTCTTTCCATATGAAACCTTGGGTTCCTTTCAGCAGTCCTCTGGGTGGAATAATGAAGTCTAACAGTTGGAAACAAAAAAAATAGTCCTAGTTATTTAATTTGTGACTGCCCATAAATGTTCTGAAGATGGCCATGCTTTGTATAGACAAGAGTAATTTTGATTCCCTTGAAGCTTTGGCACAATGTCACCAGGGACTGTGCAAGGGATGGTTTGCTAAGAAGTTCCTTAATGTAGCAACTAAGTACTGCTGGAGCCTCAGGGTGTGGACTCAGAAGCCCAGGTGTCTCTCCTGAGAAGGGGAAGTTCCAGATCCTTGTCCTTTACTGCAGGATTTTTGTTTGTTTTGTTTTTCATACCCAGAGAGTTGAGAAGCAGAGGCTTGCCTCAAGGACCTCTGTGACTACAATGCCTAGGTGCTGCAACCAAAGTTCATCAGGGTGTCGATTTGGCGCTGCTTCTGCACCCCAGGGCAGGAGGGCAGCAAAGTCAGGCTCCCAGTGTTTGGACACAAATGCTAATCCATAGAATGGTTTGGGTTGGAAGGGACTCCTAAAGCTCATCCAGTCCAACCCCCCTGCAGGCATCAGGGGCATCCTCAACTAGATCAGGTTGCCCCGAGCCCTGTCGAGCCTCACCTTGAATATGCCCAGGGCCATGGGGCATCAATCACCTCCCTGGGCGACCTGTTCCAGTGTTCCACTACCCTCATGGTAAAGAACTTCTTCCTAACATCTAAGTTCAAGTAGGCTTTTTGTCCCGGGAGGGTAGGGCAAGCATCTTCAGAACATGACAGCTACTTTGAAATTGTCACTAAAAATCAATCACCCGAGAAGAGTGTTGACTTTCTTTGGACAAATGGGCCAAAAGCATCCTGCTTTGACTTGAGGAGAGCTAGGGGAGTTCCACCAATGTATTTCACATCACCGTTTGTTTTGGCCCTACTGCAACAACAGGTTTCTTAGAATGTCTTAAGTAATTGGGAGTATTATTTTTTTTTCCTCCTAGCTGATAGCTGTGTAATTAGTGGCCTGGGTAATTTGTTGTAACAATAGGCCACGTTGTGACGTTGATTGTTAAACAGAATTCTCCCTTAGCAGGAAAAAAAAAAAGCCAAACCATTTGCAGCTGAAGTCTGTTAGCATAATAGAGCTCGGTATCTCTTAAGAAAGCTGTATTTGACCTTTGCTGAAGACTAGAGATGGTAGCACCTGTTACCAGCAAAGCAATTGAGGATGGTGGATCACTTCTATTTATATGACAGACACCAAGCATTGTAAACAGGCCGCTCCTTGCATTAGCACGTCCTCCCGAGCACACAGAGCTGGCCTAAAAGCCCATGGAAATGCAAATGGTTAAAATCACAGCCATCGTTCGACATCAGTATTATTCTCCAGCCTGTGAGTAATGCGAGTTGTTATGTTGCACAAATATTTAGAGCCTCATTTACCTTCATCTTCTTTTCATTATTTACAGGAGGTCTTGTTCTCCGATGGGGTCCTGAAAAAGACAAACTGGATATTATTCTTATCTCTGCTGCTGATATTTGCTGTCGATAAATAGGCTCAGTTAAACGGGAACAAATGGTTGTTTCATAATCCTCCTGCAAGTGCAGACTTCATTATATGTGAAGAATACAGAGATTAATCCTGCCATTTGCCAACAGCATGTTTCCAGTTTCCCAGCATATAGCACTCCTACAACTGTATAGTGTTAGCCTGTACCTGTGCTGAAATATTTCTTGTCCTTCCTCAGGTAAGATACATGGCTTCATTACTGAGGTACTCACTCTAGCCTTTCAGCCTGGCTGGGACTTCCAGGAGCTTCTTTACAATGAGGGTGGTTGAGCCCTGGAACAAGTTGTCCAGAGAGGTGGTTGAGGCCCCCATTCCGGGAGATATTCAAGGTGAGGCTCAATGGGGTGCTGGGTGACTTGATCTAGTTGAGGATGTCCTGGCTTATGGGGGGTTGGACTGGATGACATTTAGAGGTCCCTTCCAACCTGGGTGATTCTATGAATCTTTAAGGGTGCCAGAGCACTGGAGCAGGCTGCCCAGAGAGGTGTTAGAGTTTCCATCTCTGGAGACTTTCAAAACCTGCCTGGATGTGTTCCTCTGTGACCTTCTTTAGGTGAAGCTGCTTTAGCAGGGGGGTGGATTATGTGATCTCCAGAGGTCCCTTCCAACCCCCAGCATTCTGTGATTCAATTCCCCCCCACCCACCATGCTGTAGCATCCTGAAGTATTTTTCTCTCCTCGGTGGAGCTGAGTCTCAAGCTGCCCAGGGGAAGTTTAGGCTGGAGATGAGGAGAAAGCTCTTCACTGAGAGAGTCGTTAGCCATTGGAATGTGCTGCCCAGGGAGGTGGTGGAGTCCCCATCCCTGGAGGTGTTCAAGAGGGGCTTGGACGTGGCACTTGGTGCCATGGTTTAGTCAGGAGGTCTGTGGTGACAGGTTGGACTTGATGATCTTTGAGGTCTCTTCCAGCCTTGGTGATTCTGTGATTCTTTTGTACCGCAGCGAATTGACCTTTGCCTCCTTCAGAACTTTTGTGGCTTTAAAATAAAACCCCACCCCCAACAAACAAACTGCTCTGAGCACATGGCTAAAGTCCCTTCTCTAAGAGTGGATTTCTTTTCCCCTCTCCCAAATGCTCTGCTGCCACATCTCAAAGAGTTAAACTGAAGTTGTTATCAGCGGCAGACTTCTATTTTCAGATAGCATCGTGTGGAGAGCTCCTCGGTTTGCGCGGGGCGGTAACTGGAACCACACGGATGCGGGGCCGCTTTAAAAGCTGAGCCTTCACACGTGCTTTTGATTACAGCACACATAAAACCCGAAGTCTAATACAGTAGGCTTTGGCAATAAAACAGAGTAGTCGATACATAAATTTTATGCCCGGTTCTTTAGATTAATGAACTGCTTTCCTCCGCGCGTTGGGCATGAATGAGTCAAAACACGATGATCTGATTAGATCCCAAATCAATGGGGGGTTTTCTGGCAAGTCAGGAATTGCATACCAAATTCAGAGTTCACTCTTTTATTTGTGTGTGTGTGTGTCCCCCCCCCCCCCTTTTCTTTTTTTTAACCCCCCCCCCTTCCCCAGGGACAACTTGATAACCTTCTTCTACTAGCCAAACCGCTGCAGAGGCATTGTCAAGTCTCTTCAAGCTCCCTATTGTTCTCAGAAAATCACTTCCTTAAGAAAGAACCATATGTTGAGGGGTGGGGGTCTCAGTGGTACTGTATGGGAAAGCAAAATGATGGGGCAAATTCATTTAGTCTTGTAACTCCCTTGAAGCTGCATTCAGCTGATGCAAATAGCACTGGTTAGGCCACACCTTGAGTTCTGTGTCCAGTTATGGGCCCCCTCGGTTTAGGAAAGGTGTTGAGATGCTGGAACATGTCCAGAGAAGGGCAACAAAGCTGGGGAGGGGTCTGGAGCACAGCCCTGTGAGGAGAGGCTGAGGGAGCTGGGGTTGCTTAGCCTGGAGAAGAGGAGGCTCAGGGGAGACCTTCTTGCTGTCTACAACTCCCTGAAGGGAGGTTGTAGCCAGAAGGGGATTGGTCTCTTCTCCCAGGCAACCAGCACCAGAACAAGAGGATGGAGTCTCAAGCTGCTCCAGAGGAGGTTTAGGCTGGATGTTAGGAGGAAGTTCTTCCCAGAAAGAGTAATTGGCTATTGGAATGTGCTGCCCAGGGAGGTGGTGGAGTCACCATCACTGGAGGTGTTTAGGAAGAGCCTGGATGAGGCACTTGGTGCCATGGTTTAGTTGATTACATAGTGTTGGATAATAGGTTGGACTTGATCTCAAAGGTCTTTTCCAACCTATTCTGTTCTATTCTCCCAATGGCCTTTGCAGCAGGAGTGAGTCTGGCTCCACCTTCTCTCTCCTGGCAGAAAGAAATGAGGAGAGGTCTGTGGACAGTAGGGGACAGTGGTAGGTGGGGGAGATTCCTCAGGGCTGAGGTTTCAGGTTGAACCACTAAGTATGTTTTGAAGCTTAGATTTGCATTTAGGACTATAAGTGAGACCATTGGTTTTCCAAATGAACAGGCAGATGACTTTCTGCAGGCAGTTTCTTCTGTAGACAGGGTCTCATGTATGTTTGTGGCAGGGACAGACATTCTCATCTTAAGAGGCATTGGAAGGAGGAAATACAGATGGGGACCTGTCACAAGCTGGACAAACCTCCAGTGGCTGGGTGGGGAGGAGTTAATCAGCCCCTTGGTACCAACCAGAGGAAGGCTGTAGTGATTTGTAGGAGAGCAGAGATGGGCCAGCTGGGAGAAATGAGTTGGTTGCTTTGGGGGAGGGCTGTGTGAGAGGCTGCCTTAGCAGCAGGGCTCACTGGTGAGGCAGCTTTGCTGCTTGGGGATTTTGGTTGCAAGGAGTTGTTTTGGGCTGCTCTCACAGGTTTGGGTGAGGCTTTGCATTTTCTTTGGAGTCCGGGGGTGCTTCTAAAAGGGCTGAGATGCTGCTTTATAGTGAATTCCCCACCCCCCCCCCCCTTAAAGTGGGAGTTGAAGTGGTTGTGGTCCTCAGGTGCTGCGGCAATCCCCTTTTGGTGCTGCAGTTCCTAAGTGAGAGGGCAGACTGGTCAGCCTGGTTGATAGAGTGTTGCAAGTGGAGCCATGCTGGAAGCTGGCTGAGATAAATGCTCAGGGAAAAAGGTGATTGTGTCCAGTTCTGGTTTCTTTCACAGCTTTCTGTTTGTTGCTGGTCCATAGCAAAAGTGATGTGAAATACTGAGCAGATGAATGATTCCTACAGGGGTAGAGTATCCTGTGTCCAGAGGGAAGCTCTGGTGGGAAGTACAGCTCCTGCATACAAAGGGTGAGTGCTGTGGGAAATGCAAATATCAGCCCTCAAGGCTGCAAGGAACAAATCTGACAAAGAAGGTGACTCCTCCAAGGTGGCAAGAGCAGCTGCTGTAGAGCTGCTTGGAAAACAGAGTATTCTGTGAGTCTTTTGCCTGGGCTGTGGGAGAACCATGTTCTGGTTGTGGCTGGCAGAAAAGACAGGGTAAAGAGGGCAGCCCGGCGTGGTTTAGAGAGTGCAGCTGTGTCCTGGCTTCCATCGGAGAGGTCTGAAACTGAGGGAGAGAGGGAAAACAAGCGGTGGAATTGAAGAAGATGGCAGCGCTGCCACAGTGGTGAGCTGGTGGCTGGTGTGTGTGACCTGCTGGTGTGTCTCAGATGGACTGGAAGAAAGGAAAGGAGACATGTGTTGTGCAAGAAGAAGAAAAAAGAATAAATATTAAAAAATAACCGAAAAACTCAGTCAGAGAGGTCAGCTCTTAAAATGAGCCTCCCAGGGGTGGGGGTCCTGTCCCGAGGATCCTTTACATCCAGAATCCACCATGGTATTCACAGACCTCTGTCTGGTCCCTTTTCTTCCTCACCAGTGTCTTCCCCCTCCCCCTTCTCCTCCTCCTTTGTCAGGCAACTCGTTAACACTTATTAGCAAGCATCTTCAAAAGGCCAGGAGGGGGGGAAAGGCTGGGAGGGGAGCTGAGATGGCTAAAGGAAATGATTAGGAGATTCCTTTTCCTTTCTGCCTATTCAAGCTTTAATGACCAGCCCCTGCTCTGTCTGTGCCCCGCATTGTTAGCCAGCCCTGCCCCGGGATGCAGCACCCCTGCTACCCCCTCCACGGATCTGCTCTGACATCTGGGGCACTGCGAGTGCCCACAGCATCTAACCTTTCTCATGCTCACCGGGTCTCAGTCTTCCTGCTGCATTTGGCATTGGTGCCGGTGCTGGTTTAGTCTCCTGCTGGTTTGCTCCTCGGAGTATACCTTCTTAATCGGTGTGATCAGTGCTGGGCTGCCCTGCTCGGGCTGTCCTTGTGTGATCCTGCCTAGAAACTGATCTCTGTTTACGTCTAAACATGGCTTGTAAATCCCCAGTATCCAGCAGCAAGGACCAAGAATCTGCTAGGCAGCAAATGGGCTGGCCTGGTGGCCAGGCTTAGTGCTTGCTTGAAGTGGAGGAAGGAGGGTTGAATAAAGGCGACAGAATTTGAGTCATAGCTTTCTATATCTGCCTTGTAATTCCAGTTGCAATGCGTGTTCTGTGGTTTCCACTTGAGCTGGTTATCTGGAGCTGAGCCCTAATCCTATCCAAGTGGATGGCAGAGCTCCTGTTGGCATTGGGTGAAGCAGGCTGGATTAGCAGAGGCAGTCCTGTTGTGGAGTGGGGGTTATATTTGTGTTTTGGTTTGGTTTTGTCCAGAGTCTTCAGACTGCTTTTTCTTCACCCTTTTTCTGAGCTATGTTAACAGAATTACAGATCTTGGGCTGTTTTCTGGGTGTTGGTGGACTCCCCAAAGAAGGGTTTTTTTCTTTCCAAAGACTGCTGTAACTTGGTTGTGACAACTCACCTCTCGTCCATTCCTGAGAAAGAACTGAGAACTTGTCAGAAGCTGCCTAGGTTCTGAACCTACCAAGGACTCTGTAGGCAAGGACTCTGCTGGTGCAGCAGCTTGGCAGCAGGGGAGCTGGTTGATGGTCCTCCTAGCAGTACCTGCCAGAGCAGGCTGGTGACCTTCAGTCCAAAGTTCTTGCCTCACAGAGAGCTGAAGGCTTCACAGAGTTCTTGTCTCTACTGAATGCCCTTTAACCTGGGGCTATGTGTGTGTAGCTGTATGTACTGAGCAAAGCCTTGATCCCAGGAATGGGTTCTTAGAGACAGAGCCTTGAAATGAAATTAGCTTTGTCTGTTGGGTCATGGGCTGGAGCTAGTAGGTCTGGGACATTTCCTGAGTCAGGTCTGGCTCTGAATGGCAGCACTGTGTCTGCTCAGGGCTTTGTTACTCACTCTGGTGAGTGTCTCCAGAATCTTCTCCTGCATTGTTGAGTAGACATCTATTGACACATGACTCTGTGGCCACCTACTTGTAACCTGCAAACAGGGTCTGACAGGGCTTGGTTGTGCAGAGAATGGATGTGATTCTTATGAATAGAGGCTAAGAGAGTTGGGGGATGTTCAGCCTGGAGAAAAGAAGGCTCCAAGGAGACCTCATAGCTGCATAGCAATACCTGAAGGGGACCTACTGGAAGGCTGGGGAGGGCTATTTAGAAGGGCTTGTAGGACAGGATGAGGGGCAGCAATTTGAAACTGGAGCAAGGTAGATCCAGGTTGGGCATTAGGAAGAAGTTCTTTACAGTGCGAGTGGTGGAACACTGGAACAAGTTGCACAGTGATGTGCTTGAGGCCCCATCCCTGGCGACATTCAGGGTCAAACTTGATGGGGCCATGAGCAGCCTAATCTAGTTGGGGAAGTCCCTTGCTGACGGCAGGGAGGTTGGACTCCATGACCTTCAAGGGTCCCTTCCAGCCCAATGCATTCTGTGATACAGCACTGTCCCACTTCAGCTAAAGCAGGTAGTGTTGTATGGTGAGACAGCAAGAGTCAGAGCCTTTTGTGGGAAAACTGCTCCAGAAACTGATGCTCTAAGGGCTCTGCCTCACTCCCTTGTGATATGAATTCTTTGGAGTGGTGACTCTGTGTGGAGAGAAACAGAGGCTTGCTAAAATCACTACTGAACCCAAGCTGCCCTAGTTTGCCCAGGTAGTTCAATGACTTTTATGCCATCATTGGAGATGAGTACAGGAGGAAAATGGAGTCACTGACTTAGCTTGTTCCCTTTTTGTAGGCCAAGCCTTGGATAATGGAGAGGAAAATCAGACCCAAAGAGGCACTGGTGGCTGCTTGGGGCCCTCCTGCTCATACATAGCTGGAGCTGGGCACCTCCATTCACACTGGTTTGTAGAAGGTTCCTCCTTTGAGCAACTCATTAGAATAGAATAGACCAGGTTGGAAGAGACCTTCAAGATCATCGTGTCCAACCTATCATCCAACACCACCCAACCAACTAAACCATGCAACCAAGCACCCTATCAAGTCTCCTCCTGAACACCTTTCTACACCTGACCACCTTTCTACAACTACCTGAAAGGTGGTTGTAGACAGGAAGGGGTTGGTCTCTTCTCCCAGGCAACCAGCACCAGAACAAGGGGGGACAGTCTCAAGCTGCGCCAGGGGAGGTTTAGACTCGAAGTGAGGAGAAAGTTCTTCACTGAGCGAGTCGTTCGTCATTGGAATGTGCTGCCCAGGGAGGTGGTGGAGTCCCCATCCCTGGAGGTGTTCAAGAGGGGATTGGATGTGGCACTTGGTGCCATGGTCTAGTCGTGAGGTCTATCGAGACAGGTTGGACTCAATGATCCTTGGGGTCTCTTCCAACCTTAGTTATACTATGATACTGTGATATCTCCAGTGACGGTGACTCCACCACCTCCCTGGGCAGCCCATTCCAATGGGCTCTCTCTGTGTAAAACTTCCTCCTCACCTCCAGCCTAAACCTCCCCTGGCGCAGCCTGAGACTGTGTCCTCTTGTTCTGGTGCTGGTTGCCTGGGAGAAGAGACCAACCTCTACCTGTCTACAACCTCCCTTCAGGTAGCTGTAGAGAGCAAGAAGGTCTCCCCTGAGCCTCCTGTTCTCCAGGCTAAGCAACCCCAGCTCCCTCAGCCTCTCCTCACAGGGCTGTGTTCCAAGCCCCTCACCAACTTTGTTGCCCTTCTCTGGACACACTCCAGCAAGTCAACCTCCTTCCTAAACTGAGAAGCCCAGAACTGGACACAGGACTCGAGGTGTGGTCTAACCAGTGCAGTGTACAGGGGCAGAATGACCTCCCTGCTCCTGCTGGCCACACTGTTCCTGATGCAGTCTGCTGAGAGTGTGAGACACCCTCTATGTCACTAGCCGAGGTTTTAATTTAAAACAAGCAAGAGGAAAAAGTGGATCTTGAAATGGATACTGGAAAGTTTGAACTATGCATGGAGAAAAAAAAAAAAATAATAAAGAGGCAACAACACAACAGCAAAAACACAGAGCTGGAAAAAACAGACCAATATTATTAATTTTTTAGTGTAATTTCTTTTTTTTCTTCTTCTTTTTCCTCAGAGTTGATGTTCTTTATCTATTACTTATTCCATGCAGCATTTTGGAAAGTATTTGGCAAATGCAGCAAAGCACTCTGTGAGACACTTTATAGCGAGCTGCCATAACCCAGATTAATTTCACTGCCTTTGCAGAAATAGCCACTTAAAAAATACACTGATTTATGTGGCAGTTTGAAACTTGTTTGGGGAAATAGTTATAAATGTGGAATACAAAAAACCCCCAACCCTCTGAAATCTTCAGGACGGGCAGCGCAAAAGTTTTACGGCTTCGTGGTATGAAAAGAGAGAGGTAAACTTCAATTGGGCATTTTATGAACACAGCCCTTTTAGCTCAATAAAATAGCAACAATGTTCAAATCCCCTCCTGGGAAATAATGCCACATATCTTACCACTGAGAGCATGTACTTGAGGATGCTGGAAGGTGTCCAGAGGAAGGCCACGAGGATGAGCAGAGGGCTGGAGTTCCTCTGCTGTGGAGACAGACTGAGGGAGTTGGGGCTGTTCAGTCTGGAGAAGAGAAAGCTCCGAGGAGACCTAATTGTGGCCTTCCAGTATCTGAAGGGGGCTCCAAGAAAGCTGGGGAGGGACTTTTGAGAGTGTCAGGGAGTAACAGGACTGGGGGAAATGGAACAAAATTAGAAATGGGGAGATTGGATGTTAGGAAGAAGTTGTTCCCCATGAGGGTGGTGAGAGACTGGCACAGGTTGCCCAGGGAGGTGGTGGAAGCCTCATCCCTGGAGGTTTATAAGGCCAGACTGGATGTGGTTCTGAGCAGTCTGATGTAGTGTGAGTTGTTCCTGGGCATGGCAGGGGGTTTGGAACTGGATGATCCTTGAGGTTCCTTCCAACCCTAACAGTTCTGTGATTCTCTGTTATGAAATGCCAGTTGGGTTAACCATAGAGTTATAGAATTGGTTTGGCTGGAAAAGATCATCAAGTCCAACCATCAACCTAAGACCACCATGGCCCTTAAACTATGTCCCGAAGTGCCATGTCCACACATTTCTTGGCCCCTCAGTTTAAGAAAGATGTTGAGTTGCTGGAAGGTGTCTGGAGAAGGGCAACAAAGCTGGGGAGGGGTCTGGAGCACAGCCCTGTGAGGAGAGGCTGAGGGAGCTGGGGTTGCTTAGCCTGGAGAAGAGGAGGCTCAGGGGAGACCTTATTGCTGTCTACAACTGGCTGAAGGGAGGTTGTAGCCAGGTGGGGGTTGGTCTCTTCTCCCAGTAACCCAGCACCAGAACAAGAGGACACAGTCTCAAGCTGCAGCAGGGGAGGTTTAGGCTGGATGTTAGGAGGAAGTTCTTCCCAGAAAGAGAGATTGGCCATTGGAATGTGCTGCCCAGGGAGGTGGTGGAGTCACCATCACTGGAGGTGTTTAGGAGGAGACTGGATGAGGCACTTGGTGCCATGGTTTAATTGATTAGGTGGTGTTGGTTGATAGGTTAGACTTGATGATCTTGAAGTTCTTTTCCAACCTGGTTAATTCTATTCTATTCTTGAACACCTCTGTGGATGGTGACTCCACCACCTCCTTGGCAGCCTCTTCCAATGCCTGACCACCCTTCAAGTAAAGATTTTCTTTCTTAATATCCAACCTAAACCTTCCCTGGCACAATTTCAGGCCAGGTGTTAATCATTTATTTGTTGGCAGCTGAGTCCTGCTGTAAGTGAAAATGAAGGCATGGGATGATACTTTTGAGTTGCAGGTGGTTTTGTGGTGCTGGACTTGATGTCTAAGGAGATCTGTAAAGAATTCTTTTATTACTGTGATAAAATCAGGTCAACTCACATTCAGTGTTAATCTGCTAGCAAGTCACCAGACAGCTGGTGCTGAGGTGTTTGTGTGGAGGCCAAGCAAGCAGCATTGGTTGGTGCTGTGCACTGATGGCTTCCAGCTGGCTTCCTCCCAGCCCTGATTCTCTTGGCATTACTGGAGGGATCTATCCTGAGCTGAGGCTTCTGGGGAGCATCTGTACCAGGTTTTGAGGACCTGATGCTTCTGTGGGGCTGGTGGGAGCAAGATTCTTCTGTAGCTCATGTGGAGGTTTAGATTGGATATTAGGAGAAATACCTTTCCTGCAGGAGTGGTCAGGCATTGGAACAGGCTGCCTAGGGAGGTATTGGAGTTACCATCCTTGGAGCTGTTTAAAAATTCGTGGACATGGCACTTGGGGACATGGTTTAGTGGCCATGGTGGTGTTGAGTTGATGGCTGGCTTGATCTCAGAATTCTTTTGGTTGGAAAAGACCTTTAAGATCATCAGGTCCAACCATTCTCTAACTGCCAAACCTGTTGCTGAACCATGTCCCTCAGCACCACATCTCTGCCTCTTTGAAACACTTCCAGGGATGGGGATGCAGCCACCTCCCTCAGGAGCCTGTTCCAGTGCTTGAGAACCCTTTCAGTGAAAAAATTTCTTCTAATTTCAATCTGAACCTCCCCTGGTGCAACTTGAGGCCATTTCCTCTCATCTTGTCACTTTTTACTAGGAGACAAGACCAACTCCAATCTCCTTTCAGGGAGCTGTAGAGAGCAATGAGGT
Source organism: Dryobates pubescens (assembly GCF_014839835.1). Classification (NCBI taxonomy): domain Eukaryota; kingdom Metazoa; phylum Chordata; class Aves; order Piciformes; family Picidae; genus Dryobates; species Dryobates pubescens. The sequence goes on along the minus strand of NC_071629.1, from coordinate 19,359,351 downwards.
CTTCTCTCAACCTCCTCCAGACTTAGCAGCCCCAGCTCCCTCAGCTGCTCCTCCCCAGCCCTGTTCTCCAGATCCTTCCCCAGCTTCCTTGCCCTTCTCTGGACCTGCTCCAACACCTCAATGTCCTTCTTGTAGTGAGTAGCCCAAAACTGAACCCAGTATTTGAGGTGTGACCTTACCAATGCTGAGCAGAGGGGAACAATCTCTTCCCTGGTCCTGCTGGCCACACTGTTCCTGATGCAGGCTAGGATGCTGTTGGCCTTCTTGGCCACCTGGGTACACAGTGGCTCACCTTCAGCCAGCTGAGTTGTAACCGACAGCTGACTTGTCCTGGTCCATCACAGTCCTCTCTTCTGCTGTTCTTGCTGGAGGCATCTGATGTTCCCTGTGTCCCTTTGTCCTCAAGGCATGGACTCCACAGAGCAAGTGGCAGCTCTACTGACTAGCTCGTTGTCGTCTTCTTGTAAGTGCTGATTTTTCCCCCCAGTGGAAAGGGAAGTGTTTGGGTAACACAATCCCAACAAATGAAGGGTGGCTTTTTTTCCCCTTTTATCCTTAATTAAAGTAATAATCTGAAAGTTGTCATTGATAAGTGTGTAAACAAGCTGATTGCAGTGGGCGCAGTGAATGGCTCTAATGAGCACGTGTGGGTATTAAATTAACCATGGTTCACAAGCCATGCATGGCTATAGGCTTACTTAGAAATAACCACTTCCCCCTTCTTCTGCTCCACCTTGCCTGCCACCCCAAAACATCTTCTCTTTTCCCAGTGCTGCACAACAAAAAGGAACCTGCTCCTCTCCCACGAAGAGGGCTTGAAAGGAGATCCCTGCTCTGAGAAGGCAGCCTGTGTTCTCAGCTGGTTTTGCTTCTTAAGTGGCCTGCAGCCTAATGGGTAGAGCATCGGTGTTCAAATCGACCTCTCCTTGCTGGTGGGGTGTTCCAGGGCCCTTGGAGGAGGCTGCACTCGGTGGAGTGCCCTCTCAGTGAAATGGGAGAACAATAGGTCTCACAAGGCTGGCAGGCTGTTAACGAGCTCCTTGGAGGAAGGGCCCTACAGAAGTGCAAATCATCTTCTTACTTGCTGTTAATTATTGATATATTTATTCATTGCAATAAGCAGAGTGGAAATAGTAGGCTGATGGTGTGCTCAGTGGATGGAAGGCTAGTGGCTTCCTGTGACTGTCCTAAGGAGGTGGCCATTGGACCTGCAGCTCGGAGCTGGTGGGGCTCTGGTGGAGTTCTGACTGGCATCATGAAACAAACAAAAAATTAAGGTATTCATTGCATGTCTGCCTCTGTCCTCAAATTGTGACTTCCTATTTCCCTCCTGGGATAACAAGAAGTGGCCTAAGGGGTTGGTTTCAGGAGATCACTTTTGGGGCAACTGCTACAGTTTGGCTGTGTATCTATCTCTCTGCATATCCACGCGTCTGTCGTGTTGCTGTCATGGATTTTGTGCTCTTCTGGGCCTCTGTGATCATCAGACAGGCAAATGAGCAACCAGGATAACCTCAGCTGCAGAGAGATTTGTGTTTACCAGAGTGTCTGCTTTTATCTGCAAAAACTCAGGGAGAAGATTTGTGAGTGCCTGAATGTGTTCCCTTCCACAGCTAACACTGTCTGATGTGGTGTGTGGCTGCATGTTCCATCTACATCCCTTCCACATGGCAGGTGGGATCCTATATTTGTCCCCTGGTGAGTGGACTGTAGGGTGGCAGTGGTAATGCTCTAGGACAGCATCCTGGAAACATGGACCTGAAGCACCTGCCCCTGCTGGCCTTTCTCCTGTTTTATAGCACAGCAACTGTGTCTTCAGGCCCACAGAAGGTCAGACAGGGTTTGCTTGCAATTGAAACAATAGGTGGATGTGAAATTCTGCATTTTTCCTGTCCCCTTTGACAAAGCCAGCCTGGTGCAAAGATTTGGGTGTCTGTGCTGCCCCAAAGTAGAAATACTGAAGAATGGGAGAAGGGCTTTGTGCTATCTCATCCAGTGGGTCACTGGAGGAGGTAAGAGTCTTTGCACCTCTTGCCTCCTGGTGGATCCTGTGAAGTGAAGTAGCTGGAATGCATACAGAGGAGTTGGATCCCCAGTTAAAGCTGACAGAGCCCTCAAGTACTCCCATAAGTTAATGGTTCCTGATCTCCTGGGCTGACCTCTTGCTTAAAACACTTTCTGGTGTTGCTGGAGATCCTGTCGCAATGGTGGTCCTGCTCTTCACAAGAGGCTTGGTGCTATACAACTCCCTCTCTCAAAACAAAAAGCCAAACCAAACAACAGCAACAGAGCCCCCCCTGTCCCAAACTCAGGTCAAGTTGTTTTAGCACAGCAGAGTGTGCTGTGGGTGCATTTGAGTTAAAATAGGAAGTCCCAGGTGGAATTTCCATGCTGATGGGTGGTCTGTCTGGATCACTTCCATTTCCCGATGAAGGAAAGGGGATGTTGCCCCGCTCTTTGCGAAGCTCTCTCCTGGCAGCATCCTGCCTGTTCAGTTGACACAAGTCCAAGCTGCCTATCTGGAGTAAGATGTGTGCCCTGCAACGAAGGCAGGGTTTGGACTTGTGGAATTAGGGGGAGTAACAACCTTCAGGTAATATTTCTTCTGTCAAGCCAACCCAGGCTTTGCCCCAGATTCCTCGCCCTCCAAGTTGGACAGGAATTGCCATTTCACGTTGCTAGCAGAGAATCTGCATACACACCATATAATTAACACCAGGAAATTCTGACTCCTGAGGCTATAGGGTTAAACAAATATATGTCCCCATTAAACTTGAATAATAAGAGGTTAACTCATTAGGAAAAGAACACTCTTGATGTGCTTAATGGAGGGAGAGGGTATTAACTCTTCCAGTTCCTTGCAAACCCTTATCTTGTTTCCACTTTCTTTTTGAGTGCTGATTTCCCCCCACCACCCTGTAGAATACTTTACACACAGAGCCACACAGTCACTCCCCAGAGTTCTTCCCCTGTGTATTCTGTGTGGGCCTCCTTTTGGTTCCTGGATTATTGACATGCTTAGCCCCTTTGGAGTCTTTAAAAATCGTGGGTTGATGCTTGGTTTGCATGCTTTAAAATAATAAGCAGTGCAGAACCTCTGCAGAGGAAAGGCAGATCTTGAAAACTGCCCATTTAAATGTGCAGTAGCAACAACTCACATGCCTGGGTCTTTCCTATTAATCCTCACCCCCCACCCCCCCCAATATAAATACATTGCAGAGGCAGGAAAAACCTGGACATAACTAAGTCACAAGCAAGTGGCCCTGCAAGCTTAACATTTTTCATCCAAGTGATTTAATTGTAAAGGGACACCAAAAAAATACATAATTTTAAAGACCTTGTATTTGCAGTTCCAAACCCCAGCTAATTTCCAACAGATGTACCTAGCTTGTAAACCTCTGCCTGGAGTTGTTCTGGAGCAGGGGCTTGCTGGATGTACTCGTAGCTGACTGGTCACGGTGTTCAAGGCTTGCTGACAGTTATTGCTGGAGAGTGGGCTTCTGGGGTCAAGCAAAAGATGCCAAATTTCAGAGGAAAAAAAAGTGAACTGTGCATGAATGAATAGAGCCAAGGCAAAAGCTTGCAACAGTCCTCACTGCCAGTACAGACTAGGGGGTGAGGTGAGAGAAAGCAGCCCTGTGGTAAAGGACTTAGGGGCGCTGATGGATGAGAAGCTGGACAGGAGCAGTGTGAGCTTGCAGCACAGGGCAGTGGCAGCCTAGGCTGCATCAAAAGCTGTGTTGCCAGCAGACCCAGAGAGGTGATTCTGCCACTTTGCCCTGCTCTGGTGAGACTTGCACTTTGGTGCCATGGTCTAGTTAGGAGGTCTGTGGTGACGGGTTGGACTTGATGATCTTTGAGGTCTCTTCCAACCTTGGTGATCCTGTGTGACTTCACCTGGAGTACTGTGTGCAGGTCTGGAGCCCTCAGTGTAGGAAGGACATGGACCTGATGGAGAAGGTCCAGATGAGGGCCACGAAAATGATCAGGGGGTTGGAGCACCTCTGCTACGAGGACAGGCTGGGGGTGTTCAGCCTGGAGAAGAGAAGGCTCTGGGGAGACCTAATAGCAGCCTTCCAGTACTTGAAGGGGCTAAAAGGACAGAGAAAGACTGTTTGCAAAGGCCTGCAGTGATAGGACAAGGGGCAATGGCTTCAAACTAGAGAAGAGCAGATTTGGATTGGATGTTAGGAACAAGTTCTTCACCATGAGGGTGGTGGAACCCTGGAACAGGTTGCCCAGGGAGGTGGTTGGGGTCCTATCCCTGGAGATATTCAAGGTGATGCTTGACAGGGCTCTGGGCAACCTGATCTAGTTGGGGATGTCCCTGGTGACTGTGGGGAGGTTGGACTGGATGAGCTTTGCAACCCAGCCCATTCTATGACTCTAAGTCTCATAGTTCTTTGACTGTGGGATGAGTAATTCTTTTTCCAATGGCTGTGGCTCTGGAATACCTTTGGTGTTCCCCACATGCTGAAGACAGTGTATATTCTTGCCTGCAATTATTCTGCCAGAGCTGACTGCTCCCCTCACCTGGGACAGTGATGGAAATAAGTCAGCTCTGGCTCCTTCAGCCATTTCTTCCATCTCTTCCTCGCTGAGCACTGACTACACACTCCAGGGTGCTGTTGCTGGGTGGAAGTGTCTCTATGGAGCAGGAGATACATCACTTTCATGTCTGGGAGATCCTCCTTAAGATTTTTTTTCCCTGTTTCTAAGCATCTTTATGTGTTACTCTGTTGAATGGGATGACTCTGTGTCTTGGTGAACTTCTGGCACTATGAAGTCAACAGGCTTATTGCTGGTCATGCTATTGTCAGTGATTAGTCCATGTGATCATAGAATCATAGACTCATTTGGGTTGGAGGGGACCTTAATGGTGATTTAGTTCCAACTCCCCTGCCATGGGTGGGGGGGAGGGATTTGATACAATTAAACTATTGATCTGTACAGTTTGGTCCAATCAGGGAAAGGAAGGTGGCCCTTTGCAGAGGTTTTCTAGCACTGGAAAGCTGATTCTACTTTCTGAGGTTACTCCTCTAAGCAACAGGAGCAGATTTAGCAGAATAATTGGCCTTTGGTTGAGTGCAGAGATGCCTGGTTGTGCTGTAAGCAAATAGGAAATGTTTCTGCATTCTGGGTCTTTGGTACCAACCCTCTGGATGCCTGTGGCCACAGACTCCTTAGATTTGGCAGTTACAAAAAACTCTGGAGAAGACTTGGAGTTAGAAGCCCAGGGGGTGAGAAGGCGAACCCAAAGTATTCCTGACCTCTGATAACCTACTTAAGAAGTGGGGTTTGCTCATGGAACAACAACATGTTTGAAGCAGCTCTAGCTGGGACCGGTTCTAGCCATGGAAAAGTCCAAGTGTAGCCTCAGACTAGGTAATAATGCTTTTCAAGGCAGAAACAATAATGATAATAATTTATAATGCATGCAGCTGTACAAGCAAGCTCTCAGCAGAATCAATTATGGAACACTTTATTTTGTAGCTCACCTGAGAATAGTCTGCCTTCCCAAAGCTTGCAGGGAAGAGATGCAAGAAGGCTGGGAAACGCTTCCAAGCAAAGAGGATTCCAAGAGCAAATAGTAAACCAATTCTGTCAGCCAAAGGCAGGAAATCAGCCCTTTGGCTGCTGTGTCCTCCATGGCTCTCCTTCTTTCCTGCGTGTGGGAGCGTGGGTATATCTGGAACCATGGAAATAATCACCCCACCCCAACATGTTTCATGTGCTGTAGGGGCTGCCTGAGAGTGACAGGCTTCTGGGATGGGTAGGTGCTTAACATGAACTCTTTCTTGTCCTTAGAAACACTGAAGAACCTCTTTTCAGTGGCACGCTGTGGAATGATTCTGAGCTCCAAGCTGTTCCATATGCTGCTGCAGGGTAGAGGAAATAGCACCTTTCTTTCTTCTTTTTTTATCCTTCATTCAGTAGCATACTTTTGTTGAATTTACTGTCTGTTATATGGGCAAATTAATCTCTGTGTTTTGGTTGGGGTGGGTTTTTTTTTGTCAGGTGTTTCATACCAGACTTCTGTTATGCAGCAGCCCAAGCATTTAGATTTTTGTCTTTATTTTTATTGGCCTGCTTTCCACTTTTAACAAATTCACAGCTTTGCAGAGCTATTGCTGGAAGATTCAAATGTGCAAAACATTAAGGAAGCACTAAGTACTAAGCCATCCTTTCAGTGTGTGCCCTGTTTTTGCTACCAGCAGCGTGTAACATCTGACAACAGCAATGCCTAGAGCACCAGCTCCTGTCAGGTCCCATCGTGGTGGATGCCATGTGGGTAGGAGGGGGAATTCCTGCCTTCTGGGGTCTTGGGTAGGAACTGAAGGAGACAGAGGCTGGGAGAAGTCACTGCAGTGGGGAAGGAGATGAAGTGACTCAGTCACACAGCAGATCAGTGGTAGAGCAGGGAGTGGAATTAGGTCTCTGCTAGGGTGTTTAGGCACATCTAAACTCATTTTTCATGGTGCCTCAAGGCAGACTAGGTGACTTCTTTCAGTGCTTCTTTTGCCCCATTTTATTACAAGCCCATGGATGCGTTAGCTGGTACCTGCTAATTAGTGAACGCAGGTGGGGACAAACCCAGCTCAGGCTCACCTCAGCTTTGCCTGGGGTAAACTTCATGCTGACCATGACTTTTGTTCTTCTTCCCACTGACCAGCTAGACGCTGTGCCAATCTTGATTAACTTGGTAGTTTTAAAAACTGAATTCAATTAATTTCATCAGAGAGATGAGCCCTCTGGCCATGAGGGTTTGCAAGGAGAGGCACAGAAAATAGGCTTGGCTCCCCACCTGCATTTCTCTGGAGTCACTGAAATCATACCCATTAATTCCTAACCTGAAAATACAAATAGAAAGCTGACAGAGGTGGCAGAAGAAATGACATAGAGTGAAGCTGTGTTGTGAGTATGCCAAGGCCTTGCTATGAAAGAGGGGGGAAAAAAAAGCCTCTTCTGCAGATCTAACACATCAGTGATGATAGAATAGAGTAGAATAGAATAAACCAGGTTGGAAGAGACCTTCAAGATCATCGCATCCAATCTATCATCCAACACCACCTAATCAACTAACCCATGGCACCAAGCACCCCATCAAGTCTCCTCCTAAACACCTCCAATGATGGTGACACCACCACCTCCCTGGGCAGCCCATTCCAATGGGCAATCACTCTCTCTGTGTAGAATTTCTTCCTAACATCCAGTCTGAACCTCCCCTGGCACAGCTTGAGACTGTGTCCTCTTGTTCTGGTGCTGGTTGCCTGGCAGAAGAGACCAACCCCTGCCTGTCTACAGCCTCTCTTCAGGTAGTTGTAGACAGCAATAAGGTCTCCCCTGAGCCTCCTCTTTTCCAGATCTTCCAATAGGATGCTTGATTTAGGCAAAAGAAGATGGATTAAGCCAGGCATTCATTTTCCCTGTCAAGTCTCCTATCAAGATAATTTTATTTGATAGTGCAACGTACTAAACTCCCCCTTTTTCCTTAATACATATTTGGGGGAAAGCAGGCAATGGTGTAATGCAGTAATTAGCCATATTTGCCTTTACTATGTGTGAATAAGATTAATATAGTGGAGTGTTCAACCTAATTGATCTATTATGTGATAGGGCCTCGCAACCAGACTGCAAATTACAGTTTAACCCCCCAAAGGGCCAGGCTTGTTTAGAAGAATGTGCGAGTCTTTAGGAGATAAAATTAATAGAACTGACGTTGACCTAAATATTCAGTGTTATTAATTGTATCAGTGGATTGTGCTGCTGCTTTTATGTGCACCCAGGCAGGCAGCCCTGGTTAGGCAGGAGGAGGTAGGTGTATGACAGCAGCGGTGGAAAGGGTGGCTAGCAGAAAACATGACAATTATTGCAAACCAGGTTTCCTGGGTTTAAAACAAAACAAAAAAAAAAGGAGGGGAAAAAAAAAAAGAGAGAAAAAGGAAAGAAAAGATGGGGGGAGGAAAAAAAAAAAAGTGATTGTCACAGGCCCTTAAAATTGCTATTCCATGTGGTTGTGATTAAACAAATCATCCGTGCAGCCCGTTTGGAACATAATGGCTCTGTGGGAAAAAAAAAATGTAAATCAGGTTTTTGTATTAATGAAAACAGTTTAATATGGTTTTAATGACCCATTTTTCAGTCTTCACCAGAAAGTAATTACCAGTTAGATAGTTAGTGCTCTGGGCTTTGTTCGGGCTCTCAGAACTCCTCCAGCCGGTCGCCCCCGGGGGAGTCCTGGCGGAGCTTCCTTGGACCAGCCGTGGGCTGGTGACCCAGCAGCGAGGGGGGGCTTGCTCTGCTGCAGCTTCCTGCCCTCTAGCTTCGGGGTGCATGAGGGATGAGTGGGTGTCTGACTTCTCTATTGATTGCTGATGAGGCCAAAGGTGAACCCAGAATGAGAGACAGCAGCTGCTCCTGAAAACAAAACTGGGGAGAGCTGGCTGTGCCTGATTCTGGGCTCCTCAATTCAACAAGGACATTGAGACTCTTGAAGGTGTCCAGAGAAGGGCAACAAGGCTGGGAAGGGATCTGGAGCACAAGCCCTACAAGGAGAGGCTGAGGGAGCTGGGGTTGCTTAGCCTGGAGAAGAGGAGGCTCAGGGGAGACCTTCTTGCTCTTGACAACTACCTGAAGGGAGGTTGTAGCCAGGTGGGGGTTGGTAGAGAGGTAGTTGTAGAGAGCAAGAAGGTCTCCTCTGAGCCTCCTCTTCTCCAGGCTAAGCAACCCCAGCTCCCTCAGCCTCTCCTCATAGGGCTGTGCTCCAAACCCCTCCCCAGCTAATTACTTCTGCCCTTCTCTGGACACCTTCAAGCAACTCAACATCTTTCCTAAACTGAGAAGCCCAGAACTGGACACAGGACTCAAGGTGTGGCCTAACCAGTGCTGAGCACAGGGCAGAATGACTTCCTTGCTCCTGCTGGCCACACTGTCCCTGATCCAGGCCAGGATGCTATTGGCCTTCTTGGCCACCTGGGCACACTGCTGGCTCGTGTTCAGCCTACTATCAACCAGTATCCCCCAGGTCCCTTTCTGCCTGGCTGCTCTCAGCCACTCTGACCCCAGCCTGTAGCACTGCATGGGGTTGTTGTGGCCAATGTGTAGAACCTGGCACTTGGATGTGTTCAATCTCATGCCCTTGGACTCTGCCCATCTGTCCAGCCTGGCAAGGTCCCTCTGCTCATAATTTGCCCCTGCTCACATGGGAGCAGCTACTTCACCACACTGAAGAGCCCTGTTACGAAGAAAGGCACAGTACAGCTCAGCTCCTCAAGGAAGGGATATGCAAGGTTGCAAATGTGGCATCGTTCACTTCAGGAGTGCATAACATTGGAATCACCAGAAATTTTACTATCAAGGAAGGATGGCCTCTAAAAACTTGCTGCAGTGGCTGAATATATGCTCATCCTGTTGCTCTTGGATTTGGAGCAGGATGGGTTTTGGAGAATACTAGAGTGAAGTCCCCAGTGACAGGACAAGAGGTAATGGCCATAAAGTTGAACATAGGAAGTTCCATCTAAACATGAGAAGGAACTTCTTTGCTGTGAGGGTGGCAGAGCACTGAAACAGGCTGTCAAGGAGGTGGTGGAGTCTCCATCTCTGGAGACTTTGAAGGCTCACCCGAGTGTGTTGCTGTGTGATCCTGCTCTGACAGTGGGGATTGAGCTCTGGGTCTTTTTCTGCTTCCACTTAAAGTGTGTGTGTGTGGGGGAAGTCTCCAATCCTGGGGGCTGGGGAGGGGGGAGGCATGGAAAGAATTGTCAAAAATGGAAAAATGTACTTAATATCAGGTGTATTTTGACTTACAGTTGGTGGTTATACGTTTTGCAACCTAAATTGGGACACTGCCTCAATTTGTTTCCCCACTCAAGTAATTTAAGTTGCAAGACTGTTTCCTGACTTTGCAATTTCAATTTGCTCATTTTTTCCCAGACTCATCTTTCCTCTTCATAGTGAAGGCTTGCAGAATCAGTCAAATATTCCTTCTCTGGAGACTTTCAAGACCCATCTGGATGCATTCCTGTGCAACCTGTGCTGGATTCTCTGGTCCTGCTCAGGCAGGGGGGTTAGACTTGATGATCTCTGGAGGTCCTTTCCAATCCCTAACATCCTGTGAGCCTGTGATCTTCAGAGGTCCTTTCCAATCCCTACCATTCTGTGATTCTGTGAAGGCTGGGATATTATGATGACCTGTGACTTGATCACTGAGTTTAAGAAGGACATTGAGACACTTGAACATGTCCAGAGAAGGGCAACAAAGCTGGGGAGGGGTTTGGAGCACAGCCCTACAAGGAGAGGCTGAGGGAGCTGGGGTTGCTTAGCCTGGAGAAGAGGAAACTCAGGGGAGACCTTGCTCTCTAAAACTACCTGAAGGGAGGTTGTAGCCAGGTGGGGATTGGTCTCTTCTCCCAGGCAAGCAGCACCAGAACAAGAGGACACAGTCTCAAGCTGTGCCAGGGGAAAGTTCTTCACTGAGAGAATTGTTAGGCATTGGAATGGGCTGCTTGGGGAGGTGGTGGAGTCACCTTCCCTGGAGGTGTTCAAGAGGGGACTGGATGTGGCACTTGGTGCCATGGTTTAGTCATGAGGTCTGTGGTGGCAGGTTGGACTTGGTGGTCTTTGAGGTCTCTTCCAACCTTGGTGATCCTGTGATTCTGTGATCAGTGCATTCAGAGCTCATCCTCCTGAGCTTTCTGGTGGAGTTCAGTGCCACCTCATACTCACATAGACACAAAAATAACGAAATTTAAGTTGCAGGTAAAATCTAGAGGCTGCAAATTTCTGATCTGTGGATGTTGGGCTCACTGCACAAGCTTAGTGGATCTGTGTGTGCTTTGCTGAAGCTTAAACACATCTGAAAGGTCTCTTTCTTGGAAGCAAACACAGGGATTTTTTAGGTACTGGCCCAGCCACTCCCAGTGAAACTGGTAGGTTTGTTGTGTAGTGTCCAGTACCTGAGCTGAGGTAGTTCAGGCTGTTGCAAAGCTGCATACCTGGGCTCATGCAAAGCTCTGTGCAGCAGTAATGGCTTGGCTGCAGGTCGGTGTGGGGGAGTACCTGCAGAAGCTGTGCAAGTTGTTACTGCAAGTGGCTGTCAGGAGCCATCAGAGCTGGCCTGGAATGCATCCAGAACCTGTCTGGATGTGTTCCTGTGTGATCTTGCTCTGGCAGGGGAGTTGGACTGGATGAGCTTTTGAGGTCCCTTCCAGCCCCTAACATTCTGTGGTTTTAGCCTGGAAGCCTAGTGTAATAGTGGACTCTCTTAAATGCCTGGGGGAAAGCTGGAAGAGGGTAGATTTAGACTGGGTATTAGAATGAAATTCTTTAGAGTGAGAGTGGTGAGACACAAACAGGTTGCCTAGGGGGGCTGTGGATGCCCTCTTCTTGGAGGTGTTCCAGGCCAGGTTAGATGAGGCCTTGAGCAACCTGGGCTAGAGGAAGGTGTCCCTGCCCATGGCAGGGGGATTTGAACTAGGTGGTCTTTAAGGTCCCTTCCAACCCAAACCATTGGATGCTTCAATGAGAGACACATTTGGGCCTGATGTTGCTTCCCCATTGAAATAAGGGACAGAATCACAACATGCATGGCACCATAGAGGGATGACACTGTATTCGGTGCTCCTGAGAAATAAAGTTGTTGGAGGGCAGTGAGTGAGAACAAGAGATTTTGAGGGAGGGAAGGCTGCCTCAGACTTTATTTATCCATTGTGAAGAAGCCTAAGAAAGTAAACAGAAATCGATTTCCTCAGAACTCCCCCTAGGTCACCGCTAAGGGAAGCAGTGTGACACAGCTCAGTGCCATCCACTGCAGGTTTTTGTCAGGAGCAGAAAGAAAGGTGGTGCTTTATTTTTATTTTTGAAGTGGGAAGTGGTTCACAAGGTAATAGCAGGGAGATGATTCAGTGCTTACAGTTGTGACATGCCAGAGTCTGGCAAGCTCAAAGGCTTTATTGTGTTCTCCTTTTCATCTTCCGAACGTTGAGCCCCTGTGTTCCTAACATTTCCACCCCCCCCCCCCCCCCCCCTTCCAATGTGAAATAAGGAGCATATTCTAAACAATGGTGCTCTTTTGATACATGCCAGAAGAAAGAAGCACTGGCTTGGAGAACAGCAGATCATAGCTGTCCACAAAGAAGTACAGAGAGGTGCTAATCCTTTTGGCATGGCGCTGCAACAGTTGCTCCTGCTGGCTGAAGGAAAGCCAACAATTATTTCCCTCTTCTAACGTAACAGGGACAAAGAAGCTTCCCTCAGCAGCCCAGCTCTGCCCTAATTTATGTGGCAGCTTTTTAGGGAAGGGAGCAAAAGTCATTTTAGGAGCTATTGAAGGACGTCTTCCTCTTTCATAGCTCCTGTATGGTTTTGGCAGGTGAAGCAGAATACGTTTGTGGAGCACATCAATGGCAGCAGCCTGCAAAGGGTTCAGAAGGGCCTAATCACCTCCCCAGTGGTGACACAGCTGCTCTGAGATCCTGCCAAGCAGGAGGCACCTTGGGGACCCAAGGAAGGGTTGCACTGTGAATGGGTCTACAGGGCTGGTGGGGCTCTCTTCTGCAGAAAGGGAGGTGACAGGGCCAGGTTAGGAAGCCAGAGCCCAGGGCTTGTGGGGTCTCGTGTTGGACTGTGCTTTATGACAAGCTTTGCCCGAGACAACTCTTTTCTCTGCTGCTTCAGTGAACCTTGGGGGACAATGCCATGGGGAGCTGGTTATGATGTTGCTGAAGAAAGGCTGTGGGGACTGTCACCCTTGCTCCTGCAGGCAGGTAGTTGTGACTCATAAAGGGCTCACCCCTGGGAGCTGCTGCATCGTCCATCTTTGGAAGGGCTTTGAAATTCAGATGGATTTCTTTTCTGCCTCAAACAGAATGACTTTTGCTGTCCTGTTGTGTGTTGGGTTTGATGGCAGCTCCCTGCTGAATGCTGCACTGTGGTGGGGGCCTTAAGATGTGTAACACATGGGAAGCAGAAGCTATTAAGAGAAGTTTTGTGGGGCTCTTCCATGTGGTTAGCAAGAGTGCATGATCAGATCCAAGATGATTGACCAGACACCAGCAATGCCAACTGGGATTCCTTGTGGAATCCTACAAGGGACAGAAAAGTCACTTTTTCCTCTCCTGTATGGCCTAGGGTGAAGCAAGGACATGCCAACAAATCACAGAATCACAGAATCACCAAGGCTGGAAGAGACCTCAAAGATAGCCCTTGATGTAATGTCCAGGGGGAATGAGGGGCTAAAGCCCAGAGAGGACACAGTGTTGGCCTGAATGCTTACAGGGTGAAGAACTGTAAGGCCAAGTGCTTATCACTGGGTTGACCTGGGAGGCCTATTTTGATCAAGACAAAATAGATGTCACGACACAAGTGACTTGTGTTGCCTGTGTATTTGATCATAGATCACTGGAGGTGTTTAGGAAGAGACTTGATGGGGTGCTTGGTGCCATGGTTTAGTTGTTTAGATGGTGGATGCAATGATAGGTTGGACTCGATGATCTCAAAGGTCTTTTCCAACCTGGTCTGCTCTGCTCTATTCTGTTCTGTTCCTATTCTGTTCTGTTCCTATTCTGTTCTGTTCCTATTCTGTTCTACTGTTGAGGTTGGAAGAGACCTTTGAGATAATCAACTGCTCATCTAGAGCTCACAGTCCCACCACTACCACTAAACCACGTCCCTAAGCACCACATCCATGCATCTGTCAGAGATCCCTCTGGGCAGCCTGTTCTAATGCCTGAGAACCCCTTCTGTGGAGAAAATCTCCCTAATAGCCAACCTGAATCTCTTCTGGCACAACTTAAGCCCTTTTCCTCTTGTCCTGTCACTGAGAAGACGCCGCCGCCCACAAAGAATGAAATCATCTTGATTCCTCTGGTTCTTCCCAAGGGACTTCTGGGCTTGGAGAAGGATTTTGTAACTCTGTGACTATATATCATAGTAGAGAGGCAAGTGCTGTGGTCAGGGGTTGTCTTTTCCTGTGTGCCTGTAACATTGTTTGACGCTCACTGGCTCCGTTTTCTGCCTGAAACCTCTCTGGGCTTTACTGTACCGTGAGTGAAAAAAAGTAATGAGATTGGCTTAGAGATACAAAAGCCCCAGGAATTTTTATTTCTCTACCAGACTGAGACACATAGAGGTCCTCCATCCCTTGAAGACTGGTGTGGGTGGGACTATTTCCACAGCCAGTGTGAAGCACATGGCGAGCCTTTGCCGAATGAGTTTTAGCTCCTCCACAGCCTCCCAACAATGCTGTGTTTGGCACCCGAGTGAACTGCCCACCACCCTGCCCAGTGCACTGTTCCAGCTACACTAAACCAAGCATGGCACCACTTTCCCAGGCTCAGTTGCTCCTGCTGGCATTGCTGTGCCCACATCCCCCTGCTCTGCCAACCGCTTACTCTGCTGGAACTCCCAGACCTTGTCAAAGGAACCTAAAATGAATGTGCCAAAGCTTGTGGATCATTGGTGGATGTTGGTATCTGTAAGTTCCTAGTCTGAAAACCTTCCTTGACTTTTTCATCCCTTTCACCTTCCCATCACAGTGAAGCTTTCTTCTCAGGAGGCCTCATTCCTCCTTTTATTTGCCCTGTTCCATGCTGCTTTGTCGCTCTCTGACATCTCTCCCTCTGTTAGGCTATTTCTGTCCTGTCTCTGCGTTTGATGGCCAGATGGTTGAGAAGTTCTGTATCTGGAAGACACTTGGGGACACCAAAAAGCAGGGGGTTTAATTTTTGACTGGACAAGAACTTGATTTATTGTGTTCCTGTCACTGTGGTTTCGTTTTATCTGGGTTTAATGTCTGCTTTCTTTAAAAACAAATGTCGGGGGAGGGTCAGGCTCTGAGTTAGATTTCAGTGCTGTGACTTCATGGGACTGTTGCAGATTCCTGAGCCCAGCACCAGGTCCTTTGCCTCCTGGAGGCCTTTGCTGTGCCCTAGACTCTGTGCCATGGTTATGTAGCTCAGCAATGCTGCCTATGCCAGGGCTGTGCTCCCTTGACACCCGTGTGGGAAAAGCAGGAAGGAGCAAGCTGCTGTGGGCAGTGAGATGAAGAGCTTGAGGGGGGAAGGGGTAAGCACCCAGGGGGTGTCTGTTCTTAATCAATTTAAAGATTATTGCAGATTGGGTTTCTCAAGCTGGGAGATGGTCTGAGGAGGTGGGGAACTCCTGAAAGCAAAGCCCTGTGTCTTCCCAAGGAGGTCTGCTTGGCTGTTGTCTAAGAGCAGCTTGGGGAGTTTCAGAGCAGCTGCGTGGGAAGAGAAGAGGGATTTGTGGTTGAGCTTCTGGGAATTAAAAAGGGTTGAAATTTTGCCAGCCAAAAATGAGATCCCTTTAAAACTAGGGTGAAATTCAGGCACCACTGAAATCAGTGGTGGTTCTATTCTGAACCTCAGGAACATTTTTCCCCAGCTGCATGGGGGAAAGAGTTGGAGTTACATCCATCGCGGTGTTTGCTACCAAAGCTCTACAGCATGAACACCTTTGGAGAAATTGTGTCACAGCTGCAGTGCCAGGGCTCTCAAACTTGCATGTGCATGTTCAGACAGCACAGGAAAAAAAACTGGGAGGGAGGTGGTGTTTGTAGGGTTAAATTCCCTATGCTCCTTTATATAATCAGGAGAGAGTGTGCTCCAGCATGGACCATTCCCTGACTTTAAATGTGGCTTTTCCTCTGGAGGGAAGAATTTGTTTTGTTTCCCCAGGATGGTATGACCTGCCTGATCTGTTGGTGCTGTGCATGGTATTGTAAATACTTCTCCCCCATACAGGGAAATCAAGTAACAATTAAAAAGGAACCAACTAAAAAGGCATCAATTAAATCTATTAGAGTAACAAGCCCTAGCAGAAATCTGTGCATGGGATAGGTAGGTGAGTCCACACTTGATGTAACTTGATTTAACTGCCAATTTATGGATGTGGTTTTGGCTGTAATGTATGCTTTTTAATTGGGTACTTTGGTCAGGAGATGGTGCTGTGAATATGTCCAGCTGTCTTTTACACTGCACTTCTCTAAGCATCCCTGGTGCTATGCAGCACTGAACTCTGAAATCAGATTGCCCTGAAGATCTTTTCTGCTGTGAGATCTGCCCTTGTGTAGCTCTGAGAAGAGGAATGAATTACATGGTTGAGGAGCTGCCATGCAGTTTTTGTACCTCAGATGTGGTCTCTGGGTAATTTGCTATCACCTGCTCTTCCCTAGCAATGAGGGTTTGTCCTATCCTTTGCCCCCACTCCTCTCCAAGGGTGTGTTATTTGGGGAAAACCCAGGCAACTGGTAGCAAGCCTCAAGCACCAAGTTGTTTTACCATCTGAAACAGAGCTGTAGCAAAGCTTCTGGTAGTAATATGAATTCCTGCTGACCTTAGCAGTAATATCTTCTGTCTTGCATGCTTGAGGTGGCTTGGATAAGTACCCAGTAGGGAAAGCTGTCGGCAGACATGTCTGCAAAGCTTTTTGTCTCAAATCTGAGACCTGAATACAGAATCTAACAGGATCTGCTATGTCCACTAATAATTCCTGAAGGATTGCTAGAAAGATAACAAACCATTAATGGGCTGCTTTTAATTGTCTTCTAATTTGTACAGTCTTCCCTTTATGAATGTATTTTTGTGTGTTCTTAAGGGTAAAAATATTAGGCAATTTCAATGTCTGGAGAGAAAAATCATCTGCAAAAGGAACTGCAGCTAGGTGGCAATGCAGATGTGATGGTGGGTGAAATATATAGACCACTGCCAGGCCATGTAGTATTTCTGCCTTGTAATGCCAAGAAACAGATAACAGCTTTGAGATAAAGCATTTGGTCTCTTTTTCAGGCTTCTAAAGCTGAGCATGACCAGGCTCTGACTTGCTGCCTCACCATACAACACTACCTGTATTGGCTGAAGTGGGGCAGGTTGCTTAGGGCCCCATCAAGTTTGACCTTGAATGTCTCCAGGGATGAGGCCTCAGCCTCATCCCTGGGCTACCTGTTCCAGTGTTTCACTATCTTCATTGTAATGAACTTCTTCCTGATGTCCAACCTAAATCTGCCCTGCTCCAGTTTCAAACCATTGCACCTCGGCACATCACTACAGGTCTTTCTGAACAGTCCCTCCCCACCCTTCCTGTAGGTCAACTTCCAGATATTAGTCTCCCCAGATCCTTCTCTTCTTCAGGCTGAACAACCCCAACTCTACCATCCTGTCCTTGTAGGAGAGGTGTGTCAGCCCTCTGATCATTCTTGTGGCCCTCCTCTGAACCCTCTCCACCAGGTCCATGTCCTTCTTGTGTTGGGGGGCCCCAGACCTGGACACAGGACTTCAGTTAAGTATCTGGCATTGAACATGGGCTGTGGAGCGTGATGGCTCTGAATGTGGAGACTTCTTGGTTTGGGAAAACAAGGTGTGGTGGGTTGAAATTACCCACCCCCCATCCCCAAATAAAAGTGCCAGACCAGCTCAGTTGGAAAGCAAATGAAGCTATATTTACAAGCAGAACTACAATCTAGAAACATGAAGTGGAATGAATATATATACAAACCTTGAGTCCTGTGTCCAGTTCTGGGCCCTTCCGTTTAGGAAAGATGTTGAGTTGCTGGAAGGTGTCCAGAGAAGGGCAACAAAGCTGGGGAGGGGTCTGGAGCACATCCCTGTGAGGAGAGGCTGAGGGAGCTGGGGTTGCTTAGCCTGGAGAAGAGGAGGCTCAGGGGAGACTTTCTTGCTGTCTACAACCACCTGAAGGGAGTTTGTAGCCAGGAATGGGTTGGTCTCTTCTCCCAGGCCACCAGAACCAGAGGACACAGTCTCAATCTGTGCCAGGGGAGGTTTAGGCTGGATGTTATGAAGAAATTATTCACAGATTGGCCATGGGAAAGTGCTGCCTGGGGAGGTGGTGTAGTCACCATCACAGGAGGTGTTTAGGAAGAGCCTGGATGAGGCACTTGGTGCCATGGTTTAGTTGATTAGATGGTGTTGGGTGACAGGTTGGACTCGATGAACTTGAAGGTCTTTTCCAACCTGGTAAATTCTATTCTAAAATATACAATATTTACATGTATTTACAATTCATAAACAACACAAGAACCCCACCCTGGACAAAACCAGGGGGTTACCAACAGCTTCCTCCTCTCCCCTCCCCCCGCGGACAAGGGAAAAAGAACAGGGGAGGAAAGCAGAGAGTAGCTTGGTAGTACTTTGCCACAACAAGAACACAGCCAAGGTCAGCCAGCCAGCCAGCTGATGGTGGGCTGCCCTCTGACAGCAGAGCTGGAGCACAGGTTTTGATGGCAAGTTTGAAACCTTTGCTGTCTGGGCTCGTGCCTTGTGTGGAAGGGAATTTGCTTGGCTTTTAGGAGTTCCAGGAGCCCTTCTGTGCGAATGAAGAGTTAATGACGAGAGTGGAAAACGCTTTAAATTCTTTTTGATAACTTCAAAACTGTTTTCGGTAGCAGCTGAGTTGTCAGAAAATATTTACATAAGTGCATCTGTGAGCCCTGCTTACAGTAGCTTAAGATCTGCAGCAGCTTTGTCACTTCCTTACAAATAGCTGTGAGCGATCTATTATGTAAAAAGGTTCAGTTTAATTTACAGGAAGCCTTACATTTTTTTTTCTCCCAAGTACTATGTTTAGTTTATCTTTAAAAAAACGCCAAAAAAACCAAAACAAAAACAGGGAAAAAACAAAACCAAAAAAGTGTTTGGTTTATTTTTTTTTCCCTTTCTTTTTTAATGCTTCTCCACAGAAATCTGAATGATCTGCAGGGAAATACGGCACTGTTCTGAGGCCGTCGCTCCAAGAGGGACGTTGAGTTGCTGCAGCACAGGGTGGCAATCAAGACGCATATCCAAGGAAAGACTCTCATCAGCTGGCTGCAGGGAGTGCCCAGGTGCCCAAGAAGACCGATAGCATCCTGCCCTGGGTCAGCAATAGTGTGGCCAGCAGGGCCAGGGAAGTCCCAGTGAGGCCACACCTTGAGTACTGAGTTTGGTTTTGGGGCCCTCGCTCCAAGAAGGAGATTGAAGGGCTGGATTGTGTCCAGAGAATGGCAGCAAAGCTGGGGAAGGGTCTGGAGAATAGGGCTGAGGAGGAGCAGCTGAGGGAACTGGGGTTGGTTAGTCTGTAAAAGAGGAGGCTGAGAGGAGGCCTCATTGCTCTCTACAACATCCTGAAAAGAGATTGGAGCGAGGTGGGACTGGTCTCTTCTCCCCAGTATCAAGTAACGGAATGAGGGAAAATGGCCTGGAATTGGACCAGAGGAAGTTTAGGTTGGAGATTAGGAAAAATGTCATTGCTGCAAGAGTGGTCAGGGATTGGTCCAGGATGCCCAGGCAGGCAGTGGAGTCCCCATCCCTGCAGGCATTCAAGAAACCTGTGGCCATGGCAATTTGAGCCATGGTTTAATGGCTGTGGTGGTGTTGGGTTGATGGTTGGACTTAATGATCTTAGAGGTCTTTTCCAACTGAAACAATTCTATAATTCTATCAAATGTGATACTTTATTGTGCTGTCTGACCTGGGGAGGGAGAAGTGAGCAGTCCTTGTGTAGGTGAGCTCTTCTCAAAGCCTCTCTTAGTGCTCCTGGCTCAACACCAAGGTGAGGGGATTGGATGTGGCACTTGGTACCATGGTTTAGTCATGAGGTCTGTGGTGACAGGTTGGACTTGATGATCTGCGAGGTCTCTTCCAACCTTGGTGATTCTGTGATGCTGGCAGTTGGTTAACTCAAAACTTCTCCTGTGGATGAGCTCTGTGGATACCAGCATCAGCAGCATCCAGGAGTGCATGATTCACTCCCCAGCCTTCGGTGCTGGCTGCTTCTGTGCAACACCTGGTCCGGGGCTGCTCTGCTGGAAAGATCAACAACCCTGGAAATTCCTGCTAACTTCAGTGTAGCTTTTGGAGGTTTATTTTATCAAGGGGGTGGAAAAAAAAAGCTTCAGATCCTTGTGCAGTGACTTTTGAAGAAAGTATTAGGCAGCATCTTTGTTCAAAGGCCTGATGTTCCTGCCGGCTTAATGCTGCTTTCTAAACCTGCTGTTCCTACTTGAAGCCTCTGTGTGTTTTGATTCTGAAACAAATGGCTGATGTTAATGGAAATGGGCTATTTACATTAGCTAAGCTGACTTTTAATCTCTCCCTGGACTCTTTTAACTTCGACAGATAAAGCTGGCCCTTGGTTGAACTGCTCTGAAACAACAAAATTGTCTTCAACTCGCACCTTCCATTGTTCTGACCTGGAGGTTCGCACTGAGCCGAACCCCTTCGCTATCTTTAATTGCCTTGTGTAAATTTGGCCTCCCCAAGTTGCAAAAGCTTCCCTGAACAACCAGAGGCTTGTTGGCATATGTCCTTAATCAGCCAAAAACAATCAGGGACACTTCCTGAGGTTGCTTTGTTCTTCTCCACTGTAATGTGGATTGTGTGTGGTCACGTTCTCCAAGTGTGTGAAGACTTACTCGACACTGTGGGAATTTCTTCTCTCTCTGCATTGCTGCTGTTACCAGCTCTTCAGACAGACTTCTCCCTTAAGTGTAAAGCTAGAGACAATGATGATAATGGGACCAATTATTTTTTTCCTAGTGTGGTGTCCCAGATCTGACTTTTCCTGAGAGAATATAATGTTTCTCTCATTCTACTTCCCCCCCACCCCCCTAAACACTAGATGATCTATTAGCAAGGAGAAGACTGAGGGACAGGAATGGTTCTCTCTCTCAAAGTTAGTAATGAAAGAATTACAGTCTCACTGTTCAGGTCATAACTGAAGGAACACAGCAGTGAAGGCAGAATTTGAACTGGTGCAGTAACCCCTGGAGAAAGGGGAAGTATTGGCAGAAGTCTCTGTTAATTTTTGTGGGCATTAGTGGAGGATTAAGATTTAGGTTGGATATTAGGAAAAATTCCTTCACAGAAAGGGTTATGAAGCACTGGAACAGGCTGCCCAGGGAGGTGGTGGAGTCACCATTGCTGGAGGTACTTGAAAGATGCTGGGGTATGGTGCTGAGGGACATGGTTTAGTGGTAGTGTTTTAGCAGCAGTAGTGGAATTGTGAGCTCTAGCTGAGCAGTTGGACTTGATCTTGGAGGTCTCTTCCAAGCTCAACAGTTGGATGGTTCTGTGATAGCAGAAAACAAATCTACATTAAAATCTATATTACTCTGGATTTTATTTGTTAATGTTTAAAAATTATTATCATTAAAGGGAAAAAAAGAAAGATCCTGCCCAAAGGAACAGCTCTGCAAACTTAAATTTTCATGAGATAGTGTTTGAAAAATATTTGTTTGAGTTACTCTGGCTGAAAAGCCAGAAAGCTGTCAGAACTGACCAAGCAGAAATGTCAAGACATTAAGAGGAAAATTTTCCTGTGCAGCTTCAGTAACCCAACATGGTTTTATTCTTCCCAATTTGCCAAAGGTAATGGCTAGCACCATTATGTAGTCCCATGCATTCCCCCCCCCACTCCCTAAAACCAAAGAAATAAGTTCACTCTTTCCAGACAGAGAAGATCATAGGAGTAAATAGAGCTCAATAATTGAAAACTCAGCGATTGCAACTGTGCTGGGAGAATGGCTTAATGCCACTGCTGAAAGGAGCAGTCCAGTCCCATGCACTCTCAAAATGCTGGGTGTAATCTCAGTTGCTGCTCTTGGTTTATTTGGCTCTTACTCCACTGGGTCCCAGGAGCTGCAGTGGGAGGCAATTCCCAGTCTCTGCCCCAGAGGGATGAATAAAAATCAGTTCACTAAAGAGTTGAATTTAGTATTTTTCTCAGACATAGTTAGCTTTTTGCTCTGATCACTATGGTGACCTCCAGGTTAATGCAGTAGCAGCCTGGTCTGCTGGGAGAACTCTGCTCCCTCCTCATATACTTCTGACCTTTAATGACTAGTTCTCTTAAAACATGGCCAAACCCCTGTCTCTGGTTGCATATTGAGAATAAATCAACTTTGATTGCTGTCTCCTGAAGGTATGTAAAGCCAGTTGGATGGGAGCAGAATTCAGTCTGCAAATATTTTCTTTAAAATAACTGGAAGAAGTTGCTGCAGTTCAGGCAACTCTTGGACTGTGAGCAAGGCCATTTTCCAGCCTTAGTAGAACCATCCAGTTTGGCTCTCCCTCCATCCCAAAGTGGTTGAACTTCAGTATGAGTTTTCATTTTCTTTGTCCTGTACAAACTTCATGGCTCCCCAGGGTGCAGCTTCCTGTCTAGCCCTGTTGCTGTGCAAATGTCTTCTTCCACCTCAGCTTTTCTATTAGGCCCAGACAGAACTCTTCTAAAGGTCATGGTTTCACAGTGCTCTACATTTAGTGAGTTTGCTCTCCCAGTATATTTAGGTTCAGAGAGTCTAATATCATTCTGTGCACCTCCAAAGAACTTGTACCCCTCCTCACTGTGTTTTAGGTCTTTAGAGTGCTTTGTCTCTAATTTCCCAAGAGGAGAAAACATTTTCAAGACTCTTGAAGACTTATTTGGAGTCAGATATTAAATGAACAAATGTGGAGGTAACTTATTAAGTGTGGGATTTCCCCATACTGTGAAATGGAGCAGGAATTTGAAGCTACTTGCTGGGATAACCTTTAGGTTTGAAGAGATTTTATAGATGCCCAACTTACACTGCCTTGATTCCTGCATCTGAAGGGGGCTTACAAGAAAGCTGGGAAAGGACTTTTTACAAGGGCTTGTTGTGGTTGGATGAGAGGGAGTGGTTTGAAGCTTGTGGAGGGTAGATTTGGGCTGGATAGTAGGAAAAAACTCTTTACAGTGAGGGTGGTGAGACACTGGAACAAGTTGCCCAGGGAGGTCATGGATGCCCCCTCCCTGGAGGTGTTCAAGGCCAGGTTGGATGAGACCTTGAGCAACCTGAGCTAGTAGAAGCTGTCCCTGCCCATGAGGGAAGGGGGGTTGGAACTAGGAGATCTTTAAGGTCCTTTCCAACCCAAACCATGCTATGATTTTCCAGAAATGTTTTGAGCAGCTCAAGTGTTTAGTGGCACCTCCATGAGTCAAATAAGAATGACAATGGCTGTAATAATAATTTGTTTCTAAGCTCTGATCACCTGCAAAACATAACCTTTTGCTGGCTGCACTTGGATGAAATTTAGGGTTTTTGGTTTTTTTTTTAAGTGCCTGCTTAAAGATAGATGTCAGTAATCCCCTGATTTGAATATGTAAGTCATTTGGTTTTGGTAGACCAGCCCTTTGACTCATCTTGCTTTTTAGCCAAGCCTCCTTTTTTGGGCATTCTCATTCCTGGTGCAGGAAGTGCTGTGGAGCCAGGGTCCAGTTCTGTGTGGGCTGCCACCATTTGTGCTGGGACTCAGCAACCAGATTACTTCTGACCTTTCCTGCCTTAACTAACTTTCCAAGTAGTAGCACAGAAGCAGAAGCCTTTGTGTTCCTTCATCAGGGCTGTCCCGAGACACCCAGCCCCATTGTACTCCGTTATTCTTTACAATTTAGCCTTTCCTTTGGACTCTCTTGGAGAGGGATTCTTCCCCCATTTGGCAGTAATTACATGGTAATACACAATTAAACTTGGACTTAGGGAATGTAATTTATCAACAAGAACTTTCAAGTGCTTGTATCCTAACTTCCCATGCCCTACACAGCTCAGAGCAGGCCTGCTCTGCCCTCCTCCCCCTCATGAAGTTGCTGTTACCTGCCCTTTGGGTCTCCTTTCCATCTTCTTTCTCCTTAGCCTCCACATCTCCTCCCCTTCCTTTTCTTATCAAGCATCTTCACATTGCTGTTTTGTATTGGTTTTAAATCTGAGATAGTTTCTCCTCTCTTCTGCATTCCATCAGCTAGAAGCTCTTACAGTGTCTTATAATCTCATCCCATGTTTAGGAATGGCGTAAATCTTTTCAAGTTAGTCCTTTGTGCTGATACTGCACAATTAAATACAAAGATGGGGTTAAAGTGCTCCACTTAGGAATGGACTCCTGAGTCATAGGATCTAAGTGCTGGGTTCTGCACATTGGCCACAGCAACCCCATGCAGTGCTACAGGCTGGGGTCAGAGTGCCTGGAGAGCAGCCAGGCAGAGAGGGACCTGGGGCTACTGGTCGATGGTAGGCTGAACATGAGCCTGCAGTGTGCCCAGGCAGCCAAGAGGGCCAGTGGCATCCTGGCTTGCATCAGGAGTGGTGTGGCCAGCAGGAGCAGGGAGGTCATTCTACCCCTGTACACTGCACTGGTTAGACCACACCTTGAGTCCTGTGTCCAGTTCTGGGCCCCTCAGTTTAGGAAGGATGTTGACTTGCTGGAAGGTGTTCAGAGAAGGGCAACAAAGTTGGTGAGGGGTTTGGAACACAAGCCCTATGAGGAGAGACTGAGGGAGCTGGGGTTGCTTAGCCTGGAGAAGAGGAGGCTCAGGGGAGACCTTATTGCTGTCTACAACTACCTGAAGGGAGGTTGTAGCCAGGAGGGTGTTGGTCTCTTCTCCCTGGCAGCCAGCACCAGAAAAGAGGACACAGTCTCAAGCTGTGCCAGGGGAGGTTCAGACTGGATGTTAGGAAGAAATTCTACTCAGAGTGATTGCCCATTGGAATGGGCTGCCCAAGGAGGTGGTGGAGTCACCATCATTAGAGGTGTTTAGGAGGGGACTTGATAGGGTGCTTGGTGCCATAGTTTAGTTGATTAGGTGGTGTTGGATGATGGGTTGGACTCGATGATCTTGAAGGTCTCTTCCAACCTGGTTTATTCTATTCTGTTCTAAGTGCCTGGGAAGTGAATACAAATTATTTCTTTGGGACTGACTGTGTGGCATAGTTTGGCCATACATTTAAACATGAATCTTACAGGAACCTGAAATGAAATATTAGGCCACACCTTGAGTACTGTGTCCAGTTCTGGGCCCCTCAGTTTAAGGACATTGAGACACTTGAGCATGTCCAGAGAAGGGCAACAAGGCTGGGGAGAGGCCTTGAGCACAAGCCCTATGAGGAGAGGCTGAGGGAGCTGGGATTGTTTAGCCTGGAGAAGAGGAGGCTCAGGGGAGACTGAGTTTAGGTTCGAGGTGAGGAGAAAGTTCTTCACTGAGAGAGTTGTTAGGCATTGGAATGGGCTGCCCAGGGAGGTGGTGGAGTCAGCATCCCTGGAAGTGTTCAAGAGGAGATTAGACGTGGCACTTGGTGCCATAGTTTAGTCATGGGGTCTGTGGTGACAGATTGGACTTGATGATCTTTGAGGTCTCTTCCAACCTTGGTGATTCTGTGAATGGGGAAGGGAGCACTAGAGCAAGTGGTTTGCTTTCTCATTAAATAAGGAGAAATAATCCTGGGTGCCAATTTAAAGCTTAGGTGTTGCTACTTAAAGTGATTATGAGCAATGATGTGTAGATTAAATCATGGGACGGAGACTTGAGTCTGGGTCCAATTGCCAAGCAAATTTGCCAGATAGTAGCTTGTTCAAGTCGCTGAATCTTCTGGTGTCCCACTTCCCCTTTATAAAAAGGGGACAACAATACTGCTTTTATCTTAGGTTGTGAGGCCTCTGGGGCAGGAACTGCCTGTTATTTTGAGCCTGTGTAGTCTTGAACACAATAGGGTCCTCCTCTTGGAGATAATAACAACAACATGTGCAACATTCACATGGCACGATTTATCTTTCATCTTCCAATGCACTGGAGTTCCCAGATTGCCATAGCATTTTCTTCTTCTTTTTTTTTTTTTTTTTAAGATGTGAGAGATCTGTGTGTGTGTGTCATGGAGGAATGCAGACATGCTTTCTGTCTTTCAATTCCCTTGCCATCTGAGGGGAAGAAGGTGTGTGGGATAAACACGGTGCTATAGCGTAGATTTTCCTGACGGCTGTCCTCAGCTTGTCAGGATGATGTACCAGTTTCCAACAAAAAAAAAACCCCAAACCCATCATAGAATCATCAAGGTTGGAAGAGACCTCAAAGGTCAGCAAGTTCAACCTGTCACCACAGACCTCATGACTAGACCATGGCACCAAGTGCCACATCCAGTCCCCTCTTGAACACCTCCAGGGATGGTGACTCCACCACCTCCCTGGGCAGCACATTCCAATGACGAATGACTCTCTCCGGGAAGAACTTTCTCCTCACCTCCAGCCTAAACTTTCCCTGGTACAGCTTCAGACTGTGTCCTCTTGTTCTGGTGCTGGTTGCCTGGGAGAAGAGACCAACCCCCTCCTGGCTACAACCACCCTTCAGGTAGTTCTAGACAGGAACAAGGTCTCCCCTGAGCCTTCTCTTCTCCAGGCTAAACAACCCCAGCTCCCTCAGCCTCTCCTTGTAGGGCTTGTGCTCGAGACCCCTCCCCAGCCTTGTTGCCTTTCTCTGGACATATTCAAGTGTCTCGATGTCCTTCTTAAACTGAGGGCCCCAGAACTGGACACAGGACTCAAGGTGTGGCCTAACCAGTGCTGAGCACAGAGGCACAATGACTTCCCTGCTCCTGCTGGCCACACTATTCTTGATGCATGCCAGTAAGGGAAAAATGCTTGTGATATAGAGGGAGAAATGTTTCTGGATTTCATGCCTTATGATGCACATGCTGAAGGCCAAGCCAGAAAGGACGTCCTGAGCGTTGCTGTACTCCAAGGTAAACTAATCAAATTAGATATTACCATTTTTTCCCCAATGTTAGGCACAGCCTCAGAAAATAAAAGGCATTACAATAGAGGGGAAAGAAATGATAATCAAAAAGCAGTCAGAACCATGAGGTGGTTATCTTCAGAGTAATCTATATGGCCATGCAGAGGGGTGATGTGAGGGAACATCTATTGATTACAAATCACATTGGGTTGCCTGGCAGGAAAGAAAGAAAAAGAAAGCAAAGAAAGCTGTTGTAGCTATCTGTTGTGCTTACCAAGAGGTGGGAAGTTTCTTTTGGCATCACTGAGTTAAAAAGATAGATAGATAGATTTAGGTTATTTAGGTTTGTAAGTGTCTCAGAGTAGGAAGCAGAATTGAGCTAGAGGGATCACACCATCAGATACTGAGAAATTGAGCTGCTCTGTAAATGAGCAACTTCTTTGCACTCTCAGGTCATGGGCCAGCATGTCTGAAGGGTGTAGAGGGGCAAAGCTCCCTTTCAACAAATCTCTACCTTGGGCTATGTAATTAAACTCAGTGGACAGTGGGACATCAGTGATTTTGTCCTGCATCCCTGCAGGACAGTGTAAAATCCTTAGCTGCTTCTTGAAGCTGAAAAGCTCCTTTGGGTACAAGCAAGTGGAGCTTTTGTAAACTCCATCTTTTGAACTGTTTTAGCAACTTGTTCCAACTAGTATTAACCCAAGACACTTGAGTTCTTGTGAATGAGAGAGGTTTATCAAGAGACACAGAATCACCAGGGTTGGAAGGATGACTTCAAATAACAATTGTGTCAAGGAAAGATTCTTGTTAAAGGTCTTTCCTAGAGGATCAGATAGGAAACCTTTAATTGCTGTGCTAGGCCAGGCCAAAGTTGCCACTAGCCAAATGTCTTGTTCCTAGCAGTTGTTCATTGCAAAATGCTTCTGAAGCAGCTCTGAGAGGCCCCCTCTGAGATGTGCGGAGACTGTCCCTATTTGAGTGACTGTTGTGTGGAGTTATGGCAGGACAGTCTGGAGTTAGAAACATCAGATTTATTAGTTTTTCAGAATGCTTGCTTATATGTGGGCAGAACAGCTTCACATGCACAGGAAATGACCTCAAGTTGCAGCAGGGGAGATTTAGGTTGGATATTAGGAAAAATGTCTTTGCTGCAAGAGTGGTCAGGCACTGGAACAGGCTGCCCAGGGAGGTGGTGGAGTCACCATCCCTGGAGGTGTTACAAAAAATTGTGTGGACACAGTTTGGGACATGGTTTAATGGGCAGGGTGGTGCTGGGTTGATGGTTGGACTTGATGATCTTAGAGGTCTTTTCCTACCAAAATGATTCCATGTTGCTCTGTCCTGGAAAACCAGAAGTCACTGTTCTGTAGAGTGAGCTGTTACGTTAAATAGACTCTGCAGAGGAATGGCTCAGACCAGTGTTGCTCAGTTGTGCAATGTACTTTCTCTAACTTCTCCCAGTGTTCTCAGAAATCTCTTTGACTAAACTTCCCAACTGTTCTTAGGCTGTCTCTAGGTTTGTACCTCGTCTGCTCACAAACAAAGCTGCTGGGCTCCTATTTTCCAGAACAGTGTGTACAAATGGAGATGCTATGAGGACATGTCCTATGAGGACAGACTGAGGGAGTTGGGGCTGTTCAGTCTGGGGAATTGAAGGCTCCAAGGAGACCTTATTGTAGTCTTCCAGTATCTTAAAGGGTCCTACAAGACAGCTGGGGAGGGACTTTTTAGGGTGTCAGGGAATGATAAGACTAGGGGGAATGGAACAGAACTAGAAATGGGTAGATTCATATTGGCTTTGAGGAAGAAGTTCTTCCCCATGAGGGTGGTAAGAGACTGGAAGAGGTTGCCCAGGGAGGTGGTAGAAGCCTCATCCCTGGAGGTTTTTAAGACCAGGCTGGATGTGGCTGTGAGCAACCTGAAGTAATGTGAGGAGTCCCTGCTCATGGCAGGGGGGGTTGGAACTAGATGATCCTTGAGGTCCCTTCCAACCCTAACAATTCTATGATTCTATGCTCTGTGTGCACCCTCTTTGAGACCATCGCTGGTAGCCATACAACGAACAGCACACCTCCATTGAGGCACAGCTGCCCTCAGGGGTCTGCCATCGTGCAGTATGACTGGAAATGGCTGCTTGCAAATGTGGGCTGTGATAACACAGCATGGCAAAGCAGTGGGATGGGTTTTGTGTTGGGTTTTTTTTCATGCAGGAAGAGGGATTCCATCACAGTCCCAGACCGCAGTCGGCAAGCGTTAAAGCAGCGTGTTGCTATCGGCTAGAGTCATTCTAGCCAAGATGCAAGATTTAGCAGATGTTTAGCAAAAGGTTCCATTCTTCTTGCCACAGACACATGTGGAGCTGTCAAGAGTCTAGTAAAGATTTTACAAGTTTTATAAGTCATAGTTTATTGAGCTTGGGAAGGAATTTAATATGGCATGGTGATCTTGGAAGCGGTTTGGGTTTTTTTTTTCCCCTTCTGAAAGAATATCTTTTAATTTGGGTTTTTAAAGGTAAGCTGTGCTCTTGTGATAACTAATAGAAGAAAAGCTACATAAGATTCTTTTAAATGTTGCTTGTCTTCTTTGGAGTGTTCTCCTGCCATGTCTTCTTAGGCTACAGAGTGATATTTTCCTCTGAGTGATAAAAGTACCAGCCAGCTGAATCAGCACTTTGAAGCAGCTTACATCTGCCCTAACTTTGCTCTGGAGAAAGTCCTTTCCTGAGTTTCATAATGACTCTGGAATGGTACAAATAAAGGGAACACAATTTATCAACCATTGTTGGCCATGCATGGAAAGTGATGTATTTAGATCAGGGGTTTATGTACGTGAAGGACTTCTTGGGACACAAAACAGGGCTGCACATCACAGGAGGCATTTGTAGGGAGGGATCCAGTTTGGGCAGTGAGATTCAGCCATGGAAGCCATGTTTCTGTCTCCTGAGCACAGAGCCTACTAGTAATAAAAGTGAAAAATTAGGTGTGCTAATATTCTAATAGCTTGTGAGGTTCAGGCTGTAATTTATGCTACTATTTAAAGAGTTGCAACTCAGAAGTGTCTCACTTCCCATTGAAATTCTGGTGGCTTGGTTAAGTTTACTACTGAGACCAACAACAAAGATTCCCTTCCCAACAGGAAAACTGGGTGTAGAGGTCAAAGCCCCTGATGGCCACTTCTTTGCTCCAACAGTGACACCATCGTCTTCCTTCTCTTGGAGCTCCTGCTGAATTTCATGCAGGAATGAGGCATGTGTAGCACATGGAAATGCTTTTTCTTCCCTGGCATATCTGAGAACAGCAGTTTATTCAGTACTCTGCAGCTGAGACAGGGCTGAAGGGATGGAAAAGGAGGGGTTAAGATACATGCCAGTATTGTCTGGGTGTGATAAGGCTGCCACACTTGTGTGGAAAAGCATTAGCACTTCTGCTCTCCTTTGCATATGTCAGTTCGAAGGCACCAAGGCAGCAGGGGAGCAATGATGATGTTGACTGACATAACCCTAACAGAATCTGCTGGCAAAACCACCTACCTGGTGGGCACAAAATGTCCAAAGTACAAACTACAATCTGATCTGCTAACTGGAATTTGAGAAACAGGACCCCCAGCAAGTGGGTCTCACTTTCTCCTGGTGTGGAGAGACTGTGGATTTGCCCGGACTGAAGCAAGT
This sequence comes from Dryobates pubescens, assembly GCF_014839835.1. Classification (NCBI taxonomy): domain Eukaryota; kingdom Metazoa; phylum Chordata; class Aves; order Piciformes; family Picidae; genus Dryobates; species Dryobates pubescens. Next base: position 19,329,152 of record NC_071629.1, on the reverse strand, counting down.
CCAGGGTGAGTTGGAGACAAGAGATGTGCTGTTCAGGAGCACGATGAGTAGCCCCACAACAACGATTCACAGGGAGCTGGGGGAGTGGTAAAGTGGTGAGCAATGCTGAGTGTCAAGCGTGGCAGTTCAGTGGCTGAATCCTTCTCGATTTAGGATCTGCCTTTGTTTAATTTCTGTTGTTTCTCCAGACGAGCTACAAACGAAGGCAGCGATTCTCCAGAGATCCACTGCCCCTCCTGTATATGTGAGCAGCTCTCATTAATGCTAATGGGAGTTGCATGTGCTCAAAAAAAGTGAAGGCTCCCTTGTGTTGCCTGGAGAAGGAAGACTAATATCTAAATGATGTGTAATTATTTGTGCAAATGGTGTAACGTGTGATGTCTTTGTTAGGTCATCCTTCCTTGGGAGGATCGTCCTGATAACAGTTGGCTGTAGAAAAATGACCACACACAAGAAGTAACAGACTGCATTAATTTCTGCTTTGTTTTACTTAAACTCTGTGTGCTCCTTTCTTGTTTTCTAAACAAAAAAAGCGCTGTTCCTGTAGTTCCCCTCCCCCAGCAAAGCATCTTTGAAGGTTGGTGTTTGTTTAGAGGAGAGTGAAGCCTCTGAAGTGCTGGCCTTCAGGGGGTGGGAAACTGGGAGCTATGGTGTGTACCTGAGCATAGGCTGAACATGGCACTTCAGAACATGGCTTAGTGGGCATGGTGGTGTTGGGTTGATGGCTGGACTCAGTGATCTTAAAAGTCTTTTCCAACCAAAACAATTCTGTGATTCTATAGGCTTTAAAGGACAAGATTAATGCTTTTTTCTGACCTGAGCACTGTGAGCAGCCCCTGAAATCAATGGGAGCTGGGAAGGTGCAGGATTGTGACTGTGCTTCTTCCACCCGCTGCCTGATGGATTGTTTGCAACCCACCATGATACTGGGAAGCGGAGACAGGGGGAAGGGTCTCCTCTCTGACTTTTTGTTGCTTGGCACAGTAGTGCTCTGCACCTAACCTGTGTCACAGTGGGCTTTGTGAGAGTGTGATGGATAAGTAATTGGAGTTACCATCTCTGTAAATTGGAAGAACAATCTTTGGAAGTTGAATCTTGTGGAAGTACCAGTAAAGACATGGAGAACTTTCCATGGAAGAGGCATTTTGGGTTTTGAGTAAGTAAAACCTCTAAAATGCTTGCAGCAAAGGCATGAACTGAAGTTACTGCTCACATTTGCTTTGCTGTGTCTTGCACAGTATCACAGAATCACCAAGGTTGGAAGAGACCTCAAAGATCATCGAGTTCAACCTGTCACCACAGACCTCATGACTAGACCATGGCACCAAGTGCCACATCCAGTCCCCTCTTGAACACCTCCAGGGATGGGGACTCCACCACCTCCCTGGGCAGCACATTCCAATGATGAATGACTCTCTCTGTGAAGAACTTTCTCCTCACCTTGAGCCTAAACATCCCCTGGTGCAGCTTGAGACTGTGTCCTCTTGTTCTGGTGCTGGTTGCTAGAGAGAAGAGACCAAAGGGCACTCTTCATTTTCCAAAGTGTATCCACTTGAAGATGCTCTTGAAGTGGGCATCTCACTGGAGTCTTGGTAGCAACTGGTATTGGCAATAGCAAGCTTGGCTCTGGTTAAAAATCTATTCTTACTTCCAAAACTTGAGAGAGAGGGTTGTTATTTCTTCTCTTTGCCATGTTAATTCTTCTCTTTGAAGAAATAACATGGCAACATACTGGTGATCAGAATTAGCTCCTGGTATAAAACTCTGAGGGAAGTTTGCTGTTCTGTATGGTTGAGCATGAAGAGAAAGCTCTCAGCTCTTTGAACTGAGGAGGCTCAGTGGCTTGGCAGCTCTCAGAGCATTTTCTTTCTTACCCTGTTGGGGCAGTATCAAAGACAGTGGCCAACATTAGTCAAGTGTTGGGGTTGTATCAAGTCAATCACAGAAGTTCGCTTATGCAATGGTCAGTGAGCACCTTTGTGTATACAAGCAAGGCTCATGTGCCAGGTGGCCTTAGTTGGTGTGCAGGTTTGATCTGCATGGACTCTGTAAGCACAGGATGCCACACAAGCCCTGCACTGGGGGACAGAGTTACTAATGGTTTCTTTCTTTTCGAATGCTTCTGGCTTCTGAACACTTCAAAGCTATAAAACTTCTAGTCACAAATGATAGAGCGAGAGGAAATGGCCTCAAATTGCACCAGGGGAGGTTTGGGTTGGATATGAGCAGAAATTTCTTCACTGAAAGGGTTCTCAGACACTGGCACAGGCTGCCCAGGGAGGTGTTTGAATCTCCATCCCTGGAGGTGTTTAAAAAATGCCAAGATGTTGTGTTGTGGGACATGAGCCTTCCAACCCTAACAATTCTATGATTCTATGGTTAAGCACCAGGCTTGGCAGAGGTAGAGAAGGGTTGGACACAAAGATCTTAAAGGTCGTTTCCAACCGAATAGCAACCCGCTGTAGGTGAACCTGCGCTGGCAGGGGGGTTGGACTAGATCTCCAGAGGTCTCTTCCAACCCCTATCATTCTGTGATTCTCTGTGATTGTGGTGTGGAAACTTGTTTGGCAGTAGGGTTCTTGGCACTTCCACATCCAGTCCTGATTCCTTTCAGAGATGGGATGCCGAGTATGGAGGATGGCAAATCCTCCCGCTTTTGCCAGAACAGACAAGGCAAATGAAGCTGTTATGCTTTGCCTTTTCTTCCTTCTTCACGAAGCAGATAGGTCCTTAGGAGCCGTCTTTCCTCTCAGCAGAGGGTTCAGCTGGCTGGTGGTGTTCTTTCCAGCTGATGCCCCTTGGCCAATCATGCATTGCTGATCACCATTCAAGGTAAGAGACAAAGGAGAGAGCTTAGCAGTCAAGAGGATACTGATGAGAGGGGAAATTGCTTATTTGAAAGGCTCTTTAAGCACTCTTCTCTTTCTTGACAACAGAGTTTATCACTCTCCTTTTATCCCTCTAAACAGAGTCTGACACTGTCCTCTCTGAAGAGCTCTTACGAAACCCTCCTCTCCTCTGTTAATCTCTCCTCTGGCTTGTGTGTGCCAAGGAGAGGGGACTGAGGCATCTGCGTGGTCCAGTGGTGTATTTGGCAGAGGAGTGAGCAGTGGCCAGCCCAGACTTTGTCCCTGGAAATGATGTCAGCGGTATGGGGTTTAAATTTTAATAAAACGGAGATGAGGGTCAAGGAAGGAGGAAAAAATACCAAAGCAAGCACACTGCTGTGTTCTGAAATGTGTTGACTGCCTGTAATATTCCTATTGCAATAACCAGCCTGGACGCCTCAGTTTTACAACTGCATGGTTCGATGGAAAAAATCACAGAATTTCTTGGAAAGTAGCTCAATTGTTCTTTCCCCCTATTTCTGGCTGGCTCTTGGTGAAGTTTACTGCTGGCAGATAACGTTAGTTGCATGCCATTGGTCTGATACCAATGGCAAAGTTTAGACTTAAGGTGATGCAGCTGCTTGCAGACTTCTGCTCCTGTCCAAAGGTTGCTCACAGTCTTTCGCTGCTTCCTACAGACACAGCTGTTATTTGTGTGTGTTATTCCTAAAGGCCACAGCCCCAATGGGGGGCCTTATCTTGCAGCTCTTTTACCCCCAAAAGGTGACATTTACATAGGCAGGTGGGCAATGTGTAGAACAAGGCTAAGGTTTCTTTTTGCTTTACAGGTGGGTGTTCGAGGCACCAGGGAAATTAGACTTCTGAGGACCTGAGAAGGATCACTGGGACCTGCCCTTTAGAAACAGGGCTTTGTGGAGTCTTCTGGCTTCTTTCTGCAAGGCTGAAGGTGTTTGTTGTCAAGTTTCAGATGCTATCATTTCCACCTGAGAACTTTGTGAGCAGCCTCCCTTGATGCACAGCTGTGCTAATCTGTAGTCTTTTATAGATACCCACGAGTTGCCTATAAAGTTTTTTGGCTATCACAGAGTCAGATCCTAAAAGGTTTGTTTAGGCTATCCATCAGTTCTTGGATTTGATTGCTTTTATGTTCCCTATCAACAGTGCCAGTATCTTACTCTGAAAAACTGTGACTCAGTGGAGTCTCTGTACTTAATTTTGAACCATTTCATTACACTTTTCTATGTCAACCTGAAATGTTTTGTTTCTGGGCAGCTCAGCTTTAAGGTGCTACTTTTTTTTTTGTGGTGTGTTACTCCATAGGCTGGGAGACAACTGTCCTTGTTCTTCAGGTATGGTGGGGCCCTGAGAGAGACTGTCTCTCCCCTGAGGCACCACAAATCAGCTGGTGGATGTGCAATTACCCAAAACCTGGCCGTGGGCAAGAACAGGACCTGGATTTGCCTACATTTTGCCTACGAGGACGATTAGAGGGCTGGAGCACCTCTCCTGTGAGGACAGACTGAGGGATTTGGGGCTGTTCAGTCTAGAGAAGAGAAGGCTCTGAGGAGACCTAATTGTGTCTTTCCAGTGTCTGAAGGGGGCTACAAGAAAGCTGGGGAGGGACTTTTTAGGGTGCCAGGGAGTGATAGGACTAGGGGGAATGGAAAAAAAACTAGAAATGGGTAGATTCAGATTGGATGTGAGGAAGAAATTCTTCCCCACGAGGGTGGTGAGACATTGGAACAGGTTGCCCAGGGAGGTGGTGGCATGCTGGAGGTTTTTAAGGCCAGGCTGGATGTGGCTGTGAGCAGCCTGCTGTAGTGTGAGGCGTCCCTGGCCATGGCAGGGGAGTTGGAGCTAGGTGGTCCTTGAGGTCCCTTCCAACCCTCACAATTCTATGATTCTACATTTTTGAAATTACATTAGTGAGGCTGATAAGAGAAATCACAGAATCACACAGAATGCCAGGCTGATAGGGACCCCGAGGATCCATCTGGTCTGACCTTTCAAGGTAATAGTAGAGTTTAAGGGTGCTGAGATGGCCCAGCACCCTTTCAAGCTGAGTCTTGAACCTATGGATGATGCCTGAGCAAAATATCTGGCATTTTCCAAGCATCTTCCTTGTTTTTCTCAGTGCTCTACAGAAATGTTTTGGGTTTTGGGTTTAGTTGGTTGTTTTTTCATTGGAAAATACTCTCCGTTCTTCTGCATAGTCCCTCCGTGGTTCTGGGGGTTTACTTCCTCTCTGGTGGAAGTAAAGATTCTTCCCCTTTGGAAAGGAAAATATCAAATGTCATAATTGAAATGCTGGTAGTGATGTGCTAAGTACAAAAAAAAAAAGAGGTCTCAGGTCAGTAGATGTGGGTTCAGAACAGCAGCACTCTCCCAACGACTGCTTCTTGCTGGGTGCAGAGAGGATATGAAATGGCATTTTTATCAGTCAGTGAAAGCTTGGTTTAATTGGCTGCAGTCAAGTTTCTGTGTTGTTCTGGGTAATCTGAATTAAACATCGGAATGACTGCATAGGTGGCTTTATCTTCCTTGAAGACATAGGGTGCTCAGTCAGACGGCAGCATCAGCTTTGAAGTTAAGTTATTCACAGCTCAGGGATTGATTCTGACATTAGCACCGTTTCCCTGCGCTCCTCGAAAACACATTCCCACCACCCCATTCTTTCAATTCCTGCTTTAGTATTAATTTTAAACACCTGCAATCTCATAGTAAAATAAAAAGAAAGGGGGGGGAGGGGGGGAGTGGGCAGGAAGGGGAGGAAAAACCCCAACCCAACCCAAAAAAAGCAACTCCCCTTGCACTCTGCAAAGGGAAGACTGGGAAATAAAATTAGGGGGTCTAGCAGGGAGTATGACTTCTTACAATCTCTCTACAAAGGGAAGACTGGAAAATAAAATTAGGGGGTTTGGCAGGGAATATGACTTTTTACAATCTCCCTACAAAGAGAAGATGGGAAAATAAAGAGCATAAAATTGGGGGGTTTAGCAGGGACTACGGCTTTCTGCAGGATGACTTCTTGCTCGTGTCTGTAAGCTTCCAGCTCTCGTGCCTAGAAGGTGAAGTCGTTTTGCCGTTTGTGTCTGTGAACAGGTTCTGTCCCTTCACTCCAGAGCTGGGCCAGAAATGCCACGTGGTAGGTAACACTGGAGGCTTAGCCACATTGAAACAAATATTTAGCTTGGACCTTGCAAACCCATTCTTATTAATGACACAGCTGCCTAATGGGTTAGAGTCACTTAAGTAGCCTTTGCTTTCAGCTGGCAGGTACAAGGGAGTTAAGTCAAATTTCCATCTCTCTTTTTTCCTCCTCTTCCCCCCCACCCCCTATTCCTTTCTTCCTTTTCTTTCAGTTGTTATTTTTTTTTTGTTTTGTTTTTAAAGGACTTTAAAAAGTCCTTTAAAAGGACTTTTGGGGGGGAGGAAGCATGGCTTTATCCTGAACTTTCTTCTTGTTTCTTTAAGGGACTTTTTGTGTGAGAAAGACTTGATGTCAGTGCACAAAAAAATGACTTTAAGATTTGCATTCTTTTGCCACAGGAATAAATGAACAAAGTTTGCAACTGAAAAGGCATTTTTACACCTTTTGTTGTTTAGGAACATAGAAATCCCATTATGCTTCATGCATAGCCCCGAGGAATGTGCAAACAAGTATTAGATCAATGGCATGTCTCTGCAGCTTCTTTTATCATGAGCATTTAAAACTGAATATTCAAACATTCATTCATATTTCAAACATCTGTCTCAAATAGTGCATTTGTGTTGGGAGTACTTTTTTTTTTCCCTCTTCATTGCCAATAGATAGGTTAAATGTAAAGCTCCTAAATGTTTTATAACTTGCAGATGCTTAGCTATGATCTGTAACAGTGTTGGCAGGGTTGGGGGGGTGGTGGTTTAATTGTTTTGGCTGGGTGGGTGCTTTTTTTTTTTATGCAACAAGAGTGGAAAATCAGCCAAATCAGCTTTAAAAGGTAGCCAGGCCAAAAGGGGGCAAGAAAAAACTCTCCCAATAAATAAATACTCACCTGAAAGAAGGTGTGTGAAGAGGTTGGTGTGTAATTCAGGGAGAACCCAGCTGAGCTTTAATCTGTAACAGTGGAGACTGTGTCGTTTATGGACACTGTTAAAGCATCTTTCCCCTCCCCGGGGTAATCCACACAAGGAGGATCATGCTCCCACTTAACTGTAATCACCGTGCACACTTTGACAATAGCCTTTATGGGTGCTGAGGTTGGTGGTTATCCAAGATGGATAACCAAGGTCTGATACCATACGGACTCATCCGTCCCATCACATCCTTGTTCTGGTGTGGGATTTGCAGAGGGGCTTGGTGGCTTAGCAGTGCAGTTTGTGCTCTCCTGCCATGTATCCCAATCACTGCTGTGCCCACCCTCAGCAGCAGTGCCTGTGGAACTTGGTTGGAACTGTCTTTCCTCCTTCAGTACATTGCTTTTGTCTCTCTGCTTCAAATACCCTTGGGAAAGGACACGGAAGCCAGATGTGTTTGGCCCAGAACATATTCATAAATGTCATGTTAGGGGAAGGTAAAGTGGTTGCTTCCTTGTCCAAATGAATCAGGTTCAACCTTTTTTTGGGGGGTGTGTGTGTGCAGAGATCCCCTCTTGAGTTTTGGGCTCCACTACCTGCTTTACCTAAACCGCTGACATCCCAGTCCTGAGAACCCCTGGTGCAGATCTGCTGCACAGCTGTAAAATGAAGCTGTCTTCTGTGGTGCTTCCCCAGTGCTTGAGGGGATGGGGTCAGCCTGTGAGCAGTGCATCTGTGCTGAGGCAAACATCCCCCTGCTGAAGAGAGAGGTTCAACATTAGAATTAAAAATGCAGTACTTTTTTTTGTTTCTTGTTCTTTTTTTCCCCCTTTTTTTCTGATGGTAAAAATATTCCCCAATGAGAGGAAAGCTTTTATTTATTATTAAAGTGTTCCTGGGTTTGGTGAGATTTTTCTTGCTGTCTCTCTGGTGTATAGACTATATACTAGAGCAGGGTAAGACAGGAAGATTCCAGTCCTTTAAAGACTTCATTCTGTGACTTTTGACTTTCAGTCATTAAACCTTCCCCCCGCCCCCCCCCCCCCCCCCCCCCCCCCCCCCCCCCCCCCCCCCCCCCCCCCCAACTTTTGTAGAGCTATGACTTTAAAAACCAATTAATAGCCAAACAAAGGCAATAAAAAGAGAATGCATCCCTTTAAATAAGGGGAGGGGGGGGCGAAAGAACTACTTTTTGTTGAGCACAGTATATTGCACTGAAACCTTTCTGGTTGATTTTGCTAAATTAACAAATTAACAGTGTCTTAACAAGGCCTCTCTTCTGGCAGTAATCTCCTGGGAACTAGATTTCCTCTTCTCTCCCCTCCCCCCCCCCCTGTTTTTTTTCCCTTTGTCAGGATGCTAATAATTGTTCTTGCGCCTCCTTAGATTGTCTGCGTCTTGTTTGCAGTTAAATTCGAGGAGCTGACTCTTTGTGGTTGCAATTACATCAGGATCTGAGCATCTGGCCTTCTTTGCTTTGCTGAAGTATGCTGGCAATATCCATCTTGCTTGTGGATTGCCTACACGTGTATTTTCACTTTTCAAACCAAAAGACAGTGTGGAGTGGTCCAGCAGAGATCTTAAATTTAACCTGTTCCTAATCTGTTTAAGATAGTCCTGAGGAGTAAGACTCACTTTAAACAAAACCATTGTTTGCTTAGCCTGTTGCTTTTGTTGGCTGAACTGATTGAAGACCTCAGATTGTGTTAAGCCAGTAAAACTGTGTGTCTAAACCAATCAGGCATGTGAAATGTGGTCCTCGTTGCCCAGTCTCCTTCTTTGAGGCAGTGGATGCAATCACAGGCTCACAGGATGTTAGGGGTTGGAATGGACCTCCAAAGATCATCAAGTCCAACCCCCCTGCCAGAGCAGGACCATAGAATCTAGCACAGGCCACACAGGAATGCATCCAGATGGGTCTTGAAAGCCTTCACAGAAGGAGACTCCACAACCTCCCTGGGGACCCTGTTCCAGTGCTCTGTGACCCTCACAGTGAAGAAATTCCTCCTCATGTTGAGGTGGAACCTCCTGTGCTGTAGTTTACATCCATTGCCCCTTGTCCTATCACAAGGTGCAACTGAGCAGAGCCTGTCCCTTTCCTCTTGACACCCAGCCCTCAGATATTTATAAGCATTTCTTAAGTTCAGGCTGGTGTGTGGAAGTGTTCATCTGTGGAGCTCGTGACCACCAGAGCTGGGTGGAAGTGAACCCTACTAAGATGTTTGTATTGAATGAAACACCTACATCAATTAAAACCAAAGAAAGAGACAAAATGAAGTTCATTGTTATTTTTATGGGAGTGAAGAAATGTTGGAGCTGTCTGTGTTGGCACTGACATGACCTCTTTACAAGGCACTGCAGTATTTTTCAGGGGATCAGGCATTTTTTCCCCTCCCAGAAGTCCAATCCTTGATTCATTTGCAGCCTTGCAGTAATCAAGACTTCAGTGTCCTGGACAGATTTTATTTGCCTTTTCTATAACTGAAATAGAACAGACAGGAAAAAAATACTGAAAGACCTTTAAGTGTGAACTGGTTGAGGAGGACTGAAGCCTCTAGGGAGTATGCTTTATTTGGCTGATGGAGGAAATTCTGGTTCCCTTTCAGTCCCTGCAGTAGAGTGGTCTTGTACTCCCTGTCTCTTCAAACACTTCATCTTCTTCCACATTTCTTCTGCTTCTTCCCTGTGTTGGTCCTGTCCCATGCTTCTAAGTTCTCCCACTCAGTGTTTCTCTCTGGTTTGCTCTCTCCCAGATGTGCCTCTCGCTGCCCATATTTTCTGCAGCCTTTTCACGTTGTGCTGGTACCAGAAGCAGCGGGATCTTGGGAGTGGCAACATCCTGAGCCTCGCCTCGCCTCTTCTGCCTGCTGCTTTGGGGAGCAGGGGAAGAGAAAATCCAGCTCAGCCCCTGTTGAGCCTTGCTGGAGACTGCTCTGTGCATATGGTGTTTTAAGAGTGCCATGCTGTCTCTCTCTTCCCCAAAGATTTACAACCTGGCCAAATGTGCTTTTTTTTTGGTGTGTTCTTTTCCCTTTTCCTCCTTCCCTCTTTTCTCCCTCTTTTCTCCCTCTTTTCTCCCTCTTTTCTCCCTCTTTTCTCCCTCTTTTCTCCCTCTTTTCTCCCTCTTTTCTCCCTCTTTTCTCCCTCTTTTCTCCCTCTTTTCTCCCTCTTTTCTCCCTCTTTTCTCCCTCTTTTCTCCCTCTTTTCTCCCTCTTTTCTCCCTCTTTTCTCCCTCTTTTCTCCCTCTTTTCTCCCTCTTTTCTCCCTCTTTTCTCCCTCTTTTCTCCCTCTTTTCTCCCTCTTTTCTCCCTCTTTTCTCCCTCTTTTCTCCCTCTTTTCTCCCTCTTTTCTCCCTCTTTTCTCCCTCTTTTCTCCCTCTTTTCTCCCTCTTTTCTCCCTCTTTTCTCCCTCTTTTCTCCCTCTTTTCTCCCTCTTTTCTCCCTCTTTTCTCCCTCTTTTCTCCCTCTTTTCTCCCTCTTTTCTCCCTCTTTTCTCCCTCTTTTCTCCCTCTTTTCTCCCTCTTTTCTCCCTCTTTTCTCCCTCTTTTCTCCCTCTTTTCTCCCTCTTTTCTCCCTCTTTTCTCCCTCTTTTCTCCCTCTTTTCTCCCTCTTTTCTCCCTCTTTTCTCCCTCTTTTCTCCCTCTTTTCTCCCTCTTTTCTCCCTCTTTTCTCCCTCTTTTCTCCCTCTTTTCTCCCTCTTTTCTCCCTCTTTTCTCCCTCTTTTCTCCCTCTTTTCTTTTCTCCCTCTTTTCTTTTCTCCCTCTTTTCTTTTCTCCCTCTTTTCTTTTCTCCCTCTTTTCTTTTCTCCCTCTTTTCTTTTCTCCCTCTTTTCTTTTCTCCCTCTTTTCTTTTCTCCCTCTTTTCTTTTCTCCCTCTTTTCTTTTCTCCCTCTTTTCTTTTCTCCCTCTTTTCTTTTCTCCCTCTTTTCTTTTCTCCCTCTTTTCTTTTCTCCCTCTTTTCTTTTCTCCCTCTTTTCTTTTCTCCCTCTTTTCTTTTCTCCCTCTTTTCTTTTCTCCCTCTTTTCTTTTCTCCCTCTTTTCTTTTCTCCCTCTTTTCTTTTCTCCCTCTTTTCTTTTCTCCCTCTTTTCTTTTCTCCCTCTTTTCTTTTCTCCCTCTTTTCTTTTCTCCCTCTTTTCTTTTCTCCCTCTTTTCTCCCTGCAAAATCTCTGTCAGCCGCAAAATCCCTCCACTGAAATAGAAGGGAGTGTACTGTTGGGAAGCTACCTGTGCCTTGAGGTGGTCAACAAGAGTTTGCCATTTTCTTAAAAGCAGATTAATCTCTCTCAGAAACTATCAAAAAGAGAAGGCAGAAATTTAGTCCAAGAGAGGTACCTGGTGTGAAATTTCAGTCCACAGTGTTGCAAAGCTATAAGTAATTGAAACCAGGGCTGGTGAAACATGTCATTGCTAGCTTTGTCTTCCGTCCTAGTTGATGCAAACAGAAACTGCTGCAATGTTTTTGGAAAGATACTCAAACCTTCTGCTTCAGGTTTTAAGGGATTAGGAAGACACCCGTGGTGGGAGGCAGATTATCTCACATCTGTCTCCTTCAAGGCTTCTTGTGTCTCTCTCAGAAACATCTGGTACAGGCTGTTGTCAGAGGAACATAAACTAATTTATATGTGCATGTGTTTTTTATAGCTCATTAGCATGGGCTGGTACTGGGGTTTTTGGGGTGAATTTTTGGTAAATGGGTACTATATATTTGGGTTCTTTTAAGGTGAATCCAAACCAATGGCTTGTCACAGCTTAGAACACTTGAAGTGTATTCCTAACTTGAAAATGATCTGGCCAAGCAATTAGTGATTTTTTTTTCTTTGACAGTTGTTTGGCATCTGAAACAAGCAATTTTTTTTTTTTTTTTGCTTCCAGGATGACTTAAACCAAGAAAAATTTGTCACAGCAAGGAGTTGCAAGCCATTTAATTTTGAAATGATTAAAATTACTTTCTTTTCTTAAAACTGAAACAATGAGCCAGCAGTGTGCCCAGGTGGCCAAGAAGGCCAAGGGCATCCTGGCCTGCCTCAAGAATAGTGTGGCCAGCAGGAGCAGGGAAGTCATTGTGCCCCTGTACTCAGTACTGGTTAGGCCACACCTTGAGTCCTGTGTCCAGTTCTGGGCTCCTCAGTTTAAGAAGGATATTGAGACTCTTGAACGTGTCCAGAGTAGGGCAACGAGGCTGGGGAGAGGCCTTGAGCACAGCCCTGTGAGGAGAGGCTGAGGGAGCTGGGGTTGCTTAGCCTGGAGAAGAGGAGGCTCAGGGGAGACCTTCTTGCTGTCTACAACTACCTTAAGGAAGCTTGTAGCCAGGAGGGAGCTGGTCTCTGCTCCCAGGCAACCAGCACCAGGATGAGAGGACACAGTCTCAAGCTGCACCAGGGGAAGTTTAGGCTGGAGGTGAGGAGAAAGTTCTTCCCAGACAGAGTTGTTAGCCATTGGGATGTGCTGCCCAGGGAGGTGGTGGAGTCCCCATCCCTGGAGGTGTTCAAGAGGGGACTGGACATGGCAGTTGGTGCCATGGTTTAGTCATGAGGTCTGTGATGACAGGTTGGACTTGCTGACCTTTGAGGTCTCTTCCAACCTTGTTGATTCTGTGATTCTGCTCTTGAACATATTTTAAGTGGGAAAATTATAGTAGAAGGTGACTTGAGGATCTCTGAGGTCGTTTTCAACCTGGTTGATTCTAGGATTCTGGGATTCAATTATTCAGTTCTAGGATTCGATGATTCTCCTGCTTTCCTTTTTCTTGCCAATGTTGGGATTCTCAGTCACATCACCTGGGCAAGGTGGTGACTTGTGACCTCCCTGCCCAGAGGCCACTTCATGTGCTGCAGTGGTCTCCGAGGACCTCTTACCATGTTACTGTGGTAGAAGGCAGGCACCTCATGGCCTTCCAGCTCTTCCCACTGCAGAAGCCCCTCCACTGGCACATCTTGGAGGAAATCAAAGTTCCACTTCTGCTGGGCCCCCTCCACGCTGCTGTGCAACACATGCTCAAAGTCCTGCTGCTCATGGTCTGTGGGGCCAAAGAGGTTCCTCTGGACCTGGGCTCTTCTCCCCAGCCTCTACTCCATCTTTTTCCTAGGGTGCTGCTCTGGGGTGAGTACCCATAAGCAGTGACTCCCTGCCAAGGATAGAAAGACCATGAGCCGCCCTTTGCACGTTCAGGTTAGTGAGCACTGCCTACTCCTTAAGGGGAGCGTGGCAGCAACCCTAGGTACTTCAGATCCTGCTACAGAAAACCTTGGCTTGTTTGGAATGAAATTTATCCCAGTCTTCAGTCCAGAATGAAAATTCCCTATAGGATGTGTCTATAGGACGGGGAAGATTAAAAAGGCCTCATTCACCTCTTTGGTCCATTCTTACAGATATGATTTAGGGGTGAACCTTGTAGAGTAGGGTTCTGGGTTGGACTTGGTGATCCTGAAGGTCTTTTCCAACCTGAATGTTTCTGCGATTCTGTGACTTTAAGAAATGTGATGGGTGACTAAGATCTTGAATGGTTTTTTGTTGTTGCTGGAAAAGCTAACAGTGGGCTAAAGTTGGTTGTGATCCTTTTGAAAGCCTCCTGGCTCTAATTTTGAATGTTCCATAGCCTGAAGCAGTGCCCATTAGAGATGCACCACCTCTGCTGGATGGGATAAACCCTTTGTTATGCTGAAGTGGAGCCCACCGCCTTCTAAATAAAGAGACTAATCAGGTAAGGCACAAGGGGCAGCTTCAAGAGGCAGAGGGGGCTCAGTGTGCTGGAGAGCAGGATGCAGTTGTGTGCTTTGGTGCTGGAAACACCTGGCATTAAAAATATCATTCATAGGCAGGACTCCCTCAACCAATGATGGAGCTGCCTATTGAGATTCAGAGCCTGCTGCTTCTGATCCCAGGGGAGCCAAAGGGCACCATGCAGAAGGAGAAGCAAGCAAGGCAGTGTCTCAGGTGAAAGCAGAGTTTTCATCTGGAGAGTTTTGTCACAGGTGATGGTGGAAGCACAACAAAGGCAGTATTGGGTGGCTTTGAAAATGTAGCCCCAGATGTGGCCTTCCAGTATCTGAAAGGGGGCTCCAAGAAGGCTGGGGAGGGACTTTTGAGGGTGTCAGGTGATAGGACTGGGGGGAATGGAAAAAAAAGAGAAGTGGGTAGATTCAGATTGGATGTTAGGAAGAAGTTTTTCACCATGAGGGCAGGGAGGCACTGGCACAGGTTGCCCAGGGAGGTGGTGGAAGCCTCATGCCTGAAGGTTTTGAAGGCCAGGCTGGATGTGGCTGTGAGCAAGCCGATCTAGTGTGAGGTGTCCCTGCCTATGGCAGGGGAGTTTGGAACTGGCTGATCCTTGAGGTCCCTTCCAACCCTAACAATTCTACGATTCTGTGCAGACCACAACTTAGTGCCAGGCCTTGCTGGCCCCGAGGATTGGAGGACTGCTGCCCTTTGTCTCAGGGTGGGTAGAAACCTCCATAGCCTCCAACTTTTGAATCTCTTTAACCATCTTAACTGATGGGCATCCCTGCTGTGCCTAAATGTACAAATCAAATGGAAGAAACAGTGAAGTTAGTTAGGCAGCTACTTCCCCCACTCTGCCTTTGTGCAGGGAAGTGGTAAAGACAATTATGAAAGCACAATCTGTGGCCCAGGAATTTCATAGTGAGAGGTGATTTTTTTTTTTTTTTTAAAAGAACCAAGATCTGCTCAGAGTTGGTTTTTCTTCCTTCCAGCTTTGAGTCTCCTATCTGAAAGGCCAATCTCTATTTGGACGAGGGAATCAAACTATTTAGTTAACGTAAACAGATGAGCTGAATTTGAAAGCGACTGAGGGAAGGGATGGAACATCTGAGGGCTACGTTGTCATTAGTTTTATTTTAGTTAAAATAATTGTACATGTTTAGTTTAGAATGGAGGTGGGGGGTGGGGGGGAGAGGGCTGGGGGGGGTGGGGTGGAAAAAAAGTACTTTGAAATATAATTACATTTAACAGTCTTGTAGCTTTGTACTTTGTGCTATAAATTGCATTCCCAGCTGGTTTTCATCTCCTGTAATTTAAATGAGTAAACCTTTTGTTCTTAAACTCACTTAGTTCCTCCTAATGCTGTTGATGGACATCCATTTCTACTGCTTCATTTTATGTTAATATTCAACAATGACATGCAGTTACCCCCCCGCCGGCCGCCACTCCACCTCCTTTGTTTCTGGAAGGCCTCTTTTTTTTTTCCCCCTCTCTCTCTCTTTTTTGTTGTTGTTTTTTGTTTTTTTTTTTTTTTTTTTTTCCCCTTCCTCCCTTGGTCTTTAGTTTTATAGAAGAATCCGAACTTCCTGTCCCTGCATCTAGCGGGAGTAAGGTTTCTGCATAAACTGCCACAAAATCCCCTTGGAAAGGGCGCTAGCCCCCAAGCAGGGAAGGTGGTGCTGGGCTGTCAGCTTCTTTTGTTCCTTTCTCAGATGGAGGCATGAGGTAGATGATGCTTTGTGGGCCAGAGTAAAGCTGTGCCAAGGGAATGCAAAAGCCCTAGGTGTGCCCAGGTAATTTAAAATGCTCACGCTGGCAGCTTTTCTGCATGAGTAAAGCTGCTTAATTAATGCGTTCTCTCCACTTTCTTCTCTTGACAAGTCGATTCGGATTGAAACGGTCTGTAATAAGCTTGTCATGGGTCTTGGGGACAAATAAACCCTCTTCTGGAGGTGGAAACAAATGAAGAGTCCATGCATTTTGTATTTCTCTCTGACCAGAATGGTTGGTGGCAGGTATGGCTGACTGACAGCCTTGGTTGGGCTATAGCACCCGCTGGCAGTTAGCTTCACGCTGGTGCCTAGAAAGTCAGGTGCAGGACTTGAGGTAGGAGAACTGGCATCTGTTGTGGCTTCTCTGCTTCTCTTTCTTTTACACAGGGAATCTGAGAAGAGGAAGAATGTAGTGGGTGCTGTCTCCCCCCTCCTCCCCTCGTCCAGAGAGAGCTGATTTTTAATTTGCTCAGCCTCCTGGTTTGACAGAAGTGCAACATGGAGGAGACCTGAGTCCAGGATCAACAAAAGGCAGCACTGGGCATTTCAGCCACTGCCTTTGAAACGGGCCTTGACAATAATGGAGTTGGGAAGCCCCACTGTTCAGCCTTCTTTATAGTGTTAATAACTGTCCAGAAAGAAGAGAAGCAAGAAATTGCTCAGATTTCATCTCTCAGATTTCATCTTGCATCTAGAGTGCCGCAACAAATCAAACTGAAATGGGCCCCTCCGTGGCTTCTGCACTACCACGCTGAGCTGCCCTGGGCCCCTGCTCCCCCCTGCTTTGCTGAAGGTTATAATACTGAGAGAGCACTCGAAGCAGGCTGGTTGGGGGGCAAACACATGTCCCTGTGAACTGTAGAAGTGTCCTGTGAAGGATGGAGTCTGCTCTGAAATCAGTAAGTTTATAGTCTTGCAAGTTGGAAGCTAAGGCAGGTCGCGGGTAAGGGTTGCTGCAGAATGAGGCCAGAAGAGAGGTTTGCTCTGCCTGGCTTTTCACCCTGCCAGTCCTCAGGGCCAGTGTTGCTTGCCTTGAATGTGCAGGGGCAGTTCTTGCTAAGGCATCGACATGAAAATGAGAGGTGGGCTTGGGGGAGGCAGAGTTCTTGGCCGGCCATCTCTTCCAGCCCAGGCTTTGGGGGAAGAGAGCCCTGCCAGTGGCAGCGATGTTTGGTCAGTGCTGCTAGCAAGAAAACATTTAACATGTGCAAATGCTTCAACACCACTAACAAGCATTGCTAATTCTTTTTTATGCTTTATAATATTAATGGAGTTTGGAGTTGCAGGGCTGATCCTTAGGGATGTGTTAAGAAGACTGCTGAAAGCCCAAGAGGGCAAACTCAGGTCTCATGTATTGACTTCCACTTTAATAACTGACAAGAGTTGCAAAAATATTTCACTTCAGGAGAAAAAAAAACCAACCCAAACCCCAAACAAACAATCAACAGTAAAATGCACAAAGGAGCTCTTTGATTTAAAGCAGGACAATCAAAAGAAGTTGCAGCTTATTGTGTTCATTCATCTCAGGTCTGCATAGGAGAAAAATTCTGGCACCTTCATTAATGTAAAGGCAGCCTGCATGAATAATGTCCACTCTCAATACACTGAAGCAGCTGGAATGCATTCTCATGTTGCAACAGACACTGCATGGTCTTCAGCAGTTTCCTTATTATCTTTTATAATTAGCAAATCAAATTTGTGTCTTTAATCCTCTTGCATCCAGGGATATTCCGTGCTCAGAAGGCTGGGAAGTATGCGCCAGCAGATTGGCTTGCCAGCTGGAATTCCCTAGGGCCCTGGGGGAAATGGCTGTGGAGCAGGGGTTTCAGGCTCCACGTCTCCCACTCGTGGTGCTGATGATTTGGAGCTGCAGTGTTCAGCATCCTTTCCCAAGAAGGGCAGAGAGAGAGAGAGAGAGAACACGTGCTGGTGTGTGCACATCTGGCATTAACATATAAAATTTGGGGCATATAAAGTTTCTTTCCCATACAGCTAAATTAAAAACCTGTGGCACAAGGTAAACTGACAAGTGCAAAAACTCCTTGGGTGGGAAAACTTTAAATGGTTACAAATGTCTCCTGCAAGCTGCTTCTGGAGGAATGTTACTGAGCTCTGCTGTCCCCAGGCTCACCCTTAGGCAGTGTCAGGGACAGCTGTCCTGTGGCCATGACTGGCAACGTTTTTGGAGGAGAGGTTTGCTGTGTGTGGTGCAGTGTGGTCATAACGATCACAGGCTCACAGGATGTTAGGGGTTGGAAAGGACCTCTGGAGATCTTCAAGTTCAACCCCCCTGCCCGAGCAGGACCATAGAATCCAGCACAAGTCTCACAGGAACACATCCAGATGGGGCTTGAAAGTCCTTACAGAAGGAGACTCCACAACCTCCCTGGGCAGCCTGTTCCAGTGCTCTGTGACCCTTACGGTAAAGAAGTTCCTCCTTGTGTTGAGGTGGAACCTCCTGTGCTGTAGTTTTCATCCATTGCTCCATGTCCTATCACAGGGTGCAAGTGAGCAGAGCCTCTCCCCTCTCTCTTGACCCCCAGCCCTCAGATATTTATAAACATTTGTTAAATCCCCTCTCAGTCTTCTCTTCTCCGGACTAAACAGGTCTCTCAGCCTCTCCTCAGAAGGCAGTGCTCCAGTCCCTTCAGCATGCTTGTAACCCTCCCTTGGACTCTCTCCAGCAGATCCCTGTCCCTCCTGAACTGGGGAGCCCAGAACTGGATGCAATATTCCAGGTGAAGTCTCACTAGGGCAGAGTAGAGGGGTGAGGAGAATCTCCCTTGATCTGCTGGACATGCTCTTCTTAGTGCGCCTCACTACGTATCTGAGAGACTGAGAATTTATGGGAAGCCATTACAAGAGGTAATGGATTCAAACTGAAAGAAGCTTGATTTACATGAGACATTAGGAAGAAATTCTTCCCCAGGAGGGTGGTGAGGCACTGGAACAGGTTGCCCAGAGATGTTGCCCAAACCTGGAAGTGTTCAACGACAGACTGGATGGGGACTTGAGCAGCTTGGTCTGGTAGGAGGTGTCCTTGACTGTGGCAGGGGGTTGGAACTAGAAGATCTCAAAGGTCCCTTCCAATCCAAACCAGTCTATGATTCTATGTAATGTCCTGTTCTGGTCATGAAGATAACAGTGTTGCAGCAAGCGTGGGGTAGGGTCCAGCAGTTGTGGAAGCTGAGGAGTGGACAGCCACAGCTTGCTGCACTGCTGGGTAAAGTGGTGCATGCTGGTATCTATTGACTTGCAGGCACATTATGTCTGTTTTGGGCAACATGTTTCACATTTGAATTTGTAGATCATAGAATGTCTCAGCTGGGGTAATGCACTGGACTCTCCTCTCTGGAGACCTTGTTTCTGACTTAATTTGGTGTACTTATTCATTACTGGAGCAAGATGTGGCCTCAATAACATAGGCTCTTTCTGCATGGCACTGAGGCAGGTCCACAGTGATGCAGCTGGTCATCTGAGCTGCTGTGCTGCCTGCCCTTAGATTACTTGGCACTATAAGCTTTGTGGTGGAGGATGGAAAAATAGTAGTGAGGAGCTTGCCTTCCAGGGTGCTACTGGCTCACACCATCACTTCAATGCAATAGGAGCTGGAGTACCCAGAATTTCTGCAACAGCAGGTCTCCCCTAAGGTGTGAACACCTTGTTTGCTCCAGATCCTGTGGAAGACACCAAGCCTGATTGCTAATGTTGAAAAGAAAAGGCCTTGTGGTAGTTTTAGGCTGTGCCTAAGAAATCTTTCACAGGTTGAGTAGAAAAGTAGCAGAATGTAAATAAATTACCATTGGATGTAAAAGGGAAAGTAAGGATAAGGTCTAAAGGATCCTGCTGGTCTGAAAACCAACATGAAGTTAGTTGTGTAAACTAACTCTTCTCTCTTTTTCCACTTCTTCCCTCTAGCTGGTACTTCTGCTGGCTTGCTGACCTTGGCTGCATTTCTTTGTTGTGGCTAAGTACTAACAGCTAACTCTCTTTAGGCTGAAGGTTAGGAAGCAGTTCTTTCTAGAAAGAGAGATTGGCCATTGGGGTGTGCTGCCCAGGGAGGTGGTGGAGTCACCATCACTGGAGGTGTTTAGGAAGAGACTGGATGGGGTGCTTGGTGCCATGGTTTAGTTGATTAGATGGTGTTGGGTGATAGGTTGGACTCGATGATCTCAAAGGTCTCTTCCACCCTGTTCTGTTCTGTTCTGTTCTATTCTATTCTATTCTATTCCTGTGTACATGGGAGAAAGGGGGTGGGGGAAGAGGAGAAAGCTGTTTCCAACCCCCTGGTTTTGTCTGGGGGGCAGTTTCTTCAATACATGTAGATATTGTACATTTTGTACATATTCATTGCATTCCATATTTGTAGATTTTAGTGTGCTTGTAAATACAGCCTCATTTGCTTCCACCTGAGCTACTCTGGCAGTTTTCTTTTGGGGGGTAATTTCAACCCCACCACAGGCGTGTGGAGTACATTGTGAACCGCAGATAAAGCGAAGCAGCACTGCTGAAGAAGATGACCACCTGCATGTCCCCAACACTAATGCTATTTAGGTGGGGGAAAGTTTGAGCAGTCTGCTTCTGGCCTTGGGTTCCTGTTTAGACTGACATTTGCCTGCAGCCTATCTTGTGTTCAAAGAGCAATGCAACTTCTCTCATAATGCCCATACTTGTTCTGTCTCGGTGCTGGCCTCTTGTTGGCCCTTGTCCCTGCTGCGTCACCACGCAAGGGTGACATCTCTATTAATATCTTTGTTGATTGCATTAAGCAGCCCTGCCATTTATAGTACCCGTGTTGCAAATACACACTGGCACTTAGAAAGCCATGTTATGGCTGTGGAGACCCCAGTGATCAATAGCTTTTAGATTACTGTGTCACTAAACAGCAGGCTGAGGCGTGGAAGGGCAGCGTTACTTTAGGGGTGAGAGATTTTTAGCAAAGAAATCAATACAGGGCTGATTGGTTTCCAGTTCAATTAATCCCAAGAAACATGGAGCCTGGGGAAACCATGCCATTCAGACCTGGGAATAAACAACAGAGGCTTGCTTTCATTTGGGTATTTGGGTCAGTACTCTTGAAAATGGTGAAGGGGACAGAGCCAGGCTCTGCTCAGTGATGTCCAATGACAGGTCAAGGGGCAATGGGTATAAGCTGGGGCATGGGAGGTTCCATGGGAACATATGGAAAAAGTTTTTCACTCTGAGGGTGACAGAGTCCTAGAACAGGCTGCCCAGAAAGGTTGTGGAGTCTGTTTAACAAGAGACTTTCAAAGCCTGTCTGGATTTTTTTCCTGTGTGACCTGCTCTAGGTGATCCTGCTCTGGCAGTGGGGGTTGGACTAGATGGTCTTTCAAAGTCCCTTCCAACCCTTAACATTCTGTGGAAGCCATTGGGCAGGACTGGAAATGGAGAAACTGGGCTCTACTTTGGTGCTCCTAGAAACTGTTTCTCCATGTCTTCCACAGCTTCCTTTTGGTGCTAACACCCTTTCCTCTGGCTCTGCACAGGCAAAACCTTCAGCACACTAGGGCTGGCTGGTGTGATTCCCAGTTGGAGCCTTTATGGGGCTAACAGAAATGTAAGCACTTGCAAACATGCAGGAAGGTGATTTTGCTCTCAAAATGACTTTCTTGTTAATGCTCAAGAGGCCATGTGCTAAACGATGGTTAGTAGGCTGTCAGGTGCAGCAGTGTGCTGGTTGGCTTATATGCCATGATGCTGCCAGGGATGTGTATGCTCCTGCCTCCCAAGGAGGCTGCTGTGACATCTTGTGTGTGTGGACATCTTTGCACAGCCTGGACAGGCTATGCCGGTGTGCAAGAGTGCCTGGAGCAAACTGCTTCCTATGGTACTGCTGCTTCTCCCTGCTGTCTGGCCTCGTCCTGGCACACATGCCTGGAGACCTGGGGTTGGCACCTTCTCACCTGTGCTTTGGGAGTGGGGACTGTGCCAAAGGAGCTTTCTGGAAGTCTTCTAGCACTTCAGGGATTTTGGAGTCTTCACTCTCAGGGGACACTACTGTGTGAGCTTGAGGTGCCTTCAGCTGGTTTTTGTTCCAGTCCTAGAGCTGCCTTCTGCTCTGCAATGAATGCTCCCAAAAGGTCTATTGTGAGTCTGCTTCAAGTACAATTTGGTGCAAATTGACTACCTGCTACTTCTAGGATATTGTGGACAGGGGGCTGAAGTTCCCTGGTGTTTTGCTGGAGGGCTGGTTTTCTACCTACTGGATTACTGGAGCCCTGCTTTTATCTTGGGATGGGCTGCCAAGCTGGGAAGTCCTGGAAGGCTGCCACTGGAGATGTAGAAGTTGTGCAGGACATTTCCTGCAACTGTAGCACAGCTCAGCAGCTGAGTGCTGAGTCCCATTCATGCAGGAACTGAGGGACTCTAGGGACATGTTACCTAAAGAGGACTGGTTTGGAAAAAACATTACTGAAGGAGTGAAAGGGACTTGAGTGTTGTCTTCTTGTGTACCTTTGGTCCTCTTTGTCCAAAATGGAGAAGCAAGCTGGTTGTTCTAGTCTGACTTCTGCATCTCTGCTGGGAAAAGGTAGTTTCATGATGGTGATAGTACATTGGTCTAAGGTTTGGAAGACCTGGAGTTAAGTCCTTTTCTTGGCCTGGATACATGTATGACTGCTACCTATATCACCTGGCCTGGCTGTGCTGTGTGTGCTAAGTGGAGAAATCATAGAATCATAGAATTATTGGGGTTGGAAGGGACTTCAAGGGACTTCAGTTGCAATGACCCTGCCATGGGCAAGGACTCCTCACACTAGATCAGGTTGCTCAGAGCCACATCCAGCCTGGCCTTAAAACCCTCCAGGGCTGAGGCTTCCACCACCTTCCTGGGCAACCTGTTCCAGTGTCAAATAATATTCCCTTGCCTCCAAAGAACACAGGGTAGTTGTTTTGTGGCACTGAGATAAGGGAAGCTGTGTAAGTGTTGAAGACAAGTAGATATTCTCCCACTGAATTCAGTGGCAGAACTTTTAATAGGAAGCAAGATCCGGGCCCCATCTGATAAAGCATTTCATCTGGGTTGCATATGGAGGCAGGAATTAAAGGACCCATCTAAGGATCTCCCCTCTGGAGTACGTCTATAAAAGCCCCTCTGTAGTTGTGTTCAAAGCTCACAGTAATGCCAGTCTCCTCAGGACAATTCACTTAGATCATCCAGAAACTCTTTCTTGTCTGAGCCCTGATGCTCTCCCCCAGTGGAAGAATGTGGTTGAAACTCCCATGCAGGGAAGGCTGGAGATTTGTTTTTTATTTGAACCCAAAATATTAACAAATTGGACACACGTGCTTCCAGACTAGAGCCTGCTCTCATTTAAGCCAGTGCAGAACTCTCCTTGATCCCAGCAGGATCAAGCTCTTGTGAATATTGCTTGTACCTTTTTAGGATATCTGCCTCTAAATGAAACAGACAGCAACAAACTCTTTCTGGAGTTATCCTCCTTGACGGATTTGCAGCCAGAGACGTCTGCAGATCCTCCCACTTGGGGACAGGGGAGTTCAGAGTCTGAATTGCTGGATGAAAGACCTAGGGCAGGTATTGTGCCTTCTCTTGCAGGGCAGTGTTCAGCATATGAAAGTCAGAATCACAGAATTACCAAGGTTGGAAGAGACCTCAAAGATCATCGAGTCCAACCTGTCACCACAGACCTCATGACTAAACCATGGCACCAAGTGCCACGTCCAGTCCCCTCTTGAACACCTCCAGGGATGGGGACTCCACCACCTCCCTGGGCAGCACATTCCAATGGCTAACAACTCTCTCAGTGAAGAACTTTCTTCTCACCTCCAGCCTAAACTTCCCCTGGCACAGTTTGAGACTGTCCTCTTGTCCTGGTGCTGGTTGCCTGGGAGAAGAGACCAACCCCCTCCTGGCCCCAACCACTCTTCAGGTAGTTGTAGACAGCAATAAGGTCTCCCCTGAGCCTCCTCTTCTCCAGGCTAAACAATCCCAGCTCCCACAGCCTCAATGCTGTGGCAGCATTTGGTATTTGAACATTTTAATGCTCTTATGATCAGGAGCACTTACCCTCGTTCCAGCCAGGGTAATGCTTCTGTTCACGTGGGTGTGATTTTCTTCCTCTTCGTGCTGCAGTACTGCCAGGTGAGGACTGCACGTGTAGGAAGCCATTCAGCAGAAACATATGCCTTGAATATGTTCCAGTCACTTGTAAGTCACTTGATCAGTGTGCAGGATTTGTGTCCCCTCTGCAACTTTGCCCTAAATTCATATTCATCAACGGAGGTTGCTCAGTGCTTAATGGGACACTTAATGGGGCACTGAGTGAAGGGGAAGGACAATAGGAAAACAGGGTGAAGAATGAGGACAAATGTAGATGAACTTCCTCAAACAGGCACAAAATGCTCATTCCTGAATAAAAAATGTGAAAAGGTCAAGTGCCCCCAGAGGTTTCTATTGTGACAGGCACTTAACCCCTTCACTCCTGGTTATCTGCTTCAGCTGCTGGGCCACTCAGTGCACAAGTGCCATTAGCATCAGTGGAATGTGGGGCCTGGGAGCCTCGCTGGATAAGGCTGGGTGAGACCCACCTGCCTTCTAGGCAGCATGCACTGGGGGAGCAGGAAATAATCCTTGTGGACACTGACCTTGTCAGTAGCTGTGTCTAGAGATAATTATTTCCTAATGTCTAACCTTTTCATGGTCAATTGCTCCAGTATATTAGGCAGAATTGGGATTTCCCTCTGTCTTCAGACACACACAAGTTCCTGTCCTTCCCACTTTAAGGGCATAACTTAGCAAGGGCACGGACAAGCCAGTGCTCTCTGAACAAATATTGCTCCTGTTTTGCTTCAAGGGAAATGAGGTTTGCTGCTCTCCCTTCCCATTAAGCCAAAGGGGTGTGGGATAGATGTCCACTCCCATGGTTTTTTGGCGAGCAGGCATTTCCCTTTAAGAATCCAATACTAATCAGGCAACTGTCAGTGTTTAGCAATCTTCTGCTCCAGCAGATTTCTTCCTTGTTGACTGACTTTGGCTTACCTTTTCCTAGCTTGTGACGCTTCAGTGTGTGCCCCTTGACACATCACCAAGGCATCTGAAGAGGCAAGATCAGCAGAGTATGTCAGGACAGCCGTGTTGAAGGCATCAGGTCTGAGATCGTTGGGAACGTCAGAATGAGCAGCCAGGGGTGAAGACAGTTCTTTTGCATGACCCCATGAGCCCACCCTGCTCTTGTCTGAAGTGCACCCCACAAAGGCTGAGAAGATGACTGAGAGGGGATTTAATAAATGTTTATCAATATCTGAGGGCTGGGGGTCAAGAGGGAGGGGACAGGCTCTGCTCACTTGCACCCTGTGACAGGACAAGCGGCAGGGGATAGAAACTACATCACAGGAAGTTCCACCTCAATGTGAGGAAGAACGTCTTCACTGTGAGGGTCACAGAGCACTGGAACAGGCTGCCCAGAGAGGTTGTGGAGTCATCTTCTCTGGAGACTTTCAAGCCCCATCTGGATGTGTTCCTGTGCGACCTGTGCTGGATTCTATGGTCCTGCTCTGGCAGGAGGGTTGGATTCGATGATCTCCGGAGGTCCCTTCCAACCCCTAACATTCTGTGATGCCGTAAAAACAGCTTGGTAGTTAGGACTTTTGTGTAGAGCGTGAGGGAGGACACTATTCCTCCTCCTTCACCTACTCCTCCTCGCTTCTCTGCGTTCCAGCCTCGTTCAGCAGCGTCTTGGGCAAGCCACCCGGAATCCTTGCGTTCGAGCCCGTCCCTTTTGGGAACAGCCTCAAGTCGCTCATCCAACGCCTTGGCGACAGCTCGTGTGGACCGGGCTGAGCAAAACAATGACACAAAGCCAGCGAGTGCTGCTGAGCAGGCTTCAGAGCCAATATTTTTACAGCCTGTTTCTTGTTTTTGCAACAGTATGTAATTGGCTTGGAAAAAAAAAAAGAAGGCAAAACTGGGTCAATTTGCTGTCGGGCTTTGTGAGACTCTTTAGCTAAACCTCCAGACTTTAGCTACAAGTTCATTTGAGCCAGACTGAGGGAAGAAAAGGAAGAAAATCTATATTAATATACCCAGAGTCTCACGTGAGAAACTTGTAGGCAGTGATTTGGGATCCAGAGGCAGACTCCCCTTCCTGAGACTAAATTCAAAGCCGGGCTTTCAAGGCAAAGCTTGCACGCGCGTGTGCCCTGATCTTTAATTAGGCAAAACTCCCACTGACATCAAGAGGAGCTTGACTTGAATAAGAGCTGCAGGATCAGGTCCATAATTTGGTACCTGGGATTTGATTAAGCAGCTAAATTACTAGAATGCTTTCCCCAGGGGTATAATTGCCTAATTAATTTTTAAAATAGCTAAGTTCAGCGCGGAATGTGGCGCACCTCGTGCCACGTGAGGTGCGTGCCGCTGGAGCCGAGCTGATGGAGCCGTTGGCAAGAAGAGCCCGGGGAGTTTATTTTTCAGTTCTGGGCCACTGTTTGTTTAAAGTTCCAAAATAGCCACCACTGTGTTTAAAATCTCATGTTTCAGAAAATATGCCCTTGTAATAGGCTTGTGGTCTCGTTGGGCTATTAGCGTTGTTGTGGCCTTCCAGTATCTGAAGGGGGGGCCAACAAGAAAGCTGGGGAGGGACTTTTGAGGCTGTCAGGGAGTGATAGGACTGGGGGGGATGGAGCAAGACTAGAAATGGGCAGATTCAGATTGGATGTCAGGAAGTTCTTCCCCACGAGGGTGGTGAGACACTGGCACAGGTTGCCCAGGGAGGTGGTGGAAGCCTCATGCCTGGAGGTTTTTGCAGCCAGGCTGGATGTGGCTGTGAGCAACCCGCTGTAGTGTGAGGTGTCCCTGCCCATGGCAGGGGGGTTTGGAACTGGCTGATCCTTGAGGTCCCTTCCAACCTTGGCAAACCTATGATTCTATTTAAAATGTATTTTAAAGGTTAGTGCCTCTGCTGCATCCTGATTCTTGAGTGCTGGCTGCTGTGATTCATTCTGCAGGTGGGAAAACGCTCTGAAAGCTGGGGATGAACTTACTCTCTAACAGGTTTTTAAAGTCTGATGCTTTGAAAAGATTGGGTTTTTCCCCCCTTCTCTTTTTTGTCTTAGCAATGATCTTATTTCTGCTGTTTCTGGTGCCCAAGCATAAGGCCTGTGGTGGGTAGATTTCTATCTATATTAAAATAAGTGCATATTGTTTGCTTTTTTTTTGCTGAGATTCCAGCCTGACACTGATGTATTTGCTGCAGGAGGGTTTGCTTTCACCACTGAAAGCCTTCTTTTTTAACGTGTTTGTTTATTTTGGTTGGGTTTTCAGTAGAAACCTTCTCATGTAAAAGGAATAGAGAGATCACATCACGGGGTTTTAAGTGCAAAAACGACTGCAGAAGGAGCTGCAATGCCAAAAAGTAGGAGCTGTTCTCCCTAAATGAGTACATGTATGCCTGGGTGTGTTTGTGTGTGTGTGTGTCTGTGTATAGAGACATAAATAATTAGGCTTGTAGTTGCCATAATGCCTACTCATGCTGTTGACAGTTACTTAATAATGCTCCTTCTCCCATTCTCTCCAGCTGAATTCTTAAGGCATTACCATGGGAATTTTCCCTTTCTGGGGATTGTAACAGAGCTCTAGGACTAGCTGTGTGTTTTTTTTTTTTTCCCCCCTTCTTTGTGATGTGTTTCTTGACTGGCTGGAGTGGCCCTTATTCAGCAACTCCATCCGAGCATCTCCTGCAGAGAATGAAACCATCGGCTGCCCTCTAAGAAGCGCTCCGGGCTGCAGCAGCTCCTGTTGGGGAATCTTGTGTCCTCGGTGAGTCTTTCAGGGTGATGGGATGTTGGGTTTTAACGTGCCTCAAAGCATGGCTAGGAGTTTAAATTCCAGCATATCACCCTGTGAAGTGGGATACAGTCAAACGTGCTCTTCAGAGAGTGAGGCTTGAAGCCTCATGCAACCTTTTCAAGGCTCTGTGAACACTTGATAGGCAAGCAAGATGTGACTCTGAGACTGCAGCCCCAGTCTGAAATTGGCTGAGGTCTGCAGTCTTGCTATCTTTCAAAATGATAGCTTCCCCCACCCCCCCCCTTTTCCTGTTCTGCTTGTGTCAGAACCTTACCCACAAAATAAGCATCCCTCTACCCTTGAAATTAGGAATTGGCTCCACCCAAAGAGATGAGATGGCTTTAAAGATGGGAAGACTGCCTTTTATGTTTAAATTGAAGCCCTTTTGAAGGCTGTCCTGCCATCTTGGTTTGCCAACTTTTTCTTTTGCATTCAGCTCATGTTTTGAAGACTTCCTGTGAGGCTTAGAGAAAGGAACAGAAGCTTTCAGCTTTTGTTTAGGAAGAAAAAGAGTTAACTGCCTGTCTTGCAGCCTTAAATGAAAATAGGCAGTCCTGCACCCTTGAAATTAGGAATTGGGTCCACCCAGAAAGATGAGATGGTTTTAAAGATGGGGAGACTGACCCTTTTGAAGGGGGTCCTGCCATCTTGGTTTGCCAACTTCTCTTTTGCATTCAGCTCATGTTTTTAAGGGCTTTCTGTGAGGGTTATAGAAAGGAAGAGAAGTTGTCAGCTTTTGTTTAAAAAGAAAATAGTTAACTGTGCCTGCCTTGCAACCTTTTGTTTTCTGCTGCTCAAGTTTTCTGCTGCACCATGATTTATTGTCAGTAGTGATGGCTGTTGTCTAGAAGGGATGACTACTGGTTTGGGATCCTCTGGGTTTTAAATGCAATTTGGTGACGTCTTGGGTTCCACCCTCCCCATCCCCCTTATTGAGTCCCGGATCTTGGTAAAACTGAGGAGACCTCTTGGGTATGGAAACACAGAAGGTAAGAAGAGAGTGCAAAATCTGTTCATGACAATTCAGGCTGCAACTTGTCTCCCAAAGCTGCAAGAAGCATCACACCCCTTCTCTCAGTGGCACTCTGCCCTCCTCTAGCGGTGGCTGGACCACAGAGAGCCTCTCACAGCTCCTGGCAGAGGTGGCTCTCTGTCCCGGGGTGAGGTGACTCCGGCTCTTGGATCTGACGGTTTGGAGCGGCGTCTCTGTTGTCAGGGATCTTCTGCTGGGGGAAGTTTCCAATTCCCTCAGATTCATCTGAGATTTCACCTTCTGCCTTGATTTTTTTTTTTCTTTCCCCCCCCCCTTGGACAATGCCAGCAGTTCTTTGTCAGTGTGTGTCACTTGGAGCCAGAGAGATGTGATGGTGGAAGTCTGACAGCTCCTATTAGCCACGCTTAGTTTTAGTCTGGCTTTCTAAAGTATGGAACCAGCAAAGAACAAACACCAAGATTGGGGGTTTTTATTTTTGTCTTTTTTTTTTTTTAACCTTCTGCCTCTCTTTTTAAAGCACAAACAAGGGGAGAAGACCCAAGTTTCAGTTTCTCCTCAGATTTACAGTCTTCTGTCTGTAATTGTGGATGCTTGAAAAATCAAGAGTAAGTCCACAAAGGGGAGATTTCTGTGTAGCTCATTCTCCTTATTGTCTTGGCTCACTTGACCCTGTTGGGGATGTGCCCTTTCATTGTGTGCTGCTGTTGGGCCTGTGAGAGCAAACAAAGGGAAATGAGCTCTGTATAAGCCCATGGTTTGATCAGGGACCAGCTGAATTGGCTGGACCAGCCCTTGACTCAGTGTGGCTACATAAGGATGCAGCTCTAATGTGCCAGTGTCTGACTTTAGCCAAGAGCATGGCTTGCCTTCAGGAGGGTGTAGGCAGTGGTGGAGGTGCTTTCCTCTGAGTGACTGAAGAATGAGTACAGCCTTGCCGGTCTTGAGGGGAGGAAAAACAAAAAGGACCTAAAAACTTTTAAGAGCTGCTGAATTACATCCCACTGCAGCAGCAGGGCAAGGGATGGTTTCTCCTGTGATCTCTCTCACAGGGCAGAAAGCAAAAAGGTGCAGTCCAGTGGTCCCCACCCCAGGCTCTGGTGTGCTGTGTTGTTACCCCCTGTTTTACATTCAGGGAAGCGGAGATGCAATTAAAATCATGCAGAGCAGAAGTGGCAGGACTGGATCTGGAGTGAGGGTTCTGCCTTCCAGTGCACTGGACTCTTTGAGTCTTAAGTCACAAAGAGCCAGCTCCAGGAGGGTCTCTCTCTCAAACCCCTCAGGGCCTTCAAATGGCTGCCCTGGAGTGGCTTGTTCCCTTCTAACTGGCCCTCCTTTCTCCTGCCTCTTTGTAAAACCTCAATGTTTTACCCTACTCAGTGAAGGCATCCTTGTTAAATAGCATTAATGTCTCCTGAGGCTTGAGCTTTGGGGGGTTTTGGCTGAACTTTTTTGGCTAAGCCTAGGTGAAATGTTTGATTTATGATGTTTGGATTTTGCTACTGTGTTTTCTTCTCCCTCAGATGATTTTTACACTGCAGAAATGCTGGGAGGAGCAAGAATGCCACAGATGACTGTGGGGAAAATGTTTAGAGTGGTGCCTGAAAATGGGGGCCTCATTCTGCTTTTGTTTCTTTAGCATTGCAACCTAGGAGAAGGGTTAATGCAAGAACAGAAGTGAGGTAAAGCTCCATGATGTGTTTAGGGCCTGTCATGATCTAGTGAGCATAGTGGAGGTCCTTGGATGAATCCTGTGCCACCAGCTGAACTCATCCCAGCCAGCTCAGCAGACCCAGATGGGGCAGGTTAGTTGGGTTGGGGTTAAAGTGTTTTGTAATGCACTGCTTTTCTTTCTTTCCCCCCCACAAGTTTCAGGTTTTGGGAGGCTTTTAAGAGCTTTAGTGGTCTTCAGAAGTAAAAAAACCCAAACAAACAAACCAACTCCCCACCCCCCCCAACCCCAACCACCACCAAACCAACCAACTCAACCCAACAAAAGCCAAAGGTTCCCCTCTGCAAGAAAGAAACCAACCAAACAACCCAAACAAACAACAAACTGAACCCAGGCAAACAAAAGAAACCCCAGAATCAAACAAACAAAGCCCTCAACTCAAAACAGAGTGAAGGTTTGAAGCCAAAATACAGACAGATCTGTTTGTCAGAACATTCATGGTGGGTGGGTTTTGGTGTGAGGTTTGGGCAACACTGTCAACTGTCAAATGTCACATGTCTTCAAGCTACACTCTTCCTCAGCTAGCTTGGTAATGCTTGTTTTGCTAGCTTTTGGATGGAACTGAGTCCATACCTTTTGAGTCCCTGAAACCACCACCAAGCGAGCCAAAATTGTCTGGGCTATCTGGTTCCTAAACTACCTGTGGTCACACTACCTCACCATCCTGTATGGATGTGTAGGGATTTGGGCTTGGCTGCATCAGTCTCTTTGAGGAGAGCAAAAGGGAGGCTTAATTCTCCTGCAGAAAGCTTCCTCTGCTTCACATCTGTATCAGCTTCAGTGAATTCAGATCTCTTTCCTTTTCTTGTCTGGAGAGGGTGGAGAGAGGGTTTAAACTGAAGACACAGGGAGTATGGAGCAGGAGCAGGGAAGTCATTCTGCCCCTGTACTCAGCACTGGTTAGGCCACACCTTGAGTCCTGTGTCCAGTTCTGGGGCTCTCAGTTCAGGAAAGATGTTGAGTTGCTGGAAGGTGTCCAGAGAAGGGCAACAAAGCTGGGGAGGGGTCTGGCGCACAGCCCTGTGAGGAGAGGCTGAGTGAGTTGGGGTTGCTTAGCCTGGAGAAGAGAAGGCTCAGGGGAGACCTTCTTGCTCTCTCCAACTACCTGAAGGGAGGTTGTAGCCAGGAGGGGGTTGGTCTCTTCTCCCAAGCAAGCAGCACCAGAACAAGAGAACACAGTCTCAAGCTGCACCAGGGGAGGTATAGGCTGGAGGTGAGGAAGAAGTTCATAATTGAAAGAGAGACTGGCCATTGGAATGTGCTGTCCAGGGAGGTGGTGGAGTCACCATCACTGGAGGTGTTTAAGAGGAGACTAGATGGGGTGCTTGGTGCCATGCTTTAGTTGATTAGATGGTATTGAATGATAGGTTGGACTCGATGATCTCAAAGGTCTTTTCCCACCTGGTTGATTTGCTTCTCTCCTCTGGCAGTGCTGGGAAGTTTTTTTTAAGCCCCAGGCAAAAACTAAGTATCAGTATAGTTCAGTCTGATTGTCTGGAGTGTTTGAGGAGCTTCATTTTTGTCTTAAAGCAGTTTAAGACCCTGGAGAGCAATACAAATCTCATTCTTCTTCTTATGGAGTAAAACATGAGCAAATATGTATTGTTGCTGCATTCTAATAGTTTTTTTTAACCATCCTTTACCCCACTATAAAATACTTTGCAGTCTGATTACTCCTTGGAGTGCAGAGAAAGTTGTGTTTTTAAAGTTGTGACCACCTTCTCTGATCATCCCTTCAAAACAGGCAACAGGAGTTTCCTCAGATGGATGAATCTCAATGGGTGAATCTGTTTAGCTTTGCTAAACAATTTGCTTTGTCTTCATTGAAAAACTGCAGGCATGGATCTCGTCTGTGGAGAATGACTTCCAGTCTGGTCAAGGCTGTGTTTAACTTCAGTTTCTGGGAGGTTTTTGCTAGGCTGGGAAACACTGTTACCACAGTTTGTTTCTCACGAACCTATGCTTTGGTAAGCTAGACAGTGATCTCTCCCTAAAATCCATCTCCACATCCCACAAGGTGTTTAAAAACCATGCAAATGTGGCACTTTGGGACATAGTTTAATGGCCATGGTGGTGGTAGGTTGATGGTTGGACTCATTGATGGTGGTGGGTTGATGGTTGGACTCATTGATCTTAGAGGTCTTTTCCAGCCCAAGCAGTTCTGTGCATCTCTTGATTGAGTGACTGTACTCTCAGCTGCTCCCAATTTAAAGAGGTATAGTCTGTTACTACCCCTCTGCTATGCTCTGTGGTTTGCCTTTAAATGCCTTTGGGGATCTGAGTACCTGGGAGGGTTCCTGAGTTAATAAATGTGTTACATAATAAAGCCCAGCAGAGAGACTTCTTCAGCAGTATCTGGGTGTACCAGTGAAGAAATGGAGAGCAGATCCTGTCGGTCTCTCCCCTTGCTTAGCCAGCTGGGGGCATGGGAGATGCTTTAAAGACCCACTGTGGCAAAATCATCAGCAGATTTCCTTTATAAATACATTGATGGTGAAAATCAGTGGCCCTTCCATGTTATATTTGTTGTTGTTGGGTGTTTTTTTTTTTCAATCCCCTGAAAAATGCTGCTGCCTCCTCCTTGAAAGCACTGAGAGATCCCCAAAGCTTGCCAGACAGACAAGCTCAGGCAGCTCTCAAAGGATGTTGCTGCTTTTCCCTCTAACCTCTAACAGTCTCTACCTTTCCTCTGTTCTTTTTTCTTTCTTTGCCAGTAAGGCGCTGTGTGCAGTCTTCTGTGAACCTTTGTGGGCCAGATTTCTCCCAGGTGCCTTTTTTCCTCCTCAGTAGCTGCAGAAGAGGCAGTGGATCTGAGGAGGAGATGTGTTTTATGATTTATGACACTTTATAAAGTGCATTTCACAGCAGGATTGACAGAGCTGGAGGCTGAAGTCCACCCAGGACCAGTGATGCAGAGGCAGGTAGGGGATGGATCTGCCCCCCCTGGTGACTATTCCTTGTGCCTCAGAGCCACCCATGGGCTGAGTGGGGACACCTGATCGCTCGGTCCTTGCTTCCTCATTCAAACTGTGGGCAGCAGGAAGGGAGGTTTAGTGCCAGGCGAGCCCAGGACCTGTCTCTGCTGTGAGCTGTTTTGAGTGCAGAGCTTCCTCCTGCATCAGAAGCCATGGCAGGGCTCCTGCGTGTGCCCAGGCTCCCTTATCCAGCTGTTGATCTAAAGCCAGGCTTATTTTGACAGCCCCACCTCTTCCTCCATGGGCTGCCTCCTGATGGTGGGGGTGCCAGCAGAGTTTCCCAGCGTGAGGGATCTGGGCTTTGCTCCTCATTCCCTTGGCACTCCAGTGCTCTGTTAGATACTTCAAACAGGGCTCTTTCCCACGCTGCTCCAGGCTAGTCCCTGCCTCTGCCCCTTCCTTGCCTGTTGCCTCAGGGCTGCAGCTCTCCAGCCATCTATTTATATGGCCCTCATTTGTCTTAGTCTCTTTGGCAGTTATATGGCTCCCGTTGGCCCAGGACCTGAATGCCTCCCAATCTCTAATATATTTATCTTCACACATGCAGACACACAGGCATACCTGTGAGGTCAGGAAGTACCATTGCTCCTATTGTACAGATGGAGAACCTGAAATGGTAGTTGGCTAAACTGGGAGCAGGTGGTGGTGGTGGTGCTGGAGGAAGGCTGCATACACAGGGCACAGAAAATGGCATCACAAGAAACGCTTCGTCAGCTGCAGTGCAGCACTGAGAATGCAGATCTCCCCACTCCCCATGTGAGTCTCGTAGCCAGTGGAATATGAAGTCCCAGCCATGCTCTGTCCCTGTCCTGGCCTCTGCAGGCTTGAATCTTGTTTGCAATACCCAAAATACAGAAAAGCAGCAGCTCTCACACTTCATCTCCTCGTGAAAAGATGAGGTTTGGAGTACCGTCGTTGGAGATGTGGTGCTGAGGGCCATAGGGACCACCTGGCAGTGCTGGGTTAACAGTTGGGAGCCAATAATTTTGAAGGTCTCTTCCAACCAAAAGGATTCTGTGAAATTTTTTTTGTCACAGTGATACAGTTTCAGAGGTGAGAGCTTCTGTCAAATTAGCCAGGATGGAGACGGAGGTTGGAGTCCTCTTAGTCTGACAGTGAGAGCAGGGGAATTTTTAATGACAGGATCCTTCCCTCTCTCTGCTGTTCTAGGAGGGGATTTGACTCCCTCAGTGGCTTCAAGGTGGGGATGGGCCCAGCAGTCTAAACCAGAGCCATCAGCTGAGGGCTTGCTTTGTTTTGCTGGAGCACACTGAACAGACTGTCTGCTGGGGTAGGAATTTTTGGCAGCTCAGACACAGACAGCAACACTATTCCTTGGCAGTAGCTTCCCCTTAGCGTTTCCCAAAGATGGCAATGCTGCCAAGCAGAGCTCCAAAGGCTTTGCAAACTTGACCAATTAGCAGTGTCTTCAGCACAGAGACAATTCCTGTTGCATTTGAGGAGCTAAATCAAAACCCATTGGGGGGTCACTGGTAATCTCATTCTCTCAAAGTCAGTGAGGTCTTCTGTGCTTAAGGTTGTGCAAGTGCAAAGTGTTCCGCTGAGGTGAGGGGGTTTGAGCACAAGCCCTATGAGGAGAGGCTGAGGGAGCTGGGGTTGCTTAGCCTGGAGAAGAGGAGCCTCAGGGGAGACCTTCTTGCTGTCTCCAGCTACCTGAAGGGAGGTTGTAGCCAGGTGGGGGTTGGTCTCTTCTCCCAGGCAAGCAGCACCAGAACAAGAGGACACAGTTTCAAGCTGTGCCAGGGGAGGTTTAGGCTGGATGCTTGGAAGAAATTCTTCCCAGCAAGAGAGATTGGCCATTGGAATGTGCTGCCCAGGGAGGTGGTGGAGTCACCTTCACTGGAAGTGTTTAAAAAGAGCCTGGATGAGGCACTTAGTGCCATGGTTTAGTTGATCAGATGGTGTTGAGTGATTGGTTGGACTTGGTGGTCTCGAAGGGCTTTCTCAACCTGGTTAATTCTGTATCCTGTATGAGCAGAAGTCACATGCCCAGAGCCACTGTGTGTGAATTGTGAGAGGAGAAGTCAGGTGGCAGGTTCCTGGGCCCATGCCTGGCCAATAGACCACGGTGCTTAATTAGTGTGGCAGCTGTTCTCTGTTAGTGAGGCTTTCCTTAGGCGCCTGCACGAATGTTCTTGATAGCAGCTAAGGAGAAAAAGGAGGAGGAAATTGCATCTATATTTAATTAATACTGCATTCATATTTTATTGCAGAGAGCCCTTAGGTGCAGGAAGATGCTCAGTGAGAACAATTGCTTTGGAGTGCTGGAGCCATTCTGTGGCGCTCAGGAGATGAACTTTGGTTTTAAAAAACAAACCCAAATTCCTTCCAGGGTAGTCTGGGAAAGCCCAGAAACCCTCTGCTGCTCACCTCCCAGCCTCAGGCTGGGAAAAAAAACCCAAAACCAAGTGGCAAATTTGCTGATAGTTCATATTTGATTAGCTTAAGTATTTTCTAATGTTGTGAGCGAGAGAGGCTTGGTGGGCTGCAGACAAACATCACTCTGATTAGTTTTTCCTTTTGATAAGCTGCCAGGCTTGGAGAGCTTTCCTTTTTGACTCCCTTCGTCCAGCTGCATGCTGTGTGCCTTCTCTTCTGGCTCTGAACCCCAGCAAGGAGATGCAGCATGGCATTAAACGGCTGTCACCTCCCCATCCTGCACGGCTGGATTGCTGTGGCTGATGGTGGCTCCATGAGGCTGACAGGGTTGGCCTTGGCAGCCAGTGTTGCTGAGATTATGGGAGAGATGGCTCTTCTCTAGAGTGGCCCTGGTTGCTTTTGAGGCATTGCTTGCTGGGTGCACTGCTGGAGCTGATCAGATACAACCTCTTCTAGGTGAACCTGCAAAGGGGTTGGATTAGATGATCTCCAGAGGTCCCTTCCAACCGCTGCCATACTGGGATTCTGTGGATGATGTCAAAGTGGGCAAGCTGACAGAGGTAAGCCTGAGCAGGAGGTGCAGCAGCCAAGCCAGCATGTGCCCTTCTCACTGGAAGCCCTAATCCTGCACATAGTATCATAGAATTGTCAGGGTTGGAAGGGACCTCAAGGATCATCTAATTCTAACCTCCCTGCCATGGGCAGGGACACCTCGCACTACATCAGGTTGCTCAAAGCCACATCCAGCCTGGCTGCAAACACCTCCAGGCATGAGGCTCCCACCACCTCCTGTGCCAGTGTCTCACCCTCATGGGCAAGACTTTCTTCCTGACATCCAATCTGAATCTACCCATTTCTAGTTTTGTTCCATTCCCCCTAGCCCTGTGGTGGATGGGTGCTGCTGTCTCCTTGCTGCAGCAGTAAAGCAAAGGCAGAGCGTGGTGCTCACTGACCTGCTGTCAGCACTCAGCCCTCTCTCCTCATTAGGAGCAGACTTGGGCCAGGAAGGAGACATTTTATAGTCCAGTGAGAGAAACATGGTGGGGGGGGGGGGGGGGAAAATAGCCTTTGAAAAGACTGTGCTGTAATAGCCTGAGCCTCCTAAAAATAATATGTCCACACCCTTCATGCACCATTAAATGTCATTGTTTCATGTTGTTAGCAGGGGGTGCAGTTCTGCTTGTACTTTGCAAAACACGCCGCATCTCATGCTCCAAAATGTTGTCGTGCCCTGTGGCTGGCATTAGAATAAGGAAGCATGCAAACAATTATTATCCAAACAAAACTAAATCTAATTTAATTTTCAAATCCTCCTCCTACTCCTCCTCTTCTCCTTTCGCTGATTCCCTACTTTTGCCACGGTGGTGTCCAAAATTCAGAGGGGAAGGGCAAGCTGAAGTCAGCGGCGTTGACAGAAAGGAGCGTTTTCTGCCTTCCTCCAACTACAAAAGAAACATTTGTTGCCTCAGATAACTCCTGAGCAAACTGCTGTCAAAACAATTAGTGTTATTTTTCTATTATCCTTCTATTTGGGAGTAAATAGCCATTTCATGAATATGTTAATTGCCTGGTAGGTGCAGCAGATAAGTGGATGGAATATCTCCACCAATGATGATAAAGCCTTCTATTGTATACGAAAATTCCCAACAATGATTCTTGGTGGTTGTTTTTTTGCGCCCTCCTCCCTCCTCTCCCAAGTACTTGGGGGCCAGGGATTGCAGTTCACACAACTGGATCGACTCTGCTTTGATAATTGAAAGATTTCATAGAGGTCACACCGTTGTGCAAATGAGGAGTATTTTTCCCTTCCTCTCCCTCCCCCTTCCCCCACCCCAAAGGAAAAAAAGAAACCCAGGCAGATGAGCCAGGTTAGAACTGAGTCCCTACAGCAGCTGAACATTTACATCCCGGTGTATTTCTGCATGAAGGTTTCAAGGCTGACTGAAAGGTTCTGAGCAAACCATCCCCTTCTGTAGGTGTTGCAGGGTGGTATCTCTCTCTGTGTCCTGGTAAATAGGTGGTGTTTTGAAATGGAAAGCAATACTGGCTTGTTCCTTTTTTTTTTCAACTGGGCTGTCTTCAGGGCTGAAATTACTCGGGAATTTCTCTGTCAGTGGGAACTGCAAGCTGCTGGGATAGAGATGTTTATTTTTCTTTTCTTTTTTTTCTTTCCCTTTTTCTTTCCCTTTTTCTTTCCCCTTTTCTTTCCCCTTTTCTTTCCCCTTTTCTTTCCCCTTTTCTTTCCCTTTTTCTTTCCCTTTTTCTTTCCCTTTTTCTTTCCCTTTTTCTTTCCCTTTTTCGTTCCCTTTTTCGTTCCCTTTTTCGTTCCCTTTTTCGTTCCCTTTTTCGTTCCCTTTTTCTTTCCCTTTTTCTTTCCTTTTTTCTTTCCTTTTTTCCTTTTTTCTTTCCTTTTTTCCTTTTTTCTTTCCTTTTTTCCTTTTTTCTTTCCTTTTTTCCTTTTTTCTTTCCTTTTTTCCTTTTTTCTTTCCTTTTTTCCTTTTTTCTTTCCTTTTTTCCTTTTTTCTTTCCTTTTTTCCTTTTTTCTTTCCTTTTTTTCTTTCCTTTTTTCCCCTTTTCTCTCTTTCCTTTTCTCTCTTTCCTTTTCTCTCTTTCCTTTTCTCTCTTTCCTTTTCTCTCTTTCCTTTTCTCTCTTTCCTTTTCTCTCTTTCCTTTTCTCTCTTTCCTTTTCTCTCTTTCCTATATTATTTTTATTTTCTATTTTATTTCAATTTTATTCAAATTTTGTTTTACTTTTGATTTTTATTTTTTAAATTTCAATTTTATTTTATCTTTTATTTTACCTTTTATTTTATTTTTTATTTTAGATTTTATTTTATTTTTTATTTTAGATTTTATTTTTTATTTTAGATTTTATTTTATTTTATATTTCATTTCACTTCATTTCACCTTCTCTTTTCAAACCATCCCACTATTTATTTTAGGGAGAGTGTGCTTCTTTAGGTTCTGGAGAAGCAGAAAAGCCCTGGGTTTTCTTTTGGAGATGTGCACATTTAGGAAAGGGGAGAGAGGAAGGGGAAAAAAAAAAAGGGGGAAAATAAAATCCAATATTCTGCAAAGTTGAATGCACCATTGTGCCAGATAATTAAAATGTAAATTTAAGTATCTATGCCCTGCTTTGTGATTTTTTTTTCCTCTCTTTTTTTAATACTTTTAAGTTAGTTGTCTTTTAAAACATGTGGTCAGCTGTTGTATTCACATATGGTCAAATGATCAAAGTCTGAACTCCTCTCTAATTGTCCCCTGCTGCTTGTCTGCTCTGTCCATGATCAAGGCCTCAGCAGGTGATAAGAAAGGCATGAGAACAGGCTGGAAGGAGAATGAACTACTGAGGGGCCCAAGCTGAAAGAAATAAAGACTTCCAGTACATCACCCTGACAGTAAAGAACCAAGAAAAAGTGAAGTCTGGTTAGTTCTTATTTTTTTCCCTTCTTTCTTTCTTTCTTTCTCGCCTTCCCCTCCCCCCCCCCCACCCCCCTTTCCTTGCTCACCAATCTGCATATATATATATTTTTTTTTAAAGGCAAAATGCAAATGGGGCAGGCTCTGTGTATTCTCAGCTCATATAAAAGCCAGAACCAAACAGCCTACCAGCAGACATGTTTATTTACTTGCTGGGAGGAGGAAGCTGCTAAGTCACACAGTTTATAGTATTTCACATGTTTGTGGAAATCATTGCGATTCTTTTCACTTGTGCTTGTCATTGTTTGCCTGGAGTTCACTTTGCCAGATGGTTCTTTATTGTCACTGGTGTCCACACCTCGCTCTTGCATCACTTCAAGACCAAATGGTGTGAAGAGCTTTAATACTTAGAGGATTTAGTAAAAGTAAATCCACACTTTGTGGAAGGTTCATTCTCGGCTATTCAAGCAGGTCTAGCACTGATTGAGAGAGGGAGTAGCTGACCCAAGGAAGGAAGAAAAGCTGAAATAAGTGGATTGTCTTTGCCATTCCCATTTCTGCCCTGCTCTCTTGCAGTCCAACTGCCAATGGAAAATTAAGGATCAATATTAGGTTTAGAAGGAGGAGTAAACAGTTTAAAGGAAGAAAGGCCCATTGGCAGGCTTTCCCCCCCCATCCTGCTTTTCCCCCCCCAATCCTGCTTTCCCCCCCCCATCCTTCTTTCCCGCCCCCCCCATCCTGAGCAGAAAACAGTTTGCTGGGTTTCTCAAGCTAAATTTCTCGGGCTTGCAGTGATGTATTTGTATGCATCATGTTTCTGGGACCACGTGAGGATTAATTTTTTACATGAATTTGCATGCCAATAGGGTACTCCCTTTTGGCTTCTGGAGAGTCATTTCTTGATGTTTGCAAACACTGTCACTCAGATGCAAGGAGTGCCACTGCCCCATTTTACAGCTGAGGAGGCAGTGGCTGGCTGAGAAAGGAGGGAATAATGTGCAGACTGCCGTTCAGATATCTCAGGTGGTGGGGCAATTGTTATTTCAGCATTAAAAACCAGCTTGAGTGCCTAATCTCTCTGGGTTTTGCAGGTAGCTGGAGACCTGTTTGTCCAAATGACTGCAGCAAGAAGAGTAGACAGAGCGTGCGCCTCTGCACAGACAAGGGAGTGCTGTAGCAGGAGGCAGGTGTGAGAGGATTTAGAGGTTATTACAGAAAAATCCTCGTGGTGATCAGACTATTGTCTGGCCGCTGTAAAGCAGGCAAGCAGGTTAATGGGGTATGGGCAGGGAGGAAGCAGCGCATGTCACAGCCCTGCTGCAGTCCCTGTGAGGAGGCACAGCTGTGTGCAGTGTCACAACTTGTTTCTGGGGACAGTATGGCCAGCTCCTAAGGATCCTCCTCTTGGGGGGGTGTGTGTGGTTTTAGGTAGGACATCTCTTGGACCGGGTTCATTGTGGAAGGGGAGACGTCTCGTCGTGCAAGGAGGGTGGTGGAGAAAGAGGAATATGATCATGTCTCTGCACAGGGCAAAAGGTGAGAGAGACTTGAAACAAAGGGTTTGGAGCATTTTGACCGTGAAGATTTGTGGAAGGGAGGGCCCCAGTCCTGCTGCCGGGAGCTCAGCTGGAGAGTGTCTGCCTCACCAGTGACCCACAGAAGTGAAGTGCCCCATGGAAA
This sequence comes from Dryobates pubescens, assembly GCF_014839835.1. Classification (NCBI taxonomy): domain Eukaryota; kingdom Metazoa; phylum Chordata; class Aves; order Piciformes; family Picidae; genus Dryobates; species Dryobates pubescens. The sequence continues at coordinate 19,288,734 of NC_071629.1, read as the reverse complement.
TCTCAGCGCTTTCCTTCCCTCCCTCCTGTGTTCCCTTCTGCGGTGTGAGCTGGTTCCACTTGGTCATGCTCAAGTGACTTCCTGAGCTGAGGTCGGTGGAAGTGCACTGATGAGGTGAAGTGCCCACCATGAGCTACATTTGATGTGAGAACCAGCAGAGCTGTTTGCCTCTGTGCGCAGTAAACAGAGGGGCTGCCAAGTAAGGGTGGTGAAGCAGGGTGTATAAATGGGCTTAAGAGACAGCTGAAGGTTTTATGAGAGGTTGGATGGGGTGGCAGAAGGATGTGCTGACAGAAGAGAGAGGAGGTCTAAATGGAGCAGGCAGGCTTGCTAGGTGCAGTGGTCTTTTTCCACTGCCAGTTCTTCACAGGGAAGCTGTGGCACAGCTCCAGTGGGTTGCTTGTGCTGCTTCTGCACATTCAGGCTCTGCTTTTCACAAAGTGGGTGATGCTAGGCTGTCAGCACGTCCCAGTTCCCCTTTCTCATCTAACCCATCTCCTGCAAATGGAACCTGAAAGGATAGTTCCCCATTTCTTACTACTTGTTTTGCAGCCCACACGTGGCTGGAGAGTAGACTGTGGAGAGAGCCCTGACCTGGCTGCTGTACTTCTCCCATTCCACCTTGATGGACTGCTGAGTAATTGCAGCTTCTTCTCTGTGGTGCAAATGTTGAAAGATTTTGTTTTTAAAGGGAATTGTGGTATTTGCTTTTCTCCTCTCCACCATTCAACTCCTTGTCAAAGGATCTTGCCCTACATGATGCTGTTTGAACTGTGAGCTGTTTGTAGGGACCCGAGCTGAGGTTTTGTCAGCTGGAACAGTTAGTTCCTGCTTGCTGAGTTTGGGCTTTTCTCTCAAGTTGGGTTTTGCTCCAGCTGCCTCTGTCTCATTCCCTTTGAACACAATTTCAGAGAAGGTGGGATGGGCACACAGCTGCTCTACCCCTGTGCCTGTCTAAGAGAATGTGTACAGTAGATGTGACTTAACAGCCCTGAGTGTCAGGAATTCACCCTTGCCTTCTTAGGACATCTCACACGTCCTGCGTACTACTAGATCTGTCCCTCTGTGGGGTGCTGCTGGCTGAGGGATGATATATAACCCTTCTGTCAGGATTTGCCATGCCCTAATGACCTTCATGCAAATATTTATGGTCCAGAACATCTAGAAATAGGAAAGAAGATCTACCACAATGGCAGACAGACAATGGTTACAGAGGTAACCAAATTTAACCAGCTTACAAATCTTATCTTCTGCCATTTGGTCCTCTGTCTCCTTAGGAATAAATTGGCAGCATCCAAAGACAGCTGTTGAGAGTCACCTTTTCATCTGGAGCTTTCTAAGCTGGTGTGACCTTCAGCACAGCTGAGGAATTTGTTTTTCATAGAGAAAACACAGCCTTGGTTGTAGACAGTAGTGGGAAGGTTGAGAAAATTGTGGTAGGGATGTTGTGAAGCAATAGATGGAAGCATTGTGTATGTATCTCTCTTGCAGATTCAGTGAGGAGTTACTGGTCCCAGTGACTGAATAAACCCTTGTACTCTTATTTTTATGTTGGTCCAAATTCCTTTACTGGCAGAAGCCAGTCCTCCTGCCAGCCCATGGAAAGTTCCTGAGCAAAGAACTCTCCACATCTGCTGCTGGTAGTTAGTGACATGCTGTTTTCTTGGAAAATGTGTTTGGATGCTATTTTCTGGAACAAACAAAGTGGTCAGCAGATAAAATAGGTTCCTCCCACTTCTCTCCTTCCCCCATGTGCTCATAAGTGGCTAAGGAGGAGATGAAAAAAAAAATAGGACAGATAAGTGGTTGGGTCTCACTTCTGCAAATGGTCAAGAAAATTACAGAGCCAACAAAGTCAATTTCCAGCTTTAATAGTCCACAAGCCCAAGGAGTTCTGCACAGTGCTCCCTGGGGCCAAAGTAGGCTTTTAATCTCTGAAGTTCTCTGCAGAGGAAGGTGTGTTGAAAACAAGAAGTTTTTGACAGAGTCACGTGTTGGAGGAGGTTTGGGATCAGCAGGAGGTGAGTGGTTTGTTTTTTCCTGCAGCAGTTTCGGATGGGAGCTGTGAGCAGTGGCTTTGGTGGGAGGAGGTGAGGTGCCAGGCTCTCCTTCACACCTCCTGCTGGGCTGTACCTCCTGTGATGTGGTAGGCTGGGATGCAGCCACGCCACCACTGCCTCCCAGACTCGTGGGTCCCAGTCCCAGCACCCAGCTGGAAGGCTGATTTTATGCTGCTTTATGGGTAACTGAAGGAGGCAGGTCCCAGCCTCTCATTCTTGGCATCTGTGGCCAGCACTGTCCCTTAAAGGCACAGCCTCAAATGGTCACAGTATGCTTGTGTAGGAAGTGGAGTTCGGTTTGTTACTCCTCCAGCCTCCCAAGGACTGTCATGAGAGCTCTTTGCAGTAACAGGTTGAGGGTGCACCCTTGGGCTAAGCAGGGCAGGCTCTGTGTGCTGTGGGACTTCTTGAAAGACCTGATCCTGTAAGTGCACCTTCTGGGTGACACTGGAATGTGCTGCCCAGGGAGGTGGTGGAGTCACTGTCACTGCAGGTCTTTAAGAAAAGATTGGATGTGGCACTTGGTGGCATGGTTTAGCTGATGTTGTGGTGTTTGGTCATAGGCTGGACTTGATGATCTCAGAGGTCTTTTCCAGCCTCAATAATTCAGATCCTGGGCTATAGCAAGAGAAGTATGGCCAGCAGGTCAAGGGAGGTGATTCTCCCCCTCTACTCAGCTCTGGTGAGACCCCACCTGGAGTACTGCCTCCAGTTCTGGAGCCCCTATTAGAAGAGGGATCTGGAAGTGCTGGAAGGTGTCCAGAGAAGGGCCAGGAGGATGAGCAGAGGGCTGGAGCACCTCTCCAAACTGACAAACTGAAAGAGTTGGGGCTGTTCAGTCTGGAGAAGAGAAGGCTCCAAGGTGACCTCATTGTGGCTTTCCAGTATCTGAAGGGGGCCTACAAGAAGGCTGGGGAGGGACTTCTCAGGATCTCAGGTAGTGATAGGACTAGGGGGAATGGAATGAAGCTGGAGGTGGGGAGATTCAGGCTGGACATGAGGAAGAAGTTCTTCACCATGAGAGTGGTGAAGCCCTGGCATGGGTTGTCCAGGGAGGTGGTTGAGGCCCCATCCCTGGAGGTGTTTAAACCCAGGCTGGATGAGGCTCTGGCCAGCCTGATTTAGTGTGGGGTGTCCCTGCCCATGGAAGGGAGGTTGGAACTAGATGAACCTTGTGGTCCCTTCCAACCCTGACTGATTCTATGATTCTAGTTCTGTGATTCTGTGACTTGGTGGGAGGCAGTGTGAGCCCACCCTGTCCACGCATGGGGCCTCCAACTGACCGGCAAGAAAAGTGTCACCAGGGTGGTCACTGGGTTGGATTGAATTGGAAGGCAAAAGGGAAGCAGGGGGCTTCAGCAGGCACTCCCCAGGAGGATTTTTGGCTTGGAGAGGGAGGGAGGAAGGAAGGTGCTTTCCCAGCACTGTAGGTCAAGTGGTGGGGTAATGAAGAGAACAGCCCTAATGTGCATAAATGCTGCCTGTCAAAATGACTCTTTCTCCTCTGCAAATCTGCTTAAAAATAATGGCCCATGTGCCACCCTGGAATGTATCTAGCAATTAAATGATAAGGTTAATATGTTACATGCATGGAGGGCAGGAAATGTGGAGGCCACGTTGCCATAGCAACCACAACTCTTGCCCTCCTGGGCATAGGCATTCCTGTGGGGTTGGTCAGGGCACGGTGGTGGGGGGTGGGAAATGCCGCCAGCGTGGTAGCAAAGGGGTGGGAAAAGTAATAAAAATGTAAAAATAAACCCAACTCTTTCATCTCATTTTGTTGTGTGAGTGGAAGAGCAGTAAAAGGTGAAGCTCCTCTCCATTATGTGCGTTGGAGGGAGCCCTGCGGTGCTGGCTCTCAGGGTGTGCTGGGGACCTTCCAGAGGGCAGAGTTAACTTGGCTGGTTTTAGCCTCGACAGATTTCAGCTCTCAGCTCTCTAGGGACCCTGCAGTAAGTGGCGAAACGATGTCATCAAGATCATACCAGCATCTTTCTTTGGCTCCTACAGCTAAAATCCTAGGAGGTGTCTGCTGCAAAGAACTGTGCTTCTGAAAATGCTCCTCTGCTGAGGAGTACATTCAAGTGTACTCACATTAATACCATACCACTAAGAGGAAGACCCACAAGGGCTCTCCTGCTCTTCCAACAAACTTTGAAGCCATCTGAGTTTGGTCTGAGACTTACAGAAGGTTTGCTGTCGTGCACATGTGTGTTTGCGAGCAGTTGTGTTGGTGCCAAGTGGCTGCACGTTCCAGGAGCTGTAAGCTGAAGCTCTGTTCTCACCTCTGAAGTGACAGTACCATCACCCTTTGTGCTGTTGTCCTCATGGCTGCAGGATCACTGGCTGTGACTCTACTAAGTTGAGGATTTGTCAGTGCAGGTGATTTGGGGCTAGCAGGAGTGGCAGTTACAAAAGTAGGTCTTCTTTTGCCTAAAGGATACAAAAAGAATTTGGTGAGGGAATCAGAAGGGATGGCTTGGCTTTCTCAACACTCCATGGGACAGCAATGTGCCCTTGTGGCGGAGAGAGACAATGGTACCCTGGGGTGCATCAAGAAAAGTGTGGCCAGCAGGGCTAGGGAGGTTCTTCTCCCCATCTGCTCTGCCCCGATAAGAACATACCTGGAATACTGTGTCCAGTTTTGGGCTCCCCAGTTTAAGAGAGACAGAGACCTGCTGGAGAGAGTCCAATAAAGAGCCATGAAGATGATTAGGGGACTTGAGCATCTCCCCTCTGAAGAGAGACTGAGAGCTCTGGGGCTGTTCAGTCTGGAGAACAGAAGACCGAGAGGGAATCTGATCTATGTGTACAAATACCTGAGGGGTGGGTGTCAAGTGGATGGGGTTAATCTCTTCTTGGTGGTGCACACTAATAATACAAGGAACAACAGGTACAAGCTTGAACATAGAAGGTTTCACCTCAATATGAGGAGAAACTTCTTTACAGTGAGGGTGACAGAGCCCTGGAGCAGGCTGTCCAGAGAGATTGTGGAGTCTCCTTCTCTGGAGACTTTCAAACCCCACCTGGATGCATTCCTGTGCAAACTACCCTACTCTGGCAGGGGGATTGGACTGGATGATCTCTGGAGGTCCATTCCAACCTCTAATGTGCTGTGATACTTCAACCTCAGCAGCCTTGCAGATATTAACGTTCTTGTTTCAGCGTCCAGGCCTCACTCCTCAATAATTTCCAACCCTATTGGTTTGTGTTTGTGAAATGGTTTGGTTTTGTGTTACTCAGATCTGTCTTCTCAGAACTGCTTAGTAGCTACCACCAAAACAGCCAGGTGATGTTAAGAAGTGAAACAATGTCAGCTGGTTGCTGGCAGAGACCTCTCATCTGGAAAAGTCTCTTGGCTCATAGGCTGCTTATCCCTGCTGAGATAAAGCTAGCAACTCGAGCAAATGAAGCACTTGTAAAGTGTGCTACAACTTCTCCCTGCAGTATGCAAACGAACTGCAAATCGTCTGTGTTCCTGCAGGAAGTCCTTGATGGAAAGCAATGGGATGGGGAAAGAAACGGAGGGCCTGGGTGCTGCTGAGGTTATTTTCAGTGGAGGGCAACACGCATTTGCTGTATGGGTTGGGAATGATAATAGAAGTCTGCTTTCCCTGGAATGCTGTGGCTCTCAGAGGAAGGAGGTGAAAGAGGTAGAGTGATAAAGTGGTACATCTCAGGGCGTTTTATTTTATATGAAACCATCTTTGTTTTTTCCTTCATTTTTTCTTCTTTTTCCTTCTCCTTCTTTTTTCTTCCTTCTATCCCCCTTCTTCTTCCTCTTCTTTCCCCCTTCTTTTTCTTCTTCTTCTTTCCCCCTTCTTCTTCTTCTTTCCCCCTTCTTCTTCTTCTTCTTCGTCTTCTTTCCCCCTTCGTCTTCTTCGTCGTCTTCTTTCCCCCTTCGTCGTCTTCTTTCCCCCTTCGTCGTCTTCTTTCCCCCTTCGTCGTCTTCTTTCCCCCTTCGTCGTCTTCTTTCCCCCTTCGTCGTCTTCTTTCCCCCTTCGTCGTCTTCTTCTTTTCTTCATCGTCGTCTTCTTCTTTTCTTCATCGTCGTCTTCTTCTTTTCTTCATCGTCGTCTTCTTCTTTTCTTCATCGTCGTCTTCTTCTTTTCTTCATCGTCGTCTTCTTCTTTTCTTCATCGTCGTCTTCTTCTTTTCTTCATCGTCGTCTTCTTCTTTTCTTCTTCTTCTTCTTTTCTTCTTCTTCTTCTTTTCTTCTTCTTCTTTTCTTCTTCTTCTTCTTTTCTTCTTCTTCGTCTTCTTCTTCTTTCCCTCTTCTTCTTCTTCTTCGTCTTCTTTCCCTCTTCTTCTTCTTCTTCTTCTTCTTCGTCTTCTTTCCCCCTTCTTCTTCTTCTTCGTCTTCTTTCCCCCTTCTTCTTCTTCTTCGTCTTCTTTCCCCCTTCTTCTTCTTCTTTGTCTTCTTTCCCCCTTCTTCTTCTTCTTCGTCTTCTTTCCCCCTTCTTCTTCTTAATTTGCAGCAAATGCATACCAAATGTGTGGGAGAAAGCCTATTGTGTTACCAGGCTTGAAAATTAAAGCATGCCCAGAGATCATGCAAATGTTTTTATTGCACTGCGACGTCACCCCAGTATCACTTTGGTTTATTTGAATACATTGCATGTATTTGGCAGCTGTGGTGTAGGGGGAATTGGCCACGAGGAAGTCAGCAAAGGTACATGATGACAATGCCATGAAAGGCAATGTTTGTGGAGAAGATCTTTTCTCTATACCATTGTTCAACGCTGAAACATGTTTCTTCAATTTAAATTCCAATTTTTTTTTGGTGGGGGTGGGTGTGTGTGTCTTTTAAGGGTACATAATAACTTAGTGTAGCATGGGGAACTTGGGACAGATAGAACTTAAGCAGATTTATCTAACTACACACTGCACTTTGTTGTTTGACACACAAGCAGCTGCCATAGCAACTGCAAGATCACAGGCTGTTAGGATACCTCCAAGAAATGGGTTGCCTCTTAAAAGAGGTGCCAGTGTGTGAATCTGCATGTCAATTTTATTCACACCACCCCTGTCTTTTGGGGAGAAATGATATCTCCAGATGCACGTTTCTCTCTTGTGGGATCTTGGTGATTTATTTTGATGATGATCTTTTTTCCCCATTTTGCTGAATTTTTCTTTTCATGATCATATATATATGTATTTTTTTAACTGAGCTGAAGAAACAGGAGGTATCTTAAACTGCTCATTATTGTCTCTGTATCACAGAGCAATTGAGGTTGGAAGGGACCTCTAAATATCATCTAGTCCAACAGCCCTGCTAAAACAGAGGTACCTAAAGCACATTCCACAGGATCACAATGTCCAGGTGGGTTTTAAAAGCCTCCAGAGACTGAGACTCCACAATCTCTTTAAGCAGCCTGCTCCAGGGCTCCAGCACCCTCAAAGTGGAGAAGTTTTTCCTTATGTTTCAGTGAAACCTACAGTGTTCTAATTTGTGCCCCTTGCCTCTTGTCCTGTCACTGGGTTCCAGCCCCATCCTCAGGACCTCCACCCTTTAGCTATTGATCAGCATTGAGAAGATCCATCCTCTCAATCTGCTCTTCTCCAGGCTAAACAGCCACAGGTCTCTCAGCCTGAGAGAGATGCTCCAGTTCCCTCAGCATCTTCATAGCCTCTGATGGACTCTCTCTAGTAGTTCCCTGTCCCTCTTGAACTGGAGAGTCCAGAACTGGGCACAATACTCCAGGTGTGGCCTCATCAGGGCAGAGTAAAGGGGAAGGAGAACCTCCCTTGGCCTGCACCCCAAGGTACTATGATAGTGTCTAACAACCCTTATAAACTTAGAGATCTTCTTCCTCCCTCCAGTTAAAAACAGAGAGAAGAAAGTCCTATCCTGAGCAGCTGAACACTGGAAAAGATGGAAATGGGGCTGGCAGCGAAGTTATTTGTCCAAGACACCGAGCAGGTCAGTGGCAGAGCTGGCAGAGAGCTTGCTGAGGACAGGGACAGCTGTCCTGTCATATGCATAGCTGAGGCTGCTAACTGGCTGTTAATGTTGTAAGGTTGTTTCAGATGTCCAGCCTGTCACGTCCTGAATGCAGCTAAATGTGTGACCTTGTTAGATAGGATGGAATCGTGACAGAAAAATGGGAAGAGGGTCGGTAGCAGGCTTTGGTTGTTTTGCCTGCAAATGATATATCCCCATTCATAGAATTGTTAGAGTTGGAAGGGACCTCAAGGATCATCTAGTTCCAAGCCCCCTGCCATGGGCACGGACACCTCACACTACAGCAGGTTGCTCACAGCCATATCCAGCCCAGCCTTAAAAACCTCCAGGGATGAGGCTTCTACCACCTCCCTGGGCATCCTCACCACCCTCCTGGGGAAGAATTTCTTGCTAACGTCCAATCTGAATCTACTCATTTCTAGTTCTATAATTACCTGACACCCTAAAAAGTCCCTCCTCAGCTTTCTTGTAGGCCCCTTTAAGATACTGGAGGGAGAAAGAAATGGAGAAAGAAACTTACCTTCCTGACAGCCATGAGTTGGGGTACTGTCTCTACTTCACAGGTGGATGAGCTGCTCCACTGAGGAGCTAACAGACTCCTGTGAGAAAAATCACTTGAGAGCTGGGAATAGGTCTCATGAGTACTTAGGAAAATAGTGGCATAAATCTCTGCAAGGAAAATTTTCCATGGTAGGGGAGAAAATAAAACATGGAGCAGTTTTGCAGCCATGTCCTGGTCCTGAAGACAAATCACTATCAGAACTCAGCTGCATCAGTGGTAGCTCACTTGCATGTAGTACTTGGACCATCAAACACCTGAATGGTTTAATTTTCTAACTCCAGATTTCTTCTCTTCCATTTGTTTTGAAAAGGTCATGGTGATGCACTTGCAGCCCAGAAAGCCAATCGCATCCTGGGCTGCAGCAAGAGAAGCATAGCCAGCAGGTTGAGGGAGGTGATTCTCCTCCTCTACTCTGCTCTGGTGAGACCCCACCTGGAGCACTGTGTCCAGTTCTGGAGCCCCTAGTACAGGAAGGATCTGGAAGTGCTGGAAGGTGTCCAGAGAAGGGCCATGAGGATCAGCAGAGGGCTGGAGTTGCTCTGCTATGAGGACAGACTGAGGGAGTTGGGGCTGTTCAGTCTGGAGAAGAGAAGGCTCTGAGGAGACCTTCTTGTGGCCTTCCAGTATCTGAAGAGGGCTACAAGAAGGCTGGGAAGGGAGTTTTGAGGGTGTCAGGGAGTGATAGGACTGGGGGGAATGGAGCAAAACTAGAAATGGGTAGATTGAGATTGGATGTTAGGAAGAAGTTGTTCCCCATGAGGGTGGTGAGATGCTGGCACAGGTTGCCCAGGGAGGTGGTGGAAGCCTCATCCCTGAAGGTTTTGAAAGCCAGGCTGGAGGTGGCTGTGAGCAACCTGCTGTAGTGTGAGGTGTCCCTGCCCATGGCAGGGGGCTTGGAACTGGCTGATCCTTGAGGTCCCTTCCAACCCTGACAATTCTTTGATTCTATGTGTCCCAAGCCAGTTATCAGTTGGGGAACTACCATGTGCCTGTGAAAATCAGAGCAAATGCAGAGAGTTTCCCGGTTTTCCCACCTGCAGAGAGCCTACAGCCAGTCGTTGATCTCTCTTGCTGGGGTGCGTTGTCTTGGAATTCGTCCCTTGTTGCGTGAAGCCAGGGAGCCCTCATCATGGTCCAGCCTGTCAGGGAATGCACTGAAACAAAACAAGATGGTCCTCTCTTCGGAGCGCTTCCAAAGTAAGCCCAAGACAAGAGGTAACAGAAATAGTCGGATGGGGGTGTGCGAGGAGTTGATGAGAGCGTTGGTCTGTGGACCTCTCGCAGGAAAACAGCTATTTAAGTGATGACAAGCTGTTTGTTTGCATGACAGTTCGGGAGACTTTGAAGGCTGGATTCAAGGCAAACAATGAAGTCACTTTGTAGATGGCTTTTGGGAGCTCTTTCTAGCCTGAGGGGCAGCAGGGAGGAAAGCACAAAAGGGATTTTGTTTGTAAACTGGAGGCAGAGGTTGTGGGCATGGGGGAGCAGGGAGGCAATGTTGCAGACTCATCACACTGTGTAAAACAAACCATCATCAACTCTAAGTTTTGTTTGTTAAATTTGCTGTCAGGAGGAATCTATGGGTCTTGCCTGAAGGTTTGCATCTTGCACTTTGAAGTAGAAATATGGTATTGCTCACTTCAGGTGAGTTTTCCCAGTCTTACTCCCTGGTCAATCCCTGCCATCATAGGTGAACCACCAGTTCCTTTCCTTCTTCAGGGAAGGGGCTGTGATCATAGAATCATAGAATCAATAAGGTTGGAAAAGACCTCAAAGATCATCAAGTCCAACCTGTCACCCAACACCTCCTGACAACTAAACTATGGCTTCAAGTGCCACATCCAATCCCTTTTTGAACACCTCCAGGCATGGTGACTCCACCACCTCCCTGGGCAGCACATTCCAATGGCTAACAGCTTTCTTTGTGAAGAACTTTCTCCTTACCTTGAGCCTAAACTTCCCCTGGCACAGCTTGAGACTGTGTCCTCTTGTTCTGGTGCTTGTTGCCTGGGAAAAGAGACCAACCCCCACGTGGCTACAACCTCCCTTCAGGTAGTTGTAGAGAGCAGTAATGAAGGTTACAGAGTACTGCCACACTCTGCTGAGGGTGTATCTGTCAGAGATCTCTGTCAGGACCTACACCATCAACAAGCAGCACTTGAAAGAAGTGTGAATGAATTGTGGAAAGAAGTGTGCTGGAGAGCAGCCATCTTCTGGTTGTTGGAGCCTGAATGGTATCTGTGACCTGAGAGTCATGGGACCTACTTGCTGTCCCTCTTTCCAGGGAGTTTGTACAGCTTTGCTAGTCTGAAGTGCTCACAATTATTGAGTTATACCTCAGAAAGTTCACAAGGATGGTGAGCTCATCCAAGTTGTATGAGGCCTTGAGCCAAGTCTAGTTGGGAGGCCTCCCTACCCATGGCAGGGAGGTTGGGGTAGATGATCTCTAATGATCTCTAAGGTCCCTTCCAACCTAAGCCATTCTATGATTTATTTACTTAGGTTTTTAAAATGTTTTTTTCTGGTTGGGTGGGGGTTTGGTTGGGTGGGGTTTGGTTGGTTTTTGTTTTAAACCATTGAATGTGTTGTCAAGCTTTTAGGTTCCTCTGTGTTGCCTATTTCAAGGTTTTCTTTACCCCATGGAATTAGAAACTTGTTTTTATGATGCAGATTCTTTTTTCTTTCTTTAAATATACAGGAACCTAGATTTGGCTGAGCCACATGCCTGCAGGTTCTGAGGCTTCCTGAAAAGCATCAGCCCTTGTGAGACCTGGGCTGAAACTGTGAGGGCTATGCAGTACCTGGGCTGCTGGTACCGTGAAGCCTCTTCTATGTAGTATCCTTTTTGGATTCCTTGGATATAAAATATGGACAAATCATTATTTGCCTTTATTCCTTCCCTCCCTTACTGTTGGGCTGGGTGGGAGGCTGATTTCTGATAGGTTTTAATACATTTTTTTGGTTATGGTGTTTGATAATGTGGTTTCATGGAATCATAGAATTGTCAGGGTTGGAAGGGACCTCAAGGATCAGCCAGTTCCAAGCCCCCATGCCATGGGCAGGGACACCTCACGCTACAGCAGGTTGCTCAGAACCACATCCAGCCTGGCCTTAAAAACCTCCAGGGATGAGGCTTCCACCACCTCCCTGGGCAACCTGTGCCAGTCTCTCACCACCCTCATGGGGAACAATTTCTTCCTAACATCCAATCTGAATTCTACCCATTTCTGGTTTTGCTCCATTCCCCCTAAGTCCTATCATTCCCTGACACCCTAAATAGTTCCTCCCCAGCTTTCTTGTAGTCCCCTGTTTGCTCTGAGCTTTTACATGACACCTGCCCATCTTATTGTGAAGTTTTTATTCTTCTGGTGGCTGCTCTGGATAACAGTGCTCAGGTTCTCAGGATGCTCTTAATATTTATGGTGGGAAATGAGCTGTTTACAAACCAGCAACAAATGACAATAATTAGTTTGCTTCCCACTTGAAACATAGATCTAAAGCTTCCAACTGCCACAAAACTCCTGTGTAAAGCCACATACAACCTTCAGCTGCATTTGTTGGATCTATGTAGATGTTGACTTGGTCACAGTGTGACCGATAGGTTGAGGGAGGTTCTTCTCCTCCTCTACTCTCCCTTGGCAAGGCCCTATCTGGAGTATTGTGTCCAGTTCTGAGCACTCCAGTTCAAGAAGGACAGGGAGAGAGCCACTCAGATGCTGAAGGGACTGGAATGTCTACCTTGTGAGGAAGGCTGGGAGACCTAGGGCTGTTTAGCCTGCAGTAGAGTAGACTGGAGATCTCATTCAGGCTGATCAATATCTGAAGGGCAAGTATCAGGAGGGTGGAGCCAGACTCTTCTCAGTGGTGCCCAGTGACAGGACAAGGAGCAGTGGACACAAACTGGAACACAGGAGGCTGCACATAAGGAAAAACTTCTTCACTAGGAGGATGCCAAAGCACTGGCCCAGGCTGCCTGGTGAGGTTGTGCTTCCATCTCTGAAGGCATTCAAGACCCACCTGATGTGTTCCTGTGAGACTTACTCTGGGTGATCCTGCTCTTGCAGGGGATTGGACTAGATGATCTCCAGAGATCCCTTCCAACCCCCACCATTCTGTGATTCTGTGACTTGGTTTCTAAAAGTGGGAATGAAGGCTGTGAGCATCTCTAGCCACTTCCTCCCACACATTCCCTGGTGCGAGCTGCTGTCTGCCTGGGTATCTATATACAGCATCACTGTAGGTGTGACTTTCTGTGGTTTGACCAATTTCCATAAGTTAAAGTTGCTGAAGATGACCACAATGATAACTGAATTTGAAATGCTGTGAGGACATGCTGAGCTAGCAGTGAATTTTCTAGAATGAGCTGCAGGAAAAAAAAGTACTGAGCATTTGAAAAGCCAGAGGGGGGAAAAAACCCAAACCAAAATGAAAACCTTTTTGAGGACTCCAAGCCATGTGAAGAAATCCAGTTTGTAAACTGGTGGTAATCTTGATCAGTGTTGTAGACATCTAAGTTTAACCATAAGAAGGATATTGAGACTCTTGAACATGTCCAGAGAAGGGCAGTGAGGCTGGGGAGAGGCCTCGAGCACAGCCCTGTGGGGAGAGGCTGAGGGAGCTGGGGTTGTTTAGCCTGGAGAAGAGGAGGCTCAGGAGAGACCTTATTGCTGTCTACAACTACCTGAAGGGAGGTTGTAGCCAGGAGGGGGTTGGTCTCTTCTCCCAGGCAAGCAGCACCAGAAGGAGAGGACACAGTCTCAAGCTGCAGCAGGGGAGGTTTAGGCTGGAGGTGAGGAGAAAGTTCTTCCCAGAGAGAGTTGTTGGCCATTGGAATGTGCTGCCCAGGGAGGTGGTGGAGTCACCATGCCTGGAGGTGTTCAAGAGCAGACTGGATGTGGCACTTGGTGCCATGGTTTAGTACTCATGAGGTGTTGGGTGACAGGTTGGACTTGATGATCTTTGAGGTCTTTTCCAGCCTTGTTGATTCTATGATCTAACAGTCTGTGGCAATGTGAAAACTCTTGATGTACCAATTTGGAACCGTTGTGGAGTCAAATGGAGGAGTTCCACTCTAAAATGAAATGGGATGGAATGGGCTGCCTGTGGGGGTGGTGGAGTCACTGTGCCTGGGTGTGTTTAAAAAGAGACTGGATGAGGCACTCAGTGCCATGGTTGAGTTGATTAGACGGTGTTGGGTGACAGGTTGGACTTGGTGATCTCAAAGGTCTTTTCCAACCTGGTTAAATCTGTGATGCTGTAAATTTCTTGATCCACCCTCCCCTCCCCCCGCTTCAGTTCTTCAACAACAATTGCACCTTCATTTCTCTGTATTTGAGGACATTTTAATGCAGTCAAGACCCCCTGCAGTTTAATTAAGTGGTTTTGGTGGTTTTCAAATGCATTTTTGATAATTTATTCTTTCTTCTTGGAGCCTTTCAGAAAGCCTCATGGACAAGGAAGTGTAATTCACTTGGTTTGTACAAAGAGAAGCAACATGGTAGAAGTTCATGGTATGGGATAGCAAAAGGCAGTGGCTTGGATCAGATCATGGCAGAGGGGTTGGAACTAGATGATCCTTGAGGTCCCTTCCAACCCTAACAATCCTATGATTCTAACCTCTGAGTCACTGCAGACTTCCCTTTCAGGAGCAGCCACACTCTATGCACATGCATGCTCAGCTTAGGGCTCTTTTCTTTATAGCCCCAGGGCAAAGCCATTAAATGTGACATCATGGTCACCACTCTGGTGGCTTTTTAAAGGCTTATATGGGATCTCCTCATTGGGTGGATTTCCAGCTGTGCAGGAAAAAACAACCCCCTCTTGTAGAGGTATGTGTTCAGTTTTGGGCCCCTCGCTCCAAGAAGGATATTGAGGTGCTGGAGCAGGTCCAGACAAGGGCAACAAAGCTACTAAAGCAACCTAGATGGAGTTAATTATTTTCCCCTGAATTGCACTAGCAACAGAATCAGTAGAATCCTAGGCTTGTTTTGCTTGGAAAAGACCTCTAAGATGATCAAGTCCAATTGTCAGCCTGACAGCACTATGGCTATTGAACCATGACCACCAAGTGAGGTAGGCATTAACTGCAGTGAGACTTGGTCAGAACATCTTCAGATGATACAGAGCCTATACCCATCTTCCCTTCTTGTCCAATCCTTTCCATTGTTGTGGCATTTGCTTCTAACTGAGTTGGTCTGGCAAAGTTAATGTTGGGGGAGAAACTTCAACCCATCACAACTGTTAAGTCTGAACCTCTGTTTGGCTCTTCTTCCTTGTAGGCCATCCCTGGTGTCACTGCTAGAAAGCAACTGGAAGACCACAGGTTCAACTCTGTCTCAGGATTTCCAAAGATGTTTCTCCTCCCCTGATCTCAAAGCACAATGCCAGTACAGGCAAAGCCTAAGGCCATGCTTCTCAACAGTCATCAGCTCTTTCCTAGCTGGTGGGGGAAAGGTAAGTGAAGTGCCATGAGCTGACTTCTCCAGGAGCATGGAAGTGGTTATGAGTATCCTCTGGTTATGTGGGTATGCTGGTTATGTGAGTCTCCTCTCCTGAGCCTGACTTCTGCAGTTGGTGCCTGGATTGTCTTTGCTTACCTCTAATCCCTTTGAAAATGTGAGTAGATGAAAGGTGGTTGTAGCCAGGTGGGGGTTGGTCTCTTCTCCCAGGCAACCTGTGACAGAACACGAGGACACAGTCTCAAGCTGCACCAGGGGAGGTTTAGGCTAGATGTTAGGAAGAAGTTCTTCCCAGAGAGAGAAATTGGCCATTGGGATGTGCTGCCCAGGGAGGTGGTGGAGTCCCCATCACTGGAAGTGTTTAAAAAGAGCCTGAATTGAGGCACTTAGTGCCATGGTTTAGTTGATTAGATGGTGTTGGGTGATAGATTGGACATGATGATCTTGAAGGTCTTTTCCAACCTGGTTAATTCTGTATTCTGTACATTTTCTTTTGCCAGCCACTGCTGCTGCTTTTTCTCTAACAGAAAGCAATTTAAATATCCCCCCCCCCCCCCCCTTTTTGTGTGTGTGTGAGGTGGTTTCTGCTGCCTAAATGGAACTAGTGAAGGGCATAACTGGTATCTCTACTGGGAGGAAGGAGGTGCTAGCAAGGGAGCAGAAAGAGTGTGCTCATGAGGAAAGCCCATGCTGCCCTGCAACCTCTTTCATCCCTGCCATGCTTTGTCTGAGGTTAAGCATGCTGCAAGAACCACATGGGAGAGGGCAGTTTCTCAGACAAATGTTACTGTGCCAGGAGTTTGCACCCTTCCTTCTGTATTTAGCATCTGCTAGCAGGAGAAACCATTGTGAGGATGGAGATCCTGTTCTCCTGTGAGCCAGTACAAAGGAGCCATGGGGGTGGGGACGCTCTGGTATCAGTTATGGCTGGAGCCAACCTGGGAGGAAAGCAAACAGTGGGAATAAAGGTCACAGAGGAAAGCAAGGATATCATCTTAAAGAAAGCTTCTGCTGCACCATGTGCAGTGCTGCTGAGCATCTTGAAAAGCAAACCAATAGCATCAGGGTGGGAATTCCCACTGCATCCCCCTCCTCTAGCCCCCTCACCTCTGTCTCAAGATCAAAAAGGCAGCAGCAGTGCAGCCTTCTGTCTGTGTGAGAATGGAGCCCGCGGAAGGGAGCGGCCACATGGGAAAGCTGCTCTGTGAAGATGTTTGAAAAATAAACAATGCAGCATCAGCACAGTGTGTGGCAGCTACCTGGCACCCCCAGAGAAGGGGGAAAGGAGAAACCTTTCGTGTTTGGGATTGGGGTAGGCAAAAGCCTGCCTTCCCCTCTCTTTGGAATGGCACAGCCTGCATTTCCATGTACTTCTGAGGCCCAGGGCAGTGTTTCCAGGGAAGGTAGTTTGGTAGACAGAGATGCTGCAGGCAGTGGAGCCCTTGGGGGAATACATTTTGTTGGGTTGTGCTCTCTGCTTATTGAAGGCTAAAATGCCCTAGCACAAACCATCTTGCAGTGTGCACTGGGGAGCAAGACCTTAATGGGATGTGCCATCAGGGTTTCTTCATCTTGAGCAGATGATGGAAAAGGCTGGGAGAATTGGAGAGCTTTTTAAACTCTCTGAGAATTGTTAGGGTTGGAAGGGACCTCAAGGATCATCCAGTTCCAACTCACCCTGGTATGGGCAGGGACACCTCACATTAGAGCAGGTTGCCCAGAGCCACATCCAGCCTGGCCTTAAACACCTCCAGGGATGAGGCTTCCACCACCTCCCTGGGCAACCTGTGCCAGTATCTCCCTACTCTTCATGATGAAGAATTTCTTCCTAACATCCACTCTGAATCTACCCACATCTATTTTTGTTCCATTCCCCCCAATCCTATCGCTCCCTGACACCCTCAGAAGTCCCTCCCCAGCTTTTCTTGGCTTGTCCCTTGCTGCACCTCACAAAACCTTTCCCAGCGGCACGGTGCGAATGTGACAAAGAGGAGGCTGAAGCGGTGCAGTGTTCCTGAAAGGCACACTGATGTTGGGTGCCTGTAAGAACGTGCAGGGGCTGTTTCCCCACCCCCCCTGCCCCTCTTTCCCCAGCCAGGTTTCCCGGGAAGCTGTTTTGCTGCACATCTGGTGTTCCTGACCCACCGCATGGGAAGCCTGGAGTAATCCCACACTGCACTGAGCATGTTTGAGACGTTTTCTATGACAAGATCGCTCAGTGGCCTGCCCTTTGCTCTGCCCCCTCTCGTGTTTGTCACATCTAATAATGGGCAGAAATGTGGTGTGTGCCAGTGAACACGGGGAATTTGTTTGTGTTCTGTGTTTGCCACAGCCTTTTAATTTGAGGAGGGAGCGTGGGAGCAGGGAACGGCTCAAAACACTCCTCCCTGGTACCTCCCTGCCATAAGGCCACATCCAGCCCTCTGCAGCGATGTAAAACTTTTAGCTGGAGCTTTGGGCTTTAGAGTGGCAGTCATGCCTCAAGGGGCAGCCTTAAGTGCTCTAAAATGCTCTGTCTATTTCAGTGGATGGTGAAGGATGTCTCAGATGCGCTGCCATCCGTGCCCAGCTGCCTGCAGCAGGGAGATTGGGCACTGCAGTTTCCAATGGGGATGTTAGGATAGGATAGGGTAGGGTAGGGTAGGATAGGATAGAATAGAATAGAATAGAATTAACCAGGCTGGAAAAGACCTTTGAGGTCATCAAGTCCAACCTATCATCCAACACCTTCTAATCAACTCAGCCATAGCACCAAGTGCCTCATCCAGTCTCTTCCTAAACACCTCCAGGGATGGTGACTCCACCACCTCCCTGGGCAGCACATTCCAATAACTCTTCCTATGAAGAACGTCTTCCTAACATCCAGCCTAAACTTCCCCTGGCGCAGCTTGAGACTGTGTCCTCTTGTTCTGGTGCTGCTTGCCTGGGAGAAGAGACCAACCCCCTTCTGGCTACAACCTCCCTTCAGGTAGTTGTAGACAGCAATGAGGTCTCCCCTGAGCCTCCTCTTCTCCAGGCTAAGCAACCCCAGCTCCCTCAGCCTCTCCTCACAGGGCTGTGCTCCAGACCCCTCCCCAACTTTGTTGCCCTTCTCTGGACACCTTCCAGCAGCTCAACATCTTTCCTAAACTGAGGAGCCCAGAACTGGGCACAGGACTCAAGGTGTGGCCTAATCAGTGCAGTGTACAGGGGCAGAATGACCTCCCTGCTCCTGCTGGCCACACTGTTCCTGATGCAGGCCAGGATGCCATTGGCCTTCTTGGCCACCTGGGCACACTGCAGGCTCATGTTCAGCCTACTCTTAATCAGTACCCCCAGGTCCCTTTCTTCCTGGCTACTCTCCAGCCTGTAGCACTGCATGAGATGAAGATTAGATTGAAAGTTTCAGTTGTCTTTGTTGCCTAGTCCAGAGGAAAATGGGGCTGGCTTAGCTGGGATGTTGGCACAAAAGGAAGACATACCTAAGAAATTATTTCTCTTGTGAGGCCTTGGTTCCCTCCTTAGTCAATATAAATGGAGACAAGGTCTACTTTTGGATACATATGAGGATTCAGCAGTCATCAGGGAAGCTTCCACAGGGCCAATAAAACCCCTGACAAATCAGAAAGGTATCTGCCTTGTTCTAGAGACTAAGTAAGAAGCATGGAATCTTAAATGAGACACAGAAATTAGGTGGATTGTGCCAGTAGGGGAAGATTATTGAGCAGCATCTGGTTCAGGGTTGTGCAATGCTAGCATGGGTGCTTTCTGGGACAGTTCCCCATCCAAAGCTCAGTTCCATTTGCTTTATCTCCAGCCCTCTCCAGGAGCATATTGTGGAGGTTTCTGAAATGATGGCAACCACACAAGAGTGGGATTCTGGAACATGAGTGCCTTGTCAGTGTGATACTGCACCCAAGTGAGGGAGCTGTGCTGAGAAGATCATTTCCTTGCTGCTGAGACCTGGCTCGTATTTCCAGTGGAGGTTTTGTGTCCATCCTGGCTGTGTGCACAGGAGAAATGTTCTCTGAGATAGCTGAAGGCAGAACATGTGCCAGCACTAGTGCTGCTCTTGGGTAAAAAGCTGAGGGTTGCCTGTTATCCAGAATGTTTTAATAGTGTCTTCAGGATACTTCCTCTGAGACACAGACTTTGGGATCACTG
The DNA here is from genome assembly GCF_014839835.1 of Dryobates pubescens. Lineage (NCBI taxonomy): Eukaryota > Metazoa > Chordata > Aves > Piciformes > Picidae > Dryobates > Dryobates pubescens. Next base: position 19,269,546 of record NC_071629.1, on the reverse strand, counting down.
TTCTCATCTTTACTTACATTTTCCTAAACTTTCTTGAGATCTTTTTTCACTTCCAGCTGTGAAATTGAACTTAGAAATTCCTTTTGTTTTGCATTGCATGGTGGTTGTGGGGTAACACTGTTCTTTCTGCTGCACTTCGTGTGGCAACGACTTCTGATGTCAAGCAGTGTGATTGCAGTAAGTGGCAGAAAGAGGGAAAACACAAGATAAACCCACCAAAAAATACAGGAGAGGCCAGGCTGGACAGATGGGCAGAGTCCAACATGATGGCATTCAACAAGACCATGTGCCAGGTGCTGCACTTTGGCCACAACAGCCCCATGCAGTGCTACAGGCTGGGGTCAGAGTGGCTGGAGAGCATCCAGGCAGAGAGGGACCTGGGGGTGCTGATTGACAGCTGGCTGAACATGAGCCAGCAGTGTACCCAGGTGGCTAAGAAGACCAATGGCATCCTGGCCTGGATCAGGAATAGTGTGGCCAGTAGGAGCAGGGAAGTCATTGTGCCCTGTGCTCAGCACTGGTTAGGCCACACCTTGAGTCCTGTGTCCAGTTCTGGGCCCCTCAGTTTAAGAAGGACATTGAGACTCTTGAACGTGTCCAGAGAAGGGCAATGAGGCTGGGGAGAGGTCTGGAGCACAGCCCTGTGAGGAGAGGCTGATGGAGCTGGGGTTGTTTAACCTGGAGAAGAGAAGGCTCAGGGGAGACCTCATTGCTGTCTACAACTACCTGAATGAAGGTTGTAGACAGGTGGGGGTTGGTCTCTTCTCCCAGGCAAGCAACACCAGAACAAGAGGACACAGTCTCAAGCTACGCCAGGGGAGGTTTAGGCTGGATGTTAGGAAGAACTTCTTCATAGAAAGAGAGATTGGCCATTGGAATGTGCTGCCCAGGGAGGTGGTGGAGTCACCATCCCTGGAGGTGATCAAGAGAGGACTGGATGTGGCACTTGGTGCCATGGTTTAGTAGTCATGATGTGTTGGGTGACAGGTTGGACTTGATGATCTTTGAGGTCTTCTCCAGCCCTACTGATTCTATGATGCTATGAATTTTGCTGGCCTGTGAATGAATGGGAATGCAGCAAGGACAGCATTTGCTAAATGGGTGGGAAAATTGGTAGGGAAATGAATGTCATTTCGTGTTCCAAGCTAGGTATTACGAATAGCTTCCCTTGCAGCTGGATACTTTTCATCATCAGAGCTGTTAGGCATTACTTATTATGAGCTTCTGCAGCAGGCTAGCCTTATTCATGGGTAAACTGCCTTCATATCAAACTGAGATACTGTTTGTTTCTTTCTTTCTTTGTGTTTTTCAACCCCCCTGGATGGTGCAGAGCTATTATTATTTTTTTTTTCTTCACTAATTGGATCATTATTTTGGAATTTAAAGCCCCTTAATAAAAGGGGGAGGGAAAGTTTGAGGCTTGTGAAATGCTTCATAAACTTAAGCAAATCAACCTTGGTATATGGACATAAACTATCAGTCCCAGTGATCAAATCATAGAATGGTGAAGGTTGGAAAAGACCTCCCAGATCAGTAAGGCCGACCTTCTACCCAGCACCTCTGTGATCACTAGACCACCTCCTCTTTTCATGTTTCCTCCTAAGAACAGCCAGAAGAAGAACTGGAATCATCTCCCAAGGGAAGCAGTGGAGTCCCTTACATTGGGCAGTTTGAAGACCCAGCTTGGCAGGGTGCTGGGCGAGCTTAGGGGAGACCTTATTGCTGTCTACAACTCCCTGAAGGGAGGTTGTAGCCAGGAGGGGGTTGGTCTCTTCTCCCAGGCAAGCAGCACGAGAACAAGAGGACACAGTCTCAAGCTGCACCAGAGGAGGTTTAGGCTGGATGTTAGGAAGAAATTCTTCAGAGAGATTGGCCATTGGAATGTGCTGCCCAGGGAGGTGGTGGAGTCACCATCACTGGAGGTGTTTAGGAAGGGACTGGATGAGGCACTTAGTGCCATGGTTTAGTTGATCAGGTGGTGCTGGGTGATAGGTTGGACTTGATGATCTCAAAGGTCTTTTCCAACCTATCCTATCCTATCCTATCCTATCCTATCCTATCCTATCCTATCCTATCCTATCCTATCCTATCCTATCCTATCCTATCCTATCCTATCCTATCCTATCCTATCCTATCCTATCCTATCCTATCCTATCCTATCCTATCTCTACTGCAAAGGTTGGATCAGATGCTCCTTGAGGTCCCTTCCAACCTGGCATTGTGTCATTCTGTGAAAGCAAGTAAGTGAGAGGGGCTGTTAGGCAACTGTTTCTAAGCACTTTAGTTGCATTGGGGTGCAAGGAATTGGGTGAGACCTTGGAGCACCATTACATCTTAGGTTATTTTTATTTAATGATACATTTCACCCTTTGGAAAAGTGGTTCCATTTATGTTATTTTTTTTTTTCTTTGGGAGGAAATGATGGATTTTGGGTTCACATCTTGTGACTTGTCTTCTCTTCCAAAAGCAGCCTTGGCACTCAGAACTTGCTAACTCCAGCAGGCATCCAGCACGTGCTTTTGAGGAGGTGATTATTCTCTGCCACTGAGGCAGGTGTCTCTTCCTGTGTAGATTTCTGTAGCCGTTAAGGAGGGATGTCCTAAAGGGGGTTGTATTTTTAGCAGCTGTGATTCATGTCCTGTGGGCTCCATCTTTAAACCTTGCCTCAAAGAAGGGTAGGTTATTTGACAGAGAAACCCACCAAGTAATATATGCCTCTGGTGTGACTTTTGCTTTAAAGCTGTGCATTAATTCTTGGGAGCTGAGGTCAGCCTGCCTGTGCTGAGATCTGCACAATCACATTTCCATGCTGTGGCTCATTTCATGCTGATGTGAGAAGCAGAAAGTAATATTTACCATATGAAGATATGTAATAGTTTTAATAATAATAACTACTTAATACTAATGCAGCTCCTCCTTCTTCCTTCTTCTTACTCCTCCCTGGGCAACCTGTTTCAGTGTCTCACCACCTTCATGGGGAAGAACTTCTTCCTAACATCCAGTCTGAATCTACCCATTTCTAGTTTTGCTCCATTCCCCCCCAGTCCTATCACTCCCTGACACCCTCAAAAGTCCCTTCCCAGCTTTCTTGTGGCCCCCTTCAGATACTGGAAGGCCACAAGAAGGTCTCCTTGGAGCCTTCTCTTCTCCAGACTGAACAGCCCCAACTCCCTCAGTCTGTGCTCATAGCAGAGCAGCTCCAGCCCTCTGCTCATCCTTGTGGCCCTTCTCTGGACACCTTCCAGCACCTCCAGATCTTACACTTAACCCCAATTCCTTTAGGGCCCTAAATAATCTTACACATTATAGTCCAGCTGAGAGAGAGATATTGCTGCTGTTGATACTGGTTACACCATTGTCGTATTTCCTCTGCTCTCTAGTGTTCCATGGAGTAGGTCCTAACTTACAGCTCTCCATAGTGTGGCCAGGACATGAACCTACTTCTGCTGTGAAGATTTCTAGGTAAATGGTAGATGCCAAAGCTCAGTGCTGTGTACTTTACAATGGCATGGCACTGGCTGCTGTGTTTTAACACACAGAATTTGGTTCCTTATGGGTGTAAGACGATGGTGATGTGTCTCTGCTGTGTAGGACATATAGGGAGGAATATAAAGAGGCTGTATTTTTCCCTTTTTCATGGGTAGCCATGCTTTGATATCAGAGAATTGCTTTCTAAATGGACTTGTAAGAAGCATTTAAATGTCAAGCATCCTTCCTCTTGTTCATTCAAACACAAAATATTTATGAGGATGCTGTTAATAAAGTGTCTTTGCCTCTCTGGCACGGACTGGACTTAGGCAGAGTGTTTAACAGCAGAAAGGACTGGGGGGGGGTGGGTGTGTGGAAAAGTGAGGAAAGGATGTTTTCAATGACTGACTTTGAATTTCTCTTGCATGCCCTTTTCTTTTTAAGGGTTTGGTGAATTGCTCCAGCAATTTGCTAGGTATTAAAGGGAACAAATGAACAGGGCCCTCCTTTTTGCAAGACAAAAGGGACAAACGTTTTCAGATTTGCAGATTGCTTCAAAAATGGCCCTGATGAAGATGGACATTGTAACAAATGAAATATTTAACTAGAGTGACCCTCACTGAAGTGATGTCAAGGGGAGTAAGTAATACAATTGTCACATTGTGTGGAGTCACTCCTTTGTAAACTGCTGGGGCACAATTATTTTAAGTACATTGAAATGTCTAATGGGGACAATGCTGCTTTCCTTGAGCTAAAAATAATATGTCAAATGCTTAATCTTTCAACTGCTGCAGACTGTTGCCATCGAGGCTGGGGAGGTTCACTCTTTCGGTGTTGTCCTCTCCAGCCGATGTTTTTGCTCCGAAGCTTTCTTATGATGCAAGTGTTTGCCAGTTTCAGCTCGAATGACAAAGAGCAGTTATCCACTTCAGCTGATTTTCCTACTGAAAAAAAGGTTACAGAGATTTCATTTTTTTGAATGGCACTCTCGAGACTTGGCTGAAGTGTTTGTGATTTGAGTAGCTGCAAAAGTGCTGGGAAAAAGCTGCTGACTTACCCAGCCATCCAGGAAGCAGCTTTAGATCCCGAGTTGCTCCTGCAGATGCAGGTAGCAAATATTACACCCCTTGTCCCCTTGTTTGCAGATGACACCAAGCTGGGAGCAGATGTTGATCTGTTAGAGGGTAGAAGGGCTCTGCAGAGGGATCTCAACCGACTGGACAGATGGGCAGAGTCCAACAGGATGGCATTCAACAAGTCCCAAGTGCCAGGTGCTGCACTTTGGCCACAACAACCCCATGCAGAGCTACAGGCTGGGGTCGGAGTGGCTGGAGAGCAGCCAGGCAGAAAGGGACCTGGGGGTGCTGATTGACAGCCGCCTGAACATGAGCCAGCAGTGTGCCCAGGTGGCCAAGAAGGCCAATGGCATCCTGGCCTGCATCAGGAACAGTGTGACCAGCAGGAGTAGGGAAGTCATTGTGCCCCTGTACTCTGCATTGGTTAGGCCACACCTTGAGTCCTGTGCCCAGTTCTGGGCCCCTCAGTTTAAGAAGGACATTGAGACTCTTGAATGTGTCCAGAGAAGGGCAATGAGGCTGGGGAGAGGTCTGGAGCACAGCCCTGTGAGGAGAGGCTGAGGGAGCTGGGGTTGCTTAGCCTGGAGAAGAGGAGGCTCAGGGCAGACCTTCTTGCTGTCTACAACTACCTGAAGGGAGGTTGTAGCCAGGAGGGGGGTGGCCTCTTCTCCCAGGCAACCAGCACCAGAATAAGAGGATACAGTCTCAACCTGTGCCAGGGGAATTTTAGGTTGGAGGTGAAGAGAAAGTTCTTCCCAGAGAGAGTTGTTAGCCATTGGAATGTGCTCCCCAGGGAGGTGGTGGAGTCCCCATCCCTGGAGGTGTTCAAGAGGGGACTGGACATGGCACTTGGTGCCATGGTTTAGTCATGAGGTCTGTGGTGACAGGTTGGACACGATGGTCTTTGAGGTCTCTTCCAGCCTTGGTGATTCTGTGATTCTGTCCTGGAGTGTCCTCATGGTTGGCTGCATGGCCCATGGGTTCTCATTATCATATAATGACAGGGGTTGGAAATGACCTCTGGAGATCATCTAGTCCATCCTCCCGCCAGAGCAGGGTCACCCAGAGCAGGTTGCACAGGAATGTGTCCAGGTGGGTTTGGAATCTCTCCAGAGATGGAGACTCCATCACCTCTCTGGCCAGGCTGGTCCAGGGCTGTACTGCCTTCAAAGTAAAGAAGTTTCCTCATCATGTTTAGATGGAACTTCCTATGTTAAAGCTTGTGTTCACTTATCTCTTGTCCTATCACTAGGTACCACTGAAGAAAGACTGGACCCCATCCTCCTGACACCCACCCTGTGAGTATTTATAAGCATTGGTAAGATCCCCCTCAGTCTGCTCAGCTCTAGACTAAAAAGCCCTAAGTCCCATAGCCATTCTTCATAAGAGAGATGTTCCAGTCCCCTAATCATGCCATTTCCAGTGATGTGTCAGGAAAAAGGTCAGGCAGACGCCACAGGAGTGTCCAGCATGGTCAGAGCTTGTTGGGAGGGTCACTGAGGTGATGCTGGTGCTACGATCTCCCCCTGTGTTCCTTTTCTTCTTCATAGGCTGCACTATGTGTGCCCTTGGGATGGTGTTGCAGGAGTTGAGCATGAACATCTCTTCTCATGGAATTGTGGGCTTTCCTTTTCTGTGTGACCTCCCAAATCCTTTGTCCTTTATTTCAGCTGGATTATTGTGTTGCTGCCTTTGGAAAGTTTTCTTCTTTAATACAGGATACTGGAGAAAGTGCCATGCAGTGTCAAGGCCGTTGGTGCTTCTAGCTCATTGCCAGGGGTGCAGCACAGAACTGGTTTAGATAGGTACCAAGGAAGATGCCCAGTTACTAATTAATTTTCTCCTTAGGTGGTCAAAGTGGAGCCCTCTTGTATTCTGTCAGCATAATTAAAAAACATGCTGTTCTTAATTGTTAACTATTCTAAGGCCTTTTTGGTTTTCATGAAGCTGTTGCTGCCCTTCTGAATCAAATTATCATAGAATCAATAAGGTCGGAAAAGACCTCAGAGATCATCAAATCCAACCTGTCACCCAAGACCTCCTGACTACTAAACCATGGCTCCAAGTGCCACGTCCAATCCCCTCTTGAAATTATTCTGGAGTAAGACATTTAGCACATGTTCTGAAGGGGGAAACTGGTCCCAGAGCTTTCAACATCCCAAAAGCAGCAGCTAGCAGCCACTCCTGTCACCCATCCCTGTAAGTCAGGCCACTGGCCAATGCTCTGGCATTGGTTTACTGTCAGTAATTGTGAAATTACTGCAAAACTCTTCCTTTCAGCCTCTGAACACAGCTTGCTGTGTTACCTCACAGGTGAGTTTACCATGGGCTAAGTCAGCATACTGCCCTGCTCCTGTTGGCAGCAGGAATCACGACTTTGCCCTTTGACTGCAGAAGAAAGAAACATCACCTGCCTGAGCTTGACAACGAGAAAAATCTTAGCAGCAACCTTCCTAGCATTTGGTAGTTTCTTTTCTCAGAGGCCCCCTCTCTGCTAGAGAGGTGCAGTAAGTCTACAGAGCAAGCTGTGTTACTGCGGTAGAGTACCTTGATGTTTGTTTGGGAACTCCATCTGAAGGCCAGACAGTAGCTACTACAATTGTTAACTAGAAGAAATTTCCCTTTAAGTGTGATGGGAATGTGTGGACCAGCAGCTATCCCTGAACCTTTGCCCTTTATCTCCTTCATAGTTCAACAGGACCTTTTGTGGTTGCTGTTTTCAAGTTAGCAGGAAACATGCCCTGAAAACTGTGCATCAGCTGGCAAGTCTCCTCCCTGATGAGTACTGAGCTGGCAGCTTCCAAGCTTCCAGTATCAGAAGCAAAGCTGAAGCTGAATGACCAAAGTTGGACTGTGTCCTCTTTAGCTGTGCATTGCCACTGCCTTTGAAAGCCTCCACAGAGGAGTCTGTAGGTCTTTAGGTGATGCTGGCTACAAAGGCCAGTGCCTGGCCTTGCTGAGCTGAACATACCCAGATCCTCTGGTGTCTTAGCATGACCCTGAGTTAGCAGGGCTCTTCTGTGCCCTGCCAGCCTGAACATTGCTGTGTCCCAGCTAATTAAATTAATCTGCAATCCTGGAGCTTGTTTTTTCTCCTCTCAGGTGCAGAGTACCATTGTCCTTGAGGTCTCTTGTTTCTCAATACCCATTTATGAGCCTGGGTTGGAAGAGTGAAGAGCATTCACATTCTCATCAGACAAGAGATGAGCTATTGGGATGAAAATTGTTAGACACAAGTATTGCTTGACTGAAGGGCAGTGTATGCTTCTGGATTCTGAGTTTTTCCAAAGAAACTGGAGACACAGAATCATAGAATTGTAGGGGTTGGAAGGGACTTGCAGAGATCATTGAGTCTGCTGTGCCAAAGCAGGGTCACCTAGGGCAGGTGGCACAGAAACACATCCAGGCAGGTCTTAAAAGCTGAAAGACTTCATAACCTCTCTGGGCAGCCTGCTCCAGTGCTCTGTCACCCTTACAGTAAAGAATTTTTTCCTCATGTCAGAACTCAGCCTGAACACTTTGTCCAGATGGAAGCCTGAGCCCTGTGCTACCCAAGCTTTTTGCAAGCTTTTCTTATGAGCACGTTAAACCCTAGAGCTGCCATATTTCATATGGCAATAATTACGTCCTTTGCCTCTGTTCTGGATAACATTTAGCTTTATTATAACTGCTATTACTTGCTCCTGTTCTGCTGGGAGCACTACTTTGCATTTAATTATGGATCACTTGCAAATAACCTTTATGGCCCTGAGTCAGCAAACCTTTCTGGCAGGTGTGTCATTTGAAAGCGAGTGAGTGAGCCCGCTTCCCTCCGTGGTGCTCAGATCCTCAGTTATTCTTTGTGCCCAGCATCCACTGATTTCATGAACCCTAGAGCTGAAAAATGCCTGCATGCAGGCTGGGACTGTGCATATTGTTCCAGCTCTGTGACCTACTTAGGAGGTGTTTCAGGGAGGCCCAAAATTGCCAAGCATGTCATATCTTAAGTCAGCATCTTACACGAGGCTGGAGCTGCACCTGGCAATCCATTAGCATTATATAGCAAGTAAGGGCTTTGAGACTTCTTAGAGCAACTATGCTTCCCCCCCACCCCCCTTTTGTCAGCTTAGCACAAAGTAGGGCTCCCTGTCTTCCACGTTTTCCTTGGCTCAATCTAAGTTGTAGGGAGCAGGATCTATTCCAGGCTGAATGATACAGCGTGGAGCAGGATATGCCAGGCACATTCTGAATGCTGTATAATTTAATGGGCTAGTTGGAAATGCCTAATAAAATACTGGGTGTTTGAGTTATTAGTTGGCTGCCTGTGTAATTACTTCTGTTTAATATTTAATTGTGTTGATCTTTCTGTCTTGTCTTTGTTCCACACAGAAAATAGATCCCTCTTGTTTTTTTTTTTCCTTGGGTCTATTCACAGGCATTGGGCTACTGGGTAGTAGCAGGCTTTTGAGGCTAATCTTCCTGATTGTTCAAATGTCACCATAAAATATTTAGCATCTTGATAACTCTGAAGCTATCACAACAGCTTGGATGGCAACAATTAAAATTGTGCTAACACCCCTAAAACAGATATAACGGAGTGATGCTTGTTAAGCACTTAATGATCCCTTTCTCCAAGGAATTCCATTTCTTTATGCTGCCTGATTGCTTTGCTGCATCCTGCAGGTTTTTGTGCCCTGCCACTCTGAGTAATACATATTCAAACCCTTCTCTGCAGCTCTCATCGTGCCAATCAAGGATGCAAATGGAGGTCTGTGGGGCTGTGTGATCAGAATTTCTTGCTTGTGTGCAAGCCTGTAAATAATGGAGTCAATAAGGATCTGATGTGTAACACTATAAAAGTAATGAGACCTTGTATCTGGCTTCTAGTAAACATCAGGATGGACCTGCTCCAACCACTACTGTAATCAGTGGGAGGCTTTTATTGACTTTAATGGGAGCTGAATTAAGCCTTGTCTGTGGTTTGAAAATTCAGCTGCAGATATGGGGGCTGATCCTTGGCTGGGTGTAACCTGGCTTTGTGCTCCGGGCAATCAGGCAGCCATTCTGACTTGCTCCCCTGAGGATGAGGGCAAGCAGCACCCTGTCCTACAGCCCTTCTCCAGTACTGCACATGCTTCAGCAGCACTTTCTCTTGGACTTGGGGTGGTGGGGAGAGTCTCTGGGCTTTGCTTCATTCAACTCTTCACTTAAGAGCTTAAATTGCTCCATGAGCAGTGTTAAGAAAGTGTACTTATCTTTGGGGAGGGGGGGAATAATAATGTTCCACTTGAAAGATATTCTAATAATTGTTGTTTGGAACTTCAGTAGTTTGACATTTCCATTGTTTATCAAGGAACAGTATCTTTTATTTTGGCTGCAAGGGAAAAATGAGCCCAATTAGCAAAAAAGAAAACCAAACCAACCCACCCCCCCAAAAAAGGAAAAATAAATTAAGTTGATAGAAAAAGCAGGTCTTAGAAATGTGGAGACCTTTTCCTGCAAAGGCTGATGCAAAAAGCTAGAAAGGTTTGAGGAAAGACCCTTGCTTTGGGGTTTTATTGGGAGGAATGGGCAGAGAAGACAGTGACTCATGGTTTAGTTGATTAGGTGGTGTTGGATGATGGGTTGGACATGATGATCTTGAAGGTCTGGTCTGGTCTGGTCTGGTCTGGTCTATTCTATTCTATCCTATCCTGTCCTGTCCTGTCCTATCCTGTCCTGTTCTATTCTATTCTGTCCTATCCTGTCCTCCCTCTTGACCCCCAGCCTGCAGATCTTTATTAAATCCTCTAATACTCTTCTCCTCTCCAGACTGAACAGCCCCAGGGGTTTCAGCCTCTCCTCACCAGGCAGTACCCCAGTCCCTTCAGCATCCTTGTGGCCCTCCCCTGGACTCTCTCCAGCAGATCCCTGTCCCTACTGAGCTGGGGAGCCCAGAACTGGACGCAATATTCCAGGTGTGGCCTCACCAGGGCAGAGTAGAGAGGGAGGAAAACCTCCCTTGATCTGCTGGCCACACTCCTCTGCATCTCAGGATCCCACTGGCATTCTTGGCCACCAGGGCTCATTGCTGACCCATGGAGAACTTGTCCACCAGGACTCCCAGGTCCACTGGGCTGCTCTCTAGCAGATCACCTCCTAACCTGTAGTGGAGCAGTTTATTATTCCTTCATCATGAGCCAGCCTCAACAGTTATCTTGGCCAAGACAGGACCATGGAAGGTCTGCAGAGTACAACTTCTCTGGTGTAGCCGTGGTGTGGGCTTTACACAGCCTGTAACAGTAATGAGTCCTGGGTGAGTGAGGTATGTGTCTGAATGTGTCTCCTATGATTTGATCTTCTCCCTGTGTAAGTAAATCACTGAGCATTATTGCTTTGCTTCAGTGGTTCTATTTGACTCTGTGTGGATGAGAGGCTTATTGAATATGATTTCGTGGCTCATCTAGATTATGACCCACTTAAGAAACAGGAAGGGTATCACAGCTTTGAGGTACTACAAGGAGTATAAAAGACCCTGTAAAATTCTTGGAGTTGAGACTTACTCTGGCTTCTCTGCTCTGAAAGGATGCAGAAAATGCATCCTTTGGGAAGTCTTCTGGGCAGCTGAGCTCTCCAAGGATGGGCTTGAAAGCATATTAGCTTGATGTGCTGGAGCTGCTCCAAGAATGCTTTGGCCAGTGTGAGATGGCAGCTGTACCTACCCTGAAAATCAGGGAGGCAAATGTGTACCTGCTTCTGAGTTGTCATTTGTTTATAGGCTTACTGCACAATGGTGAAAACCAACACAGAGCTTTTTCCTCCAGCACTGTGATGCCCATTTATGCCAGCTGAAAATCTGAGTCTCCACCTCCTGATCTATACACAGATATATACTGGTTTCTTTTTGCTCTTTTTCCCCCCTCTTTTTCCAGCAAATACAGTGGAAACAAGTTGGATACAGCTCCATCTAAGGGAAACCTGCCCTGCATCTATCATAGAATCATAGAATTGTTGAAAAAGCCCTCTAAGATTATCAAGTCCAACCATCAATCTAACACCACCATGGCTCAGAGTACAATGGCTGCTTTTTGAACACCTCCAGGGATGGTGACTCCACCACCTCCCTGGGCAGCTTGTTCCAATGCCTGACCACTCTTGCAGGAAAGACATTTTTTCCTAATATCCAACCTGAACCTCCCCTGGTGCAACTTGAGGCCATTTCTTCTTGTCCTATCACAGTTACAAGGGAGAAGGGAAGTACTTGGCTGTGTTGGGAAGCAGATGGCAGGGACCTTGTGACCTCCCAGGAGGCTGGGTGCTGGCAGTAGTGTGGCTCAGCTCCCAGCAAGTGGATTTTTCTGGTCAGCCTGGGAGTCAGCTGGGACTAGTGCTTGGCCAGGTGAATGTCTACACACAGAAGAACGTGTTCTGATGTGGTCTGGATTCCATAGGCCTCCTGTGCTTCCAGCCAGCTTTTGCCCCCACTCCCTAGTGAGACAAAGCAATTGATGAGGTTAGGGTGCATTGATGGGTCCTGCTATGCTCATGGAAGTGTTGGTACAGGGTTGTTCAGAAGTGATGATCTTCCAGAAGTTACAGAATACAGAATTAACCAGGTTGGAAAAGATCTTCAAGTTCATCAGTTCCAACCTATCACCCAACACCATCTAATCAACAGAACCATGGCACTAAGTGCCTCCTTCAGGCTCTTTTTAAACACTTCCAGTGATGGTGACTCCACCACCTCCCTGGGCAGCACATCCCAATGGCCAATCTCTCTTTCTGGGAAGAATTTCTTCCTAACATCCAGCCTAAACCTCCCCTGGCACAACTTTCAGTTCTAAAAATGCTTCAGAGCTTTAAGATTCATTGGAGAAATCCCCCTTCAAATTGGCCATTTGGAAGGTTGCTATAAATAAACGCTCTGCTCCTCCAGTTTTCAACAGGGAGGGTTGGTTTGCCTGGCACTGCCAGACTTGTTCTGCTTTTCAGACTGAAGTTGGGAAACAAGAGGCTCTGCTGGGCTTCACAAGAGAATTTTGTTTCTCTTTTGTTCTGTAAAATCCTGTCTTAGGAGGTAAGTTCCCTGAGGTGGATGATATTCCCCCTTCCAAAATGGTGTTTGCCACTTAAGCTGGTTTTGAAGTTTGGGGGTTTTTGTTTTGTTTGGGCTGTTTGTTTTGCAGTAAATTCAAGAAGGGAAAGTGGGTTTTATTTTCCTGATTCCCTGTGTTCATAACACTCTAACACCTGGCCTCCATCCCTTTCCTTCTATGTGTTTATTCCTGGGCCACCTGCTCTGAGTGACCCTGCTTTAGCAGGGGTGGGGGGGTTGGACTACATGATCTCCAGAGGTCCCTTCCAACCCCCACCATTCTGTGATTCACTCTCAATCCAGGCAGCAATAAGCACAGACGTCAGGGCTCATCATTCTGCCACGGGGTTCTCCTCTTGACTGATTTGGTAATCACTGGTTTTGGGTGGAAATTGTCTCTGCTTTTTCTGTGGCTTCTTTTCTTTTTCTGGGATGACTTTGGAATTGCACCTTTTCTGTTTAAGGATTGCAATTCATGGCAGTATGGAATAAGGCTAAGAAATAAAGCCAAAACACAGAGGAGGATTGAAAATGGCCAGAGAACAGTCATTAGAGGGAAAGAATATAGCTTGACAGGTTTGCAGAGCAGGGAAAGTGCTACTTCAACTAAGCATCCCTGCATTCTCAGCTTCTCTCTATGCTGGTAAGTAGAAGGATTTCTTCAATGTTGCTCTTTGCTTCTGTTCATTAGTGTTTGAGCTTATGAACTGTGTGAAACCAGTTTTAACTGCTCACATGGAAATTTCATACAGGTGGAAGCTTCTCTGGGCTAGGGAAAGTGTCAACAGAATGCACATTGCAAGGTGATTTTAAAGCCCTGAAGTGTGGGAGCCTCCAGAGCTACCTGTTGCTGGCGTGTGGAGCAGTTCTTCCACCTGTTTCCCTCTTTGTTTTCCACATTTTCTTGGTTTTAATTTTTTTACCAGCCAAATGCTTTGTTTGCTCCTATTTTTTTTTTTTTTGGGGGGGGGGGGAAGAGTTCATTTTATTTCCCATCAGCTCCCTGTGCTCGTTGGTCCTTCCTCTCCTTGTGTACCTCTGCTTGTTACCTCTCCCTGACCCAGTCTGTTTGGTCTCGCTCTGTCACTGTTAAAAGTTCAGGCCACAAAGACTTTGCCCTTGTCGTCTTCATGTGCAATTAGCACAGACTATTAGACAGTAGACTTAAATCCCACTGCTGCTGAGGGCACTGGGAGCCTGGCCACGGAGTTCAGGGGGAATTAGCATTTGGGCACATGAGAGCCTTTCAGTGCAGCCCAGCTTACCAGTAATTTAGAATATTAGATGGAATCATATTGATAATTATTATTAACAAACATGTCATAATTAAGTCCTTAGGAGCCTTTAAGAAGCTTATTTACACAACCATTCCTGGTGTGCTGAGATTAAATGTCCTGTCAAGCTGGACATGTGTACACTTGCAGGCACAAGCTGACCTCTCCAGTAGCTGTAATTAGAACCAATTTTCAGATTTATGTGATGAGTTTGATTTCACAGCCTGCACGTACACACACTCCCCCCAGAGATGAAAACCAGACCCTGTTCTGCAGCACAGCTACATCCCCAGCTGCCTGCAGAATACTCTGCAGTGCCTGTAAGAGCTAGAAAATCACTGCAAGCTTATAAATTCGTGTCTCCCTCCCCCCACCCCTCCACTTTTCTCCAGTTATCAAATGCGCTTTACTCATTCCAGCCTGTTGCTGTGGAGCTAGGTGCAATCTAGGAACCTTGGCAGTATGACAGGCAATTAAAATACCAAGATGTTTAGCCATGTATGAGGATTTTCACACAGTGAGACCTCCTAAGCTTAGCCTGCTCCTGACATCGTTAGTTATTGAATCAATTGCATGAGCTGAGGTTGACAGGTGTAATTATGTATTTCTGTGGTGATTATGTACGGCCTGTCATAGAGCCCAACGTGCCTGTAACTTTGCACTCATTTAGGAGTCATTTATTGAGTGAAGTATTGGAGTTGGCATGCCATGTACAAGGGGAGGAAATGTAAAACAAAACACAAGTCCCGTTCTGAGCTGATAATTGAGTCGTTAGAAGGTTGACCAGGAGTTGCTTTTGGGAACCCTGAAATGTGTCTCTCCACGTTTCCTGCAAAACTCTCGGTGATTTAGGGATGTTCTTGCACCTTGGCTTGGAGGGAAGGTTAAAACTCCTGCAATGGGTTTAGGGGAACCTGGGTCAGGTTCTGTCATATTCTGGGGGGAGTTACGGAGCTGAATATGGGATCATTTTTATGTCTCTGGCTTCCTTGTCAAAGCAGCTTTGATGCCTCAAAATCATTTCAGATAAACTTCTGCCAGGTGGGGGTTGGTCTCTTCTCCCAGGCAACCTGTGGCAGAACAAGAGGACACACGCTTAAGCTGCGCCAGGCTGGGTGTTAGGAAGCAATTCTTCCTAGAAAGAGAGATTGGCCATTGGGATGTGCTGCCCAGGGAGGTGATGGAGTCACCATCACTGGAAGCATTTAAAAAGAGCCTGGATGAGGCACTTGGTGCCATGGTTTAGTTGATCAGATGGTGTTGGTTGATAGGTTGGACTTGGTGATCTCAAAGGTCTTTTCCAACCTGGTTAATTCTGTGTTCTATTCTGTATTCTATTCTTCTGTCTATGCACTCCTGCGCAGTCTTCCTCATTGCAATAAGCATCCTTCAAAATGTGCTTAAGATGACTCAGATCCTTTGGGACTACATTGAGGTCAGGCAGAGGTTGTTGCTACAATTCTCATCCCTTTTTGTAGATGAAGTTCCCCCACGCAGTGACATCACCCCCAAATGTTGTATTTCCCATATAGCTCTGGCCTTTTTGTGCCATGCTGATGATACCCATGAGAAGCCTCAGTTGTTTAAAAAGAGGGGAGGCAGAGAGAAAGGCAAAGTTGGTCCCACTTTATTAAGAGGTCCTCTGACATGGTTGAAGTCAAGCAACCAGTCTGACTACTTTTTCTTAACCATATCTCTCTGCAGTGCAACTCTTAACCTTACCCATGAGAGTTTTGATGTCTGAGAGAGGTATCTGAGCTCTAGTGGTTTGTTTGGGTTTTTATTCCTAAGTAAGAGAGGAGCTGTTTTCAGTGCCTGCTTTAACAAGGAGAGCCCCTTGTCTTTATCAGGAACAGTGTGGCCAGCAGGAGTAGAGAAGTCAGTGTGCCCCTGTACTCAGCACTGGTTAGGCCACACCTTGAGTCCTGTGTCCAGTTCTGGGCCCCTCAGTTTAGGAAAGATGTTGAGTTGATGGAAGGTGTCCAGAGAAGGACAACAAAACCGGGGAGGGGTTTCCTGAATCCATAGGCATCGCTTGCCCTGCTCATTTTGTTTGCTGCAGCAATGTGCCTTCCTGGAGTTATGGCAACTTAGCTACCGCTTCCCAGATGCACTGCACTCCTCACTACCAAAGAGGGAGCAATGTATTTGCCTAATCTCCAAGTTTAATACCCTCCTGGATAGCCCTCAACACAGTCAAGCTCTATGTAAAGGACAAGAAACAGCAAAAGCTTTCACAGGCCAGTCAGGACCACACATCCAGCTATTGCTATCACAGTACAGCCAACCCAGCAGCAGCAGTGAGATGTAATTGGGATGGGATATGAGCAAGGAGGAGAATTTGCTTTTCCCATGTACATTCACCTTCTGGTTTTGCACAGGATTTATATCTGACTTTAAAGCGATTGCCTGCGTTTTGCTCTAGTGCTGACCACGTGGCTCCAGCAGCTCCTCTTGCTGATGTTCTAACATGATGTAGCCATAAATAGATTCTTTTCCTTTTATTTGTATATTTCTCTATTTAGTTATTTATTTATTTGTCTTTTTAATGTACCCTTTTTAATTGGTCTGAAGGCTAAACTTCTGAATGCCGTTGCTCGTTTGCAGGCTGAGCCTGATGGTAGCAGGCAAGTTTGCTTGTTTAATATTTGCTTTGATTTGGTGATTAGTCTTTACTCTTAATTATTTTTTACCATTTCCACATGAGTGATCAGGAAATGAACTGCTTGCCTCACACTTTCAGCAAGTTAAAAAGAGCCTAACTGTGGCATTTCCTTATTGACTTTTTTTACTCGCCTCGGTGCGGCGTGTTTTAAGATGCCTCTTCTCTTGAGTTGCCCACCTCACAGCTTGAGTAATGCCACAGCTTTTAAAAAGGTTTCCCTTCTGACTTGCTGAGGTGATGGGAGACAAGTAAAGCCATCCAGCATAAAAGGTACACATGAGCAAAACATGAACTGAAGGTACGGGTCAAGTTACAGTCCAAACAAGACAAATATTAGAACCAGTTTGGGAGACTGGAGGGGCACCAGCCTCGTGGTGCACATCTGCAATGAGAAGCAAAACCATCCTGGGATCCTCTGTGATGTTTATACACTGATAGGGAGGGGAAAAAAAACACAACCCCAAACAACCCACCTAAATGGCTTACTCTGCCTCTTTTTTTCCTGCTGATGTTTTTCTTTCATCCTTTCATTCCTTTTCAAATCAGTAATGATGGTAAATCGCTCTGTGCTGCAGAAAGTGCTGGTTTCAAAGAGCAGCCATTTGAGTCTTCTAATCTTATTTATTAGCTTGATTCAATAGGTGCCCAACCTATGCTCTAAATGCCTTTAAAAAAGCCACACTAATAAACAGACCTTGATTGCTCCTTGATTGAATTGCAGATCACCCACTGATGATATAAATATCATTAAGCTAAACGACTTTCCTGCAAAGGCTCTTCCAGTGCAGACACCGAACTCTCTAGTGTCTTCTTGCAGACATTAGAGAAGAAGATGAGCTGGATGGTGGCCTTCTCAACTCCTGCAGACTTGGGCTTCCTGGGCTTAACCAGATTGGCTGTCTCCACTGCACTCATTTGACTGATATTAATTGTGAAAGTGTTATGAAGGAGATTTATTTGTGCAAATAGTAAAGGTTTGCCAGAGCTGGACCAGAAAGTGATATTTGCCGATTTAATTTGTGGTGCTGAGGGAAGAAAAACTGGTATTTAGGATTTTTCACTTAATATACCTTTCTTTATGTATTTGGATCTGAATCCTGGCTTGTTTCAAGTCACTAGAAGATCTCTCGAGGTCCCTTTCAGCCCCTAACATTCTGTGACTCTGTGGCAGGCATTTTGACTTCAAGGGTTAGAGTCTGGGAACTGCAAAGCTGAACTGGAGTCATCCTGAGACACAAGATGGCTAATTTTGGAGCACCTTGGTTTTGATGGGTTTGAAGTGAGGTTACTAAAGCACTGAACACAACTATGATACCCCTGGCAAGGGCAGGAAGACACCTGAGGAATATCCTGCAGGAGCTTTGGTGAAGCCAGCTGCAGCGTGACACCGAGAGCCAGAGGATGCAGGAATTCCTCTGCCTTATACTCTATTAAAAAGACTCCTGGGCCTTCTGCATAGCACAGGACAATATTTTCTCTTTGGATGACACAACAGCCTCAGGCTTCTCCAGAAAGTGCCATCTTTTGACCTGAGCTGGAGGTCAAAGCGAATGTAACACAGGCAGACCACATTCCACAGAGGTGATAATTGCCGGGCTTCTCGGCATGGGGTAGGCTAATAGGAAAACAACTGTGATGTTGTGTGGCTTTCTGAATCTTCCAGCTCTTGAAAGATGACATCAGTTCGAAAGGAGAAGAAATAAAGCCTCTTGCAAAGGCTGCTGCAGGCAGATTGTCTTTTGATAGTCAAACCTGGATGATTTCCTGCAGTTGCTGTGTGTTCTTTAAGACAATGTATTAGCGGCATGATGTCGCTTTAAAAGCTGTTTCTAATCAGGTTGCCTTAGTCTAATCAAGAGCTTTGAGTAAATGAAAATCAAAGGGAATCCTTATTCAACAGGCAAACAGCAGAAGGGTGAACTCTTAACATCACCCTGTTACATGCCAACTGGAAGTGGAAAGGCAGCTTAGGAGCCACATGGACTTGTCTGAGATGTGAGCAGGCTGGTGCTGTTGCTGTATTCCACTGATAATACCCCTTAATCCATCTTTTTGAACTTTCCTGGGGATGCATCAAACCCTGTGAAATCCTGTAGGTGCCACAGTATTATCCTTGCAATTTGTGCTTTTCAGCAAAGATGACCCCCAGGTAAGCCCAAACTTTTTTAGTTGTAAGGTACGAGTTTTAGCGGTGCCTCCGGCTGGCTGCAAACTGGAAGGGCTGCTTCCCTGCTTCTGATCTAAGGGCTGGGGACTTTGACTTCAGATGGTTTGGGTGTGATAGCAAAAGGCTAATACATCCTTAGAGCTGCCTTGTCTTGCTGCTGAGCTGGGGGTTGTAATTGGACCAGTTTTCCAGTGGTTCAGATGTCAGCTGGCTGTGGGCTGAAGTTCACTGCTACCATTTAGTTCAAAGGTTTCCAGAGCTGGGCTTCTTAGACCTTATTTAGGTATTGAAGTCAGTGCACTGATATTTCTACCCCCCACCCCCCCTTTTTTTTCCCAGTGTGCTGTTCTGCTGCATTTACAGCTGATTCAAAGATCTGGCAAGAACTATTGGGAGATGTCTGACCTCTGAAACCTCAGTTCTGTGTACCCCGTGTAGCAGAGCTGCAAGGATTTGTTCTGATGGTTGGGAAGAGCGTTTCTCAGGGCCAGGATAACATTGAAGGCTTCTCTCAGCTTCAATACTCATTGAAAGTTAGACTGGGTGATCTTGGAGGTCTTTTCCAACCTTAATGACTCTTTGATTCTGTGAAAATGAGGAACTCTGGGCACTTCTACAGCATTTCCACTGTGCTTCTTTCATTTGACTTGGCAATACTAATGTGCATGTGCTGACCAGCCCAGCTTGTCTTGCTTATTTTTTTCTTCCTAAAGGAAATGGGAGCTTTTAACATGCTTTCATGTGGGTACAATTTACAGTAGATTTTGTGGATGGAGACTAGCATGATTCTAATCTGCTGCTGTGCTCCTCCCTGTGTCTCTTCTGCAGCTGTGGCATGGGAAGATTTGGTGACGACTTCTGCTGGAGGAAAGCAACGAACGGCAACAAACTCCAGGCAGTTTTTCAGCTGGTGCTTAGAAATGGTCCTGACAATTGTCATAATTACCAAATATTATCTTTAAGGGAGAAACAGATTTCCAAAAGACAGGGAAAATAGTCTAATGTGGGCCAGAAAATGGAATGTAGTTCTGATTTATATCTGTCGATTGAACCTTGTACTCACTACTTTTCATTTATGTCGAGGTGTAACCCAAGAGGCACCCAACTCTGGGGCTCCTCCTGGTGGTTACACCCTCTCCTCTTCAGGGGAGCCTGAACTTGGACCTTCTTTGACCAATGTGTAAGTGGTGAATACCTAAACTGTCAGAGACTCATGTAATTGTTGTGTAAGAAAAGTGAGAGACGTTTCACAGCACTGCTTTTACCTGCAGTAACGAGAAATGCTTCCAAAATCAGAAGGCAGGGTTTAACACACAGCACAGGTTTGGTTTTCCCTTTGTGTGTTTAAAAATCTTTGCATTGTGTCAGAGAATGGCTGAAAGGGTAAAGATGAATGGAGACAATCTATGTAACTGGATATCTGTATACACTTGGGTCACAACAACCCCATGACTACTCCAGACTTGGGGCAGAGTGGCTGGAAAGCTGCTCAGCAGAAAAGGAACTTGGGGTGTTGATCAACAGCCTGCTGAAGATGAGCCAGTGTGTGTGGCCAGGTGGTCAAGAAGGCCACCAGCTTCCTGGCCTAGATAAGCAATAGTGTGGCCAGCAGGACCAGGGCAGTGGTTGTCCCCTTATACTCAGCACTGCTGAGGCCACACCATGAGTACTGAGTTCAGTTTTGGGGCCCTCGCTCCAACAAGGACATTGAAGGGCTGGATCATGTCCAGAGAATGGCAACAAAGCTGGTGAAGGGTCTGGAGAACAGGGCTGGTGAGGAGCAGCTGAGGGAACTGGGATTGTTTAGTGTGGAGAAGACAAGGCTGAGGGGAGACCTCATTGCTCTCTATTGTTCCCTGAAAGGAGGTTGGAGTGAGGTGGGGGTTGGTGTCTTCTCCCTAGTGACTAGTAGGAGAGTAAATGGCCTCAAGTGGTGCCAGGGGAGGTTTGGGTTGGATATCAAAAGAAACTTCTTCCCTGAAAGGGTTCTCAAAGACAGGCTGCCCAGGGAGGTGGTTGAATCGCTATCCCTGAAGGTATTTCCAAGAGGGACATGGTTCAGCCATGGTGGTGTTCGGTTGACGGTTGGACTTGATGATCTTAGACATCTTTTCCAACAGTAACAACTGTCTGATTCTGTGATTTACCCCACACAGGCTTGGTAACATCAGCAGAGCAATCAGAAAGGTAAGAGCTGTCTTATCCAGTAGCTCAGACATCGTCCTCGCTACAGTTGGAGCAGCAGAAGCCGTAGTGTGTGACTTTGTGTAAAGTGTTGGGCTGCTTTGGATTTTTGTTTTCTTTTTCTTTCTTTCTTTTTTTTCCCCTCCCCTTTTAATTATTTTTCTGAAAAGCAAAAGAATTCCCTTTGAAATGCTGAGGCTTTCAGAAGGGCACTGAAACCCAGCACTATCTCCCTGTGATCAGGAGCCGCAGTAGCTTTGGGACCGACATGATGAAAACCAGATTCCGTTGAGGCTGATCCGCCACGAGATCTATGAATCATCTCTCTCTCTCCCCCACCAGTGGTTTTTCATACCCTTTCTTAGTATTATCTTGTTTGACAAATACCCTGAGATGGTAGAAAACGAATCCTTGATGGAATTTGTGGTGCAGCTCCTAGGAGATAAAAAGCACAGTTAGGAAGTCTCCTTTTGCACATGCGGAGAACGTGCCCGGCTCTGGGTGGAGGAGCACGTAACGTTTGCACGTGGCTTAAACATGCACATGAAACTTGATTAAAGACTTAATGGTCTGCCTTGAGTGTGGTTCAGGGATGTGTCTTGCACTGCACAGTGTGGTGGAGTCTGTAAGGAGGGTGCTGTTCCTGAGTCTGGAGTTGCTTCTGGTCGTCTTATTGCCCTGGAAATGAGAGTATGTTGATTGCAGCCCTATTAAGCATGCTGCTAGAGGGCAAGTCCTGCACATCCCCTGCTTCTTCCTGCCCCTTTCTGGTCTCTGAATGAAGACAGATGACACAAATTCATGGATCGAGTTTCTGCATGGCCATGCTCTAAGTGAGCCACTGGGGTCACATAGAGAAGTTCTGGTGCTTTCTGGGCTGGCTGCTTGGTTTTACTGATTCCTTTTGGGTTTAGTAGTCCCATGGACTTTGTTTAGCCATGGTATCTGTCTTCCTGGGCTGTGATGTCTTTATATTGATTAACTGTGGCAACCTCAGAGAGGTGTCTGTTTCTGGATTTCTCCAAACTTTTAAATCATGACCACTATAGTCCTGCTCTGGCAGTGGGATTGGACTCAATGATTTGAGGTCTTTTCCAACCTTATTGATTCCATGATCTTCGACAGTTCCTTCCAACCCCTGATATCCTTTGATCCTTTAACTTCTTGTAGCATCATATGCTCCTTAACTGACTTGTATGACTATAGTTTTGGTCCATTATAATAGTGAATGCTCTTGAGACACATACCTTGAGGAAAAAACACACAGAAAATGGCAAAACATCCACACTGAATGGAATTTCCCAGTAAGCAAAAGCTGTGTATCCTCACTAGGTCTGAGCTCTGCTCAGCCTTTAGCAGACCTAGGAGGCACTTGGCTGACAGAGGTGATGCTGGCACCAAAGGGCCAGGCTTTATTCAGAGTTTGTGCATGAGAGTTGCAGGGAAAATGCATGGGTTTGGGTTTGTTGGCTTTTTAAGGTCTTTATTTTCTGTTCCACATCCATTTAAAAGGTTATGGAGTTGTCCAAACCTTGCAGTGAGTTTGTGGCATTGTGGTGATACTACAGTGACTGGATGTGGGTTGCATTTCCATGTTTCTATCTTGACCTGCAAGCCCTGTTTGGTACTGATTTTTAACAGTTCAATTGGCTTCACATTTTTAATTGTCGTGCTCTGAAAGTAACAATAAAAGCATTTACAAGTAGAAAGTTATTATTGCTTAATCTTGGGTGTAAACAAATGAATCTTGCTATGATAAAGCAGAGTACCTTAGCTGCAGGCAAATTGAGACACTTGAATGTGTCCAGAGAAGGGCAGCGAGGCTGGGGAGAGGTCTGGAGCACAGCCCTGTGAGGAGAAGCTGAGGGAGCTGGGGTTGCTTAGCCTGGAGAAGAGGAGGCTCAGGGGAGACCTTATTGCTCTCTACAACTACCTGAAGGGAGGTTGTAGCCAGGAGGGGGTTGGTCTCTTCTCCCAGGCAACCAGCACCAGCACAAGAGGACACAGTCTCAAGCTGCACCAGGGGAGGTTTAGGCTGGAGGTGAGGAGAAAGTTCTTCCCAAAAAGAGTGATTTGCCATTGGGATGTGCTGCCCAGGGAGGTGGTGGAGTCCCCATCCCTGTAGGTGTTTAAAAAAAAGGATTGGATATGGCACTTGGAGCCATGGTTTAGTTAGTCATGAGGTCTTGGGTGATAGGTTGGACTTGATGATCTCTGGTTGATTCTATGATTCTAGGGACCAGCTTTGGTCTGTGCAACATTCCTGTACTGTGAGAGCAAAATCTCCATCACTGTGTTCATCCAATGAGAATCTGGTTTGGGGTATTTCATCAAACCAATCTGTTGAGTTTACTCTGTGCTATTTTTGTGACAAAGGTGATTGAAAGAGCCTAGAAGTAGTCTTGTGACTAGAAGGAGTAGTGGATACAAACTTTAAAATGTATGACTGGTTTTTTTGCCCCCTCATTCTTACCCTGTGACAGGACAAGAGAGAATGAGCACAAACTTGAACATAGGAAGATCCATCTAAGCATGAGGAGGAAGTTCTTTACTTTGAGGGTGCTGGAGCAGGCTGCCCAGAGAGGTTGTAAAGTGTCCTTCCCTGGAGCCTTTCAAACCCACCTGGACATGATCCTATACAACCTGTTCTAGATGATTCTGCTTTAGCAGAAGGGTTGGACTTAGATGATCTCTAGAGGTCCCAGCAATCTCTAGAGGCGTGAGTTAACCATCCTGGTTTTCAATGTTTTGTAAGCAAATAGAAGTCTAGGGCATCACTGGGGACAACCAGAGCTTATCCAGGCTCTTTATAGTTCCTTGAATGCAGAGGTGAAAAAGATCCATGCTTTTCCACTCTCTGCTTGTTTAATATTTAGTTATTATCTGTTTTTATTTATCCTCCACGTGCAGCTGCCTTCACATGTCTCCATTATCAGTGTTGTGAGGGAGGTTGTTTCTGTTGTAAAAAAGAGTAGTAGTTTTCAATACCTTCAGAGCCAAAAGCCTCTTTTGACTTCATGGCCTGGGTGCAATTTAAAGTGAATTATGATATTCTGAGACCTCGTGGGTTTTTGGCTCACAGTCCTTAGATGCTTTCATTCCTGCACCTGTCATCCATTAGGAGACCTCCTTCTGTGATCTTTCATCATTCAGAATACATGATGATTTTTTTTCCCCTGAAATATTTTCATTAATTGGGAGTGACTCTTGCTTTAAAATCCCTGACAGTGTTTGTAAATCCTGGAAGCTGGGCAAGCTTTAAGTCAGTGTGAGCAATTTGACGGAAATGGCTGAAAAATGTGAAGTCACTGTGAATTTAAATGACTAACATAAGGGCCCTGTTGTATCCAGGACAGACTCAGCACACACTGTTCCTCACTCCAAGAAGGACTTTGAGGTGCTGGAGTCTGTCCAGAGAAGGGCAACAAAGCTGGGGAAGGGTCTGAAGAACAGGGCTGGGGAGGAGCAGCTGAGGGAGCTGGGGGTGTTTAGTGTGGCAAAGAGGAGGCTGAGGGGAGACCTCATTGCTCTCTACATCTTCCTGAAAAGAGGTTGGTATGAAGTGGGGGTTGGTCTCTTCTCCCCAGTATCAAGTTTAGAATGAGATGAAATGGCCTGAAATTGTGCCAGAGGAAGTTTAGGTTGCATATTGGGAAGGATTTCTTTCCTGCAAGAGTGGTCAGGCACTGGCACAGGCTGCCCAGGGAGGTGGTGGAGTCCCCATCCCTGGAGGTGTTCAAGAAACCATGTAGACATAGCACTTTAGGATGTGGTTTAATGGCCATGGTTGTGTTGTGTTGCTGCTTGGACTTGATGATCTTGGAGGTCTTTTCCAACCAAAACAATTCTGTGACTCTATGAATAATCTTGCTTATGCAGACACTCTACAATGCTCTTCACTGCAAGACAAAGAGCTGCTGGAGCTGGTTCTTGCCCTTCAAATGCTGCCCTTCTTTAGACTTTAATGACAAAGTGCAGTGGTTACAGTTTACAGTTTGGTTAAAGAAAAAGGCACTATTTTAAATTCATGTAAATCAATTCCTCAAGCTGCCAATTCCTGTGCCTACTGATCTGCATAGCAGCATGAAGAGATGGAAATGGTTTGTGTCCTTGAAACTCAAGAGATATGAATTGAAATAAGAAGAGATAGGAATTGAAGTAGCTGCACATATCCTCTCCTTGTCTTTCTTCTTAGAAGCCAAGCTCAGTGCTTGTTGCTTGCATGCTTCCTGATTATCATAGTATCAATAAGGTTGGAAAAGTCCTCAAAGATCATCAAGTCCAACCTGTCACCCAACACCTCATGACTACTAAACCATGGCACCAAGTGCCACATCCAATCCCCTCTTGAACCCCTCCAGGGACGGTGACTCCACCACCTCCCTGGGCAGCACATTCCAATGCCTAACAACTCTCTCTCTGAAGAACTTTCTCCTCACCTCCAGCCTAAACTTCCCCTGGTGCAGCTCGAGACTGTGTGCTCTTGTTCTCTCTCCTGAATTTCCATGTTCACATCACAAGAGAGTTCTTTCAGGCCCAGGAGTAGCTGGTTGGGAACTGGGAAATTACAAGGAAACCATGAGCAGTGGTATCTCACACAGTGTGAACTCACTTCTTGCTTTAAAAAAACCCAAACCCATGGAGTGGCCAGCCATAACATCTGCCAGCTCTGGATACCAAATCCTGACTCAAGCATTGACTTGCATCCTTAAATCTTACATGGCCTTAGGCCAGAGTTGAAATCTCCAATGGGATGTGTTGTTTGGCGGGTATGACCTCTTCCAAGTACCACAGGACTCCGGTGTAGCTGAGAATGCCACCCCATTCCCTGGTGGATTTCCCTTGGAGGCTTTTATTGTTAGCTTTAAGGAATCATGTGGTGGTGGTAGTGGGGGAAATAATCATATTTACACTTTGGAAGGCTCGGGCCAATCTAAAATGGGATTGTAAAAGGGCTCATGTAGCTGCTAACAGTTAGTCTGAACAGTTATTCTATCCCCTAGACACAAATGTAGCAAATTTCTTGGAAGGTGATTTTTTTTTTTGACCCAATAACTGCGTTATGGTCTCACTTGTGTGAGAGTATTTATGGACTCTATAATGCTGCTGTCATCTGGCTGCTGTACGCACAAAGCGATTCTGCATGCTCCAAAATCCTGCCTTGACTTCTCTTTTTGGGTCAGGAGCTGGTTTTCAATTCACTATTCCTTCAGCCCCCAATGTACATGGAGTTCTCTGTGAGAAGTCAGTAACAGTTTTATCATCTGGACAGGAGCAGGCACTGTGAGCTTGCAGTGTGAGCTTGCAGCACAGAATGCCAGTGGCAACCTGGGCTGCATTGAAGGAGGTGCTGCCAGCAGAGCCAGGGAGGTGATTCTGCCACTTTGCTCTGCTCTGGTGAGACCTCACCCGGAGTACTGTGTGCAGGTCTGGAGCCCTCAGTATAGGAAGGACGTGGAGCTGATGGAGAGGGTCCACAGGAGGGCCACAAGAATGATCAGGGGGTTGGAGCAGCTCTACTATGAGGACAGGCTGAGGGAGCTGGGAGTGTTCATCCTGGAGATTAAGAGGCTCTGGGGAGACCTAATAGCAGCCTTCCAGTACCTGAAGGGGCTACAAGAAGGATGGAGAGAGGCTGTTTACAAAGGCCTGCAGGGGCAGGACAAGGGAGAATGGCTTCAAACTAGAGCAGAGGAGATTTAGATTAGATGTTAGGAACCATGAGGGTGGTGGAACGCTGGCACGGGTTGCCCAGGGAGGTGGTTGGGGTCCCATCCCTGGAGATATTTAAAGTGAGGCTGCACAGGGCTCTGGGCAACCTAATCTAGTTGGGGATGTCCCTGCTGACTGTGGGGAAGTTGGAGTAGGTGAGCTTTGGAGGTCCCTCCTGGCCTGGATCATTCTATGATTTCTGGCTTTATTTATTTCTTTCAAATGGGAAGAGTTGTTAACTGGCTTACTAACGAAGCCAAAACCTGCAAGACCTTTTCAATTGATTGAACCAATGATAAAAGTTTCACAAGTAGCTAACCTGCTCCTAGCTCAGATGATAAAAAGAAGCTGAAGACTGAAACCACAGGGGAAGAATACTTTTATTGGAAAAAAGAGCTGATGCTGCATGGGGAAGAACAACCTCATGTACCAGCATAGGCTGGGGACTGACCTGTTTGAGAGCAGTGCAGAGGAGAGGGACCTGGGAGTCCTGGTGGGTAGAAGGATGAACATGAGCCAGCAATATGCCCTTGTGGCCAAGAAGGCCAATGGTATCTTGGGGTGTATTAGGAAGGGGTGTGGTGAGTAGGTCAAGAGAGGTTCTCCTCCCGCTCTACTCAGCCCTGGTGAAGCCACATGTGGAATATTGTGTCCAGTCCTGGGCCCCACAGTTCAAGAAGAACTGCTTGAAAGATTCCAGTGCACAGCCACAAAGATGCTGAAGGCAGTGGAATGTCTTCCTTCTGAGGAAAGGCTGAGGGAGCCTGGGCTCTTTAGCTTGGAGAAGAGGAGCCTGAGGGGTGACCTCATTAATGTTGATAAAGATGTGCAGGGCAGTGTCGGGAGGACGGAATCAGGCTCTGCTTAAGGATGTCCAGTGACAGGACAAGGGGCAGTGGGTGCAAGCTGGAGCAGAGGAAGTTCCATGGGAACATAAGGAAAAACTTTTTCACTGTGAGGGTGACAGAGCCCTGGAATAGGCTGCCCAGAGAGGTTGTGGGGTCTCCTGCTCTAGACATCCAAAACCCACCTGGACACATTCCTGCGTGACCTACTCTAGGTGATCCTGGTCTGGTGGGGGAGGGAGGTTGGACTGGATGATCCAACCTCACATTCTGTGATTCTGTGGAAAAGATGCACTGGAAAAAATTGCTCAAGGGGGGATTTGCTGAAGGTGTAGTGAACTAGGATGTGAAGTTGGTAAAGTGAAAATACTGAAAACTGAAGTGATCCCAAAGGTATTTGCTGCTCTGTAGCTGATGGCCTCAAACTCCAGCTCTTGGGAACAGCCCTTCAGTAAAACACATGGTGCTTGCTACCAGCAAAGGAGTGAACCCATTTTGGGGGCTGACAGTAATGAAGTCTAGTGATGACTCCATAACAGGAAAAGACTTACAAGCTCAAGTGCTAAGCAGTGATAAATGTGTGTTTCTAACAGATGTATTTATTTGATACATGCCTCATTAGGATGCTGGCTTGGACAGTCCCTTGGCAGCACAGGTGATTTCACATGCCACAACTGAGATGTTATTCAGGGGAAGGTATCATCCCAGACAGAAATCCAAACCAAATCAGCATCCTGGAGGGTTCCCAGGTCATTTCTGTCCTTTGCTTGCTCAGCAAAGCCTGGGTGTCCACTGAACATAGCTTGGATCGCTTGAGGGTGCTGCTTGTTTACAAGGTAGTAACTTTGTTCTTGGCTAAATAAACACTTCAGGGTTTCACTTTATGTAGCCTGTGCTCCAGTTGTTAACAAGAGGCACCCTCGAGCTATATAGTAGCTTTATATTGAGATTTCCCATGATCAGATCTTTTATTGTTTACAGAGTTACACAGAGAAGTGAGGTGGCCTCCGTGGTTGAGGAGCATGGACCTGAGCACAGAGCTCCCTGTGCTGCCACAGACCCCTCAAACCAACTGTACCCAAATAGCTGGAGGCATTTGGATGCCTGGAGACATTCAAAACCCACTGGATGTGTTCCTATGTGACCTCTGGAGCACTGTGCCCAGTTCTGGAGCCCCTATTACAGGTAGGATCTGGATGTGCTGGAAGGGCCACGAGGATGAGCAGAGGGCTGGAGCTGCTCTGCTGTGAGGACAAACTGAGGGAGTTGGGGCTGTTCAGACTGGAGAAGAGAAGGCTCCGAGGAGACCTTCTTGTGGCTTTCCAGTATCTGAAGGGGGCTCCAAGAAAGCTGGGGAGGGACTTTTGAAGGTGTCAGGGAGTGATAGGACTGGGGGGGATGGAGCAAAACTAGAAATGGGTAGATTGAGATTGGATGTTAGGAAGAAGTTGTTCCCCATGAGGGTGGTGAGAGACTGGCACAGGTTGCCCAGGGAAGTGGTGGAAGCCTCATGCCTGGAGGTGTTTGCAGCCAGGCTGGATGTGGCTGTGAGCAACCTGCTGTAGTGTGAGGTGTCCCTGGCCATGGCAGGGGGCTTGGAACTAGATGATCCTTGAGGTCCCTTCCAACCCTGACAATTCTATGTTTCTATGACTAGGTGATCTCCAGAGGTCCCTTCCAACCCCTGCCATTCTGTGGGTAGCTGATTCCATGAGGAGCTAAATGCAGTCATGCTTTTTTGTAGCCTTTCTGCACCACAAATCCAGATGATGAAAGGGAATGTGAAGAAGAGAACAACCTATTGCTGCGAGTAAAGGCTGCAAGATAAATATGCTAAAATATTAGGGGATGTGTCAGCATCAATTGGCATACCTGAGGTACCTGGATGGCTAGTTTTATTCTACTGTGGGATGTAACCTGGATGGCTAGTTTTATTTTACTGTGGGATGTAACAAGTGTGTTGGAAGGCAGTATAATTACAAATGCAGCTTGAAGTCATTTAAGAGGTGCCAGAGGCAAGAGCTGATATGGTTAATTCTGGCTGCATCTCTTCTCTGGTTCTTGCCCAGGGCAGCACCTGATGCAAGCTTTGTATGAACCCAGAGTGCAGACCATACTTATGGTTGCTGAGCTCTTGGAAGCTGGGTGAGGTCAGGGAACCAAAATTTAAGGCTGTTTTTGGAATGTGGCAATTTGCATTCATTTTCAGACCAGCTTTGGTGTTCTTATAGGAGCTGCTTGGCCTCCAGAGGCCATAAAAAGAGAGGAGGGCAGGGGGACTGGAATGGGATGTGGACACAGAAGAACCCAACAGCTGTGCAGGGTTGGAGTAGCAGTTTTCAAAGGCTGATTCTGCAGTCAGGGGAAATGGAGGAGCCAAATCTCTAACCTTTATGTCATTGGGATGAACTGTAATGAGTCAAGTCCCTTTCATAGCAGGGCATACTGAGCAGCTCTGTCTTTGGCATCTGGCCACTTGTGGATATGAAAGCTTTTAAGACAGCAGCTGACAAATCATCCTGGTAGTACGGTGGAGTAGGAGGAGAGACTTGCTGGGCTTGAAGCTCAAGTGACTCATATGTGAAACACTATCTGCATAGCTGAAATCTCTCCTCCTCAGGGCTGTGACATGGTCACATTGAGCTTGGTACTGTGCAAGAAAAACATCTGCTTTTCAGTCTGATGGTACTTCTTTGGTATGCCTTTGGGATAGAATAGAATAGAATAGAATAGAATAGAATAGAATAGAATAGACCAGACCAGACCAGACCAGACCAGACCAGTTTGGAAGAGACCTTCAAGATCATTGAGTCCAACCTATCACCCAAAACCACCTAATCAACCACACCACGGCACCAAGCACCCTATCAAGTCTCCTCCTGAACACCTCCAATGATGGTGACTCCACCACCTCTTTGGGCAGCCCATTCCAATGGGCAATCACTCTCTCTGTGTAAAACTTCCTCCTAACCTCCAACCTAAACCTCCCCTGATGAAGCCTGAGACTGTATAGATAGATAGATCTATAGATCTTAGCAAGAACTGTACCTGTTTGGGTGTTTTTCCCTTCTTCCCCCCTCCCCCACCCCGATTCTCTTGTGACTGTTTTCTTCTTTCATGACCTGTGTGCATAACAGACTTAAGGCATGAAGGTGACACACAGTCCCCTTTTTGTTTGGACCTTGCATTTCCAGCAGGATGCTAACCAAGCACTCCTCATTCTGAGGCATGTTGAGGGCTACACAAGATCACGGAATCACTGTGGTTGGAAAAGACCTTTGAGATCCTCAAATCCAACCATTATCTAACTCAGAAGGTAGGCATTGAGTCCCAACCATTATCTAACTCAGAAGGTAGGCATTGAGTCTCAGGACACAAGGGAAATGGCAAGTCTTTGCCTGCAGGAAATAATCAGCCTGCATCAGAGGAGCACATTTACCACCCTAACTGTTCTCCTCTGAGTCTAACCAGAATACATTTCTCTTCTCCTCACCTCCTTTCTTCCACACTAATCTTTTTTTTAAACAAAGAGAAGGTTTAGATTGGATATTAGGAACAAATTTTTTTACTGCAAGAGTGGTCAGGCACTGGAACAGGCTGCCCAGGGAGGTGGTGGAGTCACCATCCCTGGAGGTGTGATAAAAACCCCCCATGCAGACACGACACTTTGGGGCATGGTCGTGTTGGGTTGACTGTTGAACTTGGTGTTCTTAGAGGGTTTTTTTTTCCCCCAACCTTTATGATTCTGTGAAAGTTAACAAACAACAAAGAAAGAGGTTAAAAAAAAAGGCCCATATAGTTGTAAATAGTTTAAAGCAGCATTTTAGCCAAGGCTTTAAAGAGCTGCAAGCAGACTTTACTGGCAGGTTTTCAGATCTCTCATGGCAATCGAAAGCAGCTGATGCGTGTTTGGAAATGTATTTGCACTCTGCCAGAACTTATGACTCAATTAATAAAACAAATGTGCCTAGGAACTGCAGCCTAACCCTTCTGACCTAAATAAAGTCCTAAATCTTTAGTGAGTCTGTTTCAAGATGTCAAACCTCCACACAGCTAATGTACGTGCATCATCATTCCTTGCCTTGCCATGCTGCTAAGAGACCCTTTGCTAAACTCATGACCCTTGCATGCACACACCCTTTCCAGATGACTGGCAATTGGGAAAGCCTCATCAGACAAAAGGTTACTGGAGATAACTTCTGTCTGACTAATTGCCACTTAGGATAGGGCAAGCTGCTCCTGCTTGCACAGTGCAAACTCCGGTGACATGGAAAGGTTTGCCAGCCCTATGTGCAAGACCAGCTTCCTTCTCATTCAGCTGCCATGCAGAAGAGAGTGCAGCCTCCCATCCTAGCCTGCCCAGAGAGGTTGTGGAGTCTCCTTCTCTGGAGACTTTCAAAACCCACCTGGATGTGTTGCTGTGCAGACTAACCTAGGTGATCCTTCTTTGGCAGGGGGGTTGGACTGCACGATCTCTTGAGGTCCCTTCCAACCTCTAATGTAGTGTGATACTGTGATCCCATGCCCTGTGCAGGCTGGCACAGTGGCAGGAGACATCTGGCACTCTTGTAAGATTGGTATGTTTGATCCCCAGCTTTGGAGGCTCTTCTGGAGCAAGGTGACCCCAGTACTGTAAGGCACTGTGGGGATTCTCCCTGCCAGCTGTGTGATGTTGCTGAGTTTGAAACCCAGTCTGCAAGCTATTGGGATGGGCATCTAACCATGGAGCTAGACTGATGCTGGATTGTGTTCTATGCAGGGACAGCTGCTGGTCTTGTGTCTGCACTGAGATGTGCGTGGAAGACATTCAAGAAGGGTTTCCTGCCATTTTAAATAGCTACATAAATGCTACTGATTGGGAAGACCCCCCTAAAGTTTTGAGTCATTAGTGCTTTCCCCCCCCTTTTCTTTTCTAAAAGAGCATGAAACAGCTCCTGTGAGGATCCTGCCAGCCTCCTTTGCTCTTTAAAACCTCATTCTAGCTATGAGTGTTCAGCAGGTAAAAGGTGAGGAGCAGCACTGATGTTCTCCTCTGCTGCAGCACTTGAGTCCTGAAGTCAGGTCAGTGCAACCCGCTGAGGAAGGGAGGTTGGTGGAGCTGTTTCTTGAGATCCAGCCAAGCCTTCAGCAGAAAAGGGTGCAGGAGCTTGAGCTTCTCAGCTGCAGCTGAGCCTTTCTCTGCTGTCCCCATGGAGCAGAACAGTGACTGCAGTTTCCCTAGAGATACTGCTGCCATCTCTCAAGGCAACAGAGGGCATCTGAAGGGGAACATTGATGTGTCTGCTCCACAGCCTCTTCAGATGGAGGGTTTGGATGAACTTCTAGAAGACAACTTAATAACTGAGTAGTCAACATCAACACAGACTATTACAATCTGAATTGTAGAGTATCTAGTCTCTCAAGGACTTTAATAAATGGAAAGGCATTGCTTCCCAGGAGAGCTGAGCAGGCTGGAACAGAAAATTAAGTGTAACACCACTGCTGGCTGTGCTTTCCTTTGTCTCGTTCTGCTCATGGTAAGTGCTCTCCTTACACATTTTCCATCTGAACTTTTATGCAAATATGTGAAAAGGTTCAGCTTGCCAGGGATCCTCACACTCCTGACAATGGCAGCATGGTCAGGTAATTCACTGGTCTTTAGTATATAAGTTTCTTGCTGACCTATTCCTATTCTGCTGGTTAAAACTACTTTTGCAAACATGAATTAGCTTTTGTTGTCAGATTATAGGAACATTTTAATGCTCTGTCAGAGGGGAAGGAAGTGATTTAAGGACTGAAAGAGGAACCTAAATGAGTTGCAATCCTGTGACTCGAGTTGTTTCACTGTTGGTTTAAATCTCATTCTTACCTGTCTGCATGGATTGAGTGGAGAGTACAGCCCCCATAGGTTTATGTTGGTGTGGGGAAATTGGCAAGGTTTGGCTCAGACCTAATCATCCAGTCTGGCTAAAACCACCTCTTGCAACACAATTCCCTCTTTTTGCTAAGGAAGGAGAGGTTGGGCAGTTTCCTGTGGGCCCAGGATCTTTCTCCATTGCATTCTTCTGGATGATGGTATTGTTTCAGCTAAGAGGTTGCATTTGGACCCCAGGGAATGACCCATCAGGCAAAAGAAACTTTTCTTCCTTGATTATTGCTCCTTCCCCATGACCTCTTCTGGCCAAACTGCAAGGAGTAAACTCAAGAATTGCTCAGCATGTGGCTGGGTGAGGACCAAGCAAGGGTGGCATTTACTGGCTGAGGGCAGCAAGTATTCCCAGGGCAGCTTCTGGAAGGTACTCCTCTGGGATTTCAGAAAGGTAATGAAGGGCAGAGCTACTCTTCATCCTCCTTACCTAAGCATCCAAAGGTGTAACTCATTCTGGGAGAGAATTAGAGGCATCCAAACTGTCAAGCAGGGAATGCAAGGACCCCACAGGACCTGTGGAGCTCTCTCTTTGGCTGTGTAGGATTTTTCTCAGGTCCTAAACTGTAAAACCTGTATAAGCAGCAGTGATGGGCTCAGCACTCCATAAGGCCAAGGTAGGCAGCTCAGAGTCCATGAAGAGTTTGTTGTTTTCTGAACAAAGTGGAGCAAAATAGGAAACTGGGAGGATTCTGAATCATTAACATTTTATTTTGATTCTCTTAATTTTGCTGAAAGAGCAGTGTTGTCATTATGAAGAAGTTCTTCCCCATGAGGGTGGTGAGACACTGGAGCAGGTTGCCCAAGGAGCTGGTGGAAGCCTCATCCCTGGAGGTTTTTGCAGCCAGGCTGGATGTGGCTGTGAGCAACCTGCTGTAGTGTGAGGTGTCCCTGGCTAGGGCAGGGGGGTTGGAACTGAATGACCCTTGAGGTCCCTTCCAACCCTGACAATTCTCTGATTCTATGATTTGGAGACAGGAAGGTTTTGGAAGGAAAACATGCAGACAAAGTCACTCCTTTAGTTTGTTTCCTGCGACCTATGGTTATGTAAAAGATGAGACTATAATTAAGAGCAGATAGGACATGAGATGGGTGTACAAACTCCACTCCTTCCCTCTTCTCCTCCTTGGTATATTTTGAGTGACAGAACCAAATTCAGATGCATTTTGGCAAGACTGGAGTGCTTCCAAAGCCATCAGATTCCTGTGTGTTTGCATTAAAACACTGACACTTTATATAAGCTGACATTATCATTACTTTTTACATTTAAAGGGAAACAAAAAAGAAGTTGTGATGAAGTTAATGAAGTGAATTTCCAGGCAAAGTCTGAAAAGAAGTGTTTCTGCTTGTCTCCATGGGGACCTCCCTAAGGGTAAGGGACTTTTGGATGCCACCTCCCTTCAAGAGGCAGCCTCCATAAAGCAGATAGGCAGAGGTGCCATGAGCAATGCTGCCCTCTCGTGCTGGCAGTAAAGGGAGCCCAGCACCATACCAGGCCTGCAGCCACAGCCTGCTCCTGGCACTGCTTGCTGGAGAGAATGGCGTCCAGGTGGCTAAAGCCCTGCCTGGGGTGGGGGGTGGGGGGTTGCCACCTCCATCTCTCTTAGTTTTTGCTTTAACTGCAGGATTCTTTGAAGTAAAGGCAGAAGTGGCCAGGGCAGGATGCTGATGCTTGTTGCAAGTTGTTACAGAGTTCATTTAACTCTGTTGGAACAAACTCTAAGCTCACCAAGTTCAACCACCAACTCAACACCCCCATGTCCACCAAACCATGTCCCAAAGTGCCATGTTTGTTTTTCACACCCCCATAGACAGTGACTCCACCACCTCCCTGGGCAGCCTGTTCTAGTGCCTGACCACTCTTACAGGAAAGACATTTTTTCTAATCTCCAAATTAAACCCCCCCTGCTGCATCTTGAGGGCATTTCCTCTTGTCCTGTTTGTTGCTTGGGAAAAGAGACTGACCCCCACCTGGCTCCAACCTCCTTCCAGGTTATTCTAGAGAGCAATGAGGTGTTTGTTCCCTCAGCCTCCTCTTCTCCAGGCTGAACTCCAGTTCCCTCAGCTGCTCCTCACCAGACCTGTTTTTTAGACCTTCCCCATCTTCCTTGCCCTTCTCTGGACCTGCTCGAGCTTCTCAATGTCCTTCTTGGACTGAAAGGCTCAAAACTGAACCCAATACTCTAGGTGTGGCCTCACCAGTGCTGAGTACAGGGGAACAATCACTGCCCTGCTCCTGCTGGCCACACTATTGCTGATCCAGGCCAGGATGCTGGTGTCCTTCTTGGCTTGAGGGAAACCTTAGCTCTAAACTGGGAACAATAACCATTAACTTTTCTTTTGTAGCTCCTTAGCTGCTTTGAGTGTACGTGTTTGGATCTCATAAACAGATGTACAGTACCAAGCACAGCACATGGCAGCTCTGACTGGGGACTCCTAACAGTCTGCTAATTAAAATATAAACATTTGCAGTGCATTGGGTTGATTATGTTATCTTAAGAAGTTGAAACCCTGATGTTTCAAGGGAAAGGCTGAAGCATAAAGAGCAAGAGCTGCTTTTCAGTTGCAGGAAGCCCAGGCAGTCCTGCCAGTTGTAAACCTTCCATAGGTGTCTGCCTGGAAACTCCCTGCTTGATTTTTTTCAGAAGCTGTGGTTTCCAGTGATCCTGAACTCCTCTGAAAAGAAGGGCCTGGAGTAATTTCTGCATGCCATTGGGGCTGATCCTTATAAAAATAAAATGGCTTTTTTGCAAGCTAAACAAGCTACTTTAAGAATCCCCTGAACTAGAGATTTAGGGGGAGGGGGTGGGAAGAAAAAAAAAGTGAGGCTTGATCCATAAGCTGACAACAGTGAGGAAATTCAGACATGAGCAGGGAAGTGTTCCATATGTTCTCCAATACCTAGGCACAACTGGGTGCCTCTTTAATGATGAGCTGAATGCTCCCTGTTGTTCCTAGGTACTGCAGAACATATGGCCTGCTTTCCCCCTGCACTCCGAGTTGCCTTGCTTTTGTCAGGAGGTGTCTCGACTCTCTTGTATTTTAATGTGGTGTTTGTGCCTCTGAGCATAGCCCAAACCTGCGCTTAGGCAAACAGGGGGGCTGGATACAGCTGCTGATTATCTCATGTTCTTCTTGAGGCTGTATTTCAGTGCCTAATCTCTATCTCGATAGACACACCTTGTAATTTTTGAGTAAGGGCCCTCGGAGAGTTTCGGAATCATTTTAGCTGTGCTCCAAACTTAGCACGGATGATAAATGACCGTTTAGTTGCCAATATAGCACAATATTTCAATTTCCTGCCTTCACAGAGGTATTCCAAAGGTTGAATGGAGTTCATACTCACAGTATGTGTTGTCTAGAACTCTGTGATCTCTTGCTGGCAAACTTTAACCAAAACCTTTTCAATTAACTAAACGCATTCCTCGTGGAACGCAGCCAACCGACTGCCGGACAAACAGGGCTTCAGTGATGTTTTGCCATAAGCTCTCCCTGCTCCTGACTCTGGGTAAGTGCAGCCAGGGTGAATTTAAGAGTTGATGTGCAATCTGTCTGATGGACAAAACAATTAGTTTAAGGTTATGCTAATTTTTGCCCTGTGACAGTGATGCAGCTCCAGCGTGGATGCCGTTGGTCCTGCTGGAGTCCTGGTTTACATGGTGTAATGTGGGGATGAAGGGTGGTGAAGGACCTTGAATACAAGCAGCTGAGGGAACTGGGGTTGCATAGTCTTCAGAAGAGGAGTTGCCCTCTGCAACTCCCTGACAGGAGATTGGAGTCAGGTGGGGGTTGGTCTCACATGCAGTGACAGGATGAGTAAATGGCCTCAAGTTGTGCCAGGGGAGATTTAGGCTGCCCAGGGAGGTGGTGGAGTCCCCATCCCTGGAGGTGTTCAAGAGGGGATTGGACGTGGCACTTGGTGCCATGGTTTAGTCATGAGGTCTGTGGCGACAGGTTGGACTTGATGATCTTTGAGGTCTCTTCCAACCTTGGTGATTCTGTGATGGTAGGAACAATTTCTTCACAGAAAGGGTTGTCAGGTGTTGGAACAGACTGCCCAGGGAAGTGATGGAGTCACCATCCCTGGAGGTGTTTAAAAAACATGTGGATGTGGTGATTAGGGACATGGTTTATGTGGTGGTGGCTGTCAGGAGTGTTGGGATGGCAAGCTCTGGGCAGGCAGTTGGATGTGATGGATCTTGGAGGCCTCTTCCAGCCTCTGTGATTCTGGGAATAAAATGTAACCTACAATCAGCAGAGCAGAGCTTGTGCTAACCAAAGCACAAGATGCTGAGGTATTAACTTTGACCAGACTGCATCAGGGTCTGAAGTTTAATCCTGATCCTCTTTGATAATGCCCTCATCAGGGATTTGTTTCAGTAGCTGAGCACTTGGTTGCTGGATCTATAGGCAATCAAGAGGACGGAGGAATGCCTGTCCTCTCTGCAAAGGTGGGGAAAAGACCCTCTCAGAGCTTTTAAAATAGAAGTATCTCCTCTGCCACTGGAATTCCCCAAGAATAGTCTTGAAGGAGTATTCTGCATAGGTCCCACTGTGTGCTTGCCCTGTGCATGTACTCGTGTATAGCACATCTGACCACTGTTGGAGGCAAGCAACTGGCTGGAGTGACCTTCTGTCTGTGCTAGTGCAGCTGGTTTTGTGCTCAGCATCTCCCATCCCACCTGATTAGCTGTGTCTTTAGCAGGTAGCTCAAGCAGAAGGTAGCATCCAATTGCAAAGCACTGGAGAGGGCTGTTTAGAATCATAGAATGTTAGGAGCTGGAAGGGATCTCTGGAGAGCATCTAGTACCACCCTCCCTGCCAAAGCAGGATCACCTATGGCAGGTCACACAGGAACACATCCAGGTGGGTCATGGAGGTTTATAGAGAAGGAAACTCCACAGCCTCTCTGGGCACCCTGCTCCAGTGTCCTTTCACCCAAAGAAGTTTCTCCTCATGTTGAGGTGGACCTTCCTGTGTTCCAGTTTGTATTCATTGCTCTTTGTCCTATCACAGGACACCACTGGAAAGAGTCAGGCCCCTTCTCTTTGAGATGATTTTTGCAGCTCTCCATATATGCTTGTTTCCCTCCCTGTCTTATCTTGATGCCTGTAGATTCTTTTGGTTTATTTCACCCAACCACAATGATTCTCCTGCCTGAGGATGTTATCACTCACAGCAAGAGTGATTGCCTATTGGAATGGGCTGCCCAGGCAGCTGGTGGGGTCAGTGTCCCTGGAGGTGTTTAAGGAGAGCCTGGATGAGGCACTTAGTGCCATGGTCTACCTGATTAGTCAGGGTTGGGTGATTGGTTGGACTTGATGATCTTGGAGGTCTCTTCCAATCTGGTTGATTCTGTGTGGGGCTATTCAGTCTGGAGAAGAGAAGGCTCCAAGGAGACCTTCTTGTGGCCTTCCAGTATCTGAAGAGGGCTACAAGAAGGCTGGGGAGGGACTTTTGAGGGTGTCAGGGAGTGATAGGACTGGGGGGAATGGAACAAAACTAGAAATGGAGAGGTGGTGATTGGGTGTTAGGAAGAAGTTGTTCCCTACACAGGTGGCACAGGTTGCCCAGGGAGGTGGTGGAAGCCTCATCCCTGGAGGCTTTTAAGGCCAAGCTGGATGTGGCTGTGAGCAACCTGCTGTAGTCTGAGGTGTCCCTGCCCATGGCAGGGGGACTGGAACTAGATGGTCCTTGAGGTCCCTTCTAACCCTAACAAGTCGATGATTCCATGGTCTGAGCTGGTTGCTACAGGACTCCAGTGCTGCAGTGTGTGCTGCCATCATCTTTCCAGCCTGCAGACCCCATGAAGTCCTCTCAGCTAGAGGCCACTATATATTCTATTCCCTTTTTGTTTGGTTGGTTCTTTGAGGGCACGTGCCTTTTGAAAAGCAGAAATCACCACAGAAATTAGCCATATGCTGCAGCTGGACACTCCATGTCTGTGCATAAATCAATATGCCACACACACATACACACCCAAATGGCCCTTGTTTTGCCTTTGGAAAGATAATTTGCCTATTTTCAGCTGAAGTCTGTATGAGGCAGTCTAATGAGCCATGGCTACCTCCAATTTTGTGTCTGGGTCAGCAAATCTATCACATAAAGAGAGCTACCTGGAACTGTCTGGGCTTTGGTTGTAGTACCACCAGTCCTGGTTGGTTTGAGTTTGGATTTTGATGTTGTTTGCTTTTCTTAAAGAATCTTCTTGTGTAGCTCAGAAATGGAGGAGAAAAGAGAAATGTTTGCTTGTTGCTTTACAGCAGTGCAGCTGGCTCCCAAAGCAGTGAGCTGTGTCTTTAAGGGAGTACAGACCCAGTGTTCCAATAAATACTGTGCTCTCTCCTTGAATAATACAATGGATAATCACTGAGAAGACCACAAAACCCCCTGAAGCCCAAATGAGTGAGTCCTGTGCTGCAAGGTGGATGCAGCTGGGCACAGGGTGCCTTGCTGGAGCCCAACTACATTAAAGTGAGCACAGCTCTACCTGACTTGGCTCATTTAGAAGTATTGTATCATGCTGATCGTGGTTTGGAAGGGTCATGAGGCATTCCCAGGGACTTCAGGTCTCCTCCTATTTTCAGAGGTCACTAAGGGCAGCATAAGGCATCAAGAGGTTTTTGGTGCAGCATCTAAGGGATAAGGGAAAGTGTTTCAGTGCAGCAAAACTGGCACTTTCTGTATGGTCTTGCTGTAAAATTAGAATGGAATGGAATAGACTAGACTAGACCAGACTAGACCAGACCAGACCAGGTTAGGTTGGAAGAGACCTTCAAGATCATCGTGTCCAACCTATCATCCAATACCACCTAATCAACTAAACCATGCAACCAAGCACCCTGTCAAGTCTCCTCCTGAACACCTCCAGTGATGGTGATTCCACCACCTCTTTGGGCAGCCCATTCCAATGGGCAATCACTCTCTGTGTAAAACTTCCTCCTAACCTCCATCCTAAACCTCCCCTGGTGCAGCCTGAGACTGTGTCCTCTTGTTCTGGTACTGGTTGCCTGAGAGAAGAGACCAACCTCTGCCTGTCTACAACCCCCTCTCAGGTAGTTGTAGACAGCAATAAGGTCACCCCTGAGTCTCCTCCTCTCCAGGCTAAGCAACCCCAGCTCCCTCAGCCTCTCTTCATAGGGCTTGTGTTCCAAGCCCCTCACCAACTTGTGTCCAGCTACATTTCAGGGAGCAGTTGCTTATTCCAGATGGCTCCAGGGATCTCTTGGGTTTTAATTTAGTCACTTTCTCTGCTCCTTGATTGTATCCCTTCTATTTCTCATAGACCCCTTCACTCCTGGTAACTTGTATCCTCCATAGCATCCTCCATGCTGATGAGAAAATACTCTCCCATCACCTTATTCACTGTCATGACCCCTTGAAATTTGCTGGGTATTAATTCCCCCAGCTACTGAGATTTTCCCTTAGCCTCCTTCTCAGCCTGGCTCAACTCTCAGCCACCACAACTTTCGAAACATGCCTGCAGGATGGGGAGAACCTTCCATGGCTGGCGTTCCTTCTCCCTGCCTTTCCTGAAGGTGGGTTTTCATTTCTTTTGGAATGTTACCTGTTGGGCTTAAATAACCCCTTGAACCTTGCTGGTTTTCCATGCTAGTGTTAGTTTTCTTGCCTTCTGTGTTTCTTTGAAAAGCTGCACATTCCTTCTGGGACTCTATTATGGTTGCTTAAGTAGCCTGCATGCTGAGCTGAAGGATTTTAATTTCCTTGCTTCTGACTTCAGGGCCTTTTTGACTAGCTTCCTCATTTTCATTATTTATTTATTTACTTAGTTAGTTAGTTAGTCATTTTATTTATCTTAACTCCCCTTTCTAAAGTTTAATGCCACAGTGCTAGGTTTTGCTTCATTCCCTCCCGTGAGGATCCCGAGTTTAATGACAACGGTGCCCCTTTGTACGTCGTCAGTCGCCTTCCTGAGCTCTTCAGGTCACTTCTGTGAGTCATTGTCGCTGTGAACCTTGTTGGGCTTTCTTAAGCGAAGAAAGCTGACTTTCAACAGTTATCTTGGTTTATAATCCAGATTATCAGGGGACTAGAACATCTTGAGGCTCTTGAACGTGTCCAGAGAAGGGCAACGAGGCTGGGGAGAGGCCTCGAGGATAAGCCCTACGAGGAGAGGCTGAGGGAGCTGGGGTTGTTCAGCCTGGAGAAGAGGAGGCTCAGGGGGGACTTTCTTGCTCTCTACAACTACTGAAGGGAGGTTGTAGCCAGGAGGGGATTGGTCTCTTCTCCCAGGCAAGCAGCACCAGAACAAAAGGACACAGTCTCAGGCTGTGCCAGGGGAAGTTTAGGCTGGAGGTGAGGAGAAAATTCTTCCCAGAGAGCGTTGTTAGCCATTGGAATGTGCTGCCCAGGGAGGTGGTGGAGTCACTGTCCCTGGAGGTGTTCAAGAAGCGATTAGACGTGGCACTTGGTGCCATGGTCTAGTAGTCATGAGGTGTTGGGTGACAGGTTGGACTTGATGATCTTTGAAGTCTTTTCCAACTTTATCGATTCTGTGATTCTCTTATCATGAAAGGCTGA
The DNA here is from genome assembly GCF_014839835.1 of Dryobates pubescens. Lineage (NCBI taxonomy): Eukaryota > Metazoa > Chordata > Aves > Piciformes > Picidae > Dryobates > Dryobates pubescens. Next base: position 19,227,656 of record NC_071629.1, on the reverse strand, counting down.
GGGACTTAGGGCTTTTTAGCCTGGAAAAGAGAAGACTGAGGAGGGATCTTGCCAATGCTTATCAATGTCAGGAGGAAGGGGCCAGTCTTCTTCCAGTTTTGTCCAGTGAAAGGACAGGAGATAATGGGCACACACCTGAACATAAGAAGTTCCATCTAAACCTGAGGAGGAACCTCTTTATGTTGAGGGTGCTTGGAGCACTGGCCCAGGCTACTCAGAGAGGTCGTAGAGTCTCCATCTCTGGAGTAATTAGAAACCTGGATGTGTCAGCCTGTGACCCTCCCCACTCCCTGGCAGGGGGTTAGACTACATGATCTCTAGAGGTCCCTTCCAACCCCCACCATTCTGTGAGTGATTTTGTGTGATTCTGCAAAGAGCTCTGCAGCCCAATGTGGTCATCCAGTGCACTTCTCTAAAACTACCTTAGCTTGTCATGGCCAGGGCTGTGGTAGGAGAGCTGATGCGACAAGTAGAGAGTTTAGGGGCTTGGTTTGGTAGAGAAGACCAAGAGCTAGAGTTACTACATTACATGTCTATGAAGGAGACTGTCTTTTGCCCATTTTAGTGGTACTTGCAGGATTAGTACAGTTTCTTCACTCCTGGAGAAAGGACATCTCTGTTCCATGGGCTTCTTGGAGTTTAAAGCCATTCCCAGGGTTCTGAGGGTAAGGTCTGATGTCATAGGAATGCCTGCCCTGTTGTACAGTGTCAGTGTGAGACTTGTGTGACTAGCTCCTCACTTTAAGTCCTACACAGCCAGTCCCTCTACATTCTCCTCCCTGAGGCCCTGTGGCAGAAGCCTAGATGGGCAGAGTCCTCAGGGCAATGGTTCCTAAATACTGCCCATCTTAGAAATGTCAGAAAAATCTCCAGGCACCTGCCCTCAGGTACTGGGGACAATTTGCTTGGGAGGCTGGTACGTGGCTCATCCACTTTTGTCCTCCCATGCTATCTCACCAGTCTGTCTTATTGAACTCCTTAGACTGTTGACCAGGGGTTTTTATTTCCTTTCCTCCCTCTGTGCCTCCAGCAAAGTGCCCCCTCCATTCTTATCTGGGATGTCCAATGCCTCCTGGAGTTCAGCTGAATGGCAGTGTAAGGAAGAGCGATGGCTGGCATTTGTTTGACCACTGCACTCTGTTTTATTGACCACCTTTTGTGATGCTGAGTTGTGTTGCTGGAACATCCCCCCAGGAGGGCCACCTGCCTGTTGCAGGGCTCAGCTGTGATTTTTGCCCTCTGCTTTACAACCAGCTATCTTGTTACCTACACACAACTGACAACTGTCTTTGTCTTGTATGCTCAATTGCCCCCTGCTTTTGAGTTTAACATAATTCCCTTGGGCCTTGTCAGTTCTGTTCTGATTCTGTTTAGCTTTTTTTCCTACCCCAGAAATCCTCTTTCTGCACAGACCAACACCTTCACACACACTTAAAGATCCTCATGTTCCTCTACTCCAGATGCCCCTAGGAGGATTTTGGAGAAGTCTGTTCAGGTGTCATCTTCCCAGTTACTACATAGATCACTCTCAGATGCCTCTCTACAATCATTTCAGCAAACAGCACTGGCAAGTGACCCCAAGGGTAAGGCAGTAGACAGGGTCCAGCTTGATCATATAATGATTTAGGTTGGAAAAGACCTTCAAGATCACCTTGCATCAGTTAAGTACCTGCCTGTGACGTTCTCTTCTATGCTGAACAAGAAAGTAGTTTCTTTTGGATTGTGGTAATACAGTTCTCACCACCTTTTCTGCACCAAAAGTAGAGAGACCTTGGCTGCTCTCATAAGTTTGGTTTCTTTTTCTTCAAGGGAAGAAGCTGGCATGGCTTCTTTTGAATAAAAAGGTTTCACACCTTCCTGATAATGTTTCCTGAAAAAAATTGTAGGAGAAGCCTTCTTCTGTTTCTTTATGATAAACAATTTTCTCTCTCTGGTTCCCCATACAGGTACACCACAGTGGCTGGATCAGTCTTCTGGAATTCTCCTTGGTGTGTTAAGATATGAGTCTATCTTGTCCATGTGCACCTAAACCTTGAGTCCTGTGTCTAGTTCTGGGCCCCTCAGTTTAAGAAGGACATTGAGACACTTGAACATGTCCAGAGAAGGGCAATGAGGCTGGGGAGAGGCCTCGAGTACAAGCCCTATGAGGAGAGGCTGAGGGAGCTGGGGTTGTTCAGCCTGGAGAAGAGGAGGCTCAGGGGAGACCTTCTTGCTCTCTACAACTACCTGAAGGGAGGTTGTAGCCAGGTGGGGATTGGTCTCTTCTCCCAGGCAACCAGCACCAGAACAAGAGGACACAGTCTGATGCTGCACCAGAGGAAGTTTAGGCTGGAGGTGAGGAGAAAGTTCTTCCCAGAGAGAGTTGTTAGCCATTGGGATGTGCTGCCCAGGGAGGTGGTGGAGTCCCCATCCCTGGAGGTGTTCAAGAGGGGCTTGGATGTGGCACTTGGTGCCATGGTTTAGTCATGAGGTCTGTGGTGACAGGTTGGACTTGATGATCTTTGAGGTCTCTTCCAACCTTGGTGATTCTGTGATTGTAGAAGTTCTTCCCTGATGTCTAACCTAAACCTCCCCTGGCACAGCTTGAGGCCATTTCCTCTTGTCTTATCAGCTGAGACTTATGAGAAGAGGCCAACACCAAACTCAGTCCAGCCTTCTTTCAGGAAGTTGCAGAGAGTTGGAATGGGATAAAGAACTCAGAGAATCTTTCCTTTTAGTGAACACTGCTGAGAAAAGCTGGCCATCCACTAGACTGCAGCCCAGTGAGATCCCATCCTTGGTCTCAGCTAGCTTTGCAAAACTCATTTTGCTCCTTTATATCAATGGCCCAATGAATCTAATGGAAGTTTTGTGCTCATTCAGGTTGGAAGCTAAGGAATTGTCACGCCTTAGACAGAGGCATGAAAGCCAGAAGCAAAAACGTCAGTGTATGAGCTGACTCAGAGATCCCACCATGAGTACTTGGGAAGCAATTTCAGGCTGCTGAATTACTTCAGTGCAACAATTTTCTGCAATTGATAATTAGCATGAAGGAAATTACTTTAGTGTGTCTTCAGGATAGTTTTAAGAGCTGCCTTCTGGGACACAAAGTATGGGCAGAGTAAGCAGGTTGTAATTTCACCCTCATTTTAAAGGATCTGCTGCCAGGGAGATGATTTTTTGGGGAAAAAGAATTTCAACTGGGTGAAATGTAAGTGTAGAGGATGAGTGGTAGGAACAAAAAGCTTTGTCCTGTAAGTTTTGAACAGCTCTCTTTTGGTGATGCCTGAGGTTTGCAGGGTGATCGTTGCCATCATTTGACGTGCAGGAGTGAAGAAAGCTTCACAAGTGAAAGATGAATGTGGCTTAAATTCACATTCTGACCCCATTTCCATGCCACTTGTCTCCCAGAATGTTCAAGCTAGCATCAAATACTTCCAAAATAGTTCAGCAGACTAGACATTACCTGCTGTAGGAAGGGGAGGTGGTGGTGTGGGGGAAGCACTTAGCAGAGGCAAACCTTTATTTAATTAGCCACAGTGTAAAGGTTTCTTGTATTCCTTTGCAGTTACACGGCCATGAGAGGCTGGGGAGTACCTGAAGGGTAACTCCTACTGGGACTAATTCAGTCCAGACAGCTCCAAGTATGTTCATTAAGCTCTGGCTGGATTTCACACAGGTGGGGAAGGTTAGAAGGCAACAGATAGAGAATGGTCCTGATTGTGTTAAGCATAAAACACCATCTGTTTCACAAGGAAGAAGGGAACAAAATCTGCATGTCTTGAGGGATACCATCCTGCTGCTGCTACAAGTCAGCTCTCCTTTTATTTTATTTTTTTATTTCATTTTATTTCATTTTAGTTTTCCTCCTCCAATTTAATTTGCTTGCTCCATTTTTAAGCTTTCCCTGTAAAGCAGCTAAAATGGAGAAGCCCTAAGCTCATAAATCAGGGGGCTGCTGAAAAGATGCCGAAGTTTAAACTACCGTGGGGGCTCTCAGACCTGTAATATGTCAGGAAAAGAGGGAATTTGAAATTAGTGTTATGGTTGGCATGAGAGAGGGAGAGGAGATGAATGGGGGTCTAATTCCCAAAGTTTTAAAATAGATCAGTCCAGGCTTAAAAATCAATCAATATAGCAGTGAAAATGCTCTTTCTGGAACACAGCTTTCTCTTCACTTTCTAGTGACCAAGTTGGAAGAGTGTATTTGGAATGGCACAGTAAAGATACCAACATATCAACTGCTTTATTGTTCAATAGGGTGGCTAGTTAAGAAGAAGCATTACAAGCAGATATAAGTGGCTGAGTGCAAGTGTGTCACAGCACTGCTGGGCTTTGTGGACGCTGTTAGCTTTGACTCGTGGAGGAAGAGGCAACTTTCCTCCTTGCTTTGCTTGTAGAGAAGTCTGCCTGGGCCAAAGCCATGAGTGGGAGCTGCAGGGCTGCAAACCTCTGATGCCTTGGAACATCAAAATGCAAGAGCAAGCTTGCTGCAGCTCCTGAAGATAAAGGTGAGCTCACCCCATCAGAAATCACCTGCCCATTGTGAAGGGCTTCATAGAGAAGTGAGGGGACTGAGCTGGTAAATCCCAGTCTTGTATCATTTTGTCTTGCTATATATAATCCCCAAACTGTATCAGCATTAATCAAAATGCAAGCAGTTAAGTCAGTTGTGCTTCTTAATAGCTGTATCAAAAGTTTAGCACCAGTTGGTGTTTTGTAAGAACCCCAAGTATGGAACTAGGAGTCTCTCCTTCCTCCTTTTCTGCCTCTCTCTCTCCCTCCCCCTTTATTCTTTTTATTCTGCTTTCTATGGTTTTAATAGAGTTCCATTACTTGAGCAGGTCTAATTTCCTGACCCATTAGATCAGTAATGGTTTTGCCAGTTCTTTAGCTGTTAAATGCTGACCCAGTCTTGAGTTGTACCCATGAATTGTTCCTATTAGAAAGAGGATTTCCAGGAGCTCAGCCAGCATTTTTACAGCAGAGAGTACCATGAGTGTGGACACATCCCCTGTGCCCAGCAGAGCATTTATGGAGGTGGAGGAGACTGACCTCCAGGCTGGCACGTGTACCTCTGACACACAGGTGATGTGTGGTGATAGAGAAAAATCCTTAAACCAATGTTTATTGGTTGCTTGAGCTTTACTTCCCCTGAGGAGAAGCATCATTGATATTCACTTCATAACCTTTGCAAAAGCCTGTGCTCTTCACCTTTCAACTTTTCTCTTGCCAGGCTAGCAGATTCAAAGCCTCTAATTTGTATGGTTAGAAAAGATTTTTCTTTCTAGACAGTTTAGCTTTCATCTCATGCAGATGACCCTCAGAGAAGCTTGTAATGGTGTCAGTCTGCCTGGTGTGTGGGTTTGGGAGGCTTTCTTTAAAGCAAGGACTTTTGTTTTGTTGGATTTCTTTCTCCTTCTATATTGTAGTATTCAAATAAAGATGCACTGGAGAACTTGAGCACCTGGAAGCCCCAATAAGGATGGTAGGTAAAACCCTCATGTCCGTTCCAGGCCCTGACATTGTGCTGTGGGAGTATTTGCTTCTCTAAACCAATTTCAGAGCTCAGATGATCTTTGGATCATCTTGAACCAGCTCTGCACCAACTAGAGCATTTCTAAAGCTATCATGATGTGATATTCCTTGCCAATTGTTTTAGAACACAGGATTGTTTGGTTTATGGAACATTTTAACCATCTGTGTTTCCCCTTGTTGTTCTGCACCTGAACATCCTTTACCTTCAGAAAGGATCTGCTGAAGGACTCCTAAACTATGATATCTAAGATAGGATCCTCTGTCCTTAACTGTAAGGTGAGGAGGGTGGTTGTCTGCTTAGGATGACTGAAGATGAGCCTACTGAGAGCAGGACTACCCTGCTAGGATCTGTAAGGGACATTTGATTTTTGGTTGCTTGTGTGTAGTAGCAATGATGAGGTGAAAGGATGAGACAGGTCAGCAGCTTTGCAGCCACTGAAAAGAGTACCCTAGCAGAAGGTTTGTGCCTGCCTTCCAAAACATGAAAGGTAGCTTGGCATGAAGCCAGGGTCCAAGGTCTGCTTCTTATCCTTCCTGGCTGTCTTGGGTGCTTTTCATTGGGGTTGGCAGCACATGAAACTTAGACTGAAAGCTGCTGATGCTTTTGGAACTCTTGACCTCCTGTTTGCCTTTATTAATGTGAACTTTGCTTTTCATTACCTCCTATTTTCCAGCCCAGATGTGCCTATGTACTAGGTAGCAGAGGTAAATCAAAATACCTCAGTGTCTCCACCACAGTGGTACAAAGCTTTAATTGTGTCTGAACCATGATTAGGCACAATCTTTTACAGTGTTCTCATCTGCAGTCATCTTTGCTGAGGTGCTGCTCAGCTGTGGCAATGGTTGCTTGTGGGCTGAAAGGAGGTGACCCCAGGCTGTTGGCACAGAGACTGCCACAGAGGTGGAAAAATGTCAAAACCAGTCTAAAAAGTCATGCCTATGCCATGAAAAGTACCCAGTCAGTTTTGTAGCAGCTTTAGCTTGCCAAAGTCCTGTTTCATGGCCCAGCCGAGAGCAGCAAAGCTGGTGAGGGGTTTGGAACACAAGCCCTACGAGGAGAGGCTGAGGGAGCTGTGGTTGCTTGGCCTGGAGAAGAGGAGGCTCAGAGAAGACCTTATTGCTGTCTACAGCTACCTGAAGGGAGGTTGTACCAGGTGGGGGTTGGTCTCTTCTCCCAGGCAAGCAGCACCAGAACAAGAGGACACAGTCTCAAGCTGCACCAGGGGAGGTTTAGGCCGGATGTTAGGAAGACGTTCTTCATAGAAAGGGAGATTGGCCATTGGAATGTGCTGCCCAGGGAGGTGGTGGAGTCACCATCCCTGGAGGTGTTTAGGAAGAGACTGGATGGGGCACTTGGTGCCATGGTTTAGTTGATTAGATGGTGTTGGGTGATAGGTTGGACTTGATGATCTCAAAGGTCTCTTCCAACCTGGTTCGGTTCGGTTCGGTTCTGTTCTATTCTATTCTATTCTATTCTATTCTATTCTATTCTATTCTATTCTATTCATTTTGTGACCTAACCTCAAGAGTTTATCACATAAAGTGGAAGACAATGAGTTCATTCCCCGCCGCCAGGATTTTGACCGAAGAATCATTAGCAGCCCTTAAAAGATACTCTGTAGCCTAACCCACTGAAGCCATCAGCCTTGTAACATCCAGCCGTAGAACACATGTGTGTGTAATAGTATCAACACCGAAAGCCCCTACTGTGCCGAGCCTGAGCAAAGCATTTTTAGTCAACATACTTCTGGGATCGCTAATGATTAATTAGCGTGTATCATAATGTAAAGCAAATGTCACCCCTGCTACCTGGGGGCTGCTGTCATTGGAGAGGGGAAGAGCTTTCCGGCTTGCAGCCCGGCTGCTGGGAAACGCAAACAGCATCGCAGCCTGCCATCGTGTGGGCAGAGCCCCGCCGGGAGCCCCACGCCATCCTCTCCTCGCCCCTGCTCTTGGCAGGGCTCAGAAATGGCCGACAGGTCTCACCGGGGTGCAAAACGATTTAAAAGGAGAAAGAAGAAAGAAAGGGAAAAAAAAAAAAAAAAAAAAGCTGCAACAACAAATGTGTTTTGTCCTCCCTTCCCTCTCTCTGGTGAGCGGCTGCCTGAAAAGGAAACAACCTCGGAGGGTTTGCTAATAACCAGACAGAGATTTCTGGAGGGTTGTGTAAATACAAAGTGAGGATTAGGTGCCTAGGAACCTTATTATTTGCTGATGATTTCTGCCATAACTAACCTCATTATTGGGAGGTGTTGCAGTCGAAGCAGTTTGCAAGATAGCCACATGGCAGAGGTTTGGCCTTTCAGTGGGGGAAGTAAGTCCAAGAATTTTCCTGCCGTGCATGAAAACTCACACTGTGCCTACAACTGCATGAATTCAGAGCATGAGGTTGTGTCCCACCCCCCTCTTCTCTCTGATTCCTCAAGATCTGCAAGTTTTCAATATAAGTAAGATTGTTTTATAAATATTTGTTGCTCCTTTTTGGTTCTTGAAAGTAGCTGCCTGGGAAATAGTTATTAATCAATGGGAAATAGTTATTAATCAAGAGGGAATAGTGCAGGTTTGGTCCTGCAATAAAGATCTTCCAGTATCTGAAGGGGGCTACAAGAAAGCTGGGGAGGGACTTTTGAGGGTGTCAGCGAGTGATAGGATTGGGGGGAATGGAAAAAAACCTAGAAATGGGTAGATTCAGATTGGATGTTAGGAAGTTCTTCCCCATGAGGGTGGGGAGACACTGGCACAGGTAGCCCAGGGAGGTGTTGGAAGTCCCATTCCTGCAAGTTTTTAAGGGCAGGCTGGATGTGGCTCTGAGCAAGCTGCTGTAGTGTGAGGTGTCCCTGCTCATGGCAGGGGGGTTGGAACTGGCTGATCCTTGAGGTCCCTTCCAAACCTAACAATTCAATTATTGTGTTTGCAGCAGGGCCCTTTTGATCAACTGGGGGTCTACGCAGACCCAGGGAGCTGGCAGTGGGAGGCTTTGTCTCATTGCTTGCTCAACGTATAAGCATTTGTTCACTGATTTGTGCCTGGGGAGGTTTGGGTTGGATATTAGGAAAAATGTCTTTCCTGCAGGAGTGGTCAGGCATTGGAACAGGCTGCTCAATGAGGTGGTGGAGTCACCATCCCTTGAGGTGTTCAAAAAATGTGTAGCACTTTGGGACATGGTTTAATGGCTGTGGCAGTGGTGGGTTGATGTTTGGTCTCAGTGGATCTTGAAGGTCTTTTCACAGAATCATCAAGGTTGGAAGAGACCTCAAAGATGATATCAAGTCCAACCTGTCACCACAGACCTCATGACTAAACCATGGCACCAAGTGCCACATTAAATCTCTTGAACACCTCCAGGGATGGGGACTCCACCACCTCCCTGGGCAGCACATCCCAATGGCTAACAACTCTCTCTGGGAAGAACTTTCTCCTCACCTCCAGCCTAAACTTCCCCTGGCTCAGCTGTGTCCTCTTGTTCTGCTCTTTTCCAGTTGAAACAATTCTATGAGTCTATGTTTTTCCACTGGAAACATTCAGCTCTCCAGGAGTGTCACAGTAGAATGAACAGAAGAGTTTCCCATCCATCCCCGCTTTAAGCAACTGGCCAAGTGGCTGCATTTGAATGCTGTCTGGATGCATTCCTGTATGATCTGCTCTAGGTCATCCTGCTCTGGCAGGGGGGCGTTGGATGATCTTTTGAGGTCTCTCCCAGCCCCTAACATTCTATGATTCCATTTGCCTCCCAAACTGCGGCGTTAGGCTTTGTTACGCTGCTGCCAGGCGGTGCCAAGAAAGAAACAAACCCAAACCAGTAGAGAGAAATAAATTAAAGGAAAAAGACAGGCAGTACAGCATTACAGCTGTGGATCCCTGAATGCTGCAATCAGATATCACTAATCTGGGTGATGATTTGTGCAAAGTTAATACAAGTTCTGGCTGAATGTCAGTTTCAAAAGGGAAAGTCGTGTTTGATTTACCGCCTTTTTGCCGGGGCGTGCGAGTTGAAAAGCGTGCTCCATTTCCGCTGTAAATTGTGCCCATGCCTCATCACTCCATATTTTTAGAGTTCTGCTGACATCCTGAGCACAGTAGGATCTGCACTCGACATTTTAAAGGGGCTTTTGTAATTTATGTGGGGGGGAGGGGGGTGGAAGGCTGGAAATAACATGTTGGTGTTTTTTTTTTCCCCAACCTGTAACGTGGGAGGGTTGCAGCTTGGAAGTGGATTTGTGCTTTCCTCCTGGCTACGCTTTCAGCTAATCTGAAAGTGCAAAGGGTATGAATATTTCCCAGTTATGAAGAATGGAATAACGTTATTCTTTGCCTAAACTGCATGGGGAGAGTTTATTAAGTGAATAAGAAATTTATTATCTAGATGATAACAGCTGTAACAGGCAGAACTTCATTAGCATAGAATCATAGAATCAATAAGGTTGGAAAAGACCTCAGAGATCATCAAGTCCAACCTATCACCCAGCACCTCATGACTACTAAACCATGGCTTCAAGTGCCATGTCCAATCCCTTTTTGAACACCTCCAGGGGTGGTGACTCCACCACCTCCCTTGGCATTATCAGTGATACCTGACTGTCAGCACTGGGTTTTGGGTTGGGTTATTTTGGCTGTTGTTTGTTTGTTTGTTTGTGGTGGTGGTTTTTGTGGTGGTGGTGGGTTTTGTTAGGGTTTTTGGTTGTGGTGGTGGTGGTTTTTGTGGTGGTGGTGGTTTTTGGTTGTGGTGGTGGTGGTATTTGTGGTGGTGGTGGTGGGATTTGTGGTGGTGGTGTTTGTGGTGGTGGTTGTTGTGGTGGTGTTGTGACGGTGTGTGGTGTTTTTTTGTGTTGTGGTGGTGGGTTTTGTTGTTTTTATTGTTGGTTTTAGTGGGTTTTTGTTTTGGTTTGGTTTTGCCATTTGTCGTAGCAGATTTAAAACCCTGATTCTTACTTCACATTGTTGATTTTTTTAGCAAATTAAATTCATGTAAGTATTTTATTAAACAGTACCATGCTTGCCTGGTAAATAAATCATGCTTAAAATGACAGGCTTGGTAGTGAGAAATGCGGGAAAAATAGGAAGAGTAGGAGGGATGGGCAAGCTGATTTAGTTGAGGATGCCCATGCTTGCTGCAGAGGGGGTTGGACTGGGTGACCTTCAGAGGTCTCTTCCTACCCAGACCATTCAATGATTCTGTGATGGGAATTAGCATGGCCAAATTGTGAAGAAACCCTTCTGATCCTGACCATAGTCAGTGAAACTACAAATTTTAGGCAGTCTCTTTTTGTGAGCTGGGAAGCTTTTCACTGTGGTGCTTTTTGGGTCTTTGCTGACTTGTGCCAAATGGTGTCTGTGCCTCAGGATGTGGGGCAAAAGGCTAAGTCTCTTAGGTTTCCAGGGGACAATTTTTACTGTCCAGAAATCTTCACTTTAAGGAAGGCAAAGAAATTCTGGACCCTGATTTGGACATTTCCTTGTTGGAGCAAGCACACACCCTGGGGAGGCAAACACAGCCAGGCAATGTGCCCTCGGGAGCCTTATTGTTCCATGGGCTGGGGAGATGTGATGCAGCACAGAAGCAGCATGAGACCTGGGTGAAAAAAAAAAAAAGTATATAATTGAAATATCTATTTCAAGTTATTAATGTCTGGAGTGAAAAGCAACTCCTGGAACACTTCTCTGTAGGTTTGTTTGGGGCGGGGGTTTGGTGATTTTAAACTTTTCATTCACAATCCCATTTGTATTCTGCTTTTATGTTCTTCTTTTAGCAAGGATTTGGCAACTTTGGAGTCACCATCACTGGAGGTGTTTAGGAAGAGACTGGATGGGGTGCTAGGTGCCATGGTTTAGTTGATTAGATGGTGTTGGATGATAGGTTGGACTTGATGATCTCGAAGGTCTCTTCCAACCTGGTTAATTCTATTCTATTCTAACTTAGAAACTGGCAAGTCCAAGAGATCCTTCTTTTGTCCTGGTACCCTTTAATTCCCTTATTGGAAGGAGAATGTGTGGCTTGTGTAGAGTGTTGTTCCACAGTGCAGATTTTTTTCTCCTTAAAAAGATCTAAATTATTTAGATTAAAATATCTCAGGAGGAGTGCAATGGACAGCTCAGAGAAATTCACAGGAGCTCTGGACTTTCCAGTTATTCTAGTTCTGCACTCTTGACTGTCCCTAATTTAGGGACAGATTTTCAGAAAGAGACTCAGGGGTTCAGCCCAGGACATGAAATGATTTCCTGATTCTCCTCTAGACGGAGGTGGATAGTGATAGGAGATGCTTTTATGTTACCTACACCAGGAATGTGAGGTCCCCAGTGGATCCCAGGGCACTATAGTCTGTGGGAGCTGAGCTGTGGTGTGCTCTCCAGGTTCTTTTTGTCACTGATGTGACACAGAAGAGACAAAGAACCTGGCAGAGGGAGCTTCTGCAACAGGGGCCTGCTGTGATGGTGGTCCATAGAATAGAATTAACCAGGTTGGAAAAGACCTTCAAGATCATCAAGTCCAACCTATCATCAAGCACCATCTAATCAACTAAACCATGGCACCAAGTGCCCCATCCAGTCTCTTCTTAAACACTTCCAGTGATGGTGACTCCACCACCTCCCTAGGCAGCACATTCCAATGGCCAGTCGCTCCTAGCATCCAGCCTAAACCTCCCCTGGTGCAGCTTGAGACTGTGTCCTCTTGTTCTGGTGCTGGTTGCCTGGGATAAGAGACCAACCCCCACCTGGCTACAACCTCCCTTCAGGTAGTTGTAGAGAGCAAGAAGGTCTCCCCTGAGCCTCCTCTTCTCCAGGCTAAGCAACTCCAGCTTCCTGAGGCAGAACCCAGTCCTGTTGTGCACACATTTTGATGGGAATACTTCCTCTTAGAACTGCACATGCTCTAGTCCTTTGCTGAACTGTGGCATGGAGGGTGCAAGTTTTGGAGAGAAAAGATCAGTATCTGATTTACTTTGAGGGAGGCAGAGCACTGGACCAAGCTGCCCAGAGACATGGTGGAGTCTACATCTCTGGAGTCAATCCAAACCCACCTGGATGCCATCCTGTGCAGCCTGCTCTAGGTGAACCTGCCCTAGCAGGAGGGTTGGACTAGATGATCTTTGGAGGTCCCTTCCAACCCTCACCATTCCATGATTCTGAGTGATGACAGAATTACAGCTCAGCTCTAAGGATGGTGCACAGCAGGGCAGGGATGGGAGAGTGTGGGGATTTCTACCTCTGGAGCCCACAACCCTTTTGCTCTTGCAGTGGCTTTGTCTGCCTTGAGAGCGTGGTGTGTGGGTTGGATGCTTGGAGAGGCAGACGTGCGTGTCCCACCTGGCTGTTTGTAACATAATGTAGCAGGTGTCTTGTGGGAATAAAACATAAGCATCACTTACATGCACACAGACATCCACAGCTCAGCGTTATTCAGTGTATTCCATTAATGTTTGAGGTGTAATTACATTATTAATGCGTTACAGAAAGAGATTGCAGCGCTGGTGTGCGTTGGGCTGCCTCCATCCTCCTCCTGTACGTTCAGCCAGCCTTCCCTGGACCTGCCAGACTCTGAACAGGACACAATGCAGATTGCTCCCTCAGAAGGCCAGCTTGGCAGAGGGGGACATGTTGGCTAAAGTGCATTCACTGATTTTTGTGAGGATCCTGCATGAGGCTGAATGCAGAATTTCACAGACATGCAGTGCTCAAATTGCCTTGCCTATTAGAAAGATAAAAATATCTTTCTTTATTTTGTGTGTGTGTGTGTGTGTTCAAATGTTCTGCTTGCTTCTTTACAAATGAAGGAGTTAAATACTGCAAGGCAGGTGGATGCTGTAACTACTTTAGAAAAAAGATGAATAGGGCTGATGGCTAAAGCTACAGGGAATCTATTGAAGGTCCAGATGCAGACGTGGCTCTTACTCCACACACAGTTCAAAGTGGGTGAAGCTGCCTGGGTAATTGGCTATGAAATAACTAACCTCTGGGAGAAAATTGCCCTCGTGCTTAATTGCTTGTGTTCAGGGTAACATGTAGCCACCTGGCTGATTAGTGCCCTTACCTATATTTACACCCACCCGAGTTTAAATGCAGGCGCTATTGTTGGCCTGGCTTTATGCATTCATCGAGTGGCCCTAGTGGATTAAAGAAAATATGACCACCGAGGTCACTTTTTCTTTTCATCCTTCTTTTATCTTCTCCTGAATCCCCCATTTCTTACGTAAGGAGAGCAAATTCAACCCTAAAATAAATCTGCTGGCTTTAATGGGCCAGTAGTGGAATGAATTTGTTCCCAATTGTTTCGTTTGGACCTGTGAAATACTTAAAATGAGGAAGTAAAATCTGGCAGCCTAATAGGAGTCAGAAGGCAAAGCAGGTGAGTGAGAGAAAGAAAAGTGAAGCACTAAAACAGGGGAGAGAAAGTTGTCATGATTTTCTCATGGAAAAAAAAAAATCTTTGGGAACAGGTTGGAGAAGGTGGCATTGATCTTTCTTCAGGTGGAAAGGTGGGGAGAGGATGGTTTTGTGGTGCCTCCCACTATGTACCAGCATTTGTGTTCAACTTTTCAGCAACCTAAAATGTAAGGAAAACATTTCTTAGTGTCCAGTTCTGGGCCCCTCAGTTTAAGAAGGACATTGAGACACTTGAATGTGTCCAGAGAAGGGCAACGAGGCTGGGGAAGAGGCCTCGAGCACAGCCCTGTGAGGAGAGGCTGAGGGAGCTGGGGTTGCTTAGCCTGGAGAAGAGGAGGCTCAGGGGAGACCTTGTTGCTGTCTACAACTACCTGAAGGGAGGTTGTAGCCAGGTGGGGGTTGGTCTCTTCTCCCAGGCAAGCAGCACCAGAACAAGAGGACACAGTCTCAAGCTGTGCCAGGGGAAGTTTAGTCTGGAGGTGAGGAGAAAGTTCTTCACAGAGTTACTAGATACTGGAATGTGCTGCCCAGGGAGGTGGTGGAGTCCCTGTCCCTGGAAGTGTTCAAGAAGTGATTGGACGTGGCACTTGGTGCCATGGTTTAGTAGTCATGAGGTGTTGGGTGACAGGTTGGACTTGATGATGTTTGAGGTCTCTTCCAACCTTGGTAATGGTAATGTAATGGTAATCAAACACTAGAATGGGTTGCCCAGAAGAGTTACAGAGTCTCTACCCTTGGAGATACCAAAAACCTGACTGAACAGTCTCGGGCCACCTACTTTAGCTGCCCTTGTGTTGAGTAGAGGAGTTGGAGCCAGAGAATCCACAGATGTTGCTCCAACCTCAGCCTTTCTGTGCCTTTGTAATTTTGTGACACAGTAGGAGGTTCAGATTTGCCTTAGTCTTGCATTTGTCTGTGTTTTCTCTGTTTGGGTAAGTGGTTAATTCAGATGGTTTCCCTAGTGGGTATTTAAGGGCTTCAGCATTTATATTTGCAAGCTCAGATTCCCAGATGCTTGTGAGTATTGTTGATGGTGATAATGCTTTGCCCACAGTCAAAAAGAAGTGGCTTTATAAACCTCCTGCACCAGCACTGCTTGCTGTGTGGCTCCTCTTCCAGTCTGGAGCATGTTGGTCCCTGTAGTTGCTCCAGAAGTGTCTTAGTACAACATGAGGTCAGAGCCTGGGTCCAGGTTGGGTTTGCTACTGCTACTTGACACCAGGCATGAACTTTCTGATCAGGAGTGTGTTGCCATTTTGAAAGAGGGCATGGTGCAGACATCAGCAGCTACTTCATGTCACTAATACCTATGTATTTTTATTTTTAGAGCAAAAAGGGATAACTGGCAGAGATGTAAGATGCCACAATTCTCAGGAGAGAAGGACTTATATTCCTTAGAATTAGTCTTGAGTTTTACCTGAAACAGTTTGCTGTGTCTAAGAAAATACAGGTTTTGCTTATGGGGATTTTGAATATAGGACATGGTGTAGATATAGCTCAGGGTTTGTAATTAATCATCACTGAGAGGGAGGTGAGGATCCCAGGAAGTGTTTGAACCTACTCCAAAATCAGGGGGGGAAAAAAATGAAGACTTTCCATTGGCCATAAGAATGTGAGGGTAGTACTGTACTGTTAGCTCCTGGAGTCATCTTATTGCTCAGAGACTTAGTTCTCTGACTTAAAAGAGAAAAAACCCAACAACTCTGGAATTGCTCACTTGGAGAACATTTTTGACTTGGAACTACTCAAAGATTTTGAAGGCCGGCAGAAAGGGAAAAGAAGTTGAATGTTGATGGTTTATGAATTGGGTTTGTGCTGGTTTGATCTCCTGTGTTAGACAGTGCTTCTGGAGGAAGCTGAGAGGTGTTTTCTTTGGGACCTGGACCCCTTTTAACTGGTTGTGCTCAGGACCTTCAGTGTCTGTTGACTTTGGTGTCGACTGATTAGCATCCCTTGATGCCTAGCCCTTTGCTGATAAGATGTTCAGTCTGTAGGAAGGGGAAGTGGTTATGGCAAGGCGGTGTCAAAGGATAGTTTCTTCAGACACCACTTTCCCTGTCAATGTCTTGACAGCCTTATTTCTGCTGTTGCCTTGTTAGTGTTTTTGCTTCCCACCTGTCATGGAAAAACTGACAATTTCCTGCTTTCAGAGCAGAAAAGCTGCAGTTCAGCATCTTTACAGAGGTGTGATACCTTGGCAACTTTGATTCCAGAAGACAACCTGAGCAGGAATGTTACACTAGCCTGTACTGAGGAGGCTATGTTTGCCAAACAAGTGCTTGGCACATACTTGGTTGGAAGTGATGGAGTTGCTGATGGAAGGAAACCCATGGGACAAAAGGTTTCTTTCTGCTTTGCTTAGCTAGCTTTGAGTCTGGCACTTTGTCTAAGCTTGTCATCCAGGGTCCTTCAACTGTCAGCCCTCTGTCTCCAGAGAGAAATCCATCCCAGCAGCTTTAGCTGGGAGGCCTGCTGTCTGTCTCCACTAACTATGGAGAAAGCATAGTAAAATAGCTTAGCTCAGGTGTCTGTGTTTTAGGAACCCAATGTTCAGTGTGATTAACTCATCCAAAATAATGAATCCACCCTGCAGCTCTCTGACTGGTAAAGACATCTCCTTTTCAGTGTAATGCAGAAGACCTGGTTAAATTGGCAGTTTCTAGACAGCCTGGCTCCTCTTTGGGGAGATCAGAGGGTTTGGGTGAATCACAGAATGGTTTGTGTTGGAAGGGACCTTAAAGATCATCTAATTCCTAACCCCTGCCATGGGCAGGGACACCTCCCACTAGCCCAGGTTGCTCAAGGCTCTGTCCAACCTTGTCTTGAACACCACCAGGGAGTGGCTGTCCACAGCCTCCCTGGGCAACCTGTGCCAGTGTCTTACCACCTTCACTGTGAAGAATTTCCTCCTAATATCCAGTCTAAATCTCTCTGTTTCCAGCTTCAAGCCATTCCCCCTCATCACATAACAACAAACCTTCATAAAAAGTCCCTCCCCAGTGGTTTTGTAGTCCCCCTTCATGTACTGGAAGGCTACTGTAAGGTCTTCCTGGAGCCTTCTCTTCTCCAGGCTGAACAGTCCCAGTTTAGGTGAATGTTTCTATGTTGTGGAGTCTAAGTATTTTATGCTCTAAATCCTGTGGCACAAACTTCCCTCTCTCTTTTTTTTGCAGCTCTTTCTAATACTTCTCTGTTTTCTTTCTATGTGAATAGCTATTATTAGCCTCTTTCATTTACATAGTTGAGATAAGCAGGCTATTGGTTTTATTGATAAATATATTGATGTATATGAAGGTATGGGGGAGCTAATAGAAGGTTTATTGCAATAAAATGCAATGAGTCTTCAAGAGTTGGATTAATACATCACAGCCTGAATTGATAAGGATCTGACAAGGGTAATTTCCTCTAAAACTTAGTAGAAAGAGATACTATATATGTATGTATAGCCATAAGGATGATGGGGGGACTTGAGCATCTCTCCTATGAAGAGAGACTGAGAGCCGTGGGGCTGTTTAGTCTTGAGAAGAGAAGGCTGAGAGGGGATCTCATCTGTGTCTATCAATATTTGAGGAGTGGGTGTCAAGTGGAGGAGGCCAATCTCTTTTTGGTGGTGTGCAGTAGTAAGACAAGGAACAGTGAATACAAACTTGAACATAAAAGGTTTCACCTTAACATGAGGAGAAACTTCTTTGCAGTGAGGGTGATGGAGCCCCGGAGCCAGCTGCCCAGAGAGGTTGCGGAGTCTGTTTCACAAGAGACTTTCAAAGCCCGTCTGGATGTTTTCCTGTGTGACCTGCTCTAGGTGATCCTGCTCTGGCACTGGGGGTTGGACTAGACGGTCTTTCAAGGTCCATTCCAACCCTTAACATTCTGTGGTTCTGTGGAAGCCATTAGGCAGGATATTAGACTGGAAATGGAGAAGCCAGGTTCTACTTTGGTGCTCCTAGAGACAGTTTCTCCATGTCTTCCACAGCTTCCTTTTGGTACTAACACCCTTTGCTCTGGCTCTGCACAGGCAAAACCTTGTGTGGTCTACCCTAGGTGATCTTGCTTTTGGCAGGGGGGTTGGATGTGATGATCTCTGGTGGTCCCTTCCGACCTCTAACATCCTATGATTCTATATAAAACTTGACATCAGGAGACACCACAGACCTAAATATTGAGATAAAAATAGTGTGACAGGAAAAGAGGAAGTTAACAGCTATTTTCCAGTCAGTATAATCTGGGGAAAGTGCATAAATTCCTGGGCAGGAATGAGAAATTGTCTCCCTTAACTCCATTGTGTTATAATGAGGACCTTCCACTTGCATTAAAAACGGAGCCTTTGGAACCTAGAAATAAGAGGCAAAAAAAAAAGGAGCGAGAAAAAAGAGCTCATTTATATTACAGATTTATTTAAGGATGGATGTTTTAAATTGTTTGACCAATTTGTAGAGGATTTTAATATTCCTAGAGCTCAGTTTTGGCCATTTTCTGCAGATAAGCCATGCTGGTCTTTGTGAATTAAAAGAGGGGGAGTGAGAGAAAAAAAAAAGAGGGGAAAAAAGGTATAGAAATGCAAATGTCAGAGATTGAAAAATTGGTGTACAAAGAGACTGTCTCACTAAATTGATTTCAAGGCTATGGGGGAGATTGTCAGTACCCTTAGACAAAGGCAAATTGGAAGTTCAAGAGCAAAAGGCGAGAGATTTAGGTAAAGAAGTCAATGTGGAAGAATGGAAACAGACAGTGTCATAAAATGGATTTGATGAAAACGAGACCCCAAGTTGTTCAATTTAATTATGGCCTCTTCAGGGAACATATTTATGTCCCCTTCAGTTGCAGAAATACATGAAGAAGTTGTTTCTGTACTCTAATAACAGGAGGGGGGAGGGGTAGCATATACACATCCCGAAGTATTATATTGGACATCAAACACTCTCAGATAAAGGTTTCAGACATTCTGCTATGCAAAATGAGATCTTTAGGCATGTTTAGACTGAATTATAAAGACCTGTTGATTACACCAGTGGGAGAGAGAGGGGTTTTTTGATGTGTTTCAAGTGTTTTTAACAATTTTTTTTTTTCTGTGTGTTTAAACAGAGAGACTTCAGAAGGCCAGGGGAGAAAGATGGTCTGTGTGATCTGTGGTGGAATATTTAATTCATCCTAAGCCTCAGAAATTCATTGTCACAGAACACACCATCATGACTGGGGTTGGAAGGGACCTCTGGAGGTCATCTGGTCCAACCCCCCTGCTAAAGCAGGATCGCCTAGAGCAGGGTGCACGAGAACGTGTCCAGGTAGGTTTTGAAAGCCTCCAGAGAAGGGGACTCCATAATCTCTCAGGGCAGCCTGCTCCACGTCTCCAGCACCCTCAAAGTCAACAAGTTAAAAAATATTAGGAGATATTCCACAAGGGTGATGAGAACAGAAGAAAAGAATTCAATACTCATGAGGTGTGTAGGTCAGGTGGAAGTCAAGAGCATGCAAACATGCAGAGAATGGAGATGCTGGGATGTGACCAACACCTAGCCCTGACTGTGTGAAAAGAAGGGAAAAATCTCAGGGTGCTGCAATGCTGTAATTGTGCAAATTCTCAGGGATTTAGTCCAAGAAAGTCCAGAGGCAATCAGTAAAAGGCTTAAAGAGTTTTGATATTTTTCCCTGGTGGCTGATTTGAGAATGTCTTGACTCTGCATGGTAAGGGATGGGAGCTGCTGGTGGGATTGCCACAAAAGGATTCAGCTCTGTGAAATCTGGTGAGTCATTCATATTGCAAGTGGGCACCTAGCTCAGATGGACAGAATAGGTCCTTTCTCCATTGCTGATTATGTGGGGAAGATGAGCTGGGATTTCTGCTGGGGATTCTGCTTGTGACTACGTGTTGGGGTCCAGAAAGTTCAATGCAGTGCTCTATTCAAGAAACGTGTGGACGTGGCACTTCAGGGCATGGTTTAATGGCTGTGGTGGTCTTAAGTTAAAGTTTGGACTCAATGATCTTAAAGGTCTTTTCCAATCAAAACAATTCTCTGATCCCCCTGCTGCAATTGCTTTACATGTCAGCTATTATTGATTAGATAGCATTGGGTGATAGGTTGGACTCAATGATCTCGAAGGTCTTTTCCAACCTGGTTAATTCTGTTCTGTTCTATGGATACCTCTGCTTTGGGCTCTTTTGGCTCCCCTCAGCTTTTCAGCCTGGTGATAGAAGCTTGAGGAAGTCCTGAAGAGTAAGGTTTCAACTTGTTTCCTTTTTACTGTTGACTGAAAGTCATAGAGAATCACAGAATTGTTTTGGTTGGAGAAGACCTTTAAGATCATTGTGTCCAACCATTATCTAACTACCAAGTCTGGTGCTAAACCATGTCCCTTAGCACCACGTCTCTGCATGTCTGGCCTTACCTGTTGGGGCAACATCAGGGGAAGAAAATCAGCACAGCTACTGCACAATAGGTTTTTAATTTGTAGATACTTTAATAATCCCCTGGATGGACAAACTATCCTGGTATTTCAGGATACTGGAGGTCCAGTTTGAACTGCCATGTTGGAATAGCCAAGAAGCAAAAAGTCCAGTATTTTGGGTGCTGGATACCAGATCTCCCACTTCCCTTTCCACCTCTGAGCCAAAAGGCTGCTGTAGCAGCTTCAAGCAGGCAGATGTATCTGATGCATCAGTACCAGGCTACTAGCTGTGCAAACTCAACAGCCTGATCCACTGAGGCAAAGGCAAGCAGTAGAAAACATAATCCCCCTGGCTGATCCACTAGTTGGACTATCCTGCAAACAAAACTCCTACCAGAACATGTAATTGGCAATAACCTGTGCCAGTTATTTCCCCCCTGTGTAAACATACCTTGGCTCTACCAGTGAGAGGAAGGCAATTTAATGAAGTAGGGCAAATGGGCAGGTTCTTCAGCCTTGTAGAGCAGTGCTGTTTGTCTTTACTGGTAGCTGCAGGTGGTGGAGACACATGGAGCTCACACCTTCTACATACTTTGTGCCAAACCCTTCTTTCTTATCTCTGGGACTGTCAGTCACACGTTCTGCGCATTCAGTGGGACTCTTTGTGCCTGAGAATTTGGGTGACTAATGCCTGCAGCATGTGTGAACAGACAGCAACAATGTGCCACAAGAACTGGAAGCAGTCTTCCCCCTTGGCAGGACAGAGGCAGAGCTTCATCAGCCAGTCTCTCAGTTCCAGATTAGGAATGCTGATTTGAAGTTCTCTGTGCAATTCGAAGATCTATCTGGTAGAAAGCTAAGTTTTGCTTTGATACTGGCTGCCCATAATTTTCTTCCAATGACATGACAAGAAGGTCAGTCTCTTCTCCCTCATGTCAAGTGATAGAACAAGAGGAAGTGGCCTCAGGTTGTACCAGGGGAGGTTTAGGTTGGATATTAGGAAACAGTCTGGAGCCCCTATTACAAGAGGGATCTGGAGGTGCTGGAAGGTGTCCAGAGAAGGGCCACGAGGATTAACAGAGGGCTGGAGCACCTCTCCTATGAAGACAGACTGAAAGAGTTGGGGCTGTTCAGTCTGGAGAAGAGAAGGCTCTGAGGTGACCTCATTGTGGCCTTCCAGTATCTGAAGGGGGCTACAAGAAGGCTGGGGAGGGATTTAGGATATCAGGTAGGGATAGCACTAGGGGGAATGGAATGAAGCTGGAGTTGGGGAGATTCAGGCTGGATGTGAGGAGGAAGTTCTTCACCATGAGAGTGGTGAAGCCCTGGAATGGGTTGTCCAGGGAGGTGTTTGAGGCCCCTTCCCTGGAGGTGTTTAGGACCAGGGTGGATCAGGCTCTGGCCAGCCTGATCTAGTGTGGGGTGTCCCTGCCCATGGCAGGGGGATTGGAACTGGATGATCCTTGTGGTCCCTTCCAACCCTGACTGATACTATGATCCTATGATTTCTGTAGTGAAAGGGTGGTCAGGCATTTGAACAGGCTGCCCAGGGAGGTGGTGGAGTCACCATCCCTGGAGGTGATAAAACAATGTGTAGACATTGCCCTCTGAGCCATGGTTTAATGGCCATGGTGGCATTAGAGCAACAGTGAACCTTAGAGGTCTTTTCCATCTGAAGCAATTCTATGACAAGGCTATCAGGCACATGCTTATCTTCACCCACTCAGCTCAGGAAATGATAGTACCACTTACTAAACTCTTGTAAAAGGGAAGGGGATGTTTGTCATGTTCCATCGAGTTTTCTGCTCATCATCTGGAGTCGACTCATTCTTCTCAGTCCTAAAGGAATGTGTTCTCTTCCTCCTGGCAAATAAACAGATATGTGGAAGACCAGCAGCTTAGGGAAGGAAACAAAAGGGAAGGCTTCAAATGTAGTCTTACTAATGAGTTAATCAGCACGTTTGAATGCTAATAAGCAGGAGCTAGTAACTGGATCATCTCCTTTCTATTGTCCACTGGGAAGCTACATTTAGGAAATTAAGTCAAAATTTGTATTTAGCTCACTTTTCTTATGAATTAATGTACATTCTCAAACAGACTATGCAACAGTATCCTTGGCATCTGCTTTTTGTCTGCTTCCTTTCTTCATTAATAATTACTATTCTCTAATAAAAATTAGAGGATGGAGGAAATAATACTAATCATGAATTCTAGCACTGTCAAGCAGAGATCATCATTAGAGCCTTGTTTAAAGGGATGCCTGTGGTTCTTGCCTTTGCATCTGGAGTAGCTGTTTCCCTTCTGTGACATCAGGAAAATCTTTCTTCCTGACTCACATGTCTGTTTTGCCAAAGCACTAGCTTTTGTTTCAGAGAATCCTAGAATGGTTTGGGTTGGAAGGGACCTCAAAGATTATCTACTTGCAACCTCCCTGCCATGGGACACCTTCCACTAGACCAAGATGCTCAAGGCCCCATCCAACTTCATGCTGAACCCTTCCAGGGAAGGGGCATCAACAACCTCCCTGGATAGCCTCTTCCAGGGTCTCCCCACCCTCACTGTAAAGAATGTCTTAATCTCCAGGCTGAATCTCCTCTCTTCCAGCTCAAAGCTGTAGACTCTCATCCTGTTACTACAAGCCCTTATAAAAAACTCCCCCCTCAGCTTTCTTGTAGGAGCACCAGCATTGCTGGGCTAAGGCAAGAAGGGGAACCCAAATGCTGTTAGCTGTCAGGTATGCTCAGAGCCTTTGGAAGTGTCATTTAAATTCCTTGCATTTGCAGGGGTGGCAGAAAAAATGTTTCATCATTGTTTCTTCAAGTCTGCTGCACAGGGTTGCTCAGGAGGCTCTGGAGAACTCAGCAGAGCAGTCACGGACAGTGGCCTCTGAGAGTCAGAGGCTGCATCTGTGTGGCTGTTCCCGTTCCTCACACCTGCTTGGAGGCAGTGGGATGCTCTTGTCAGCCATGTAAGTAACTGTGACTAGGATGAGGCATGTGGATGTGGGCAGCAGTTCCTGCACTACCAGTAAGTAAGGTCTTTTCCTGCAATGGGTGAAGCAGAGGGAGCTGCTCTGGGTGCAAACACGCAGGACAGATTGAC
Organism: Dryobates pubescens; assembly: GCF_014839835.1. Taxonomy (NCBI): domain Eukaryota; kingdom Metazoa; phylum Chordata; class Aves; order Piciformes; family Picidae; genus Dryobates; species Dryobates pubescens. The sequence goes on along the minus strand of NC_071629.1, from coordinate 19,204,274 downwards.
TTGCTGAGAGTGTTTTTCTGGGCACCTCAGTACAGGAGAGATGTGGAGGTGCTGGAGTGAGTGCAGAGGAGGGTAAGGAAGCTGACGAAGGGCCTGGAGAATAAATCTGGTGAGGAGAGACTGAGGGAGCTGGGGATGGTTAGTTTGGAAAAGAGGAGGTGGAGGGAAGACCTCAGAGCTCTCTACAAGTATCAGAAAGGAGGTTGTGGAGAGGCTGGTGCTGGTCTCTTCTCACAGAATCACCAAGGTTGGAAGAGACCTCAAAGATCATCAAGTCCAACCTGCCACCACAGACCTCATGACTAAACCATGGCACCAAGTGCCACGTTCAATCTCTTCTTGAACACCTCCAGGGATGGGGACTCCACCACCTCCCTGGGCAGCACATTCCAATGGCTAACAACTCTCTCTGGGAAGAACTTTCTCCTCACCTCCAGCCTAAACTTCCCCTGGCACAGCTTGAGACTGTGTCCTCTTGTTCTGGTGCTGGTTGCCTGGGAGAAGAGACCAACCCCCTCCTGGCTACAACCACTGTTCAGGTAGCTGTAGACAACAATAAGGTCTCCCCTGAGCCTCCTCTTCTCCAGGCTAAGCAACCCCAGCTCCCTCAGCCTCTCCTCACAGGGCTGTGCTCCAAACCCCTCCTCAGCCTCATTGCCCTTCTCTGGACACGTTCAAGTGTCTCAATGTCCTTCTTAAACCGAGGGGCCCAGAACTGGACACAGTACTCACAGGTAATTAGTGATAGAACAAGAGGGAATGGCCTCAAGCTGTAACTGGTTTAGGTTTAGACTGGGCAGTAGGGGAAAAAAATTCACAGAAAGAGTGGTCAGTCATTGGAATGTGCTGCCCAGGGAGGTGGTTGAGTTGTGTCACCAACCCTGGATGTGTTTAAAGGTCATTTGGATGTGATGCTTGGGGATATGGCTTAGGGGTGAACCTTGTAAACTAGGGTTATCAGTTGGACTTAGTGATCCTGGAGGTCTTTTCCAGCCTGGATGTTTCTGTGATCCCACCAAGCAGGTGGCAGCTGAACACCAAACCTCCTGATACGTTGTGCAACAGAGAACAACTTGGCTTCTCCTATTAATTTTTGTAGTTACCATTAAAGGCAATAGCACAACTCACATTATATCAGGCCCAATTACACTACTCCCTGCTCCTATTTTTTTTCCCCTTCTTCTTTTTTTTTTCTTTCATGCTGTGGCATTTCCTTTCCCTTGAAAACACTCTTTCACTCAGTCTAGCAATTAACTGCTTGAACAGTATAATAAGGAAGCAATTAAGAGGTGACAGAGAAAAATTAACACTCCATTTCACATTAAAGGCCAAGTGAGTATCCTGGCCATTGTGAGTTAAATGTGTCTTTGAAAACCTGTAGTTTGGATGTATTTTCCTTTTGAATAAGAAGCCAGCTCCATGTTTTTTTGTCTGGAGTCCCAATCTGAGAATGGATGATAACTAATTGGGTGCTGTCTGCTTCAACAGGCTGTATTAATTGTAGTTTGTTCTCCTCTAAGTGTCAAGGAAAACAAAATCTTTGTAATATGTAGGCACAATGTAGGCAGCCTTAATCTGAATATGCATGTGCCAGAGCAAATAAGGCAAACCACTGCATGCAATGTTGCCATGACAGGCAGCATTTGCATAATAAATAACAGCTATCATGAGACTTTTCTTTTATGAAGTTCTCTGCTGTGTTGTCAGCTCTAAGAGCCTGCAATAAAGGAGGCAATATTGAGAAAGTAAGAGTGTGTTTTGCTTGCAGATGCAACACCCCGACCACAGCGGTGGTTAAGGGGAAGCGATTGCGGACTTGCCAGCAGAGTGCAGAGGGCTGCATGGCTTTGCAGGCAGCAGCTCGTGGACTGGGCAGGGACTCGTGCAAAAGGACACTCAAAAGGTTTGTGGTGTAAGCCTAGATGTTTCCAGCTCTGTGCTGTGGAGGCCGTGGGTTTGGCATGAGGTCATTGGCTCAGCCTTAGAATCATTGAATCTCTAAGATCATCAAGTCATAGAATTGTAGAATCAATAAGGTTGGAAGAGACCTGAAGGATCATCAAGTCCAACCTGTCACCCAACACCTCATGACTACTAACTCATGGCACCAAGTGCCACATCCAATCCCCTCTTGAACACTCCCAGGGATGGTGACTCCACCACCTCCCTGGGCAGCACATTCCAACAGCTAACAATTCTCTCTGTGAAGAACTTTCTCCTCACTTCAAGCCTAAACTTCCCTTGGTGCAGCTTGAGACTGTGTCCTCTTGTGCTGGTGCTGGTTGCCTGGAGAAGAGACCAACCCCCTCCTGGCTCCAACCTCCCTTCAGGTAGTTGTAGACAGTGAGAAAGTCTCCCCTGAGCCTCCTCTTCTCCAGGCTAAGCAACCCCAGCTCCCTCAGCCTCTCCTCCTCGAGCTTATGCTTGAAGCCTCTCCTCAGCCTTGTTACCCTTCTCTGGACATGTTCAAGAGTCTCAATGTCCTTCTTAAACTGACACAGGACTCAAGGTGTGGCCTAACCAGTGCTGAGTAGAGGGGCACAATGACTTCCCTGCTCCTGCTGGTCCCAACAGTCAACCCAACACCACCATGGCCGTTAAACCATGATCCAAAGTGCTGTGTCCACATGTTTTGCGAACAGCTCCAGCTAGGGACAGTGACTTCACCACCTCCCTAGGCAGCCTGTTTCAATGCCTGACCACTCTTTCAGGATAGACATTTTTCCTAACATCCAACCTAACTCCCTCCTGGCACAGTTTCAGGCCATTTCCTCTTATCCTCTTATTTCCTGATGCTAGGGAGAAGTGACCAACCTCCACCTCACTGCAACCTCCTTTCAATTACTTGTAGAGAGCCTCCACTTCTCCAGGCTAAACAACCCCAGCTCCCTCAGCCACTACTCATAAGACTTGCTCTCTAGACCCTTCACCAGCTATGTTGCTTCCACATAGCACAGAGCCAAACTCCTCCTTTCTGACAATCTAACAAGTGGGATATGGTGGAGATGGTTTAAACGGTGCTGCTTTGTAGTTTCTAAGCAGCCTAACACTCCAAACTTTGGTGGGAGTTGGTAAGTTCAAGATGTACTGACAGAGCTCTAGGACTGGGATGTGACAGTGAAACCATGTTTGCTACTAATTTCAGAGAAGCTGGGGCCAGTCCCCAGCATCAGGGTTGAGTGTCTGTGTGGTTTTGCAGAGCTCTTACTTCAGAGCTGGTGATTTCTGCTCTGTCTCCACCATGTGTCTGTCCTGCCAGGTCTCCTGTGCCAGAACAGGAGACAAGAACAACCTGCAGGTATTTTCCTCTGTTCTGTGCCAGGGGAACTCTATCCTTCTTTGGATCAAGGCCTTTTTGAGGCTCTTGATGCTGTTCTGTCTTCGCTACCTGGAATACAGACCCTTCAAGCAGAGCTGGTTAAATAAATACATTTTTAATCCCATCTTCAGCTGAAAGGTTTCAAACCTCAGAGTGCAGCAAAACTTTCATGATCAAATCCTAAAGCTCTGGTGAGGCTCCTTGGCTTTGGGGGTTCATTGCAAGTTGTAAGCAGTGGTTCACTGGGGAGTCAATGACTATTGATAGTCAGCTTGGGCATGGTTTCAAGTGAATATGTTGTGGAATTTGATATTGAAATCCATGGCTTTGATGCAATACCAGCTGAAAGGGAGAGAGGCTTCAGCTAGATTTTACTTTGAGCCTTTTATTTGCCTTTTGTTGAAATGAAGGGGAAACAGAGATGAAGTCAAGTATGGATTCCAAAACATTGGGGAGAGCAAAGGGAAGGTCTAAAATGGAACATAAGAAAGGACCTTAGGAAGGAATTAAATGTAGTAATAAATCCAAAGCTGAGACTGCTTACTTGGAGGTGAATGAGCATGGGGGGGCGGAAATGGCTATTTTGGCACAGATTATTGTCCTGGCATGTTGGAAGTGGAGGACCAGCTTGAGAAGGCATCTGCAAGGCTCCTGAAGCAGATGCTGCAGACAGTAATGAGCCTGGTCAGAGGTAGATTTGTTGAGCAGTCCAGTTTGTCATTTAATTCTGAAATGGAATGAGTATGGTGACTTTTACACCCAAACAATCAGACTGTGGCCAGGGTAATCTCTCTGATCCTCTTTGGTTGTGAGTAGCAGCCTTCCTGTTCCTATGCCAGAAAGTTGCACTGAGGCTTTCCAGACTCGTGGAAGGCAAAGCCCCAAGTTCTGGAAAATCTGAACCAACCAAGCAAGTGCTGTCAAGGTTTGTATGAGTGGCTTTGATCAGGATTTCAGTTGAGGTGGTAGATGTGACTTGACTGAATGCTCTTAGATGTGATTTAAATCAGGAGCTAACTCTTTTGTCCCATCCCAACCTTTTCTAATAGAACTTAACTGATGAGGAAGCAGATAGTTCTGAACTTCTGCTAACACTGGCCTGGTGTGTGGACTGCCAGAGAGAGAGTTACTGCTGGTAACTCCTTGACTTTTCCGTGACTTGTTGAAAAGTAAGACAATGCTGAAACTTGCAAGAGACCTTTCAGAGAGGGAAGCAAAAGTTACTGTGTCCTTGATGTCATCTGGTCTTTTGGAATCTGCATAGTTTTACAGAATACAGAATTAACCAGGTTGGAAAAGACCTTCGACATCATCAAGTCCAACCTATCACCCAACACCATCTAATCAACTAAACCATGGCACCAAGTGCCTCATCCAGGCTCTTTTTAAACACTTCCAGTGATGGTGACTCCACCACCTCCCTGGGCAGCACATACCAATGGCCAATCTCTCTTTCTATGAAGAACTTCTTCCTAACATCCAGCCCAAACCTCCCCTGGTGCAGCTTGAGACTGTGTCCTCTCGTTCTGCCACAGGTTGCCTGAGAGAAGAGACCAACCCCCACCTGGCTACAACCTCCCTTCAGGTAGTTGTAGAGAGCAAGAAGGTCTCCTCTGAGCCTCCTCTTCTCCAGGTTAAACAACCCCAGCTCCCTCAGCCTCTCCTCACAGGGCTGTGCTCCAGACCCCTCCCCAGCTTTGTTGCTCTTCCCTGGACACGTTCCAGCAACTCAACATCTTTCCTAAACCGAGGAGCCCCAAACTGGACACAGCACTCATGGAGTGGCCTAACCAGTGCTGAGCACAGGGGCAGAATGACTTCCCTGCTCCTGTTGGCCTCACAATTCCTGATGCAGGCCAGGATGCCATTGGGCTTCTTGGCCACCTGGGCACACTGCTGGCTCGTGTTCAGCCTATTTGATTTATCTACATTTGCTGTATTTATTTACAGATGTAGTTTCTTCCCTTTATTTTCCTTCCCTTTAATAACCAGTAGGGAATAAGCTGACTGTCAGCAGATCCGTTAGGGGCAAGCAATCATTTTCGGGTTTTCTTTCGCTCTGAGTGGAAGGAATTACAGCTTTCTCCGGCTTTTCCTTAGCTAATGGCTGGCTCATGCAATATCTATAGCACCTAATATCTTCCCCTAAACAGAAGAGAATAAAAAGTCTCTTCAAAGGGGCGAGCCTAGATCTCATACAACAGCACAGCGTGTGTCAATTCACACCGTGTCATGTGACGTGGAACTACTTAATACAGCCTGACTTGGAGTGACATTTGTATTGCCCGTATCATAGAATGTAAAAATAACACTTACTTTCACAAGTGAGTAATTATCTTTTCCAGTTGATGGTATTTTGCTATTTGCAGGTCAAAATGAGATGAAAAAAAAAAAACACCCACCCCCAAAACAAACAACAAACCCAAACAAACCGACCGAAAAAAAACCCCTCCACCAAGAGGTAAGGGTTAGCGAGCTGCCTCAAAAAGAAATGGTGTGGTAAGGGAAGAGGTTTGATAAGGCTCCAACCACGCTGGCAACAGGAGTGAAAGGAATGGTTCTGTTCATGAAAGGGTGGCTCTGCCTTTAGATGTGATGTGAGCTAAAGCAGGGGGAAATCCAGAGAGGAGATCTCAGCTTTTGAGGCGACAGGCTTGTGAGCTAATTAAGGCCAAAGGGCACAGTTTTGAGGAAGGAGAAGAAAACATTATACCTTGGCCACGACTGAGGGCATGTTTGTGTCCTCCATCTAATCCTGCACATCACACCGGGGTAGACTAATAATGCACAGACACCCCGAAGGTCTGCGGATCACCGGGCAAAAGAGAGCCAGCTCTGGATGCTCTCCTCCCCATCCCACCGCTGTGGGATGGTTCTCAGGTGTATTCTTACCCTGAAGACATTGAAATTTGTGGTTTATTTATAAAGATCCTAATTTGATGTGAATCCTATGAATGCTGGTTAGGGAAGTAGCTTATGAGTAGTGAGAGTTACCAGCAGCCTAAGGTACTTTCTCTGCTCACAAGAAAATCCTAGAATCATAGAATTGTTAGGGTTGGAAGGGACCTCGAGGATCATCCAGTTCCAACCCCCCTGCCATGGCCAGGGACACCTCACACTACAGCAGGTTGCTCACAGCCACATCCAGCCTGGCCTGAAAAACCTCCAGGCATGAGGCTTCCACCACCTCCCTGGGCAACCTATGCCAGTCTCTCACCACCCTCGTAGGGAAGAACTTCTTCCTAACATCCAATCTCAATCTCCCCATTTCTAGGCTTGTTTTCCATTCTCCCCAGTCCTATCACTCCCTGACATCCTAAAAAGTCTCTCCCCAGCTTTCTTGTAGCCCCCTTCAGATACTGGAAGGCCACAATTAGGTCTCCTTGGAGCATCCTCTTCTCTCTGAACAGCCCCAACTCCCTCAGTCTGTCCTCATAGCAGAGCAGCTCCAGCCCTCTGCTCATCCTCGTGGCCCTTCTACGGACACCTTCCAGCACTTCCAGATCCTTCCTGTACTAGGGGCTCCAGAACTGGACACAGCTCTCCAGGTGGAGTCTCACCAGTGCGGAGTAGAGGGGAAGAATCACCTCCCTCGACCTGCTGGCTCTGCTTCTCTTGCTGCAGCCCAGGCTCTGGTTGGCTTTCTGGGCTGCAAGTGCACGCTGGTGGCTCATGCAGGTGTGTAGCAGCTAGCTTGCCTTATCCATGGATCTCCATCTGCACGTGGTGCTCTAGGACATTTTGCACGATCCCTTTCCTAAGCCCAGGAACTGCAGGTGGGTATCACCTTCCAAAAAGTGGCTGTGGAAATATGATGATAATTGGGAAGGCTGGTGGCAAAGACATCCTGCCATGGGCAAGGTCCCTGCAAGGTTTTGCGTGGAGGGCAGTAAATGGCTCCATTTTGCACAGCACTGGATGATGTCTGCCAGCTGCCTGGGTGACAGCGTTTCTTGGAGGAACTTTCCTCCTCCAGTGGTATCTTAAGCCCTGAAAGACAAGAAACACATCAGCAGTGTGCTTTGTAAGATGCTTTCGGACATAACTTTGTAATCTGGTTGGTTTCTGCGGGGCTGCACAGCTCAGAGCAAAACTGCACCTTGTGTAATGTGCTGGTACTGGTGTGCTCCTTTAACTCTAGACTTCTATGACACTGGAAATAGGAGTTGTAAATTTATTTCAGCTGTTTTCACAGGGTTTTTGTTTGGTTGGGATGGTTGTGTTTGGTTTTTCCCCCCCCATTATTATTGTTAATGAAGCTACAAAAAGAGGCTTGCAAGTGAGTATTTCTTGTTCTCTTTGCCATGGCCCCATGCTGCCACTGCCATGGCAACCACGAAATCTCTTCTCCTTCCCTATCAGGTCTTGTCTGCTCAGCTGGGGAGCTCCTGCTTAGTGATGCCACAGGCATGGCAGTGCTTCTTTCCAGCACCAGGACCACTTCTTCCTCTTTCCTGCCTGTCCACTGCAGGACCACCCTACAGTAATTGGCGATGGGAGCGTTTCTCCCCTCCTCTCTCCACCCCAGCATAGCCCAGGGGAATGGTTATGGTTTTGCTGTGTGAAATTCGTGTGAGTTAAGGTCTTCCACTTGCAAAGGTGCAAGCAAAGGTCTGGATGATATTTTGTAGACATGCTTGAGTGCTCCACAGCATTTCCCATGGAAAATGGACAGTTGCATCGATTTTGTAAATCCAATTTGGAAGCTCTAAGAGACGTTAACACATGTTCTCTTTGAGGGATGTCTTCTTCTTTACACAGGGAGGAGAGGCCACACCAAATCTTGGGGTTGACCATGACATGACAATTTTGCAACCCACCATGGAATAAGGATTTATTAGTTTGTTGATCTCCCCTGGGGGGACCTGAGTGCAATAAAAGCAGGAATTGTGCTGACTCGGGTGGGAGTGAGGAGCATGTTCCACTTGAAGGCAAAGGGTTTTGCTGCACAATCCAGGGGATATAGGCTCAGCTGTCACTCAGCTCTCTTAATCCCTCAAATCTTCAGTGCTTGAGGATTAATTTCTCTAAATATTGTGCCAAATATAATAGTCTCTCTATCTCCCACACTGGTAGATGTGTATGAACTACAAGGAGCTTATTGTCTCCTTAATAGGATTCAGTTCTAATTCTGAAGTCATAAAGCCCAAGTTTAATATGTAATAAATTATTAAACCCCCTCCCCCCCCCCCCCAAAAAAAAAAATGTATTTGCCAAAGGTAGAAGGCTATCAGCTGGGCAGTTGTAAAGCCTTAATGCTGGGTTCTGCTGGTGCTCTTTGCACCAGTGCTACAGCAGGAGCTGCCCAGGTAAGAGTTGCTTTTGCTTGCTTCTGCTTTATCCTGGCACAGAAGATTTGCAGGGTGACAAAGAAGAAGTAACAGTTTCTTTTCCAACCAGGTTGGAAAAGGCCTCAGAGATCATCAAGTCCAACCTATTACCTAACACCTCCTGACAACTAAGCCATGGCTCCAAGTGCCACATCCAAGCCTTTTGTGAACACCTCCAGGGATGGGGACTCCACCACCTCCCTGGGAGAGTCCAGGTAAGACACTTCTGATTGTTTTAGCAAAACAGCAGTCCTTTCAGGTAAGCTTTCAGGTGTACAGTGCTAGTAGGTCTTTCTGAGAACCCATGAAGTTCAGCAAGGGCTGCTGTAGAGTCCTGCAATTGGGGAAGAATAACTCCCTGCACCCGTCCAGGTGAGGGGTTGACCTACTGGAAAGCAGCTCTGTGGAAGAGGACCTGGAAGTGATGGTGGACAATAAGTTCCTCATGAGCCAGCAATGTGCCCTTGAGGCTAAGAATGGTGTTCTGGGGTTCATGAAGAAGAGTGTAGCAGCAGGTTGAGGAGGTTCTCCTCTCCTCTGCCCTGGTAAGGCCATACCTGGAGTATTGTTTCCTATTCTGGGATCCCCAGTTTAAGAGAGACAGGGAAATACTGGAGAGCATCCAATGGATGGCCACAAAGATGCAAAGGGAACTGGAGCATCTCTTTGATGAGGAAAGGCTGAGACCTGGAGGCTGTTTAGTCTGGAGAAGTGCAGTCTGAGAGGGAATCTCCTCAATGCTGATCAATAGCTAAAGGGTGGAGGTCAAGAGGATGGGGCTGGGCTCTTTTTGTAGTGCCCAGTGACAGGACAAGAGGTAATGGGCACAAATTTAAACATAGAAAGTTCCATCTAGACATGAGGAGGAACTTCCTTATTTTGAGGGTGCTGGAGCCCTGGAGCAGGCTGTCAGAGAGGTTGTGGAGTCTCTTCTAAAGGCTTTCCAAACCTGCCTGGACACAGTCCTGTGCAACCTGCTGTGGGTGACCCACTGCAGGGGGGTTGGACTAGGTGATCTCCAGAGGTCCCTTCCAACCCCCACCCTTCTGTGATACTGTGATTTGTCTTGTGGACAGCCTGTTACAGCTGGGGACTCCCACTGGAGAGTTGATCCTGTACTATTACACTTCCTTACTGTGCTAGGTTCAGCCACACATAGTGGGTTGTATAGACTCAGGATCTTAGGACTTGTTTTTGGGCTCACAGGGCTGTGAGGTTGAGCATTGGTAGCCATGTACTTTCCTGCTGTGGTCCTGCTGTCCTGGCTGGCAAGTCAGAATCAGCTGGTGGAAGTGAGTAACAGTACCATTTCTCACTTCAGAATGGTCTCGCTTTGCATTCGTGCCTTTATGAAGCAACTGTTGCTGTTTTCCCTTCCTTCCTGTATCCCTGCAGATGACAAATTGTGACCAATTACACTATGATTTCTAACGTGGGCTGTATTGATTACCTGGACTCTTGCTCTGGGTAGGTCTGAGACATCTCGCTTCAAGCTGTTCTCTTCTCCTGGCACCAAGAGTCGGTGCGTGGTGCATGGAAATGAACTCAAATTAGAGCAGATGGTGTGTGATGTGCAAAGTGACAGGCCACTGCTTGCTAGGAGACCAGCAAAATTTGCAGTGCACTGGGAGAGGATGCATAGGGGCATATGCCAGCAGCCTTCCACTGAAGCTTCCTGCCAGAGGCCTCACTCTGAGCCCTTGGAATAACTTCGTCTTTGAATCAGAGGATCATTTTGTTTGGAAAAGACCTTGAAGGTCACTGAGTCCAGTTGTCAACCTAACACCACCATGGCCATAAAACCATGTCCCAAAGTGCCATGTCCACACAATTTTTGAGCACCTCCATGGATGGTGATTCCACCACCTCCCTTCCCACTCTTTATTTAAAGAAAAATTTCAAATATACAGCTTAAATATCCCCTGGCACAACTGGTTTCTAGGGAGCAGAAACCAACCCCAGCCTGGCTCCAACCTCATTTCAGGTAGCCACAGAGAGCAATGAAATCTCCCCTCAGGCTCCTCTTCTCCAGACTAAGCCACCCCAGTTCCCTCAGCTGCCCCTCACCAGACCCTTCCCCAGCTTTGTTGCCCTTCTCTGGCCTCACTTCAGCATGTCAATGTCTTTCTTGCAGTGAGGGGACTAAGACTGGACACAGTATTTGAGATGTGAATACCTTGTACTGAGCCTCTGCCTGTGCTGAGGGCTTGAGCATGTGAACCACTGTGCCCCACAGTCACAGTTTCCAAGGATAGGTCTCAGCCCCTAGTTACTTTCTGCCTACATGTAGGAGCATATGAATACTGTGACCATTTGAGTACTGTGTCCAGTTCTGGGCCCCTCAGTTTAAAAAGGACATTGAGACACTTGAACGTGTCCAGAGAAGGGCAACAAGGCTGGGGAGAGGTCTTGAGCAGAAGCCCTAGGAGGAGAGGCTGAGGGAGCTGGGGTTGTTTAGCCTGGAGAAGGGGAGTCTCAGGGGAGACCTTTCCATAAAGATGTATGAGGTCACCCCTTAGTCTCCTCCAGGCTAAAGATCTGCAGCTCCCTCAGTCTCTCCTTGTAAGGAAGATGTTCCACTCCCTTAATCATCTTTGTGGCTCAGTGCTGAACTCTTTCAAGCAGTTCCCTGAGGTCCTGCTTGAACTGAGGAGCCCAGAACTGGACACAATACGCCAGGTGCAGCCTCACCAGGGCAGAGTAGAGGGGGAGCACATGGGTCCACTGTTAGCTAGAGCTGGAGCAAAATACATCCAAGGAAGTTGCAAGGTGGAGCAGGTTTTGCCCAGTGGTTGCCACTTATCTGACATTTCTTATCCCTCCCACACCTTTGAGTGACTGCTGCTTGCAAACCCACTGTTAAACTGCCTTTGCTGAACCCCTGTTAACCTGAAGACATTCAGGAAATCGGATGGAAAGCTCAAACCATCCATGGAGGTCAGGAAAAAATGTCTTATGAATGACAAAGAAGAAAATAGGAGTCAATGAGACACAGTGGTAGGAGGAAAAAATATTCTTCCTCTTTTTACAAAGCCTGGTGGCTGTGGAAATTCCCCAGAGGAAGGAGAATAAGGTGCTTCCTACCTGACAGTGAGTGACAGCTTTTTCCTGTGCTGTGGCTTGACAGTTACATGTTCCCAGTGAGAAGTGAGTGAGAAAGGAGACTCAAACTCTTTTCTCAGAACATGAATGCTTGCTCACGTCCCAGCTCTTCTCCGTTTCAGTCTTTTCCACTTGAAATCCAGCTCCTCCTCTGCTTCCTGCACCACTCTTGGTTACACAATTAAGTTTGAATGAAACAAAGACTGGGGAGAAGAGGAATGGACCAACCATAGAATCATAGAATCAATAAGGTTGAAAAGACCTCAAAGATCATCAGGTCCAACCTGTCACCCAAGACCTCATGAGTACTAGACCATGGCACCAAGTGCCACGTCCAATCCCCTCTTGAACACCTCCGGGGATGGTGACTTCACCACCTCCCTGGGCAGCACGTTCCAATGGCTAACAACTCTCTCTGGGAAGAACTTTCTCCTCACCTCCAGCCTAAACTTTCCCTGGCACAGCTTGAGACTGTGTCCTCTTGTTCTGGTGCTGGTTGCCTGGGTTTTGAGAGCATATGAAATGCCTTAGTCAAGAGTAAAGTGATATCAAAGCCAGGTTTGGTGAGATATCTCATGTTGGTTTCTTGTGGGTTATGGCCCTGGATTCACTGCCTGTTTTGCCTCACCCTCTAGTTCAGCATCTTATTTGCTGTTGTTTTGCGTTGTGTTCCCTCCATTTTCGAGTGAGCCTTGCTCACTGACTTCCCTGGTGGGTTTGATGCCCAGGTCATGGCTTGTGGCTTGTGGGTTGCCGCAATGGGGAGGCTGACGTAAGTCCATCTCTTGTTCTTCTAATACATTGTGTTCTCCAAATCCAGCTTCACAGGGTAACAGAGAAAAACCATGAGCCTTCCCTGCAGGTCTCGTGATGGCCTTGATCTTTGTGGTGTTTTTGTCAGCTCCAGCCCCATAAACCTTGGAAGCTAACCTTGCAGCTGCGGTCCTGCTAGGCTCTCCCACGCAGGTCAATCTCATTTCTAGGTTTGATTGTTGCAGTTTAGAGATAGAATTTCCCTTTCTTGCTGCAGAGCATTCAAATGCTAATTAGCTCCCTTAAATGTCGAGGAAGTTATCCCAGTTTACACATATATGGTTTATTAACTCATGCTCATTCAAACCTTTTCTTTGATGTAGGCTAATGGAATTATTCTTTCCAAATCACTTTAAAAGGTGACTTCTCTCTCTCTCTTTTTGCTGGATGGTGCTTCTCTGAAGCACAGTTGTGGCTGTTTGCCTTTGGAAGGAACCAAAATACCTGCTTTCCCATGGGCTAGTGTTGAGCACTGCTGGATGAGCACGCAGCAGCTAAACAGTCTCTTTCTATTTGCAACTTACTTTTTCAAGTTCACACTTTCACTCTTTGCTGGAACAAGATTTATTTTGCCTCCCTTTCTGCAGCCTGCTCAAGCTAACAGGATGGCACAGCCCAGCTTTGCAAAGATACATCTGCCTAGAGAATATGGCCATGTGAGCCAACATTTGTTTCCAGCTGTTTTCTTGTCATTAGCTTTTAATTTCAACAACTACCTTCTTGTGCCTCTCCCCCCCTTTTTTTTCCCCCCTCCTCAGGTATTTTGTGCTGTTATTGTGATTGTCAGTTCTGTTCTGCTTGAAAGGTTTCAGTGTATGTTGCCATGGTTACAGGTGCCAGGATTGGAAATAAATGAAGGGGGTATCAAGGCACTGTTGTGACTCTGATGAAGCCTTAGCACTAAGATGTTAGCTATTACTTTGCTGGATTCCATGGTATTTGATGACAGATCCCTGTTAATAGAATATTTAAATGCTTGTGTGAATATGGATTGCACTAAAATGGAATTAGGGAGAACTGGATTTAAAGTAAATTATTTTGGTGGGTTTTTTTTTTTTAGCTTTAAGGAAAAAAAATGGGTATGTAGCCTTTGGGAGAGTCTACAAGTAAGTGCTAGGAGTGTCTAGAACATCTGCTGCATGAATGGTATGGACCTGTTTGATTGTATCTACCACAGGAGCATGGATGAGGAGGACTGGGTATGTTTCTTCAGAGAAGTTCAAAGAGAGAACATACAAACTTTTTTTTGGGGGGGGGGGGGGGGAGCAGAAAGCTGCTTCAGAATGGTTTTTGTCTATCAGCAAGGAAGAGCCTTGGAAATGAAGTGCCTGTTGTCTCTCTTTTATAGTCTGTGTTGTGGTAGCACTTCCTTCTAAAGGGTTGTGGGAAGCTTGTGGTGGAGATGACACAAGGGCTGAGGGAGCTGGGATTGTTTAGCCTGGAGAAGAGGAGGCTCAGGGGAGACCTTATTGCTGTCTACAACTACCTGAAGGTTGTAGCCAGGAGGGGGTTGATCTCTTCTCCCAGGCAACCAGCACCAGAACAAGAGGACACAGTTTCAAGCTGCAACAGGGGAAGTTTAGGCTGGAGGTGAGGAGAAAGTTCTTCCCAGAGAGAGTTGTCAGCCATTGGAATGCTGCCCAGGGAGGTGGTGGAGTCCCCATCCCTGGAAGTGTTCAAGAGAGGATTGGACGTGGCACTTGGTGCCATGGTTTAGTAGTCATGAATTCTGTGGTGACAGGTTGGACTTGATGATCTTTGAGGTCTCTTCCAACCTTATTGATTCTGTGATTGATTTCTGCAAAAGCAAAGTTCCTTCTTATATTTCTCATTTTTATAGCCTTGAGACTTAATCCAAAGCTCAGAAAGGTCAGTGCAGGAATTCCCAGTGACAATACAGAAATTCCCAACTCCTCTGCAGTGAGCAGAGACATCTCCAACTACATCAAATAGATCAACTGGATTAACCCTTCCTGTAGCAAAATTGCTCAATGAGAGGATTCAAGATACAGTTTAGTGGTCAGGGTAGCTGTGTCATGGTTGGACCTGCTGATTTTAAAGGTCTCTTCCAACCTTAATGATTCTGTGGTTCTACCTCTGGCCCTTATGGTTGATCATAGAATGGTCTGGGCCACAAGGGACCTCCAAAGGTCATCCAGTCTGACCTCCCTGCAGTCAGCAGGGACATCCCCAACTAGATCAGGCTGCCCAGGGCCTCATTGAGCCTCACCTTGAATATCTCCAGAGAAGAGGCTTCAACGACCTCCCTGGGCAACTTGTTCCAGTGTTCCACCATCCTCATAGTGAAGAACTTGTTCCTAACATTCAATCTAAATCTGCTCTTCTCTAGTTTGAAGCCATTGTCCTTCATCCTATGACCACAGGCCTTTGTATACAGTCTCTCTCCATCCTTCCTGTAGGCTCCCTGCGGGTACTGGAAGGCTGCTATTAGGTCTCCTCGGAGCCTCCTCTTCTCCAGGCTGAATCTCATGGAATGGCTTTGCTGACCCTGTTCCAAAACTGGAACTTTGGAAATACATCCTCCACAAAATGCAGTGAGACAGAGGGGTTTGTGAGGCACTTTAGTTGGAAAGTGGGAGCTACCTTTGGTGTCTCTTTTAGATGGCTGTCTATTCTGCTTGAGTATAAAGCAGGTAAACATGACTGGAAACCAAAGATTTAGGTGGTGGAGTGAATCAGCTAAATGGAGAAGCATTGGGAAGGAATGGACTTTTTCCTCTTGTTTTTTCCCCCCTGTCATTCATAAATGTAGATCCCAAAAGGGAACTGGGATCTAAACCCTCCAAACCCACAGGTGCCTAAACCAAAGTGAGGCAGAGTTGAGCTAGGTAAAACTGTTGCAGACCCACAAAACCTGTGCCTGGTGCCCAGAGAATTTCAGACTCCATAGGCACTGGGGTTTTCACCAGTGCAGTCAGTTAGAAATGTGAAGTTCAACTTACTAATGATGGATTTGGTCGACTTTTTTATACTTTGTGGCATTTCTAGAAGGAGGAGTGGCTGCAGTGTTCCCACTCCTTCAACTAGCTGGAGGCGAGTAGGCAGGCTAGCTGTACAGCACTGAAATATGCTTTGCAGCCACCCCCTCAATGGATACCTAAAAGCTAAGAAATGAAACTCCAGTGTCCCTTTGCCAATCTGAGTCTAAATTTTGAACTCCATCCTGCAGAGACTTTGTCAGGGTATGAGGAAGCTGGGGAAAGGCCCTGGAGGTGTTCAAGAGGAGACTGGACGTGGCACTTGGTGCCATGGTTTAGTAGTGATGAGGTCTGTGGTGACAGGTTGGACTTGATGATCTTTGAGGTCTCTTCCAACCTTGGTGATTCTGTGGTTCTGATCTGCTTGGAGTATTTGCTTTGTAGCAGCGCTCAACACATCCACAAAACTTCCCCTTCACGGGGTGTCACATTTTCCTCTGGTTTTTAGGGTGGCCATTAGGTTGGGGGATGTCTGTGCCCATGGAATAAAAGGAAGCTGCATCGAAATCAGTGTTAACACAAATTCTGCCTAAACAAAGCAGCACCTCCTTGGCTGGCTGCAGCCTTTCCAGCTCACCGTGGTACCGAATTGTTGTTAAACTCTTGTGTTCCCCTGCATGCCGAGCAGCATGGACGGGAAGAGGTGAGAGTTACACTTGTCCGTCTCCTGATGAATGAGCAGAGCCACTGTTTTATGCTTGGCTCTGAAATTTCGAGCGTGGTGGGTACCTGATGAAAATAAGCTCCCCTAAATAAGTTGGCGGCGTTCTTCCTGTGCGGGAACGCCAGGAATTCCTCCTGCACAGGACAACAACGACCACTAGTGGCTGAAGAGGTTTTTCTGTCCAAAACGGCTGAAACTGGAAGGGAAAATCCCGAGAGTCATAGAATTATTAAGGTTGGAAAAGACCTCTAAAACCATCAGCTTCAACCATCAGACCAACACCACCGTGGTTGCTAAACCATGTCCCAGAGGTCCATGTCCCCAGGCTTTTTGAACACCTCCAGGGATGGTGACTCCACCACCTCCCTGGGCAGCCTGTTCCAAAGCCTGGCCACTCTTTCAGTAATTATATTTTTCCTTCGATCCAATCTAAAACTCCCTTCGTGCATCTTGAGGACATTTCTTCTTGTTTTATTGCTGGTTATTTGAGAGAAGGGTTTTGGACTACCAACGAGGCTGGTGAGAGGCCTTGAGCACAAGCCCTATGAGAAGAGGCTGAGGGAGCTGGGGTTGCTTAGCCTGGAGAAGAGGAGGCTCAGGGGAGACCATATGGCTCTCTACAACTACCTGAAGGGAGGTTGTAGCCAGGTGGAGGTTTGTCTCTTCTCCCAGGCAACCAGCACCAGAACAAGAGGACACAGTTTCAAGCTGCACCAGGGGAAAGTTTAGGCTGGAGGTGAGGAGAAAGTTCTTCCCAGAGAGAGTTGTTGGCCATTGGAATGTGCTGCCCAGGGAGGTGGTGGAGTCACCATCCCTGGAGGTGTTCAAAAAGAGATTGGATGTGGCACTTGAAGCCATGGTTTATTTGTCAGGAGGTGTTGGGTGACGGGTTGGACTTGATGATCTTTGAGGTCTTTTCCAACTTTGTTGATTCTGTGATTCTTCCAAGCAAGATGATTCTGTACTGCTGTGATCTGCTCCTTTTTAGCATCCCTGTGCTTTCTTGCCATCGTCGTTGCAGTACCACACGGCAGAGGAAGGTGGCATAGGAGAAGGAGGAATCAGTCATGTTAATGAGTAAAGCTGATGGAGGTCAGTCTGGGCACGGCTGCCATTGTCCCCAGTGCAAACTTAGTGGAGTGTAAAATAGTAGTGGGAGAATAAAATATAGATTATCTAGAAATGCACACAGAACCTGAGTTTTCTCTCCCCCTAAGCTCTTCGTGGTCCCCGCTGTTAATCCAAATACCAGTCTGCCAACTGAGTTTTCCGCTGGAGTGCTGGGGGGGCTGCTGCAAGGACAGGAAAGTCATTTGATCCATAGAGGAGCTAATTTTCCCTACCCAATGCAAATGTGTGTAAGGCCCATTATTGTTAATGAGCTGCAGGCATGTCTGGGGTGGTGGGGGGTGGGTGGGGGTGGGGAATGTTCTCCCCAGCTTACGTTCTGAGACAGTGCAGTTATTCTGAATGGTCTCTCCAGTGTGTTAGCTGAAACCAAGCCAGGGGCATAGAGCCAAAAGAAAGGGGAAAAATACTTAAGGCAGACAGTTTGCCAGTAGCTTAGCAGCTGTCAACTGGTTGTTCCAGGAAGATATAAAGATTTAAGATTAATGATACCTGGCTCTAACTGTTTTTTTCCATGTGTATAGCAGTATGTGGGTTGCTGTATCACATAATCACAGAATGGTAGGGGTTGGAAATCATCTAGTCCCACCTCCCTGCTAAAGCAGGGTCATCTAGAGCAAGTTGCACAAGATCACAATATCCAGGCGGGTTTTGAAAGTCTACATAGAAGGAGACTCCACAACTTCTCTGGGCAGCCTGCTCCAGGGCTCCAGCACTCTCACAGCAAAGAATTTCCCCTTAAGCTCCAGTGAAACCTCCTGTGTTCTAGTTTGTTCCCATTGCCCCCTGTCCTATCACTGGGCACCACTGAAATGAGCCCAGCCCCATTCTCATGAACTCCACCATTTAGATATTGATTAGTACTAGGAAAAGCCCCTCTCAGTCTGCTCTTCCTCAGGCTAAACAGTCCCAGGTCTCTCAGCCTCTCCACATAAGAGAGATGTTCCTTTCGCCTCGGCATTTTTGTGGCCCTCTGTTGGACTCTCTCCAGTAGTAACTCGTTCCTCTTGAACTGGGGTGCCCAGAACTGGACCCAATACTCCAGGTGCAGCCTCACCAAGGCAGAGTAGAGGTGGAGGAGAATCTCCGTTGACCTGCTGGCCACACTTCTTCTTAATGCTCCCCCATATATGATGCATATGTTATATGGAGAGAGAGAGAGAGTTATTAGTCTGAACTTCTCAACAGTGTGAACAAAAGAAGATTTATTTCTTCCCAGCTGGAAGAGAAACAGCTGAAACGCCACAGTTCTAGAGTTCAGGGGCTTCTCACAAAGTACCAGATTGTTTCAGATGGCCTGTTTCAGGGAAGAATGGAATGGAATGGAATGGAATGGAATAAAATAGAATTAAGAAGGTTGGAAAAAACTGAGATCATCGAGTCTAGCCTATCACCCAACACCATCTAATCAACTATACCATGGCACCAAGTGCCTCATCCAGTTTCTTTTTAAACACCTCTAGTGATGGTGAGTCCACCACCTCCCTGGGCAGCACATTCCAATGGCCAATCTCTCTTTCTATGAAGAACTTCCCCCTAACATCCAGCCTGAACCTCCCCTGGCACAGCTTGGTGGACTTTTACATATATACCAGCACCAGAACAAGAGGACACAGTCTCAAGCTGCGACAGGAGAAGTTCAGGCTGGAGGTGAGGAGAAAGTTCTTCCCAGAGAGAGTTGTTGGCCATTGGAATGTGCTGCCCAGGGAGGTGGTGGAGTCACCATGCCTGGAGGTGTTCAAGAGGGGATTGGACGTGGCACTTGGTGCCATGGTTTAGTAGTCTTGGGTGAAAGGTTGGACTTGGTGATCTTTGAGGTCTTTTCCAACCTTATTAATTCTATGATTCTATTAAAATGTAACATTAATTAATTCGTCACCTGAGTCTGAGTTAGGTGCTGGGAGCTCTCAGTTCAGCCAAGCAACAGTGTCTGTGCCCTGTGGAGGCAGGGTGACAGGTGACCAGCCTTCTCACCCTCCCATCTGGCAAGAGACAAGATGCTTTTTATTTTAAACACTTCTGTGAGTGCAATCCTTCTAGAGGTTAGGTTTCTTTGGTTGGTTGGTTTGGTGTGTCATCGTTCTCCCCCCCCCCCCCCCCCCCCTGTCTTCTGTTCTTTTTCTGTCTGGAAGCACAGCACAATTTTGGTCATTTCAGCTGCATGTTAATAGGTGGCACTCTTGATCAAGTTTTGAAACTTGTTTGAATTTTTCTTCTCCTTTCCTCAACAGGTTCTGAAAATGGGGCAAAATTTATCCAGCTCAGGATAGGTTACCCGGGTATGGAAGAAGCTGTGGTCTCTCTTTCCCATAGCAATGTCCTGAGCTCCCCAGTTCAATGACAGGGAACAACTGGAGAGAGTCCAACAGAGGGCCATAGGAATGATGGAGGGACTGGAGCAGCTCTCTAACAAGGAGAGGCTGAGACCTGGGGCTGTTTAGCCTGGAGAAGGGCAGATAGAGAGGGGATCCTCTCAATGTTGATCAATATCTAAAGAGTAGAGGTCATGAGGATGGGGCTGGGCTCTTTTCAGTGGTGGCCAGTGATAGAACAAGGGACAGTGAGTACAAACTAGAAGCCAGGAGGTTTCACTGGAACGTGAGGATAAACTTGTTTCTTTGAGGGTGCTGGGGTCCTGGAGCAGGCTGCCCAGAGAGGTTGTGGAGTCTCCTTCTCTGGAGGCTTTCAAAACTTGCCTGGACACATTCCTGTGCAACCTGCTCTGGGTGACCCTGCTTTAGCTGGGAGGTTGGACTAGATAATCACCAGAGGTCCCTTCCAACCCCTACCATTCTGTGATTCTCTGTAGATGTCTTGCACTGGAAGCAAACATCAGATGAGAACATTTTCCTCTGTGGTCTTGTGTCCTCCTGGAATGTCACTTTCAACCATACCTGTGAAAACTTGTTTCCTCAAGCAAGGTGATGAGCTGCTTCCAGACATTAATGATCTTCATCAGTAAGGAAGCAGGTGGTCCAGTTTTCATGGTGTAATTGCCTTTGCAGCCCAGCCTCTCACCTAAAGCCTTGAGAGAGGCTTTGTGGTATGGAAGGGCTCATCTCTGAGATTAAAAATCCCTTCTATTATTGTCCTGAAAGAAAGATGAGCTGTTTAGCAGTGACTGAAATGCTCTCCTGGAGAGATGTGAAACCTTCTAAAGTATTTTTAGGGCTGATGCTGCTGAGGGTCTTCAGAGAGAGGAGAGGTACACACACACAAGGATATGCTTGGGCCAGTAGGTGAGGGAAGCATACCTCCTGTTGGCTTTACCAGGGTAATTTAGGGCTACAGTTCACTCAGAGGGGCAGAGCTAACACAGTGTGAGTGGAGGAGCAGGCAGAAAGGGCAGATGTGTGGTCTGGCAGGGATCCCACAAACTATAAACCTCATGATGCTATCCTTGGCCATGGGAGGAGAGAGGGAGGAATGGTGTCTGTGCCCTCCCCACACTTCCATGAGGAAGGCCTTAGATACTTGTGGAGCATTTCAGCTCTCCTCTTGCCCCTTTGGAGGCACGCAGCTGACTCACTTCTCCAGTCTGGCTGCTCTGATGTGACCTCTCTCTCTGGAGAAAGAAATGGGAGGGCTTACTGATCTGGGTTAAAAGCCCTTCTGTGTTTCTCCTTGGATTCTTTCCCGGTCTGATTTGCCTGTATCAATAGACAGGTCACCTTTCTTTGCTTTTCAAAGCTGATGGCTTGAAGTTGATCATCACAAATAGGTCTCTCAAAAATCACCCAGGAGAGATGACTTGCATGCAAGCCTACCCAGGAAAGGTATGTTAAAAAGAATCATTTCTGGTACAGCTAAATGGAGTAGGAAGTGGGTGATGGATGGTACATTTCTCTCTGAGAAACTTTGTGTAACTGGAATATCACTCCCCTGAACCGGCCTGAACTCTCTAATAGCCATCTGGTGCAGAAGGAGCACTATTTTCAGCCTGGCATTAATCTAGATGGATACTTTCCCCATTTTAAAGTATTTTTTCCCCCCTTTTTTTATCTGGCAAGTTGAAGGTAACTGTGATTTTTAAGAATAGCTCTGATCCACTTCACGAAGGAAAGGTGTTGGGGGTGGAGAGGTCTGTGATATATCCATGGCACAGCACAGAAGCTGGTCGTGCTCTGGAAGGAGAGCAGACCACAGAGCTGGGTTGTTAAGTCTGTGGCTCATGTGGTGTGCCTGGGGGAAAGCAGGATGGAAGTCCAGTGAGACCTTATTTTCATTCCTCTTAATAGAGCCTCTTGTTGGAAGATCCATCAAGAGCTCTACCAAGAGCTTCCGAGACATATGGACTGAACTATATCTCTTTCTAATCACACAGATAATACCACAGGGCTGTTAATAAACACTTTAAGCCATGAGGGATATCAAGCCTGGCCTTTCCTCCTTGGACAGCGTAACTCTTGAGCTACTCCTAAATTCCCCTCTTATATGCTGGAGTAGGTTTTGTCCTTAACCATCTCCTGAGGAACTCTGGGCCATTCTCTGGCTGCTATAAAAAACTGGCATGAGGAGAACATGGAGTAAAACAATGATGAGCAAAGGAACAAAAGAGAAGGTTGTGAGTTCTTCCTTATTGGATAAACCTACACTTAGTTGCCAGCTTTCTTGTAGCCCCCTTGAGATACTGGAAGGCTACAGTAAGGTCTCCTTGGAGCCTTATCTACTCCAGACTGAACAGCCCCAGCTCTCTCAGTCTGTCCTCACAGCAGAGCAGCTCCAGCCCTCTGCTCATCCTCGTGGCCCTTCTCTGGACACCTTCCAGCACCTCCAGATCCTTCCTGTAATAGAAGCTCCATAACTGGATGCAGTACTCCAGGTGGGGTAGCTTTTAGCTCTTCTTGGCGATTAGATTTATTTTGTGTGCATGTGTGTATGTAACATGATTGTTTGTAGCTTTGAAAAGTGGGGGGAAAATAATTTCAGGTGTTCTCTTCTCCTAGGCCTGAACATTTGGCTTTACACAGGTGTCTCAGGGATACTAGAGATGTGATGAGCACTGTATTATGGATTTTTAGATCTGGGAGATCATAGAATCAGAGAATGATTTCAGTTGGAAAAGACTTTTAATATCATTGAGTGCACAGCTCTCTAACTCTACCAAGGCTGGTGATAAAGCACATCCCTCAGTGCCACATCTCTGCCTCTTTGAAAAACACCTTCAGGGATGGGAATTCAACCACCTCCCTGGGAAGTCTGTTCCAGTGCTTGAGAACCCTTTCAGTGAAGTTCCTTCTAATATATGGATGGAGAGGTAGG
This sequence comes from Dryobates pubescens, assembly GCF_014839835.1. Lineage (NCBI taxonomy): Eukaryota > Metazoa > Chordata > Aves > Piciformes > Picidae > Dryobates > Dryobates pubescens. The sequence continues at coordinate 19,181,657 of NC_071629.1, read as the reverse complement.
AGCAGGAGGACCACTTGTGCACGAGAGCTTATCCTGGGGAGCAATGCAGGGGGAGAAACTCTGAGTTCTTGGTGGAGAGGTTGGCAAATCTCTGCACTGTGCTGCTAGCTCTGCGTAACCCAGGGACTGTGAACACTCCTGGCAGCAGCAGCTTCTGCCTAGCTTTGCTGTCAGTGCCCAGTTTGTGCTGCCTGAGATAAAACAGTCAGAATTTATGGCTGTGATGTAATAACTGGGTGGTAAAAGTTTTATGGGCTTCTTGTGGGAGCCAGGGTAATAGGGCAGTTGTAAATCTCAAAGGCAATGACTGCAGTCTTCTAAAGGGGGAGCATGTCCTTGATTTCAGCCAAGTGATTTCTTTTAATACCAGTAACTGCCTACAGCATACAGATCAGTCCTGTCTGACTGACTCCCAGATCCTCTCTGTGTGCTGCCTGTGGATCCACCAGATGGCACTTGGTCCTCATGTTACTCTTAATTTGCTTTTCCTCTGCTCCAACCTGTTAGATGCTATGAATGGGAACTGTCTGGCTGTTAATCTCTTCTTTCTGAGCCAATCCTCTTCCCCTTTCCCCTTTCCCCCTTTCCCCCATTCTCCCTTCCCCTTTCCCCCTGTCCCCCTTCCCCTGTCCCCCTTCCCCTGTCCCCCTTCCCCTGTCCCCCTTCCCCTTTCTCCCTTCCCCTTTCTCCCTTCCCCTTTCTCCCTTCCCCTTTCTCCCTTCCCCTTTCTCCCTTCCCCTTTCTCCCTTCCCCTTTCTCCCTTCCCCTTTCTCCCTTCCCCTTTCTCCCTTCCCCTTTCTCCCTTCCCCTTTCTCCCTTCCCCTTTCCCCCTCCCCCTTTCCCCCTTTCCCCCTTTCCCTCTTCTTTCCCCCTTTCCCCCTTTCCCTCTTCTTTCCCCCTTTCCCCCTTTTCCCTTTCCCCCTTATTTAGAAATATACTAATCCTAAGTTCTCCAAAAGCAATTAATGAGATAGGTTCTGCTGTGACCTGCTGCTGGTATTATAGTTATTTGTAAAAGCAAGGCCTTTAGGAGAACTTTACACCCTATTCATGGATATTTCAGGAGGGGGTTGGTCTCTTCTCCCAGGCAATCTGTGACAGAACAAGAGGACACAGTCTCAACCTGCACCAGGGGAGGTTTAGACTGGATGTTAGGAAGAAGTTCTTCACAGAAAGAGAGATTGGCCATTGGATTGGGCTGCCCAGGGAGCTAGTGGAGTCACCATCACTGGAGGTGTTTAGGAAGGGACTGGATGAGGCACTTGGTGCCATGGTTTAGTTGATCAGATGGTGTTGGGTGATAGGTTGGACGCGATGATCTTGAAGGTCTCTTCCAACCTGGTTAATTCTATTCTAGTCTAGTCTAATCTAGTCTAGTCTAGTCTAGTCTAGTCTCTTCATGAGTGATCACACCGAGATATAAATCCAGAGCGATGGGGAGTTTATTCTAAGCCACCAGAAGCTCCATCAGGAAAACCTCAGCAGGGGCTTGCTGCTGACTTGGTTGCAGGACAGAGAACACCCTCAGGTGATGGAGATTGTCCTTTGTGGTGTGAACCCTAAAAATGAGTCCTAGCAGATGCAAAGAATAAGATCAAAATCACTATTATATCAGTCATCAAATCAACAATCATAGAATCATAGAATTGTCAGGGTTGGAAGGGACCTCAAGGATCAGCCAGTTCAAACCCCCCTGCCATGGGCAGGGACACCTCACACTAGAGCAGGTTGCTCAGAGCCTCATCCAGCCTGGCCTTAAAAACCTCCAGGGATGAGGCTTCCACCACCTCCCTGGGCAACCTGTGCCAGTGTCTCACCACCCCCATGGGGAACAACTTCTTCCTAACATCCAATCTGAATTTCTGTTTTTGCCCCCATCCCCTCTAGTCCTAACAGGAGGTCCAAACTCAATGGTACCGCCACCGATGTTAGTAATGAACTCTGCTAATACATTGTGATGAATTTCAAAGACCAGTTGAACCAAGAAGAACACAAAGTAATGTCTTATAAATATTTAATGTGAGCTTATGGATTGCATTGTTCTGGAGACTGCTGTCAGAGGCACTTTGAAACCACATGTGGCTCGTGGTAGCTAGACAGAGCCAGTTTCAACCAGAGATGAGTTCAGACTCCTTTAATAAACACCCCTCCAGGGATCACTTTGAAGTGGTAAAATTTTATGAGTAGCTAAAAAATCACGAGTTCTGCAGACAACAATGAGCACTGTTGTATTTCCTCTCTGCCCTAATGAAAAGGGCAGGCTAGGTATTTTTAGTGCCCTTCTCCAAACCAAAGGGAAGGTAACATGATTTGGAGAGAAAAACAGCAAGCAAAGCAAAAGGTTCATGGGGAAAGGAAGCCTTGGTGGCTGGCATTGGTCTCCAGATGCTCTTAGAGCAGTGCCTTTGGGAGGAAGCTCTTTGTCCCAGCTGCTGTTGGTGATGTGTGCCTAGGCTGCAGCAGCCGCTGCTGGGCTTCATGCTGCACAAATAGGTCAGTCCCAGTGTGTGCTGCAAGTGCTGGAGAGAACAGTGTGCCCTCTCCTTGAGGTTTATGAGCACGGCCATCAAGCCCCCACCCACTGCTTAGTATGTGCTTGGCTTTGCTCTCCCTCACTGTTTTGGCCACACCTTGAGTGCTGTGTCCAGTTCTGGGCCCCTCAGTTTAAGAAGGACATTGAGACACTTGAATGTGTCCAGAGAAGGGCAATGAGGCTGGGGAGGGGTCTGGAGCACAGCCCTGTGAGGAGAGGCTGAGGGAGCTGGGGTTGCTCAGCCTGGAGAAGAGGAGGCTCAGGGGAGACCTTCTTGCTGTCTACAGCTACCTGAAGGGAGGTTGGAGCCAGGTGGGGGTTGGTCTCTTCTCCCAGGCAACCAGCACCAGAACAAGAGGACACAGTCTCAGGCTGCACCAGGGGAGGTTTAGGCTGGATGTTAGGAAGAAATTCTTCCCAGAAAGAGAGATTGGCCATTGGAATGTGCTGCCCAGGGAGGTGGTGGAGTCCCCATCCCTGGAGGTGTTCAAGAGGGGATTTGATGTGGCACTTGGTGCCATGGTCTAGTCATGAGGTCTGTGGTGACAGGTTGGACTCGATGATCTTTGAGGTCTCTTCCAACCTTGGTGATTCTGTGATACTGTGAATGTGCTGCCCAGGGAGGTGGTGGAGTCCCCATCCCTGGAGGTGTTCAAGAGGGGACTGGATGTGGCACTTGGTGCCATGGTTTAGTCATGAGGTCTTGGGTGACAGGTTGGACTTGATGATCTTTCAGGTCTCTTCCAACCTTGATGATTCTGTGATTCTGTGAATGTGCTGCCCAGGGAGGTGGTGGAGTCACCATCACTGGAGGTGTTTAGGAAGAGACTGGATGGGGTGCTTGGTGCCATGGTTTAGTTGATTAGATGGTGTTGGGTGATAGGTTGGACTCGATCTCAAAGGTCACTTCCAACCTGGTTAATTCCATTCTATTCTATTCTATTCTATTCTATTCTATTCTATTCTATTCTATTCTATTCTATTCTATTCTATTCTATTCTATTCTATTCTATCAATGGCCTGCTGAACATGTGCCAGGAATCTTGTGCAGATGTTTGTTAGGAGAAACATTAAAAGAAGCAATTTGCAGTTAAAAGAGTCTTAAGCAACCGTAACAATGGCAACTGAGACTCTACATCTCCAGAAAGTTTTGTGATGCTGGAGACATCTGTGTTTTTTGCTGTCCTGGGGTTTATTTTCAGTCATTTTTTTCTCCCTAAAAAAATGTGTGTATCTCATTATGTCTTCATATCTGAGCCAGCATTTAATTCTCTGCTTGCATATGGTCGGTACAGCATGTGCCATTACACCCACCAAAATAATGGAATGACAGTTGCCTTTGCAAAGTAGAAGACTAGAAATAACTTTCTGCTGAGATATGCTATTAAATTTTCTCTCTTTCTCTTTTTTTCTGCTCTCCTTTCCTCTCTCCTTTTTCCTATTTTCTCTCTTTTTTCCCCCTCTCTTTTCTCTCCTTTTCCCTCTCTCTTATCTCTCTCTTTTCTCTCCCTTTTCTCCCTCTTTCCTCCCTCTTTTCTCCCCCTTTTCTCTCTCTCCCTTTTCTCTCTCCTCCTCTTCTCTCTTGCCCTCTTCTCGCTCCCTTTTCTCTTGCTCCCTTTTCTCTCCCTCCCTCCTTTCTCTCTCTCCCTCCCTCCTTTCTCTCTCTCCCTCCCTCCTTTCTCTCTCTCCCTCCCTTCCTTCTCTCCCTCCCTTCCTTCTCTCCCTCCCTCCCTTCCCTCCCTCCCTCCCTTCTCTCGCCCTCCCTCCCTTGTCTCGCCCTCCCTCCCTTGTCTCGCCCTCCCTCCCTTCTCTCGCCCTCCCTTCCTTCTCTCTCCCTCCTCTCTCTTTTCTCTTTCTCTCTTTCCCCCCTCTCTGTTTTTTTTTGGTCCCCTCCCAATAAAAGTGAATAGCTAAGTGGCCATGATTCAGATCCTAGTCTGTGGCTTGTCACATAAGAACTGCACTGCAGCTTTGATATTTATGGTATCTTTTACCCATCTCAGAGTTGTTTTAAAAGGCTATGAGAAATATCTGCTTCTTGTTTTATGTATTATTTATTGGCCTCTTATTCTTTCCTTTATGCCACAGATAGCTTTTTTTTAATCCTCCCCTTTGATGTTACAAAGTAATGGGGCTAATAACATAACTCACATTGGGAAGATGTTCCCACGCTTCCCTTCACAGGCAGCCGGGCTCGGAGCAGGATGTGTCAGCTGGTCCCTGCCACCAGCCCAGCTCTGGCTGTGGAGCTCCATGAGCAGTAGATGGCTCTGTCAGCTCTTCCTCAGGAAACTGAGGCTTTATTACAGCACGTGGATATTTCCTAATCCCTTTTTTCCCAGTCCTTCCCCCCCCCCCCCCCAATCTTTATCACTGCTGTTCATCTTGTCATCCTTCGCCCCCCACTTCCTCTCTTAACATTTCCTCTGTCTTAGGAAAGTTTCTCCCTCATTCCAGAAATTGTTTTGTGGTCCTTGTGAAAAGGACTTAAAATCAATGTGAAAGCAGTGAAATGTTTAAGAAGTTGTGGAGTCTCCTTCTCTGGAGACTTTCAAAACCCACCTGGACACGTTCCTGTGCAACCTGCCCTAGGTGGCCCTGCTTTGGGATTCGGATTATATGATCTCCAGAGGTCCCTTCCAACCCTCACCAGTCTGTGATTCTGTGAAAGGCAGCAGCAGCAGGGGTGTTCTCTGGCTGGGCAACAGAATGTGAAACCAATAATTGTGACCTAGTAGCATCAGCTGTGAAGCCTGAAAGAGCTCCCATTAGCCCAGGGCAATAAATCCCCATCTGCTAAACACATGTGCTGCAAACTCCTAGTTATGCTGGTGTGCAGCAGTCCTGGTTATTGAGAGGTGGTTTGTGGATGAGCAATTTCCTTTCACTTAGGACCAAGAAGAGTTGTTTTAATAGAAATATAGAAATAATTGTTAAAAAATGTTGATTCCCTAGTTCCTTATTATTCCTTCTTAATTTTGTCCCCTGGCATGCACTTGTAGGAGAAACCAGACTGTTAGCTCTTGCACTGACTGCTTTGCACCTGGTTGCTTAGCCTGGAGAAGAGGAGGCTCAGGGGAGACCTTATTGCCATCTACAACTACCTGAAGGTAGGTTATAGCCAGGTGGGGGGTGGTCTCTTCTCCCAGGCAACCAGCACCAGAACAAGAGGACACAGTCTCAAGCTGTACCAGGGGAGGTTCAGGCTGGATGTTAGGAAGAAGTTCTTCTTAGAAAGAGAGATTGACCATTGGAATGTGCTGCCCAAGGAGGTGGTGGAGTCACCATCACTAGAAGTGTTTAGGAAGAGACTGGATGGCGTGCTTGATGCCATGGTTTAGTTGATCAGATGACGTTGGATGATAGGTTGGACTTGATGATCTTGAAGGTCTCTTCCAACCTGGTTAATTCTATTCTATTCTATTCTATTCTATTCTATTCTATTCTATTCTATTCTATTCTATTCTATTCTATTCTATTCTATTCTATTCTATTCTATTCGAATTGATGGAAGAATGATGTTGCTCATCCTGGTGAGCAGGTCTGGTGAGGAGTGACTGAGGGAACTGGAGATATTTAGATTGCAGAAGAGGAGGCTGAGAACAGACTTCATTGCTCTGTACAACTCCCTGAAAGGAGGGAGGTTGGAGCCTGCTGGGGGTTGGTCCCTTCTCCCTAGTAAAAAGTTACAGGATGAGAGAGAATGCCTTCAGATTGCTCCAGGGGACGTTTAGGTTGGAGATTAGAAGACACTTCTTCACCAAAAGAGTTCTCAAAGAGTGGAACAGGCTCCCTAGGGAGGTGATTGAATCCCCATCCCTGGTGGTGTTTCAAAGGGGCAGAGCTGTGGTGCTGAGGGACAAGGTCCAGCATCAGACTTGGCAGAGTTAGAGAATGGTTGGACTCGATGATCTTAAAGGTCTTTTCCAACTGAAACCACCCTGCGATTCTGTTGCAAATATGAGACATCTCCTTTAGGGAGTGAGCTGCCGCCGAAGAGCCACAACACTACTGCTCTGTGCTGGAGAGTCCCAGCAGTGTTCTGGAGCTCAGGGTGGGCAAATGGAACACAGGGGCCCTCTGCTCCATGCTGCACTTAAAGATCCACCCATGTTTTGCCAAAACTACAGTGACCTGTTTTGTTGCCTTTATCTCCCTGCTGTAGCCTAGGCACTGAATGTTGCTGCTGGAGATAATAAAGGAAGCAGCTGTACATGCACCCCAAAGGTATCACTTACAAGTTAATAATATTTTTCCCTTATTGCTTTTATTTTTGGTGGTGGTGTTGTTTTGCTCTTCAACATGAAGCCTGATGCCATCCCTCTGAGCAGCTGTTCTTTCCATCACCATTTTCTCAGGTCCCCTGTTGGCGTGGGAGCCCGTTCCTCACAAACCCATCAGGCTGATCGCCCTGGGTCTGCATCTGCCTCGGCTTATTGCTGTGCCCTTTGGGCAGGGATTGGAGCTGCGTTTTCCAAGGGGAAGGCTGGGCTGCAAGCACGAGTCACGTGGAAAAGGCACATGCCAACCAGCCCCAAAAGTCGCTGCCAGCCTCCTCTTGGCAGCCTTGTTTATTCCAATAGACTTGGGAGAGTGGATCTGAGCAAGTGAGACAACCCCAGGAAACGGGTGGGCGTTTGTTCAAAGGCAAGGAGAAGCCAAATGTGCTTTGCAACAGGCTTCACCTTTCAAGGTGTCAGTTGTAGTGCTCTGTTTTCTAGGCTGTCCTTGCTCTTTGAAGCTGCAGGAGTGTGTTTTCGTTCCCTGATGTCGACAATGTCCCTGGGAACATGGCCCCTAATCTATCACTTAGTGCATTTGTTGCAGCCTGCAGTGACACATCCTTTTTGACTTCTTCTAGCAGGTATTTTTTTTTTCAAATGAGAGAAAAGGCAGACTTCTTAGCAGCAGCTTGGTTATTCATCAATATTATTAGATTCTCCCTTCCCTCTCCTGAAGCTAGGAATAGAAACCTATGAAATTGCTGTGGAGGATGTGCTCTTAAAACAAAGCACTGAGTAAGGAGGATGTGAAAATCATGTAGAGCTGAGCTACAGAAAGGGATTTGCAGTGCCAGCGGAGGGGGAATGTTGCATTCAATACTTGGTGATATGAGTTGGCAGGGCCCTGGCAAGGCAGAAACATGAGAGAGGCAGGGAGGCTATGCCATGCCCTCACCACACTGCTTCTCTCTCACCTGCATGAGGTTGGTCATGCAAGCAGAGCACCTGGCTGGAGATGGAATGGAATGGAATGGAATGGAATGGAATGGAATGGAATGGAATGGAATGGAATGGAATGGAATGGAATGGAATGGAATGGAATGGAATGGAATAGAATAGAATAGAATAGAATAGAATAGAATAGAATAGAATAGAATAGAATAGAATAGAACAGAACAGGTTGGAAAAGACCTCAGAGATCATCGAGTCCAACCTATCACCCAGCATCATCTAATCAACTAAACCATGGCACCAAGTACCACATCCAGTCTCTTTCTAAACTCCTCCAGTGATGGTGACTCCACCTCCCTGGGCAGCACATCCCAATGGCCAATCTCTCTTTCTGGGAAGAATTTCTTCCTAACATCCAGCCTAAACCTCCCCTGGCACAGCTTGAGACTGTGTCCTCTTGTTCTGGTGCTGCTTGCCTGGGAAAAGAGATCAACCCTCTCCTCGCTACAACCTCCCTTCAGGTAGTTGTAGATGACAATAAGGTCTCCCCTGAGACTCCTGTTCTCCAGGCTAAGCAACCCCAGCTCACAGGGCAACCCTCTCCTCACAGGGCTGTGCTCCAGACCCCTCCCCAGCTTTGTTGCCCTTCTCTGGACACCTTCCAGCAACTCAACATCTTTCCTAAACTGAGGGGCCCAGAACTGGACACAGGACTCAAGGTGTGGCCTAACCAAAGCTGAGTACAGGGCAGAATGACCTCCCTGCTCCTGCTGGCCACACTGTTCCTGATCTGGGCCAGGATGCCATTGGCCTTCTTGGCCACCTGAGCACACTGCTGGCTCGTGTTCACCCTACTATAAACCAGTACCCCCAGGTCCCTTTCTGCCTGGCTGGCCCCAGCCTGTAGCTCTGCATGGGATGGGAGGATAAAACAGGTGCTTTTGTCATAGAATCATTAAGGTTGGAAAAGACCTTTATGATCATCAAGTCCAACCTTAGCCAACTGCCATGACCCATGTCCTGAAGCACCACATCTACATGATTCTTGAACACCTCCAGCAATGGCAACTTCACCACCCCCCTGGGCAGCCTGTTCCAATGCCTCACCTGTCTCTCAGTAAAGAAGTTTTTCCTGACGTCTGATCTAAACCTCCCCTGGCACAACTCAATCCCATTTCCTGTCATCCTATCACTGGTTACTTGGGAGAAGACACCAATGCTGGCCTCACTCCAGCCTCCTTTTGGGTAGCTGTAGAGAGCAATAAGATCTCCTCTCAGCCTTCTCTTCTCCAGATTAATCAACCCCAGTTTCCACAGCAGTTCCTTGTACGATGCCCTTCAAACCCCTCACTAGCCTTGTTGCTCTTCTGTGGACATGCTCCAGGGCAGCTACATGTTTGTGGGGGAACTCTGTTTGGGTCCCCACGTTCCTCCTGGCAGCAGCTTTTACACCATGCTGGGTCTTCTTCTGGGAAGAGACCAGTTACAAGTATGTTGGTTTTTTTTGCCTCGCTTCCAAAGCTGAGACAAACACAAACACAGGGAAAAGGCCACAGAATCATGGAATGGTAGGGGTTGGAATGGACCTCTGCTCCCCTGCTAACACAGGGTCAAGCCCCACTGGTAACACAGGTATGCCTAAATCAAGTTGCAAAGGAATGTGTCTAGGCAGGTTTTGAAAGTCACAAGAGAAGGAGACTCCACAACCTCTCTGGGCAGCCTGGTCCAGGGCTTCAGCAGCCTCAGAGTTGATATATTTTCCCTTAAGTTCAGGTGAAACCTCCTGTGGTCTAGTTTGTACCCATTGCCCCTTGTCCTATCACTGGGCACCCCTGGAAATGCCTCCTTGGAATCTTGGAAAGGCATTTTTGTCACATCAGAAGGACACAGACACCTTGCACCAGAATGGCTGTTTGCAGATGGGGTTTTGTTCCAGCTTGCCCAAAATGAGTCAGGGAGTGGAGGCAGCCATAGCAATCACTGCTCTGGCAGGACCCTGGCAGCAGCAGCCCATCCAGGCTGGAGGTGGCGTTGAGCATCCTTCCTGATTTGATTCTGGAGGGAGTTTGCCTGCTGACCCAGTGTTGGGGAAGGAGCTTTGCCTTGGAGAAGTGTTTTTACAGTGTATTGCTAGTCCTTTCTGGTCGGGTTCACACATTTTTTCAGTGGGTGACTTGAGGAAACTAAATCTGCAAGTGAGGGATATAGCAGACTGCTGGGAGTTTGAGCAAGAGCTGGTTGGATGGAGAAGTAATTGAGTCTCCATTGCAGCCCAGCCATGGCCACAGGCAGCTTTCCAGTAGGAGCTTTTGGGGCTCTCTTTTTTTTGGGGAAGTACTTTTTAGCCCTGTCTCAGCCAAACACAAGCCCAGGAAACTTCTGGTTGGGCAGGAAGCAAAACAAGCTGAGAAATCAAAATGCAGCCCTCGCTCCAAGCCCATCAAAATACACACACAGATGCCAGGAGTTTAGCAGGGCAGTACAGAAGGCGTTAAGGCTCCTGTGATCCCACCTGTGCTGCAATTACAAACTGACAGATCTTAGGCATGAAGGAGAGGCTGGAAAAGCTGCAGGGTGCAAGTGCCATATGTAGCAGAGAGCCGGTGGTCCAGCCAGCACGGGGAGCGCAGCTTCCACGCTTCAGCTGCGCCCGCTTTGCTTTTTCACCATCTCTGACATCGTGGAAACGCAGCTGCCGCTCTGTTTCTGCTGCAAACACGCAGCTTGCAGATGTGCTACCGCCTGGAGAAAGGTCCTGGGCTTCCCAGGAAGTTATTGTGCTGGTTTTCTCCCACCTTTCTGCCACGGGTTAATAAGGCCCCAGGGTGCTGGGTGAGAAAGCGCCGCGCTTTTCTCTTCCTGGTTTTCACAGGCACAAGGTTCACCTGTGGTTCAGTGGTGAGCTGAAATTAAGGCTGACAGCTTTTCCCTATAAATTAAATTAATGAGGTGGTTGAACTACCGCGAAATTGTTTGTGCAGATCTTTGCTGCTTGATATTGTCTCTGCGCTCCCTTCCCACGGGCGCTCTCTGCGCCCGGGGTGGGATGAAAGGAGGAGTCATTACCGGCCGCTGTGTGTGCCAGGAGAAGCGGCCACAGGGAAACTCTCTGCTTCACACAGAGCTGCTCCTGTGCAGGGGGGAGAGGGGGGAAGTTTACTTACTCAAAAACAACAAACATCCTTCTAAATGGAAGAAAAGGGGAAGAAAAGGGGAAGAAAAGGGGAAGAAAAGGGGAAGAAAAGGGGAAGAAAAGGGGAAGAAAAGGGGAAGAAAGGGGGAAGAAAAGGGGAAGAAAAGGGGAAGAAAATGGAAGCCACCCTGCCTTCCTGGCTGCTTCTGTTGGTGCTGGTCTTAGGGCACCACACAGCAGCAGCCTCATGGTGGTCATGCTCCGGGTGGGGCTCCTCACTTTTGCCCATTTTCACAGGTTTTTTTCACTCAGATCTGCTTAACTCATCCTCTTCCAACAACTCACAGCCATCTCGTTACAGCAGCTCTCACACTGTGCCTGTCATCACTTCCAATCCTTTTCAGCTGAAGTGGGCTGGATTAGCAGAGGCTGCTGATTAAGCTAACGAGCTCATTTAGGTCAAAATGGGAGAAGGGAGATGCTTGGCCAGGAGATTTGTCCTTTGGTAGAGCAGGAGTGAGGAAAGGGCTATTTGCCTGTGTTCCCAGATGTAGCAGCTCAAGCCAGTCTGGGGTCAGCTCAGAGAGGCATCAGGACCTTGATGCAAGGTCCTGTGCCTGGGCTGGGACAATCCTTGTTATCAGCCCAGGCTGGGAGATGACATGATAGAGAGCAGCGCTGCAGAAAAGGACTTGGAGAAGATAGACAAGAGCCAAACCTGCACACTTGGAGACCGGAAGGACAATCACGTGCTGGGCTGCATCAAAAGAAGTGTGGCTGGCAGGTTGAGGGATGTTTTACAAGGGCTTGTAGTGATAGGATGAGGGGCAATGATTTGAAACTGGAGAAGGGTAGATTTAGATTAGACATGAGGAAGCTCTTTACTCTGAGGGTGGTGGAACACTGGAACAGGCTGCCTAGGAAGGTGGTGGAGGCTCCATGCCTGGAGACATTCAAGGGCAGGCTTGATGGGGCCCTGAGCAATGTCCTAGAGTTGGAGATGTCCCTGCTGACTGCAGGATGAGGTCCTTTATGGGAAGCTTGCCTGGGGTAAGTCTGTACCCTGAGAAGCTCTGGAAAGGTAGGTAAGGTGGATACCAGGTATGAGTGTTAGTGTTTTCACCTTACAGAAAAGCAGTGCTTGGAGGAGAAGAACATCTACTCTGTGGAGCAAGCAGAGGAAGTTATTTAATGACTAGCAACCTTGTAGGAGACAAACTGTTTTTTAAAGAGCAGATATGGAAGTTTGTGAGACTTGGTAAAGCTCCCTGACCCCTTACTTTGCTGTGTCTTTGCAGAGAAGGACTTCTTTTCATTATAGCACAATTCCCTGCAGCAGAGTAAAGAGGCAGTCGTGTCCTGGGAGCTGTGGTTGCCCAGCTGAGGAGGGGAGAGAGCACATTAGCTCTTTGTTGCTTGAAAGTTAGTCTGAACAAATATCACTGTCAGAGGAGTGAATAACTGTAAAACAGAGAAGAAAGCAAAGTGCAGGTAATGAGGCTGTTTTGCATGTGCATCTTAAGAGATTTTTATCTATGGGCTGATACCTCAAGGAGCCAGGAATTTCAATGCTGTTTGTGGCCAAAGTCTGTGGTTTGTAGCAAAAAGAAACAGTGTTGTTAAAATGTTCCACTTCCTTTTTGTTTCCTCTTTTTCCATATCAGTGGAACATCTCCCTGCTGAGGAAGGGCTGAGGGAGCTGGGGCTCTATTTAGCTTGGAGAAGAGGAGCCTGAGAGGTGACTTCTTTCATGTTCATAAAGATGTGCAGGGCAGTGTCAGAAGGACAGAGCCAGGCTCTGCTCAGTGATGTCCAATGAAAGGACAAGGGGCAATGGGTGCAAGCTGGAGCAGAGAAGGTTCCACTGTGAGGGGGACAGAGCCCTGGAACAGGCTGCCCAGAGAGGTTGTGGAGTCTCCTGCTCTGGAGATATTCAAAACCCACCTGGCTGCATTTCTGTGTGAACTGCTCTAGGTGACCCTGCTCTGGCCAGAGGGTTGGACTGGATGAGCTTTCAAGGTCCCTTCCAGCTCAAATATTTTGTGATTCTGTGGTTTGCACCGCTCAGGATGGATGTAGCAAATACCTTCCTACCCTTTCTTTCTGTTATTTGACCTCATCCTGCATCAGTGGAAATATCAACCAAGTGATCCAACCAAGCTGGGGTTGGAGACCAAGCAGGAGGCCTGGAGAAGAGGAGGCTCAGAGGAGACCTTATTGCTCTCTACAACTACCTGAAGGGTGGTTGCAGCTAGGAGGGGGTTAGTCTCTTCTCCCAGGCAACTACCAACAGAACAAGAGGACACAGCCTCAAGCTGTGCCAGGGGAAGTTTAGGCTGGAGTTGAGGAGAAAGTTCTTCACTGAGAGAGTTGTTAGCCATTGGAATGTGCTGCCCAGGGCGGTGGTGGGGTCACCATCCCTGGAGGTGTTCAAGAGGGGTTTGGATGTGGCACTTGGTGCCATGGTTTAGTAGTCATGAGGTGTTGGGTGACAGGTTGGACTTGATGATCTTAGAGGTCTCTTCCAACCTTATTGGTTCTATGGTGATTTGGCAAGCTTGGAGAGCAGGTAGAGCAAGCATTGTTTTCCCAATGGCTGTGAATTAAAGCTGGTCAGTAGACCAGCTTGCAAGGTGAAAAAGTCATGGGCATTGCTCAAGTGCAGTCTCTCTTGGGCCACTGCAAGTATTGCAAAAGTCACAGAAAGGACTGGAAAGGAACTCTGGAGATCATCTAATCCAGCCCCCCTGCCAGAGCAGATTCACCTAGAGCAGGTAGCGCAGCATGGCTGAACAGCAAATTGCTGAGTAATATGTGACCAAGTGCAGTCATTCCTCTGGTGGAAGAAAGGTGTAGTATCTGGCTCCAAGGGGCTGAAATGAGGCTGAATGTAGTGGTGTCTACATGCTGTCAGTGCTCTCATTGCCACTGATTTTTCCCATCAGATCCATGTTGCTATGGGGAATCCAGGTGGTGTTTTCTAACCAGAGCATTTAAAGTTCTTTGGGCAAACTTAGACTGCTGCTTTTTAACCAACCAACCAGTTAATTGTTCAGGCAGGAAGTTGTTTCTAAACCAGCCTCCATTTCCCCCTCTCTGCTATGAGATTCTGTTTAATAAATGCAAGCACAATACAGTGAGTGTTGAAAGAAGCAAATGAGAGATCCATCTAGATCAGAACATCCTTACTGCAGGGAGCAGCTAGCATGGAAGACACAAATGAACATCTCCCATGGATATGGCCTACAGACCTTGCAGCTCACTCTCTGTTAGGTTGAGTGGCTGAGAAGAAAGGAGATGGGTATCACAGGGGCAAGAAGAGGGATGCTGAGACAGAGGAGGGTGGTCATGATGGGGGAAGAGGGAGCATGTGTGGATTAAACTTAAGGAGTACAAAGTATTTAGTTGGAAAACACTTTGAGTCATCTCTGCCTGGGATTGTCCAGTTGGAATGGCACTGCAGAATTATGGGGCTGCTGCTCAATTATTGGCATAAGGCTAGTTCATGCAGATTTTGGTAATCTCAGGCTTTAGGGCTGGGTGCAGAGTTTCTTCAGGCTTACCAATGAGTTTTGTGTCCTTCCCTGTTTGCATTTTTTTGTCTGAGATTTACAGCAAACAGCAATGAGAGATGCCAGAGGGCAACTTCTCGATTCTTAGCAGAATAAAACTATGTGCCAGGGTTCATGCATATATTCATGTGGACACCTGTGTTATTGAAACACATTTCCTTTGCTATTTGTGATGAATTTTAGAATGGTTCAAGTAAATACAAGTAATGCATAATGCTGGGGGAAAAAAAAAAATCTCCTGTGGCGCTTGGTAGGAAACAGGAAACTTTACTTTGTGCTTGGAAATGCTGCACTGTATATCACTTACTTTTCCCTTCAAACCCTTTCCAGCATAGAGCCTCATTCTTGGCTGAAGAAAGAATAGACTAGAATAGACCAGGTTGGAAGAGACCTTCAAGAGACCTTCAAGTGCGTACTCTGGAGGGTCTCAACAGGTTCTGACCAGAGAGAAGCCTTAGAGGTCAGTACTTGTTTCTAAACTCTATTCCTGGGCAGTTCTGTTTTCCACCTAGCACTGCATTTACCTTGTCTGGCTATTCAATGCACTCTTTCATCACTAAAACCTCTGCACCTTTAGTTAACTTGAGAACTGTGTCCAGTTCTGGGCTCCTCAATTTAAGAAGGACATTGAGACACTTGAATGTGTCCAGAGAAGGGCAATGAGGCTGGGGAGGGGTCTGGAGCATAGCCCTGTGAGGAGAAGCTGAGGGAGCTGGGGTTGCTTAGCCTGGAGAAGAGGAGGCTTAGGGGAGAGCTTATTGCTCTCTACAACTACCTGAAGGGAGGTTGTAGCCAGGTGGGGGTTGGTCTCTTCTCCCAGGCAACCAGCACCAGAACAAGAGGGCACAGTCTCAAGCTGTGCCAGGGGAAGTTTAGGCTGGAAGTGAGGAGAAAGTTCTTCCCAGAAAGAGTGATTAGCCATTGGAATGTGCTGCCCAGGGAGGTGGTGGAGTCCCCGTCCCTGGAGGTGTTCAAAAAAGGCTTGGATGTGACACTTGAAGCCATGGTTTAGTTGTCAGGAGGTGTTAGGTATTAGGTCATAGATTGGACTTGATGATCTCTGAGGTCTTTTCCAACCTGGTTGATTCTATGATTCTATTTTATTGATTACATCTGGCCTCATGCCCTGGTATCTTCTCTCCCTTGCCCCCCCCTCCCCCCCCCCCCGAGGGGCTTACACTCCTGTTACAAGTGGCTAACTCTTCCAGGGTGATGTAGCCCTGTAAGAACCTTCCCTCTATAACTTAGAGGAGGTGATGCTTTACTGCTGTGAACATCTGACAGGCTGTTAAGACAGAGAAATACAGCAGGGAGGAGTGGGACCTTTATTATGGTGTGATGTTTAGTGGGAAGTGTGGCGAGGTCCTGACTCACTGCTCAGACATCCTCCTATTTATCTCCTCCAATTTTACATATGTCTAAAATGTAGCTCTAAGCACATGTGCAGAACTTACTGCTGTAACAAATCTTGTCAGCCTGAGCAACGTCTGAGATGAAGAATAGGAGCAAAGACCTTCAAGTTAGAGCCAGGGAAAAGTACCAGAGAGGATGAATAACTCGTATCTAGATACATCTATGCTACGGTATCACGTTGTCACCCATGTCCTGCTGATGCAGATCCCTGGCAGGAGGGTTTGGCTGGGAGATCACATTGCTGTGAGGAGCTTGTGATGCAGCCTGAACTCATGCTGTTCAGACCTAATGAAGACAATCAAGAGCTCCCATTCCATGAAATTGCAGTGCACTGGACCCTTCCCATAGACCTGATTTAAACCTGTACAAACTGGCTGGGAGGTTTAGGCAATGACACTTGTTCAATCTTTTCCAGCCAAGCCTGGATTTGAGGTCTCTTGCCTGTGGAAAAACATCAATAAATCAAAATTACTAGAAGGTGCTGTGCTGATAATTGATTCTTCCAAGGGTATTTGGTATTTAGGGCCACGAGGGTGAGCAGAGGGCTGGAGCATCTCTCCTGTGAGGACAGACTGAAAGAGTTGGGGCTGTTCAGTCTGGAGAAAAGAAGGCTCTGAGGTGACCTCATTGTGGCCTTCCAGTATCTGAAGGGGGCTACAAGAAGGCTGGGGAGGGGACTGCTCAGGATCTCAGGTAGTGATAGGACTAGGGGGAATGCAATGAAGCTGGAGATGGGGAGATTCAGGCTAGAGGTGAGGAGGAAGTTCTTCCCCATGAGAGTGGTGAAGCCCTGGAATGGGTTGTCCAGGGAGTTGGTTGGGGCCCCGTCCCTGGAGGTGTTTAAGCCCAGGCTGGATGAGGCTCTGGCCAGCCTGCTCTAGTGTGAGGTGTCCCTGCCCATGGCAGGGGGGTTGGAACTAGCTGATCCTTGTGGTCCCTTCCAACCCTGACTGATTCTATGATACTCTTTCCTCGCAAAGCTTCAACTGTTTCTAACAGCAAGAGCTTATAATGAAGACTAAGTGTGTTTATGAAGTGGAATCATTAACAATGGCTCAGCCAGTGGAATTTCAATTTCCTGTTCCATCAGTGATGCTAACACAGAATGAAGTTTCATTGATGTATTGGGCATTCATTGTCATCCTCTTAACTGAGAGAAAAAATTGTGTTTGCCCTTCTCCACTGGTTGCATTTTGCAGGCAAAACTGCATCTTGCACAGAGGGTGAATCCAGAGCCTTAATGGAGAAAGTATTTACAAGAAAATAAATGTGCCCATAAATATTTCACAGGCATCTCATATGTGCATTGTGCTCCATCATATTTAATGGATGAATGCAACTTTTTCACTTGTGTGGGATTTTTCCTCTTAAGCAGTGTCTTAAGGAGCTTCAGGTAGAGAATGTCTGTCAAGTTTTGCAAGGTGATAGATGGAAAAAGGAAAGGAAACCTTTTCCTAAGAGTTCTTTTTCTTAAAGAACTAAGAAAGCCTCAGTTACCACTTAGTGAGCATTAAGCCCTAAAATCCAGGTGTTTGAAGCTCTGGTTCCTGCTTTTATCCTGCATACTCACAGCCCTGCCTGTGGCTTTCCCTCTCACAGAATCATAGAATCAATAAGGTTGGAAAAGACCTCAAAGATCATCAAGTCCAACCTGTCACCCAAGACCTCATGGCTACTAAACCATGGCAGGGTTTGGTAAAGACCTCTGCAGATCATCTAGTTCAAACCCCTGCTGCTAATGCAGGTTTGCCTAGATCAGGGTTGCACAGAAACCTGCCCAGGTGGATTTTGAAAGTCTCCAGAGGAGACTCCATGACCTTTCTGGGCAGCCTGCTCTGGGGCTCTGGCACTGTCACAGGAAAGAAGTTTCTCTTCATGTTCAAGTGAAACCTCCTGTGTTCTGGTTTGTGCCCATTGCCCTTTGTTGTGTCACTGAGCAGCACTAAGTAGAGCCCAGTCCCATCCTCATGACTTCTACCCTTTAGCTATTGATCAGCATTGAGAAGATCCCCTCTCAGTCTGCTCTTCTCCAGGCTCTCCCTGGAGTGAGGTGGCACACAGCTCACTGGCAGCAGCAGGAAAGCAGCTGTCATTTTTGGGTCACCAATTTTACTCCAGGGGACCAAACCACCTCAAGCAGAGGAGGGATATGGACTAACTTGAGCAGTGGTGTCACCTGCAAGCATTTCTGCCTTCCTGCTCCTTGCTTGGTTCTCCCAGCCCCTCTGGAAATAAGTTGTGCAGTAAGTGATCTTGAAGGGAACCTTGAGGCTCCTCTCTCCAGGGGAAACAGTTTAATTCTGCTCCTTGCTTTCCCAGTGCTCTCTATCCTTCCACCCCCAGGTCCATATTTTAGCATCTTAAGTAGCCTTTGGTAGAGGATTCTGCTGAACTGCAACAGAGATGTCCATATGCTGCGTATGGTGGTGACTGAGACAAGATGCTCACTCTGTACATAGTAAAGTTGAGTTTCTAAGCTTACTTAGCCCAGAACAAATCCAGGGTACCGTTTGTTGGGTCCTGTGGGGGGCTCCTGGCAGTTGAGAGTGGTGCACTGTCATCACAAGGTCACTGGTTTGTGGTATGCTGCTTTGGGGTGCTCTGTAGGCCTGCAAGCAGTGTCCTTGCACACGTATGCTGGTGGTAATTTTTTCCCCTCCTCTCTAAGTCGTTCTGTCCTAGAATAATAGGGTTTGGGAAAAGCTCCAGGATTTTCCTGGATGGCCAGGAAAAAAGAGCTGCTGTATGCTTCAGGGTGGTGGTGGTGCTGGAATGTGTCCAGAGAAGATGGGGAGGGATTTGGAGCACAGCCCTGTGAGGAGAGGCTGAGGGAGCTGGGGTTGCTTATCCTGGAGAAGAGGAGGCTCAGGGGAGACCTTCTTGCTGTCTACAACTCCCTGAAGGGAGGTTGTAGCCAGGTGGGAATTGGTCTCTTCTCCCAGGCAAGCAGCACCAGAACAAGAGGACACAGTCTCCAGCTGTGCCAGGGGAGGTTTAGGCTGGATGTTAGGAAGAAGTTCTTCATAGAAGGAGAGATTGCCCATTGGGATGTGCTGCCCAGGGAGGTGGTGGAGTCACCATCATTGGAGGTGTTTAGGAGGAGACTGGATGGGGTGCTTGGTGCATGGTTTAGTTGATTAGATGGTGTTGGGTGATATGTTAGACTTGATGATCTCAGAGGTCTTTTCCAACCTGGTTAATTCTGTTCTAGTCTGTTCATGTGCTGCCAGGTAGGTGCCAACCTGAGGAAGGGCAGCAGGGCTCTTTATTTAAAGAAAGCCTTTCTTCAGATATCAAACCCATGCCTTAAACCAAAAATGAAACACCAGATTTTGATCCTGGTGATGTAACAAGGCAGTGATTGATACAAAGCAAATAAATGATACCCCTCAGTGCTTCAGTTGAGGGGAAGTAATTTTTGGAAGTGTTATTTTTAAAATAAAGACATGGAAAGTTTAACTTTAAATACAGAACAAATGTGGCGTTGCTGCAGGCTTTTAATGTTTCTTTCCCCCCCCTGCCCCCATGCCAATTCTAATTCCCCAAGCCAATCCATTTTGCCACTGGCTCAAGGTGACCCAAAGGTAATTCAAATTTAAAAGGGGAGGGAGGGGAAGAATCCTTAAGGTTGGAAAAGACCTCTAAGGTTGGAAAAGACCTCAAATATCATCTGGGCCAACCTTCTACCCAACACCTCCATGACCACTAGACCATGTCCCCAGGTGCCACATCTACTTGGTGTTTTGAACACTTAGAATAGAATAGAATAGGATTAACCAGATTGGAAGAGACCTCCCATGAATTTAGATAGGATAGAATAGAATAGGATTAACCAGGTTGGAAGAGACGTCCCATGAATTTAGATAGAGTAGACTAGACTAGAATAGAATTAGCCAGGTTGGAAGAGACCCCTCATGAATTTAGATAGAATAGCATAGGATTAACCAGGTTGGAAGAGGCCTCCCATGAATTTAGATAGAATAGAATAGGATTAACCAGGTTGGAAGAGACCTCCCATGAATTTAGATAGAATAGACTAGAATAGAATAGAATTAGCCTGGTTGGAAGAGACCCCTCATGAATTTAGATAGAATAGAATAGGATTAACCAGGTTGGAAGAGGCCTCCCATGAATTTAGATAGGATAGAATAGAATAGAATTAACCAGGTTGGAAGAGACCTTCCATGAATTTAGATAGGATAGAATAGAATAGGATTAACCAGGTTGGAAGAGACCTCCCATGAATTTAGATAGAATAGAATAGAATAGAATAGAATAGAATAGAATAGACCAGGTTGGAAGAGACCTTTGAGATCATTGAGTCCAACCTAACATCCAACACCGTCTGATCAACTAAACCATGGCACCAAGTGCCTCATATCTCCAGTGATGGTGACTCCACCACCTCCCTGGGCAGCACATTCCAATGGCCAATCTCTCTTGCTGGGAAGAACTTCTTCCTAACATCCAGCCTAAACCTCCCCTGGCACAGCTTGAGACTGTGTGCTCTTCCAGGGGTGGGGAATCTACTACCTCCCTAGGCAGCCCCTTCCAATGCCTCACCTGATTTCCTTTGGACTCGTCTTGAGTTTAAATTCTGTCATATTTTCTCAGCATGTTAACTCTAGTGGGAAGGCATTTTTTTGTTGTTTTGGGTTTGTTTTTTTTTTAATGCTAGTGCTAAAACTCTCTGCTCATTATGAACATTTCTGGTATGATAGTTGCAGTGTTACCTCCCACGGCCACCTCTCCCACTGACACAGAAGCTGGGGTAGCAGAAGGTGCCTGTGTTTGTAGCACACCAGATCAGCTCAAGCTGCACATTAAGGAGGCCTTGCTCTAACAAGCCACAAACTTTGCATCTGTCACCCCTTCCAGGAGTGGGCTGTCCGCCCTGGAGGGCTGGCTGAGATGGTGTTCAGAGGAAAGGTTCGCTAGTGGAGGTCTGTTGCAGTCCTTAGTGCTTCTGTGTGTTAACAGTGACATGAACTGGAGCTCTACATCAGGTTAAGCAGCCAACAGGGGCTTTACTCTTTGTCTTCCTTTAGTGTGCAGTGTAATTGGGATGTGAACAAGAGTAGAACAAGAGGACAGAGTCTCATGCTGTGCCAGGGGAAGTTTAGACTCAAGGTGAGGAGAAAGTTCTTCACTGAGAGAGTTGTTAGCCATTGGAATGTGCTGCCCAGGGAGGTGGTGGAGTCCCCATCCCTGGAGGTGTTCAAGAGGGGATTGGATGTGGCACTTGGTGCCATGGTGACAGGTTGGACTTCATGATCTTTGAGGTCTCTTCCAACCTTATTGGTTCTATGATAGCCTTGGTGATTCTGTGATCCTGTGTGATTCTGTGATTCCAGGTACTGTTGCTGCCTCCTTGGAGGGAGGACTTGGGGTTTCTTGAGTTTTCTTGTGCAGAAATCCATGGAAACATCTTCCTTGCACTGACACCCAGGACTTGTTTTTAAACTGCACTGTGGGGATAGCTACTCCAGTGCAGTTTCTGCAGAGGTGGGGGTCTCACACTGCCCTTGTGATGCTGAAGGACACAAATGCAGTGCCACTGTCATCACCAGTTACTGTGCTGGTGCCGATGTTAAACCTACTGTGCTAATAGCATGGAGCTGGGGAAACTTCAGCAGTTGAGTCATTGTTTGCCAGAAGGTCTAGAGATGTGATTGACCTCCTCTGCTCAGCACTGGTGAGGGTGCACCTCAAGTACTGGGTTCACTTTTGGGCCCCTCACTACAAGAAGTACTGGAACAGGTTCAGAGAAGAGCAACTGAGCTGGCGAAGGTTCTTGAACACAGGTCAGATGAGGAATGGCTGAAGGAGCTGGAGTTGTTTAGTCTGCAGAAGAGAAGGCTGAGGGGAGACCTCATTGCTCTCTACACCTACCTCAAAGGAGGTTGGAGCAAGGTGGGGGATCATATGCAACAAGTGACAGGACAAGAGGCAAAGGGCTCAAGTTGTGCCAAGAGAGGTTCAGGCTGAATATTGGGAAAAATTTCCTCACAGGAAGGTTTATCAGGATTTGGAACAGGCTGCCCAGGGAAACGGTGGAGTCACCATCCCTGGATGTAGTTAAAAGACATGTGGATGTGGTGCTGAGGGACATGGTTCAGTGGTAGTGGTTTAGCAGTAGTTCTGGGATTGTGAGCTCTAGGCAAGTGGCTGGACTTGATGATCTCAAAGGTATCTTCCAGCCTTGACAGTTCTGTTTCTCTGATTCTACACATAATAGAATAGAACAAATTTAACCAGGTTGGAAAAGACCTTTGAGATCATCGAGTCCAACCTATCACTCCACACCATCTAATCAACTAAACCATGGCACCAAGCACCCTATCCAGTCTCTTCCTAAACACCTCCAGTGATGGTGACTCCACCACCTCCCTGAGCAGGACATTCCAATGGCCAATCTCTCTTTCTGGGAAGAATTTCTTCCTAACATTCAGCCTAAACCTCCCCTGGCACAGCCTGAGACTGTGTCCGCTTGGGAGAAGAGGCTGTGTCCTCTGCCTGGGAGAAGAGACCACCCCTCAACTGTCTACAGCCTCCCTTCAGGTAGTTGTAGACAGCAAAAAGGTCTCCCCTGAGCCTCCTCTTCTCCAGGCTAAGCAACCCCAGCTCCCTCAGCCTCTCGTCATAGGGCTTGTGTTCCAAACCCCTCCCCAGCTTTGTTGCCCTTCTCTGGACACCTTCCAGCAAGTCAACATCTGTCCTAAACTGAGGAGCCCAGAACTGGACGCAGGACTCAAGGCAAGGTGTGGCCTAACCAGTGCTGAGCACAGGGGCAGAATGGCCTCCCTGCTCCTGCTGGCCACACTATTCCTGATACAGGCCAGGATGCCACTGGGACATGAGATCACTGCTCTTGCCTCTAATGTCATGTCACAGAGGCCAAAGCAGTGAGGAGGACCATCCACCCAGTAACCCAACCTCCAGCTCTTGAAGCTTCTATGGGTAGCCCAGCAGCCCATGGTCCACCTGGGCTGAGCTGCAGGTGGCGATGCTTGGCAGGGAATGTTCAGCTCACACCTAGGCTACAAATGTGCAGCTCTTCCTTTTTGGAGAGGGGTGTGGGAGGGGGAGGTGAGCACTGCAGAGGGGACAGTGGTGTGGCACAGCTAAAATCAAAACAATAGAAGAAAACTGTGATGAAGGAGTTAATGAAAGGGAAAGAGGTTGTCAGTGGGGATTCAGGTGCATGTGAGATGAGCCCAGAAGAGAACAGTGTGTTTTCCTGTCCAGGTGGGCTGGAGGCTTGAAAAGAGGGAGGGATGCTTGCTAGATGGGACATGTTGGGTGGGCCAGTCTGCAGAACCAGGCTGTGCAGGGGATGCTCAAGAATGGCTGTGAATCCCCAGCAGTTTTGCTTTGGAGCAGCCCCTTCCCTGTGCCTAATGCCATGCTTTGGGGTTGGGGGTCCTGGATGTGATTCCTTTTTTCTCCAAAGGGAGCTTGTGTGCCTTAAGTGAGAACAAGTTGTCTTGAAAAGCCCATCCTGTAGCTGGAGAAGAAATCTACTCCTTGCCATTAAGGTATGCAAATCAGAATGTGCCATATGCAGCATTTCCCTGTGGGATACAGCCAGCAGATGCATTGGCAGCCCCCACAGCCCACACTGGGCAAAACAAATGCTCACAAACCCAGTAACAACCATTCTTTGAAATTCAGGCCAGCCTTGGCTCTGCCTGTACAGCCAGTAAGGCTCTAGGACATGTCTGAAATCTGCAAAGCAGGGACTTGAATTGCTGTCTCTCCATCACAGGGTGGTGCTGTAATGAGTGAGCATTCCTGCAAGAAGAGCAGTGAAGGAGGACAATATTTAGATGGATGCCCTACTGGGGAGGTAGGCTAGAGGTTGGTTGGAGGTATGTGACTAGGCATTAAATTTCAGAGGGCTGTGGGGGAGTTCTCTGATTGCTTTTGTATTCTTCAGTCACCTACAGAATATCAGAAGGTCACAGGTAGAGGGATTCTTCTCCAGGTGGAGACTCTGCTCTTGCTGTTGTGGTTGCTTTGCAAATCAACATCAAATACTATGCAGAAAAAACCCCACATTATTCTGTTTAGAATAGCATCAAAAGCTATCTTCAAAGAATAAAGCATCAAGACCATGTAGATGCTTTGGCATTTTTGAAGTTGCCTTCATACTCATTAGACTTTAATGATATGAGGAGTGACTTTTTGCCTGTCAAAAGTTGCAGAGACTTCTAACTCTCTAAGCACCTTGCACATCAGTCACATCTGGTCCTCATAGTCCTCCCTATTGCATTTGCTTGTCTGCTTTTAAGCCTTGTGTTACACCAAATGAGGGCTTTTGCTGGGCAAACTCTGCCAATTTGCAAGTTCTGCAGGCTTTGTCATTTACAGATCAAGTGGGGGAATTAAATAGAGCTGGGACAAGAAACATCCAAGGGATGGTAGCAGATGCCATCTTCTGAAGCATAGCCTTCACCTGCCTTAGCTGCACAGTAGCAGTGTAACCAGTCAGCTCTGTTTAACCAAGTGCTCCTGATGTTTGCTGTGCCACAGCCCTAAATGTCATTGCTGCAAAGCATGTGAACTTCCCCTGAGCCCACCAGTCTTAGTCTTGAGCTGTTTCAAGGGGAGGTAGCAGATTTCTGATCTTTTTTAAAAGCTGGAGTCTGTCTTCACAAGGAGATCTTTGATGTAAGGTAATAACTGGAAATCATAGAATCCACAGAGTGTTCTGGGCTGGAAGGGACTTCCAAAGCTCATCCAGTCCAACCTCCCTGCAGTCAGCCAGGACATTCCCAAATAGATCAGGTTGCCCAGGGTCTGGTTGAGCATCACCTTGAATATCTTCATGGAAGGGGCCTCAACCACCTCCCTGGGCAACCTGCTCCACCACCCTCATAGTAATGAATTTGTTCCTAACATCCAATCTAAAGCTGCTCTTCTCCAGCTTAAAGCCATTGCCCCTCATCCTGTCACTGCAGGCCTTTGCAAACAGTCTCTCTCCATCCTTCCTGTAGCCCACTTCAGGTACTGAAGGCTGCTATTAGGTCTCCCCAGAGCCTCCTCTTCTCCAGGCTGACCATCCCATCTCCCTCAGCCTGTCCTCATAGCAGAGGTGCTCCAACCCCACGGTCATTCTTGTGGCTCTCCTCTGGACTTGCTCCAGCAGGTCCAGGTCCTTCCTGTGTTGAGGGCAGGATGAAATGAAGGGCAGGACCAACTGATCCCCTCCCCTGCTTCCCTGCAACACCAAGCTGAGTATGGAGATGTTACCAAGCATTTGCTTCTTCTGTTAGGGCTCTCCTGCTCTCCATACACCTGTGATTACACAAGAACCAATTGTGTTAGAGGGCGCTTGCTCCCAGTGAGACAACAATGACTTGTCCATGGAGCTCTCTGAGAGCTGTCAGGTGCCTCAAGTTGCACCAAGGGAAGTTCAGATTGGATAGTAAGAAGAATTTCTTTACCAAAGGGGCTATCAGGCATTGGAACAGCCTGCCCAGGGCAGTGGTAGAGTCCCTATCCCAGGAGGTATTTAAGTGTGCGTAGGGACACGGTTTAGTTGGGACTGGTGAGTGTTACTTTAATGGTTGATGATCCTAAAGGTCTTTTCCAATCTAGACAATCCTGTGATTCTGTCAGCAGCTTGGGACTCACTGAGGTCTGTTCAGGGTTAGCAGAAATCCTGCCTCCCTGCTTTCTTGCATCTGCACTGGGGAAAAGGTCTTTCCTAAAGCTCTGACGTTAAGCTTTTCTGTCGTGTGGAGCTTGCATGGAATAGAGAGAGGATGCAGGTTATTGCTTTCCAGGGAATAGTACACACTCTGTGGTCTGTCTTTCTATTAGTGTTTTTTTTTTTTTTTCAAGTCAGATGCCTCTGTTACTCTGACAGCAGAGGAAATGAGGCAGTTGCATTGTCTTTGGTGATAGCCACCTTTTCTCTCCCCTCTTTTTATACAGAGAGTAAGGACACCAAAAGAATTTCTCCCCTGTAGTTTGGCTGGGTCCTCGACTCAGCCTGTACAGGGGAAAGCTGTCCATGCTGTGTCCTGGCTGGAGGTGGCGCTTTGGCATGTAGCAAGGCACAGGTAGCTCTCTACAACTACCTGAAAGGAGGTGGTAGAGAGGTGGATGTTGGTTTCTCCTTACAGGTCACAACTAATAGGCCAAGAGGAAATGGCATCAAGTTACACCAGGGAAGGTTTGGATTAGACATTAGGAAAAACTTCTATACCCAAAGTGTTCTCACAGACAGGAACAGGCTGCCCAGGGAAGTGGTTGAATCCCCAACCCTGGATGTATTTAAAAGCCATCTTGATAGGGTGCTCATGGAGATGGTGTAGTAGTTAGCCCTGGTAGAGTTAGAAAATGGTTGGACTTGATGATCTTGAAGGTCTTTTCCAGCCATGGTCATTCTGTGGAAGCAACCAAGGCAAAGATTTCCAAGTTGTCTGCCTGAGGTACCTGGAGAGGTTCTTTGTGACCCTCACCACTTTGCTACCTCTTCCCTGCAGTTCAATGGGATATTTGGTGAGTTCTCTGGTTTCAAACTCAACTTGCTGTAAACCTCTTGCCCTGCCAGCAACACTTTGGCTACCCCAATGACCCTTGTAGTAGTGGGGAAAGAAAGCAGTGCTGGGGTCTGAAATGCAGCTAACAGCACATCTGAGGACATCCTCCTCCCCTTCTCTAGTGAGACATGCTGCACACAGCGACTGGTAGGTGGGAACAGCTGCAGCACTCTGTGGGGAAGAGCTAATACCATTTAAAATGAATTGAGTGCTTGAGATAAACTGCCTCCTGCCAGTGTCCTGCCTCAGAAGAGTCTCTAGCTTGTATTTAAGAGGATTGACAAGGTGTTCAGGCTTTTGCAAAACCAGGAGGGATTTAACCTTGTGAAGGCATGGCAAGTTCTCATCTTTCCTGGAGGTCTGGGGTTTTACACTCCATGACTATATTCACATGCACTTTAATTAGAGACAGGCTCTGAGATGACTTAGTGGGCTGTGTGCATGCTGGATCCACAGCTGAGACAAATCCATTTGTCAAGTGTAATTCTTGAACGCAACCGACCCCCTTGCTCTCCAATGCAGATGTGCAGGACCTCCAGCAGGCTGGGGAGGTCATGGGAAGGACATGCTCCTCTCCACTCGTGCAGGCTCTTCTGGCTGCCTTGCAGGGATGGCAGAGGTCTTGCCTGTGTAAGTAATGCAGCTAGGCTGATGAATGGCTGGCACTCACCACTTTCTTTTGCAGTTCTGCACTAGCCACATCTCCTCCTGTGCTCCAGTGAGCATCAGAGTGGTCCAACCCCCTTCTCAGCATGTTCCCCAGTGACTTTGCAAAAGCCCTGCTTCAAAAACTTGCTGGCTATGAGATCAGGTTGGAAATGATTTGAGCTTCACACCTGCTTTGTGAAAATGTGTTTGTCATTAACTCTTATTTATCAATGAAACCAAGCTGGAATGAAAAGTTTGACTTGCTGGAGCAAATAGGCTAGGATAAAGATATGGAATGAGCTGGTGGAGCCTTGGTGAGCTGGCATTTGCATCCTGTGGTTTCCATAGATACATATGTGACTGATTTGCAAACATTATACATCACCTGAAGTATATTTCTGCTACTTCAGGAACAACAATTTCACTGAAGTGCATTCTGCACAAAACCACTCCTGAAGCTTTTGTTGAGTGATGAACTCTAAACAGGCTTTCCAAGGCCATTGCTGCTTTCTCAGCTCTAACCTTGAATTTTAACCAGGCTAGAGGTAGAAGGGGGGAAAAAAGGAGTCAGAAAAAGCCTTTAACCAAGGTCTGTGTGTGTAATTTCGTCATATGTTCCAGCAAGTGTAGTTCAGCCTGGGACAAGAGACTGGGGGTGTGTGTGTGCCCTGTCAGCAGCAAGGCTGCTTGTAACCAAGTTGGCTAAGGGAATGAGAGATTGATTAGGGATATACAGCCTTGAAAGTGTTACTGAGAGGAAGGAGAAATAGGAAGGTTAAGGAGAGAGCAAATAAGATGAGCAAACAGATCCATCTACATCAAGAGTGTCTGAAGGTGATGGATACATGAGGCTGGAAGATGATTCCTTTCAGCACATGAAGGTACCCCTGATAATAAATTGCAGAGAAAGGGACATTCAACCTAAAGCAGTGCTTTGATGGGCAGATGTCCTTCTCCAGAGACACGAATTCCAAGTGAGGCTGAGGGTTCAAAAGGGTCTGGCTCCATCGGGGGGTTCAAACCACGGCAGAGCCCTGCACCCACTGCTGGATCTCTGGAGCACTGCAGCCCTGCAGAGCACACTGAGTACTGTCTTTGGCTCAGATCTGGTGGTGACTGTGGAGGCTGAGCTCTCACACCAAACTGCCTCATCTGAGAGAGGAATAATTCAAACAGTCACAATTATTATTCTCCCTCCCCAGTTCTCCACATCAAGCATGCATTTCCCCCTCTGTGCTCTTAATTAGAAACCAAAGGAGAGGGAGTGAGGAGGAGGAGGAGGAAACTAATAATGCCAGTTACACATTTGGCTCACAGAAAAGAAAAGCCAAGCACACTCTGATGCATTTGTGGACAATAAGTAGGACATTATGCATGCTTAATAAACCTCTTTGCTGTTAATCTCTGTTAACCTGCAGGCTCTGTTACTTATGGCATAGAATGATAGAATTGTTAGGGTTGGAAGGGACCTCAAGGATCAGCCAGTTCCAATCCCACTGCCATGGCCAGGGACACCTCACACTACAGCAGGTTGCTCACAGCCACATCCAGCCTGGCCTTAAAAACCTCCAGGGATGAGGCTTCCACCACCTCCCTGGGCAGCCTGTTTCAGTCTCTCACCACCCTCATGGGGAAGAATTTCTTCCTAACATCCAATCTGAATCTACCCATTTCTAGTTTTTTCCCCATTCCCCCCAGTCCTATCACTCCCTGACACCCTAACAAGTCCCTCCCCAGCTTTCTTGTAGCCCCTTTAGGATACTGGAATGGCACAATTCGGTCTCTTCGGAGCCTTCTCTTCTCCAGACTGAACAGCCCCAGCTCCCTCAGTCTGTCCTCATAGCAGAGCAGCTCCAGCCCTCTGCTCATCCTCGTGGCCCTCCTCTGGACATCTTCCAGCACCTCCAGATCCTTCCTGTACTAGGGGCTCCGGAACTGGACACAGTGCTCCAGGTGTGGTCTCAGCAGAGCAGAGTAGAGGGGGGGAATCACCTCCCTCTACCTGATAACCTGAGTCTCCTCACTTTCTGTTGTGTTATTGCAAAAGCTGAGCTTGCATTATGACTTTTTGTTTTTTTCAGGGGCCATTGAACCTGCTGCCCCTGGAGCACTGGGAAGCACTGAGGGGTTGTGTAGTGGCCTGGTTGTGCTCACAGTAAGAATATTTTCTCTGATGCTCCTTGCCTTCAGCCATTGCAGTGCACCAATCTCATGGAAGGGTTGGCCTCAGGGTCCCAGGTCTTGATGCTGGAAGGCTGCTGGGGTCACCTGCTTGTTAAGATGATTGAGAGCTACTGCTGGAGGAGTTTCTGGGTAGATTTCCCACCACCTGAAGGGCTTGGGATGAATGTTGTCTGAAGCCTCTCTGTGTGCTGGAGACTTTAGAAAGGATCCCAGAGCTCAGCATCCACCAGCCCTCCTGCCACCTCAGTGGAGAGCTAGGAGTAGCAGAGATGGATGTGATTAGCACACTCTGTATTTTTCTTGTGTGATGCACAGTCTTTCACAGCTTTCTCATCCCATGGAGCAGTGCCCAGAAATTGATGTATGCTGTTGTAATCAGAAAGGGGGAGGGGAGGGGGGAAGAGGGGAGAGCTGCAAGGAGCAGAGTGGTTGTTGCTGAGAATCTCTCATGATTAATGACTTTTCTTTCCAGCAGCATCATTTTCCACCACCCCACCCCGCCAGGGTTTCAAAGCTCTGAAGCTGTTGTTGTGGGGGTCTAACTTATTTATTTATTCAGTTTTGGTCTGTGACATGAAATTCTGTCAGTGTTTTTCTGAGGCAGCTGTGGTGGCAGAGGCCAGGTGACTCATCCCATCTGTAACCAATGGCTCAGGAGGATGCAGATGCTGTCAGTGTCACTGGGAGCTGCAGATGATCCACGAACCTCTTCTGATGCTGCTCTGTCTGCCCGTGGCTCATTTCAAGTGAGCAAAGGTGTGTTTGCAGGTGGGGGGATGAGCAGGAGCAGCAGCAGTGGTAGCAGAGGATGGGTAAGAAGAGGAAAATGAGATTTTGGGGGAAGATCTTGTGTCAGAACCTGCAGGGAGGTAGTAGCAAGGAGGGGGTTGGTCGCTTCTCCCAGGTAACCAGCACCAGAACAAGAGCACATAGTCTCAAAGTGTGCCAGGGGAAGTTTAGGCTCGAGGTGAGGAGAAAATTTTTCACAAAGAGAGTTGTTAGCCATTGGAATGTGCTGCCCAGGGAAGTGGTGGAGTCCCCAACCCTGGAGGTGGGATTGGATGTGGCACTTGGTGCCATGGTTTAGTAGTCATGAGGTGTTGGGTGACAGGTTGGACTTGATGATCTTTGAGGTCTTTTTCAGCCTTATTGATTCTATGATTCTATGTAACACTGCTGCAAAAGAATAGAAGCATAGAATGGTGGGGGTTGGAGGGGACCTCTGGGGATCATCTAGTCCAGCTTGCCTGCCAAAGCAGGTTGCACAGGAATGTGTCCAGGTGGGTTCTGAAAGTCTCCAGAGAAGGAGACTCCACAGCCTTTCTGAGCAGCCTACTCTAGTGCTCTAGCACCCTCAAAGAAGTTTCTGCTGATGTTGAGGTGGAACCTTTTGTGCTCTAGTTAGTAACCATTGCCCTGTCACAGGGTACCACTGAAAAGAAACTGGCTTGACACCCCCCTCAAAGATATTTATAACATTCATAAGATCTCCTCTCAGTTTCCTCTTCTTCAGACTAGACAGACCCAGGTCTCTCAGCCTTTCCTCATCAGAGAGATGTGCCAGTCCCTTCCCCATCCCTGAAGCCTCTGTTTGACTCTCTAGCATTTCCCTGTCTCTCTTGAACTGGGGAGCCCAGAACTGGACACAATACTCAAGGTGTTTTCTCAGCAGGGAGAGTAGAGGGGGAGAACCTCTCTCAACCTGCTGTCAACACTTTTCTTCATGCACCCCAGGAGACCATTTGCCTTCTTTGCCACAGGGGCACACTGCTGTCTCATGGATAACTTGCTGTCTACCAGGACTCCAAGGCCCTTTGGGTCCAAAACACCTTCCAAGAAAGCTCTGTGATCTTACTTTGCCTGGATGATAGCTCTTCCCTTCTCTGCAACCTGCAGGTCTTTCCTTCTGGCACAGCTGGACCTGAGTTTTCAGAGAAAGCCAACATCTCTGCCTGAGGTGTCTCCAACACATGAAGTCTGCAGGAGGGTCACATCTTGAGTTGATACCAAATCTATGGGAGGAAACTTTTCCATTCATTTAATAGGTTGAGTTGGGGTTCCCCCACCCCTACACCTCTAGTCAGGAGTCAGGAGTTTTATCTTGTTAGTTCTGTGAATCAAACCATGCATCTGCAATCCTTTAATTTTCTTTCTGAGAGCAAGACATTTTAAATGCAGAGCTGGATCAAAATTCAAGCATGAACATTATCTGCCTGGATTGTAAGCCCTTAGTGAGATATTCAGGGTGAAGTCAGTGCAGCTACTCAGTGTCATTCCCAGTTAAGTAACCAATACCCTCCTCTCCTGGAGTGTGATCACAGGCATGTGAATGTTCTCTGGTTCAGGCCAGGGAGTTTTGAAGTGGTGCTTGCATAAATTTGCCCCCTTCTTGCTGTGTTTATTTGACAACGCTTTCTAATTCTCCCCCAAAATCAGATTTTCAGGTATTAAGTTTTGCCTCTCTGTGATTGCTGTGGATGTTTTGCCTGGAAAATCAAAGAATAGAATTAACCAGGTTGGAAAAGACCTTTGAGATCATGAAGTCCAACCTATCATCCAACACTATCTAGTCAACTGAACCATGGCACCAAGCACCCCATCCAGTCTCTTCCTAAACACCTCCAGTGTTCTTTCCAGTGCCCACCTCCCTGGGCAGCACATTCCAGCAGCCAACTACTCTTTCTGGGAAGAACTTCTTCCTGACATCCCGCCTAAACCTCCCCTGGTGCAGCTTGAGGCTGTGTCCTCTTGTTCTGGTGCAGGCTGTGTCCTCTTGTTCTGGTGCAGGCTGTGTCCTCTTGTTCTGGTGCCGATTGCCTGGGAGAAGAGACCAACCCCCACCTGGCTACAACCTTCCCTTTCAGAGATTGTTTCATTTTCATCTCTTCCTTTTGCTGAGGTCCTAATATGTCAAAGAAAAAAAACATCTACCCTCAGAACCCTGCCTCTCTACTCAAACATTTAAAATACCAAGAGGTCTTCATGGCACAGAAGGAGTGCAAGCAGGAGCATCACACCGCAGAGCTCGCTGGAGCTTGGGATGAGGACCCAAATCATGTCAGAACTCAGGACGCTCGGCTGGAGCGTTGCCTGTCAGCGGGCACCACTGCTGGGACTGAGCAGAGCAGGAGCATGTCAGGGCTTGATTGAAGGTGGACAGAAAAGGTCCTGTAGGAGCACATTTTCTGCAGGAAAAACCCTGAGCTGAGAGCATTCCATGCTGGGTTGCCAGCAGTCAGTTGCTTACTCTTTAAAGGCTTTCTGTAGCTGGAGGCATTAAATAATTTAGCAGTCTTTCCATCCAACCTCCTGGGAATTTTTCCCCCCACCCTGTGCATTGAAAAGTTATCCAGGCCATCACTGGCAGCTGAAATGAAGAGAGAATCACAGAATTGTTAGGGTTGGAAGGGACCTCAAGGATCATCCAGTTCCAACTCCCCTGCCGTGGGCAGGGACACCTCACACTAGATCAGGTTGCTCAGAGCCATATCCAGCCTGGCCATAAAAACCTCCAGGGATGAGGCTTCTACCATAAGAGAAACCCAATCTGAGTACTAATACTTGTCATGACAAAGGTGGGCTAAAAAAAGTGAGCAGAGGAGCATCTCTCCTGGCAGAATATGACATTTAAATGTGTTTCCCTCTTTCAATTTAAAATGCAAGAAGCAAGCAGATGCATGAAGACACTCATTTGAGGTTCAAAGAGCTGTTCATGCACAGGATCAATAGATCCAGCACTGCATTTAGTGTTGTACAAAATGCTGGACCAGGCAATTACTTTGATTCATCACTGTGGTAAGTGAAGCATCCAAGTGTGACAGGAAATTATCATATTTTCTTGTTTCTTGTGGAACTGAAGTATTTCATCTTTAGAGGCAGATTATGTTAAAGATGAATATTCTGTTCTTGACAGGTATTGCCAATGGCTTGTTAATTCACTGTTCCTTGTACAGGGGGCTGTGGCATTGTGCATTCACTCAGTCTGTAATCCACAGGGTACCAATGCCAGAGGGACTCTGCCAGTGGCCTCTGAGTCACCTGGCTGGAGCAGTATGGAGCAAAGGTGCTGACTGGTGTTACAGGGAGAACTCCTGCTGGCTCCAAAGTGCCAGTGCTGGAGTCAGATCCAGCTAACAGTCTAAAAGATACAGGTTTAAACTTACACAGGGTAACAAACTAGGTAACCAGCATAATCAAAAGCTGCATGGCCAGCAGATCAAAGGAGGTGATTCTGCCCCTCCACTCTGCTCTTGTGAGACCCCACCTGGAGTAATGTGCCCAGCTCTGGAGCCCCCAGTGCAATAAAGACATGGCGAAGGGTCTGGAGAACAGGTCTTGTGAGGAGCAGCTGAGGGAACTGGGGGTGTTTAGTCTGGAGGAGAGGAGGCTGAGAGGAGACCTTCTCACTCTCTATAACCACCCAAAAGGAGGTTGTAGTGGGGTGGGTGTTGGTCTCTTCTCCCTAATAACAAGTGAATGGGACAAGAGGAAATGTCCTCAAGTTGTGTGAGAGGAGGTTTCTGTTGGAGAAGAGGAGGCTCAAGGGAGACCTTATTACTCTCTACAACTACCTGAGAGGAGGTTGTGGACAGGTGGGGGTTGGTCTCTTCTCCCAGGCAACCAGTGGCAGAACAAGAGGACACAATCTCAAGCTGTGCCAGGGGAAGTTTAGGCTGGGGGTGAGGAGAAAATTCTTCCCAGAAAGAGTAATTGGCCATTGGAAGGTGCTGCCCAGGGAGGTGGTGGTATCACCATCCCTGGAGGTGTTCAAAAAAGGATTGGATGTGGCAATTGGAGCCATGGTTTAGTTGTCAGGAGGTATTAGGTAATAGGTTGGACTTGATGATCTCTGAGGTCTTTTCCAACCTGGTTGTTTCCGTGATTCTGTGATATTAGACACAGGCTGTGCAGGGAGTTGGTGGAGGAGTCAGTAGGAGAGTGTTCAGAAAGCATCTAGACATGGCACTTTGAGACATGGTTTAGTAGGCATGGTGGTGCTGGGTTGATGGTTGGGCTTGATGATCTTAGAAATCTTTTCAAGCCTTGAAGATTCTATGTGCCTGTGCTGTAATGGGTTAGAGGTCCAAGCCTGCCTTTGCAGCCTTGGGCCTTGAAGCTGTGTGACTGTAGCCCCAGGTGTCCTCTACTGCTGTTACCCCAAACTGATGCTGCTTGAAGAAGTAGGAAGGTGCTTGCTTAAACAATGTGCATACACATAGATGTAGGTTTGTTTCTTTTAAAGCAATTTGAATTCCACTGAAAAGAGAATCCACAGAAACTGCTTTAGGAAACTGCCAACTCTCCTTAGTGTTTTAAGCACTTGCAGCTGGCAGAAACACCTTCCCAAGAGCTCTGGGTGTGAGTGCTCAGTGGATTTGTGGTCAGAGGTGCCTCTGCAAACCACTTGTTGCCTGTTCTTAGCCTTAAATCCTTGTTGCAGACTGAGACTACTTTGTCACCTGGAGGGGACTTCATAAGGGCATCAATAGGACGGCTCTGGCCTGCAGAGCAGGGCAGGCAGCTAGATTCTAAATCACTGAAAGGACCAGTGGAGAGCTCAGGTTTTATATCAGATGTAATGTATTACAAGTGAGATTTATAAAAGGATTACATAAAGCAGTTAGTGAAAGCCACTGGCAGTAAACAGGGATTAAAATATTTATCTAGCTGTAAAAATATGAATAATGGAGGCATTTATTTGGTTATGTAAAGAAGCTGCATGCTTTAAAGTGACAACAAACAACACTCTTGATATCACTAATACTTCACAATGGCCATGTATCAAAATCCTTCCATGCCTTTTGCTTCCAAGCAAAATCCTTCTGTCTCTAATCAATGGATAATACAGAATTTCCTCCAGCAAGAGACATGCTTCTGAGGAGTAGATCACCTAACAGTGTAGTTATTTGCCTTTCTGCCTCCCTGTCCTCTCCAAGGCTGTAGTGTTTGCCAAACAGAAAGGGACCTGGGGTTACTGGTTGACAGCTGGCTGAACGTGAGCCAGCAGAGTGTGCCTAGGTGGCCAAGAAGGCCAATGGCATCCTGGCCTGCATCAGGAATAGTGTGGCCAGCAGGAGCAGGGAGGTCATTCTGCCCTGTACTCAGCACCAGTTAGGCCACACCTTGAGTCCTGTGTCCAGTTCTGGGCCCCTCAGCTTAAGAAGGACATTGAGACTCTTGAATGTGTCCAGAGAAGGGCAATGAGGCTGGGGAGAGGCTTTGAGCACAAGCCCTATGAGGAGAGGCTGAGGGAGCTGGGGTTGTTTAGCCTGGAGAAGAGGAGGCTCAGGGGAGACCTTCTTGCTCTCTACAACTCCCTGAAGGGAGGTTGTAGCCAGGTGGGGGTTGGTCGCTTCTCCCAGGCAAGCAGCACCAGAACAAGAGGACACAGTCTCAAGATGCACCAGGGGAAGTTTAGGCTGGATGTTAGGAAGAAGTTCTTTACAGAAAGAGTAACTGCCCATTGGAATGTGCTGCCCAGGGAGGTGGTGGAGTCTCCATCCCTGGAGGTGTTTAGGAAGAAGCTGGATGAGGCACTTGGTGCCATGGTTTAGTTGATTAGATGGTGTTGGGCGATAGGTTGGACTGGATGATCTCAGAGGTCTCTTCCAACCTGGTTAATTCTAACTCCTGCCCTCTCCCTTTTGTTCAGCAGCTTGGCCATGTCATCTAGGCAACAATCAGCAAGTGTAAAGCAAACACTTCCTGCCCCAGTCAAAATGTGTTGGTGACCATGACCCACATTAGAGGTTTCACTTTTCACTTTGTCAGTCTCCTTATTGCCAGGAATAACTTCCAACATCTTGTACCTCCACAGTGATGCCTCCAGGCGTGCTGTGATGTTTCCCATGATGTTGTAGGTCTGTAAATCTGTGCTCAAGTCTGCCTGAACTGATAAAACCATTTAAATATGAGGAGGAATTTATTTACTTCGAGGCTGCCCAGGGTGGGGATGGAGTTTCCATCTCTGGAGGCATTCAAAACCCATTTGGATATCGTCCTGTGCAACATACTGTAGGTGAACTTGCTCTGGCAGGGGCTTTGGATTAGATGATCTCCAGAGGTCCTTTCCAACCACTATCATTCTGTGGTGAGGAATCATCAGGAGGATCTGTGCAATCCTCTGATGGCCAAAACACAGCCCTGGTGCCATGATGCCACTCCCTGGATTTCAGTTGTCACCAAGTCTCTCGAGCTTCCTGTTCCAAACATTCTGGGGGAGACAAAACTATTGTCCATTCCTTGATTAGGACTAAAGTATGAAAGCTCAGTGGTTTGCTGGTTTTTCCTGCTGCTCTCAAGTCAGCTTAAATTTTTAAACCATTCAGCAGAGAGGATTAGGAAGCACAGCTGGCCTCACTTCTGTGTCTTGCTGGATTCCCATGGTAATTGGTCATGCTTCATATTGAGTGGCTCCCAGCAGCTGGTCATTTCCTATGCTATCTTCTGCTGACAGTAATAAATTTAGCCTCTGGTGGTAGTCTAGGAAATTGGCATTAATCATGATTTTTGGGTGGCCAGTTAATTTCCCTTGTGGGTCAGACCACTCCAATACTCTGCAAGCTTTCCTCCTCCTCTCTCCCTCTGCAACAGATTGGTCCTGCTACACTGCATCCCCACTAATTACTCAGTCAATCTGGGTTTGACCAAACCTGCTCAATCTGTGATGGAACTCTTTTATAACTAACTTGTGAGTCCTGTGTGAGCTGTGTTTGTGGGTTTTGTTATGCACAGGAGGAACACAGGGTCCTTTCAATGCAAACAAGACGTTATCAGTTATTAGAAGTTACTTAGGAACATTGTGAAAGTCATCTTCACCGTGAGGGTGGTGAGGCACTGGAACAGCTTGAGCACTATGTCCAGTTCTGGGCCCCTCAGTTTAAGAAGGACATTGAGACTCTTGAACGTGTGCAGAGAAGGGCAACGAGGCTGGGGAGAGGCCTTGAGCAGAAGCCCTATGAGGAGAGGCTGAGGGAGCTGGGGTTGCTTAGCCTGGAGAAGAGAAGGCTCAGGGCAGGCCTTATTGCTGTCTATGACTACCTGAAGGGAGGTTGTAGCCAGGTGGGGGTTGGTCTCTTCTCCCAGGCAAGCAGCACCAGAACAAGAGGACCCAGTCTCAAGCTACACCAGGGGAAGTTTAGGCTGGAGGTAAGGAGAAAGTTCTTCCCAGAGAGAGTTGTTAGCCATTGGGATGTGCTGCCCAGGGAGATGGTGGAGTCCCCATCCCTGGAGGTGTTCAAGAGGGGATTGGATGTGGCACTAGGTGCCATGGTTTAGTAGTCATGAGGTCTGTGGTGACAGGTTGGACTTGATGATCTTTGAGGTCTCTTCCAACCTTGGTGATACTGTGAAGTTGCCCAGAGATGTTGTGGAGGCTCCAACCCTGGAAATGTTTAAGGCCAGGTTGGCACCTAATCAACCTGGTCCAGTAGGTGTTCCTGCCCGTGGCAGAGGGTTTGGAGCTAGATGATCTTTAAGGTCCTCTCCAGCTGCACATCTCCAAGTGGAGGCTCATCCTTTGTGAGCAGGGAGCTGGCACACAGCTGGGCACCTGCTTGCAAAGTTGTCTCTCTGCCTTTAAAATTGCAGAGTGATTTTAATGCTCGTTTAGAGTATGAGCAGTGGCAATCAAAGAAAGTAAGAGTCTAGCAGAGGGCTATGAAGACGCTGAGGGGGCTGGAGCATCTCTCTCATGAGAACAGGCTGAGAGACCTGGGGCTCTTTAGCCTGGAAAAAAAGAAGACTGAGAGGGGATCTTCTTCTCAGTGCTGATCAATATCTAAAGGGTGAAGGTCATGAGGATGGGGCTGGGATCTTTTCAGTGGTGCCCAGT
The DNA here is from genome assembly GCF_014839835.1 of Dryobates pubescens. Lineage (NCBI taxonomy): Eukaryota > Metazoa > Chordata > Aves > Piciformes > Picidae > Dryobates > Dryobates pubescens. Next base: position 19,143,614 of record NC_071629.1, on the reverse strand, counting down.
GATAGAACAAGGGGCAGCAGGCACAAACTAGAGCACATGAGGTTTCAACTGAACTTAAGAAGAAAATTCTTTGTTGTGAGGGTGCTGGAGCCCTGGAGCAGGCTGCCCAGAGACATCATGGAGTCTCCTCTGGAGGCTTTCAAAACCTACCTGAACATTGTGAGCCTTGGGCAACCTGCTCTGGATGCTCCTACTTCAGCAGTGGGTTGGACTCAATGATGTCCAGAGGTCACTTCCAACCCCTACCACTTTGTGAGTTTGTAGTTCTTTAAATGTGGTATTAAAATAGGGTTAAAATATATAGTGTTGGAAAAGTACTCTGATTATTTCAGCTCTCTACTTCAAAATGGTGCAGTAGGACTCATGAAAGAGAAAGAGAGAAGGGATGGCTGTGAGTAGCAAGGGACAGGGAGCAGTTGCCAGAGGGTTGCCCAAATGGTAAAAAAGGAATGCAATATTCTCATAAAAAGGATCTTTGCTAAGATGGGAATGAGCCCTGTCTGTTGCAAGAGCCTTCCTGCTTCTTCTAAGTAGGGGAATAATTATGGTGGTGATACCTGGGATTTATTGCTCAGCTGTGCTGAAAATCCAGCTGCTTTCAAAGGTATAGCCTGGAAATAGAGCAGGAGTGGATTACAAAACCAAGAGGCCTGTCTCCCCTGAACTCTGCTGGGGAGGTTCCTCAACCAGATTCCTCAAGCCACATCCAGCCTGGCCTTAAAAACCTCCAGGGATGAGGCTTCCACCATCTCTTTGGGCAACCTGTTCCAGTGTCTCCCCACCCTCATGGGGAAGAGCTTCCTAACATCCAATCTGATTCTACCCATTTCTAGGTTTTTTCCATTCCCCCTGGTGCTATAATTACCTGATGCCCTAAAAAGTCTCTCACCTTCTCTGATTCTGTGTTGTTTTGCAAGATGGCTGTTGCCTTCCTGGGCTTGGCAATTCCTTCAACATCTGGGCAGTGGGCAAGCACCTCTCTTTATGACAGCAAATCAGAGCCTGATTTGTCAGAAGCATGTGAAGATGTTGAAGTTATCATGCCTCAGAAGTAAATGTGATTCCAGAGCAGGTTTATATCAAACCTTGGGTCACTGCCAACTTGAGTACAGTTCTTGGACTGATCTCTCATGAGCCACCATAATCCATTAATGTTTCATGCCTTCAGGAATCTCACAGCCAACTGTCCTTGGTGCATGTCCAATGTCTTCAGCACTGGGAGGAAAATCAGCACTGCAAAATGCCACGTACTTTGGATCTGCTCCAGCAAAGGTGCCACTACAGGATAACTGGAAGCCTTGGAGCTGCTACACTGTGTGTGTGGATTTAACTGTTTACAGCCTTGAAGGAGCACGAATCTGGCTGGACTGAGCCCTCATCTCTTGGCTCGTAGTTTAGTTTGGAGTGGCTCCTTCTGTTCTGGATTCTCCTTCCCGAACACCTGGCACAAAGGGGCAGACTGCATGAGGTAAGCTGGTAAGGAATTACTGGTAAGGACCCCAAGCAGGGAATTAGACTGGCATGCAAAACTGCACCTGTGTTGTTTTAAAGTGAGGTCTGCCCAACCAGTTTGTTCTGGCTGGCTTTTTTTTTTTAAATGGAGGATGCAAGGACATGCTGGAAAGTGGTCATAGAATTGTGGAAGCCTCATCAAGTCCAACCATCAACCCAACACCACCATGCCCACTAAACCATGTCCCAATGTGCCTACACATTTTAAACACCTCCAGGGATGGTGACTCCACCACATCCCTGGGCAGCCTGTTAGTAAAGAAATTTTTCCTAAGATCCAACCTAAACCTCCCCTGGTGCAACTTGAAGCCATTTCCTGTCATCTTATCCCTATTTACCTGGGAGAAGAGACCCCCCACCTTGCTCCAAACTCCTTTCAGGGAGGTGTAGAGGGCAATGAGGTCTCCCCTTAACCTCCTTTTTTTTCCAGCCTAAGCAACCCCAGTTCCCTCAGCTGCTCCTCACCAGCCCTGTTCTCCAGATCCTTCATCAGCTTCATTGCCCTTCCCTGGACCTGTTCCAGCACCTCAATGTCCTTTTTGTAATGAGAGCCCCAGAACTGAATCATAGAATCAACCAGTGTGGAAAAGACCTCAGAGATCATCAAGTCCAACCTATAACCTAATACCTAACATCTCCTGACAACTAAACCATGGCTCCAAGTGCCACATCCAATCCTTTTTTGAACACCTCCAGGCATGGGGACTCCACCACCTCCCTGGGCAGCACATTCCAATGGCCAATTACTCTTTCTGGGAAGAACTTTCTCCTCACCTCCAGCCTAAACCTTCCCTGGGACAGCTTGAGACTGTGTCCTCTTGTTCTGGTGCTGGGTGCCTGGGAGAAGAGACCAACCCCCACCTGGCTACAACCTCCCTGAAGGGAGGTTGTACCCAGTCTGTACCCACTGACCCCAGTGTGGCCTCTCCAGTGCCAAGTGCAGGGTACTGATAACTAAGTATCAAACCTTAATTTTAAGGACCATGCCCAAAATAACAGAGAAAAGCTCTACCTGAGCTGATGGTTGGATAAGAGATGCAAAGTGTGGAGCTTTCAACTTCCTGATTTACCTCATTATTTCAAAACTCCCTGATATGTTAGGTCAGAAGTTTGGCAGGTTTCAGAGGAAGAAAGAGAGGAGCTTTAAATTCCTGAAGCATGATGCTCAGTCTCTATGGGGGTGGAGTCCATTGTGTGCTTCTCACTTCAGGCACGTGGAGATGAAATGTGCTGCACCATCCTGGGTGGTTATTTTGGGATCTGAGGTAAAACCATTCTTGCACTTGGCTTCCTAAACTGCTTTTCCACAGTTTGGGCCTGACTCAGAAGTTAAGCAACTTGGTAATGTAGACCATCACACAAGCTCCAGATAGTTGAGAGGTGACAGGATAAAGCCATGCTGCAAATGATTTCTAAAGTGTATTCTCAGGAGAGAGGGTTTCTTTGGTCTGTTTTGCTCATTATACAGTGGACAGAATTGTCACATTGGTGCTAGAAGAGGCAATAAGAAGCTACATTCTCTTTTGGTAGTTCAAAAGTACTGAAGTGTCAACTGTTCTGGACAGCAGAGACAAGGAGAGGAAGTTGTCTTATTGGTACTGAGAGCTTGCATTTGAGTAGATGTCTCCTTTTCCTACTGCTTCAAATAAACACTAGATACAAAGGTGTGTAGTTGGAGAAAGAAGGGGGATAATGCCTTCAAACTGGAAAAAGTTTGATTTAGATGAGACATTAGGAAGAACTTCTTCTCCATGAGGGTAGTGAGGCACTGGTACAGGTTGCCCAGCAAGGCAACTCTGGAAGTGCTCAAAGACAGATTGGATGGACCCTTGAGCAATCTGGCCTTGTAGGAGGTATCCCTGCTCATGGCAGGGGTGTTGGAACCAGATGACCTTTCAGGTCCCTTCCAACCCAAAGCATTCTATGGTTCTGGACAGTGTCACCTGATGCTATTCATCTCTGCCTGCAAGGGTGGATGGCAGCTCTGCCATCATCTTTAACAGCAGCAGCTTTAAACCAGTATTAAGTGTTTTAACAAATGCTGCACTTACTAGTAAACAATTTGGAGCTGCTACTTAGACTTTGAGATGTCCTTGGGCCTTAGTGTGGTTGTTGCAGCAGCTGTGCTGGCCCGAGATGCCCCTGTCTGCTTAGGCTTGCTGTGAGACACTAAGATTTTTGTGAAAGGCACTTCAAACTGCTTCAAGTTTATAGTTAAAGCTTTTAGTTCAGTTAAACCTTATGGTTTCTTCTGAGACTGGAAGGCAGGGGAAGAGGTTATCCAAAATACCAGTGCTTCAAAGTGCAGAAGGACCTGGACAGGCTGGAGAGATGAGCCCAAGCCAACCTTATGAAGTTCAACAAGACCAAGCGCAAGGTCCTGCATCGGGGTCAGGGCATCCCAAGCACCGATATAGGCTGGGCAGGGACTGGCTTGAGAGCAGCCCTGAAGAAAAGGACTTAGGGGTGCTGGGGGATGGGAAACTCAGCATGAGCCAGCAGTGTACAGTTGTAGCCCAGAGACCCAACAAGAGCCTGGGCTGCATCAAGAGAAGCATAGCCAGCAGGCTGAGGGAGGTGATTCTGCCCCTCTGCTCGACTCTGGTGAGACCCCACCTGGAGCTCTGTGTCCAGTTCTGGAGCCCCTGTTACAGGAAGGATCTGGAGGTGCTGGAGTGTGTCCAGAGAAGGGCCATGAGGATGATCAGAGGGCTGGAGCTGCTCTGCTATGAGGACAGACTGAGGGAGTTGGGGCTGTTCAGTCTGGAGAGGAGAAGGCTCCAAGGAGATCTTCTTGTGGCCTTCCAGTATCTGAAGGGGGCTACAAGAAAGCTGCAGAGGGACTTTTTAGGGTGTCAGGTAATGATAGGACTAGAGGGAATGGAGCAAAACTAGAAGTAGGTAGATTTAGATTGGGTGTTAGGATGATGTTCTTCCCCATGAGGGTGGTGAGACACTGGCACAAGTTGCCCAGAGAGGTGGTGGAAGCCTCATCCCTGGGGGTTTTTCAGGCTAGGTTAGATGTGGCTGTGAGCAATCTGCTCCAGTGTGAGGTGTCCCTGCCCATGGCAGGGGGATTGGATTTGGATGATCTTTGAGGTCCCTTCCAACCCTGACAATTCCATGATTCTATGCCTAGGAAGCTTTTCTTTGTGGGCTGTAAACTGAAAAATTTAAACAAAAGACTAGCTTATTTTTAGCAAAGGGATGTGAGGTGAATATTTAAAGCAGTGCAGTTTTTTAATACCTGGGCTGAAAGAGGGAAGCTTTCAGTGCTTTTTGTCATTCTTTTGATTTTTAATCCAGGACAGACACTGGACACAGGACTCAAGGTGAGGCCTGACCAGTGCTGAGTACAGAGGTCATTCTGGCCCTGCGCTCAGCACTGGTTAGGCCACACCTTGAGTCCTGTGTCCAGTTTCAGGCCCCTCAGTTTAGGAAAGATGTTGAGATGCTGGAAGGTGTCCAGAGAAGGGCAACAAAGCTGGGGAGGGGTCTGGAGCACAGCCCTGTGAGGAGAGGCTGAGGGAGCTGGGGTTGCTTAGCCTGGAGAAGAGGAGGCTCAGGGGAGACCTTCTTGCTCTCTACAACTACCTGAAGGGAGGCTGTAGCCGGGTGGGGGTTGGTCTCTTCTCCCAGGCAACCAGCACCTGAACAAGAGGACACAGTCTCAAGCTGCACCAGGGGAGGTTTAGGCTGGATGTTAGGAAGAATTTCTTCCCAGAAAGAGAGATTGGCCATGGGAATGTGCTGCCCAGGGAGGTGGTGGAGTCGCCATCATTGGAAGTGTTTAGGAAGAGACTGGATGGGGTGCTTGGTTTCATGGTTTAGTTGATTAGATGGTGTTGGATGATAGGTTGGAATCGATGATCTCAAAGGTCTCTTTGAACCTGGTCTGGTCTGGTCTGGTCTATTCTATTCTATTCTATTCTATTCTGCAAAGTGCCCAGCATTCTGGTGTCTCTCCCAGCAAAGTCACCCTATGTGTTGCAGAACATTAGATCAGCCCTACAGCTTTCATGCTCAGTGACTGGTTTGAACCAAACTGGAGCACTCAGTGCTTATTCTGCCAAGCTACTTTTCCACTGAGAGAGAAATGCTTGGGGCACTGTAGGGGCAGATCACTACAGGCCTCTTTTTTCCCCTGGGAAGTAAACAGAGCTTTCCCCCAACCCTTGATTCATTCATTCATAAGGGGGAGTAATTTGTCCTGGTGTAAATTCCAGTGCTGTAGCTAATCTCACTTCAGCAATCCCAACCCAACATCCAGTACTTGGTGGGGAGGGAAATTAGAATACTGGGGAGGAGGTAATTCCAGCAGAGACAGGGCAGTTGTCTGGGAGAGATGTAGATGTTACAGGGCATGGACATCAACGCCCAAGGAAAACAGGGGTCCTGTAATTCCAGCATAGATCGAGGGACAAACCTCTCTCTGTGTCTTGGGACCTGCACATTCATTCCACACAGGCTCATGAAGCAAGAGGCAAACCTCAGAACTGTCAGCTGCTGCCTTGCAAACCTGTGGGTGACTCAGCAATGCAATGCAAGGGCTTTCTCAGAAATGCCAGATGTGGTCTGTGTTTCTCAGTACATTGTTTCAGTTGTTTTTTTTAGTGTACATGTTCTCTTTGGCATTGATCCTGGGCTCTAGCAGGGGTAGGTTCATCCTTTTCAGAGGCAGACAAGAAGAGTCTGAAGCTCTCTGAGGCTCTCTGTAGCCTGTAGCATTGATCCTGGGCTCTAGCAGGGGTAGGTTCATCCTTTTCAGAGGCAGACAAGAAGAGTCTGAAGCTCTCTGAGGCTCTCTGTAGCCCACCAACCACGTCTGTTGGGCTTGCTTGCTGGCTGACAGTTGATTTGGGACTCTTGATTGCTGTAAAATACAGCATGTCAGGATTTTATGTCTACCTCCCTTCTCTGCAAACCACTTGTGGACAGTTGACCAAGCAGAAGTTTAATGTTTGAAGAAAAAACAACACCCCACAACCACCACCAACAACAACACAAAAGCCACCACATTGTTTTTAGTGATGAGATTCTGTTGCCAATTCTCCTGTCACTCTCCTGTCCTATTTACTGCTCAGACTTGAAAAGCATAACAATTTTTTGAAGGCTTTGCTTTTAAACTCTGCTCTTGTTTTCCCTTTGTGACTGCTTTGACAGGCTCCTCTGATGTATATTTCAGCATAGGTTGATGTGAAGCTAATGAGAAGGCAGATGTTTGTTTACAGAAATGCAGGTTCCATTTGTTCAATTATTTCCTGGTGAGGACAAAAAAAACAACCAACACAACACCAAAAACATTGCTTTCCCTATTGCCTTACATGCTAGGAACTTCTATTTTGTATGTATAGAGTACTTCAATATTTTAAACATCTGCATTTCTTCACAACATGCTTTTTAAACTCTACCTTGCTAACAGGTGGATAAACCAGCCCCTTAGCCCTAACCCCACAACCTCAGAGGTCATTATAGGACACCAAAAGGTTCAACTGCTGCTTTAAGCCAAAGAACAGATTTACACATCATAAAGTAAGCTTAGAAATAGCTTGGAGAAGGACCTGGGAGCCCTGGTGGACAGCAGGTTCTCCATGGCTGAGATGCCTGAAGGCTGTGCAGCCGTTCAGTGAGACTTGGGCAGAATGAGAGCTCGACAGAGAGGAACCTAATGAGGTTCAACAAGGATAAGTGCAGAGCCCTGCATCTGGGAAGGAAGAATAAACTGCTCCAGTACAGGTTAGGAGGTGATCTGCTGGAAAGCAGCCCTGTGGAGAAAGACCTGGGAGTGCTGGTGGACAGCAAGTTCTGCATGGGACAGCAATGTGCCCTGGTGGCCCAGAAGGCCAATGGGATCCTGGGGGGCATTCAGAGGAATGTGGCCAGCAGATCCAGGGAGGTTCTCCTCCCCCTCTGCTCTGCCCTGGTGAGACCTCACCTGGAATATTGCATCCAGTTCTGGGCTCCCCAGTTCAAGAGGGATGGGGATCTGCTGGAGAGAGTCTAGCAGAGGGCTATGAGGATGCTGAAGGGACTGGAGCACTGCCCTGTGAGGAGAGGCTGAGAGCCCTGGGGCTGTTTAGTCTGGAGAAGAGAAGACTGAGAGGGGATTTCATAAATGGTTAAAAATATCTGAGGGCTGGGGGTCAAGAGGGAGGGGACAGGCTCTGCTCAGTTGTACCCTGTGACAGGACAAGGGGCAATGGATAGAAACTACAGCACAGGAGGTTCCACCCCAACACAAGGGGGAACTTCTTCACTGGGAGGGTGACAGAGCCCTGGAGCAGGCTGCCCAGAGAGGTTGTGGAGTCTCCTTCCCTGGAGACTTTCAAGCTCTGTCTGGATGTGTTCCTGTGTGACCTGTGCTGGATTCTATGGTCCTGCTCTGGCAGGGGGGTTGGACTTGATCTCCCAAGGCCCCTTCCAACCCCTAACATCCTGTGACCACTGATTTAGAAATCTGACTAATAAGTACCCAATTAAAAATAAATAAATAAAGACAAAAAAAAAGGCTAAGTTTATAAATTCTCAGGATACTCTTTGAGATATCCATTGATTGATTTACGGGAAATAAACCCTTGAAGCTCTGTTGGTCTTAGTTTTACAGTCTTGTATTCCATATAAATCTCAGCCCTTGCTGCATACATCCTGCTTAGACCTATTTTTGTCACTTTGGTTTTGGTTAGTACCCTTGGCACTCTAAAATGTTTGTATAAATAGCAGCATAGTGACTCTGAAGCTCATGGCCACAAACTGATGCTGTATGTAAAAGCCTACCTCATCTAAATTAAGCACAGAGGTCTGCTCATATTTCAAAAAGGAATTTAAGGTCCAAGTTCCCAGCTCTGAGACACTGAACTGGCTTTCTGGGGGGATAAAGTACTCCCCCCTAGATTGTAGGTAGGAGATGCTCTTGCTGCAGCTTGTGTGGGGTCAGTGCCAGGTCTGGCACTGCCTACCTGTTAAAGACAGGCAAATGCTTCAGGATGTAAAATTTGCCCAAGGAATGGGCTGAATACTCAAGTGAACACAGTGACTTGTAGCTGAATTGGCTTGTAATGGGATGTGGATGCCCCAAAGTCTCTACAGTGCAGCCCCTGGGGCAAAATCTGCTGTCCATGGTGCTGTTGCACCATGCCATTATGTGGTGCTGTGGGACATGGTTTGGCATCAGACTTGGTAGTTAGAGAATGAGTGGACTCAATGACCTTATGACTTTCTTGTCCACAATGGGTCCCCCAGCTGGCTGGGTTGTCCCTCCTGACTTGCACCAGGATAAGTAATAGGAGGAGAGTCACCTGCCATGGTCTAGTAGTCATGAGGTACCAGAACAAGAGGACACAGTCTCAGGCTGCGCCAGGGGAGGTTCAGGCTAGATGTTAGGAAAAAGTTCTATACAGAAAGAGTGATTGCACATTGGAATGGGCTGCCTGGGGAGGTGGTGGAGTCACCATCACTGGAGGTTTTCAGGAGAAGACTTGATGGGGTGCTTGGTGCCATGGGTTAGTTGTTTGGGTGGTGTTGGATTGGTTGATGGGTTGGACGCGATGATCTTGAAGGTCTCTTCCAACCTGGTTTATTCTATGTATTCTAGGTGTTGGGTGACAGGTTGGACTTGATGATCTTGGAGGTCCTTTCCAACCTTATTGATTCTATGATTCCATGATAAGGAGAAGGTCTGCAGAGGTCTTAAGTTCCTCCAGGTGGTATGCAGGACCAAGTGGTGCTAGTGGAGAGGAACCCTGCAGTGCACTGGAGAAGAATGAGTCACTTTAGTTAGCCCCTGCTAGTCTTCCTTCCTTCTCCTAAGTCCATTAATCTGATAGACCACCAAAAGTATGTTTCCAACCTCTTTAAGTGACTTATCAATGGCTTCTTAGTGCCCAGATGGTAACTGGAAGGACAGACCCTTTTTGGTTTTTTCCCCTCTCCTTATCTGATGATGCTTTGTTTTATTAAGCATCTAAAAGTTTGCCTGTTATAATCTGGGCTGCCTTGCTTTCTGGTGTGCAGTTGCTGCAGGGAGGCCTCCCCTTTCACTGCATCAGGGACTGGCTGGAAATCTGGAGCCAGCTCACATTAGGGACTGGTTTGCTTCGTGGAACAAGCCTGGAAGTCCTGCCCATGCATACAACCAGGCTGATCAGGCTGACTAAGAAGAGGAGTGGGTCACTTACTCAGGTGTTGAATATCATAGAATCACAGTATCACCAAGGTTGGAAGAGAACTCAAAGATCATCAAGTCCAACCTGTCACCACAGACCTCATGACTAAACCATGGCACCAAGTGCCACGTCCAGTCCCCTCTTGAACACCTCCAGGGATGGGGACTCCACCACATCCCTGGGCAGCACATTCCAATGGCCAATTACCCTTTTGTGAAGAACATCCTCCTCACCTTGAGCCTAAACTTCCCCTGGTGCAGCTTGAGACTGTGTCCTCTTGTTCTGGTGCTGGGTGCCTGGGAGAAGAGAGCAACCCCCACCTGTCTACAACCTCCTTTCAGGCTAGATTTTATCAGGCTTATTCAATGCTTTTGAGGCAAGCCCATTTCTTTTGGTTTGCTTTTTTATTTAGAGTGGGAAAATATTTTTTGCCCCTTACTAAGCAAAAAGTAACCACTCTGAAGTGTACTGGGTGAGTTGGGTGGGATAGAAGGAATTTCAAGATGAGTATTTTTAACCAACCAGAACTGGAAATCCAACTTAGAAATGTGTAGATTGGGATCCAGTGTAACCAATCTGCAGAGCTGCACCAGTGTTGGTGGCAGGGCAGGAGGAGCAGCAGCAGATGGCTGTGACCTGTCCAGTTCAGCTCCTGCATTTGCATTCTGATCACAGGAGCCATGCAGAAGAGCCTGTGCTGCTTGCTGGAGGACTGCAACTTGCCAAATCATCTTGGCAGCCAAATCTGTGGAGCCCATCCAAGAGGGGTAAATGAGAGCCAGATTTGGCCTCCTTTCCTTCAGCTGATCTCCCTTTTCAGAGGCGCTCGGTGTTGGCTTGGTTGGCACACTGATGTTCAGGAGCTCAGCTTTGCTTGCTGAGAATGTTACCAGTCTGACAGCAGCCTGTAATTACTGTGTGTCATGCAGGGTTGGTGATAGATACAGCAGCACTGGAATCTGGGGGCTTCCGGATTCATGAGCCTCTCCAGAGGACCTTTGCGGTGAAGTAAATGATCCTTGGTGTGACAAAAGCATGCAAACACTTCAGAGAAGGCTCAGTGTAAAGCCTGTGAGTTGTCCTGCAGAAATAGATGGAAATATTAATGTACTTATCCAAAAAAATACCTGTATGCTTGAAAGCTGATAGAATGAATTTATGCTCACATTGTAGTATGTCAGTTTAATGCAGTTATGCACTCTCAGGGTACCTCTGCATCACATTGGGGTGGTTTGTGTTGTGTAGTAAGAGCATGGCCTCGTCACTGAATCACAGAGTGGTGGGATTTGGATGGCACCTCTGGAGAGCATCTAGTCCAACCCTTCTGCTAAAGCAGGGTCACCTAGAGCAGGTGGCATGTGAACATATCCAGGTGGGTTTTGAAAGTCCCCAGAGAAGGACACTCCACAACTTCTCTGGGCAGCCTGCTCCAGGGCTCCAGCACCCTCACAGGAAAGAAGTTTTTTCTTTAAGTTCAAGTGAAACCTCCTGGGTTCCAGTTTGTGCCCACTGCCTCTTGTCCTGTTAGTGGGTACCATTGAAAAGAGCCCAGCCCCATCCTCATGACCTCCACTTCCAGCCATTAGCTCTTGATCAACATTGAGAAGACCCCTCTCGATCTGCTATTCTCCAGGCTCTCAGCTTCTCCTCATATGAGAGATGCTCCCATTCCCTCAGCATCTTAGTGGCCCTCTGTTGGACTCTCTCCAGTAGTTCCCAGTCTCTCTTGAACTGGGAAGCCCAGAACTGGACAGAAATCTCCCAGTGTAGCTTCCCCAGGGCAGAGCAGATGTGGAGGAGAACCTCCTTGGGACCTGCTGGCCATACTCTTAATGCACCCCAGAATACCGCTGATCATCTTGGCCAGCAGGGCACTTGTTCTCTGTGCAAGGGAAGCTCTGAGAAAGCCAGTTGATGTGGTATTAATGTGCTGTTCAGCTCATTCTCTTGCCATATTGATGTTATTTTTGTCTTAATCCAGGGTTTGGACCATGGAAGGATAGATGATGCAGGTCACTAAAGCCTGCTGCCTGTTGCAGGAGATGCTGTATTCTGTCCTCTCAGCCTCTTCCACGTTTCCAGCCCAGCAATGATGTTGCTCTGGGCTGTTATTCCTTGATTAAACTCTTGATTCGTCTGGAAAGGTGAGTCACCTATAATCAGCACATTAAATGAATGCCTTACCCCATTTGCTACTGAGAAATAATCACAAATTCAATAAAAGCTTCATTCCACATTTACCAGTCCTGATGCTTTCGGCTCTGTAATCACCGTTCCCTGTCAACCACAAAAGGCTTTTCATTTCCTGCTGTATGAGTGCAAACAACAGTGCAGGGAGCTGTAGGCACACACCAGGGTTGACTTGCTCTGTGTTAGGACACTGCATATTCAGATACCATCTCAACTTGTTGGCAAACCTGGGATTTTTCTTGTTTCCCAAGGCATTTTGTGGAATAACACATCTAACAAGAGGCACGCACTGCTGATGTCTTCATTCTAGTTCTAGTTCTTGAGAGTTCTGGCCAGTCACTAAGTGGAGCCTGTCAGCATCCACCAGGGGTTTCAAACACTCCCCTCTCTGGTTTTGGTGATGGCATAGAATATTAGAATGGTTTGGGTTGGAAGGGACCTTAAAGATCACCTAGTTCCAACCTCCTGCCGTGGGCAGGGACACCTTCCACTAGCCCAGGTTGCTAAAGGCCTCATCCAGCCTGGCCTTGAGCACCTCCCTGGGCAACCTATTCCAGTGTCTCACCACCCTCACAGTAGAGAATTTGTTCCTAATAGCTAAACTAAATCACCCCTCATTCAATTTAAGGTCATTACCTATAGCATGCTTTCCCTCTAGAAATACTCCCAGAAGTAGGACAGTCCTGGCTCCCCAGCAAGGTCCCAGATGTCTGGAAACTGGCCAATGTGACACCCAACCACAGGAAGGGCTGGGTGGAGGAACCTGGAAACTACAGACCTGTCAGCCTGACCTCAGTGCCAGGGAAAATTATGGAGCAGATCATCCTGGGGGCAATCACTGCACACCTGAAGGATGGCCAAGGGCTCAGGTCCAGCCAACGTGGATCTAGGAAGGGCAGGTCCTGCCTCTCCAACCTGATTTCCTTCTATGATCAGGGGACTGCCTGGTGGATGTGGGGCAGGCTGTGGATGTGGTCTACAGCAAGGCCTTTGACACCGTAACCCACAGCAAACTCCTGACCAAGCTGTCAGCTCATGGCTTGGACAGCAGCACTCTAACTGGGTTAGGAACTGGCTGGAGGGCTGAGCCCAGAGAGTAGTGGTGAATGGTGCCACATCCTGTTCAATATCTTTATTGATGATCTGGATGAGGGGATGGAGTCCATCATCAGTAAGTTTGGAAGCAGGTGTTGGTCTGTTAGAGGGTAGAAGGGCTCTCCAGAGGGACCTTGACAGGCTGGACAGATGGGCAGAGTTCAACAAGATGGCATTCAACAAGTCCAAGTGCTGGGTGCTGCACTTTGGCCACAACAACCCAATGCAGAGCTACAGGCTGGGGTTGGAGTGGCTGCAGAGCTGCCAAACAGAAAGGGACCTGGGGGTGCTGATTGACAGCTGACTGAATATGAGCCAGCAGTGTGCCCAGGTGGCCAAGAAGGCCAATGGCATCCTGGCCTGCATCAAGAATAGTGTGGCCAGCAGGAGCAGGGAAGTCATTGTGCCCCTGTACTCAGCACTGTTTAAGCCACACCTTGAGTCCAGTTCTGGGCCCCTCAGTTTAAGAAGGACATTGAGACTCTTGAATGTGTCCAGAGAAGGACAACGAGGCTGTGGAGAGGCCTTGAGCTCAGCCCTGTGAGGAGAGGCTGAGGGAGCTGGGGTTGCTTAACCTGGAGAAGAGGCTCAGGGGAGACCTTATTGCTGTCTACAACTACCTGAAGGGAGGCTGTAGCCAGGAGGGGGTTGGTCTCTTCTCCCAGGCAACCAGCACCAGAACAAGAGGACACAGTCTCAAGCTGTGCCAGGGGAAGTTTAGTCTGGAGGTGAGGAGAAAGTTCTTCCCAGAGAGAGTTGTTAGGGCATTGGAATGTGCTGCCCAGGGAAGTGGTGGAGTCCCCATCCCTGGAGGTGTTCAAGAAGGCATTGGATGTGGCACTTGGTGCCATGATTTAGTAGTCATGAGGTGTTGGGTGGCAGGTTGGACTTGATGATCTTTGAGGTCTCTTCCAACCTTATTGATTCTATGATTCTGTGATCCTATGATTCAAAGGATCTGTGGAATTATTTGGTACCAAGACAGAATGGCAACTTTTCTATCAAGCACATCTGAGGTTTTCTTTTTCACTTGGCACATGCAGGCTCAATTAGACTTGGAGCCATTCTAGGCTAATGATACAAACAGAAGCAAAACAAGGAAATGGAGGGAAGTGCTTTCAACTGCTGTGATCTGAAGTGTTGAAGATAAATAATACATAGATTGGCCTTGCCTCCTCCAGCTGAGCACTGAGGCTGCAGGAGGTCTCACTGCTGAGAAATCACATGTGCCCTCTTGAAGAGTTGGAGACAGGGCATTTGTGCTGAGGAGATCTGAATTGATGGGGAATTCCTCTCCTTCCTACAGCACTAGAGGAGGCTGGGCTATTGTGCTTTGGAGCACAAGCCCTGTGAGGAGAGGCTGAGGGAGCTGGGGTTGCTTAGCCTGGAGAAGAGAAGGCTCAGGGGAGACCTTCTTGCTCTCTACAACTACCTGAAGGGAGGTTGTAGCCAGGTGGGGGGTTGGTCTCTTCTCCCAGGCAACCAGCACCTGAACAAGAGGACACAGTCTCAAGCTGCACCAGGGGAGGTTTAGACTGGATGTTAGGAAGATGTTCTCCATAGAAAGAGAGATTGGCCATTGGGATGTGCTGCCCAGGGAGGTGGTGGAGTCACCATCACTGGAGGTGTTTAGGAAGAGACTGGATGGGGCACTTGGTGCCATGGTTTAGTTATTAGATGGTGTTGGGTGATAAATTGGACTCGATGATCTCAAAGGTCTCTTCCAACTGGGTTTGTTCTATTCTATTCCATTCCATTCCATTCCATTCCATTCCATTCCATTCCATTCCATTCCATTCCATTCCATTCCTCTGATGACAGCAGATCCCTTCAGCACCCTCCTTCTTGAGGTGGCTGTGTTAGCCTGGTTTGAATGAGGTACTTGTAAGAATTAATGGAGTCTGCTTCAGCAGCAAAGGGGTGGGGAGGGAATGGTTCCCTGTGTTAAGCTGAGTTCTCTGTGCTGGAGAAAGGGAAGGCAGTGTTTTGCTGCCCGATGTGCTCTCTAATGCCATAAGGTGATCCTGTCTGACTGACTTGTCTGTGACTGGTATGGGAGTGGGGATGACTGAACCTGAAGGTGAGAGTGTTTTGACACTTGTGGGGCCAAAATGGTGGTGTGAAGATGCGATGGCAGGAAGGAAGGGAGGACATGAGGCAGGTGAACATGTAAAAATCCTTGGGGACAATGTGCAAGATAAAGAAAGAAGAAGACCAGGAGAAAGGGAAAAAATGAGGAAGTGGGGAGAGAGGATGTCCAGGGTGTGCTGTGCTTCCCTTTATGTGACTGTGGGGTCCAGTCCTGATGCATTCAGGACAGCAGTAATACTGTTGTAGGAGCAAGTGTCTCCTCTTGTCACCTGGACCTGCTATCCACAGCCTCAGCCTGGTTGCAGTTAACAGCACCCAAGGGACGAGCCCTTCTTGCCATGCTCTGCTTCCTCAGGTTAACAGCTCCAGGGGCTGGTCAGGGGCCAGCATAATGCCAAGTTATCCTTTTCCATTCAGCTGGCTCCAGCAACATTTGATGGGCTGCAGAGAGGCCTTGCTGCCGGTGGCCTCATCCATATTCATAACCGTGAACGCTTCACACTTCCAAAAATTGAATTGCCTTGTTCCACAACCTTTGACACATGGAGTATGTGGCTGTGTTTGATGCTAACAAGGCAGATAAGACACATCCCACAAGCTGGTGGCAGCCTTATATTGATTTTGAGTTCTTCTGGCTTCTATCTTTTGACCAGCTCTCCCTTTCTGTTGTGATAACGAACATGTTGGCACGGAGCCCTGACAGTCTCTGCCCAACACACTGAGTTCCCACATCACATGGGGAAGTATTGGGAAATCCATAATTGCAGGGCTTTGGCAACCTTCAAATATTTCCATGGTTACTGAGGGGGAGGAATATCCCATTGGATGAGGCAGTAATTATTTTGGTGAGAAGGACGAACGTGGGTTTTGAAGTTGTTTATTCGTGCATTAGTTGTAGTACCAACTTCATGTTGTAGCTCTTAGAGCACAATTGCCATAATAGCTTCTTCTTGTGTTTCAAAGGTGATTAATGAGAGGCATTAAAACTTTGGCTAACAGAGTCAGTGGAATGGTGAGACACTGGCACAGGTTGCCCAGGGAGGTGGTGGAAGCCTCATCCCTGGAGGTTTTTGAGGCCAGGCTGGATGTGGCTCTGAGCAACATGTGTGAGGGGTCCCTGCCCATGGCAGGGGAGCTGGAACCAGATGATCCTTGAGGTCCCTTCCAACCCTAACAATTCTGTGATTCCATGAATGATCTGGAGACCTTTGCTGCTGGTTTTTTTTTCTGTCACTCTCAAGTGAATGAGGAAAGGCAGACTTGCAGCTATTTGATTTCACTGGGTTTCATAGCTGGGTGTCACGCCCATGTGAAAAAAACTATGCTTTTCCTGATACAAAACTCCCCAGAAAAAGTAAATTAGGAGTTATAACAAACAACTTTAAATTCAGGCCTTGGGTGTGTTCATGTGGAAATGAATCTGCTGACACTGTACTGTGATCAGCTGGTACCTGGCTGATTCTTTTTAGGGCATCTCCATAATGGGTTCCTCACAGTCAAGATGTGTCAAAAAGTGCCCACAGACAGGCTGGAGGGATAGGTGGAGAGTGTGAGTACCAGAGTTTGTGTGTGGGAGGATGCTGAGGCTTCCCTTCCAGAGCTTTGCTGTGAGCAAAAGAGGGCAGCGTTGACTGATTAAGTAGCTTACGAAACACTGCTCAGCTTTCCATCAGCATGGACACAACAGTAATTCTGGAGAGACTCCCAACCTGTAACACTTGCTCTGAGCCTGCTTGTACAAGAGATGTGAAGTGAGGCCAGGTTTTGCAAGCCACTTTCCATTTGTGCTTGTTTCTGACTCCTCTTATCTTCTTCAAAGAGTGCCTATGTAGCACAGAGGGTGGGTGCCTGTGTGCCAGGTGACTTCTGTGGAGCACTTGCAATGTTGGCCTGACAATTACTAGAGTTAAAGATTTAGAGCTTGGTACTTCTGGCCAATTTTCCTGGCCCATTATAGAACTAACCCAGCTTGATGAACAAATCTTCACATTTGTATTATACCCTGAGTCTCGGTGTGTTTGTTTTCCCCAGGGAAATCAAGGCCAACTATTAATGTCAGACTGGATTTGAACTGAAAGCATCACACATGAGCTCCTTTATGTGATCACACTCCAGTGTTGCGACAGGTCTCCTCTCCTCTCCTCTCCCTCTCCTCTCCCTCTCCTCTCCCTCTCCTCTCCCTCTCCTCTCCCTCTCCTCTCCCTCTCCTCTCCCTCTCCTCTCCCTCTCCTCTCCCTCTCCTCTCCCTCTCCTCTCCCTCTCCTCTCCCTCTCCTCTCCCTCTCCTCTCCCTCTCCTCTCCCTCTCCTCTCCCTCTCCTCTCCCTCTCCTCTCCCTCTCCTCTCCCTCTCCTCTCCCTCTCCTCTTCCCCTCCTCACCTCTCCCTCTCCTCTCCTCCAAATTAGGACAGCTAGACATTTTCTGCTTGAAAAAGCTCCAATACAGCTACCTTCAGTGTGTCTCTGTGTTAATGCCACGGGTGCATGAATAGAAGCAAGACTGGAGGCATAAACCTGGAGTGATTCACACTGTGGCAGCTGCAAACAAAGAGGCAGACTATGTGTTGAAAGGTGGACACTTGAAAGTGTGTCAGATTTAGCCAAGATTCAAACCAGGGGGGCAGAGTGAACTCATTCTGTGGGGGCTGTGTGCACAGATTGATGTATTTTTTAATTGGGACAGCTTGTGTTGCTGGGGTTAACTCATTCACAGGTCCATGGCCCACTAAGAAGTGTATTGTTGTGGACTGAGGGGCCAAATGCTCCACTGCCTACATAAACAAGGGCCACCTTCTCCTGGCTAGGAGCTGCTGGACGGTGATGGCTGACTGACTTCAGCACAGTAGTGAAACAAAGCCTAATGTGAACACAGAATCTTCTCTTTGGCTCTGGGCATGTTTAAAATTGCCTTCAGGTAAACTGGGAGTGGGGTTGGGTACATGCAAGGTGTGTTCCCATTGCCTGCTGGCTCTCTGGAGCATGGGTACCCCATGCCTTTGCTCACTGATAAGCTGATGCAGGAGGATGGTTGCTTCTCCTAGTGTATGGAGGCTGATGTTGACCTTCTGCTGTCCCTGGATGTGTTTCCCAGAGTGACCATCTGTACCATGCTCCCAATGGAGCTGTGAGCCCACAGGTTTCAACTGGGACATGCAGAGATGTGCTGCTCCAGCCTGGGTAACACTGGCCCAATGCAGCACTTACTGCATCCAGGAAGGTGGAGAACCACTGGACTCGGAGGTGCTGTTCTCATCTGTGCCTCTTAGAATCATTTTGATTGGAAAAGAACTTTAAGGTCATAGAGTCCAACCATTATCCAGCTCTACCAAGGCTGGTGCTAGACAATGTCCCTCAACATGACATCTCTGTGGCTTTTATACACCTCAAGGGATGGGGATTCAACCACCTCCCTGGGAACCCTGCTCCAGGCTTTGAGAACCCTTTCAGGGAAGAAGTTTCTTCTAGTATCCAACCTAAACCTTGCCTGGTGCTACTTGAGGACATTTTCTCTTGTCCTACCATTTGTTACCAGAGAGGATAGACTGATCCCACCTCACTCAAACCTCCTTTCAAGGAGATGTAGAAAGCAAGAAGGTCTCCCTCAGCCTCCTTTTCTCCACTCTAGACAACCCCAGTTACCTCAACTGCTCCTCACAAGAACTTGTTCTCCAGTCCATTATTACAGGATACAAAATTAACCAGGTTGGAAAAGACCTTTGAGATCATCAAGTCCAACCTATCACCCAACACCATCAAATCAACTCAACCATGGCACTAATTCTCCTGACTCTTCAGTCAGGAGCAAAACTTGTGCTGGGCTCTCCAGTATCTGGAAGGGGGCCTACAGGAATGTTGGAGAGGGACTGTTTCCTGTCACTGTAGTGATAGGATGAGGGGCAATGGCTTGACAGTAGAGAAAAAGAGATTTAAATTTGGTGTTGGGAACAAGTTCTTTACTGTGAGAGTGGTGGAATGCTGGAATAGGTTGCCCAGGGAGGTGGCTGGGCCCCATCATTGGAGATATTCAAGATCAGGTTCGACAAGGCTCTGGGCAACCTGAGCTAAGGAAGGATGTCCCTGCTCACTGCAGAGGGGTTGGACTAGATGACCTTTGGAGGTCCCTTCCAACCCAAACCATTTTATGATGGTTAAAGACAGTTGATGAATCCTAAAGTAGTCTTAATTTTCTATAAGGTAAGCCTCAGGCTCTAGCTGTTTCTGAGTCAGACTGGGCATTTTCAGTAACAGTGTGGCCAGCAGGAGCAGGGAGGTCATTCTGCCCTGTGCTCAGCACTGGTTAGGCCACACCTTGAGTCCTGTGTCCAGTTCTGGGCTCCTCAGTTTAGGAAAGATGTTGAGATGCTGGAAGGTGTCCAGAGAAGGGCAACAAAGCTGGGGAGGGGTCTGGAGCACAGCCCTGTGAGGAGAGACTGAGGGAGCTGGGGTTGTTTAGCCTGGAGAAGAGGAGGCTCAGGGGAGACCTTCTTGCTCTCTACAACTACCTGAAGGGAGGTTGTAGCCAGGTGGGGGTTGGTCTCTCCTCCCAGGCAACCAGCACCAGAACAAGAGGACACAGTCTCAAGCTGCACCAGGGGAGGTTTAGGCTGGATGTTAGGAAGAAGTTCTTCCCAGAGAGAGTCATTGGTCATTGGAATGTGCTGCCCAGGGAGGTGGTGGAGTCACCATCAGTGGAGGTGTTTAGGAAGAGACTGGATGGGGTGCTTGGTGCCATGGTTTAGTTGATTAGATGGTGTTGGGTGATAGCTTGGACTTGATGATCTCAAAGGTCTTTTCCAACCTGGTCTGGTCTGGTCTATTCTATTCTATTCTATTCTATTCTATTCTATTCTATTCTATTCTATTCTATTCTATTCTATTCTATTCTATTCTATTCTATTCCATTCCACTCCGTTCTATTCTATTCTATTCTATTCTATTCTATTCTATTCTATTCTATTCTATTCTATTCCATTCCATTCCATTCCATTCCATTCCATTCCATTCCATTCCATTCCATTCCATCCTGGTTGTTGCAAGAGGCCTGGCCCCTCTCCCCTCTTTCCTTTGTCTCCTGTGCCGGTGGTGGCTGCTGGCTTCATCTGGTCTTGATGCGATTTGGGCTGACACGGAGCAGCGGCATACAAGATTAATGGAAATGTTCTGTAGTCCCTTCAGGTCTTCCTGGTGAGGTAATGTAATGTAGATTGATTTGCACCATTCCTCTCGCCCGCTCCTGCTTCCCAGAGGCTCTGACAGGATGGCAGCCTTGCTTGTCTGCTTTATTTATTAATTTTAAATGGGAGAGGAAGGATGTTAAATATCCCAATTGGTGCTTGGTATGTGAGAGCTGTGAGTTATCTCACAGGCCAAAAGAAGTCCTTTCCCTCATGGTTTAGGCTGGTTTTTTTTTTTTCTTTTCTTCCCCCCCCCCCCCCCCCCCCCCCCCCCCGCTCTGTGTCTAGAATAGATTAGAATCATAGAATCACAGAATTTCTAGGGTTGGAAGGGACCTCAAGGATCAGCCAGTCCCAGAAGGGACCTCACACTACGTCACGTTGCTCAGAGCCACATCCAACCTAGCCTGAAAAACCTCCAGGGATGAGGCTTCCACCACCTCCCTGGGCAGCCTGTTCCAGTGTCTCACCACCCTCATGAGAAACAACTTCTTCCTAACGTCCAATCTGAATCTACCCATTTCTAGTTTTGTTCCATTCCCCCCAGTCCTATCACTCCCTGACACCCTCAAAAGTCCCTCCCCAGCTTTTCTGTAGCCCCTTTAGGATACTGGAAGGCCAATGTTAGGTCTCCTTGGAGCCTTCTCTTCTCCAGACTGCACAACCCCAACTCCCTCAGTCTGTCCTCATAGCAGAGCAGCTCCAGCCCTCTGCTCATCCTCGTGGCCCTTCTCTGGGCACCTTCCAGCACCTCCAGATCCTTCCTGTAACAGACGCTCCAGATCTGGACACAGTACTCCAGGTGGGGTCTCACCAGATTCATACTCAAGATTTACAGCTCCTTTCCCATGGAACAGGTAATTGAGAGAAAGTGCCCATCTTCTCTGTTTCAGTTAGAAGGAAAGCTCATGGGAGTGATTGAGTCTGTGGCAGGGACCACATCAAGCAATGGAGAACAGTCCCCTGTGGGGATCATTTGAATTCAGTGCACTGTCAGCTGCCAGACAGGTAAGGCCTCAGCAGCTCTGATGCTTAGGGTGAAGGAGAGATTTCTTCCATGTGTACAGATTACTCTGTGGACCAACTCTGCATTGTACCATCTACCTGCTCCACGATTGCAAGTGCCCTTAAAGCTCTGTTTTTCTGCTGCCCCTGTAGCATCTCTCATCTTGACAATGCTCTCCTGGTAGTGAATGTGGCTTTGCTTTAATTTTGTTGCTGCAGCCTCTTCCTGCTCCTCCTGCCCTGACTACAGGATGTGTGTGCCACCAGCAGCTGCTCTTACAGCAAGGGGGTTGTGTTGAGTTCCTCCAGGCTGCTCTGCTGTCTCCTCCTTGCCCTGCCTGCCCTGTGCTTGTTAGCCTGGGGACCATTTTGTCTCCTTGAGGGTTCCTTCCTTCTTGATCCAGATGCAAATCTCATCATTCTGGGAGGACTGACTTGAATTCTGGCAAAATTTACTTTCAGGAAAGACATTTTTCCTACTGTCCAACCTAAACCTCCCCAGCCACAATACCAGGCCATTTTCTTTCATTCTGTCACCTGATACTAGGGGAAAAAAGACCAACTCACCTCACTATAGCCTCCTTTTAGGTAGTTGTAGAGAGCAATGAGGTCTGCCCTCAGCCTCCTCCTTTCCAGACTAAACAACCCAAGTTCCCTCAGCTGCTCCTCATGAGACTTGTTCTCCAGAACAAGTGGCAACTTGCCTCTTCCTTTCTATTTTTCCCTTTAAATCACAGCATGAGATCCAGGTGACTCTTGTCACAATCTGCCTTGTGCACAGGAAACAGCCTGGTGAAACAGGTCTAATCTCACCCTTGGGGATGATGCTTGACCTTGTGAACACAAGTTGATTTTCTTTCCCCTTCCAGTCCCAGATCTTCATCCTCACTCTCGAGTCTGCGTTTGATGTTTGTTTAAAACACTCCTCCTTTTTGGCAGCTCCGTGGATGCTACAGTGTGAGACAACCCATTATAGCATGATAGAGGGGTATGGACATATGTATGCACCAGACTCACATATGAACAGATCTAGAAAAGAAATAGGGAGGCAAGAAATAGTACAGCAAAGATAAGTGGGAGAATCAGCGACTATCAGGGGAGAGATTTCAGCCTCCATGGAAGAGAGATGGCACTGCTGCAGTTAGTCACCGTTGCAGCTCCTGTACCAGCTCTTAGGGACACACTGTGTGGGTGAACAAGCAGCTTTGCAGAAGGTGCATGACCTAAGAGAGGGACCTGGGACCTAGGCAGCCTCAGAGTAATTCAGAAAGCTGCAAGGAAGATACTATTTTCTCCTTATTCTTATGAACTTTGACTTTTGGTAGGCTGTGTGGCTGCATTTGTGGTGGGGAATTTGCTTTTTCACTGAAAGCATTAGAAGTCACCTTTCCCTGCTTTAATTCCTCTGAGGAAGCAAAGGAAAGCTTTGGCTTACAGAATCACAGAACTGTTGAGGCTGGAAGAGAGCTCTGAGATCATCAAGTCCAATTGCTGAAGTAGAGCTCACAATCCCACCCCTACTACTAAGCCACTTCCACTAAACCATGTCCCTAAGCACCACAGGGCCCCATCCTGTTTAATATCTTCATTGATGACCTGGATGAGGGGGTTGAGTCCATCATCAGTAAATTTGCAGATGACACCAAGCTGGGAGCAGGTGTTGATCTGTTAGAGGGTAGAAGGGCTCTCCAGAGGGACCTTGACTGGCTGGACAGATGGGCAGAGTCCAACAGGATGGCATTCAACAAGTCCATGTGCTGGACACTGCATTTTGGCCACAACAACCCCATGCAGTGCTACAGGCTTGGGTCGGAGTTGCTGGACAGCAGCCAAACAGAGAGGAACCTGGGGGTGCTGGTTGACAGCTGGCTGAACATGAGCCAGCAACGTGCCCAGGTGGCCAAGAAGGCCAATGGCATCCTGGCCTGCATCAAGAATAGTGTGGCCAGCAGCAGCAGGGAACAGGTTGCCCAGGGAGGTGGTTGGGCCCCACACTTGGAGATATTCAAGATCAGGTTCGACAGGGCAACCTGATCTAGGGAAGGATGTCCCTGCTCACTGCAGGGGGCTGGACTAGATGGCCTTTGGAGGTCCCTTCCAACCCCAAACATTTTAGGATGGTTAAATCTTAATAAATCTTAAAGTAGTCTTAATTTTCTATGAGGTGAGCCTCAGGCTCTAGCTGTCTCTGAGTGAGAATGGGAAAAGTGTTATAGTTATGAGACTTTCTTCTTTAGTATCTTCAAACAAATCTTCATTATGACTCAGCTGTGTGTTTAAATCAACAACTTTTCTGGGTCAATCAAAAAAAATAATACAAAATTAGAGGCAAAGGCGATTGCAGATCACACCCTGAATGAGTGAGGATGAGAAGGATTAATGTATCTGTCAACCCACATTTTCCCCTGCTCTCTTCTCCCCATTTTGCACATTTTTATCTCAAGACCCAAAGCTTATCCTGCCAGTGTTATCTGGGTGGCACCTCCATGCAGACAAATCCTTGAGCTTCTGCTCCAGCAGTTGAAACTCAGCTTCTCACCAGCTGGGTGATGGCCTAGGTCAGAAGCAGAGGTTTGTGCAGCTTAGGTTTTGGGGTACACCCTGCAAATCTCAGGGACATTTGTGGGGCTGGGGGAGAGGGAAGGGGCAGGAGATATGCATGGGGTGGGGGGTTGCTTCCTGCATCCCTGAGAAGAAGAGCTGTCACAGAGGATACAGACAAGCTGCTCAGAGCTCCCCATGTCTGGGATTTGCTGCTGCTGGCCCCAGCTGGTGCCTGCATGCCTCAGCAGTAGCAGCAGTGATCTACTTGATGAAGTCTGCCTGTGAATCATAGAATCAATAAGGTTGGATGAGACCTCAAAGGTCATCAAGTCCAACCTGTCACCCAAGACCTCATGACTACTAAACCATGGCACCAAGTGCCACGTCCAATCCCTTCTTGAACACCTCCAGGGGTGGGGAATCCACCACTTTCCTGGGCAGCACATTCCAACAGCTAACAACTCTCTCTGGGAAGAACTTTCTCCTCACCTTGTGCCTAAACTTCCCCTGGCACAGCTTGAGACTGTGTCCTCTTGTTCTGGCGCTGCTTGCCTGGGAGAAGACACCAAGTCCCACTTGGCTTCAACCTCCTTTCAGGTAGTTGTAGAGAGCAATAAGCTCTCCCCTGAGCCTCCTCTTCTCCAGGCTCAGCAACCCCAGCTCCCTCAGCCTCTCCTCACAGGGCTGTGCTCGAGGCCTCTCCCCAGCCTCATTGCCCTTCTCTGGACATGTTCAAGAGTCTCAATGTCCTTCTTAAATTGAGAGGCCCAGAGCTGGACACAGGACTCAAGGATCTTTGCCAGAGCTGAGAAATGCAAAGTCTGGTCTGGGCTCAGAGCTCATCCACCCTGTCCCTGCCAGTACCAATGCTTGGGAAACAGCATCCAAACAGGGTGTTCTTAGAGCAGTCCCTTCCTGGCTTTTTGTCTCCTTGGGCTCCAGCCACCAGCTCTTTTGGCTCAAGTATCCCTGGGATGCCCTTTGCCCACAGGCTAGTGTGTGGTGGTGCAGTGGAGATGCGCTCCATGTTTTCCCCTCAGTTCTCTGTGAGTTTATTCATGGGTTTTGGCTGTTACAATACCCTGTAGCAAAAAGGTCCATGATTTAATTACAGTCAAATGTCATTTCCTTTGTTTGCTCTAAACCTGCAGCCAGGACAGGCATCTCTTGAGGTAGCAGATATGTAGGAGCTGAAGGAATCCCTAGAGTGCTTTTAATGCTCTCTTTGCATTTGTGTTGGAGACAACCTGGGGGGAGGGGGAGAGCTGGAAGGGCTTTTGCTACACAAAGCTGTATTTTAAGATGGAAGTTTGCAGGCAGCATGACAATGTGCATGCTACATTTCCCACACCAAGAAGTAGCTGTTTGATGCAAACTGGAACTGCTGACAACAGTGACAATATAAAGCCATCTTAGTCACTGGAATTACACAATGGCAGGCTCAGATCCACGCACTGAGGAAAGGAAAAGTGATGATTTGGAGCCTACAATGAAAGCAACACTTGGCCTCTTGAAATGAATTAGTCTTGTTTGAGGTCAAGCCAGTATCCAGGGCTGCACATCTGCTAATGATGCTGGCCCAGTCCAGCTCATAACAATCAAGTACTCATCTAGTCACACAAAAAAATACTGAAACTCTGCTTTAAACTCCTTGCCTAAATGTAACAGAGTTCAGCTCTCAGCCAATGCAGGGGTTTTTTTCTTGCTATAAAGCTCTTGAATCACTCAGCTTGCTTCAGCCTTTATTTATCATGGAATCATTAAGGCTGGAAAAAACTTCTAAGCTCATCAAGTCCAACCAGCAACCCAATGCCACCACACCCACTAAAATATGTCTCAAAGCACCATGTTTACACTGGTTTGATTTTTCAACACCTCCAAAGATGCTGACTTCACCACTTCAGCAGCCCTGGGCCCATACACACCAGCTCATTCAAGCTGGCCTGGCACAACTTCCAATGTGTCACACTTAAGCCAGGCTAGGGAAGAGCATCCACTCCACCAAGAGCTGGTCCTACAGCCAGGCAACCACAGCTCTGTCTCAGCTCTCCTTGCTTGCAAGACTGATTTCTCAACCTTGGTAATACTTGGGATAAGCTAAATAAATCCAAAAGTCATATTGATGTCTAGAGAAAACCCTCCCCTCAAGGCATTGCTTAAAGATTCCATCCTGAAGTGCACCTTTAACCCTAGGGAAAGTAGGCAGCCAAAGGTTTTAGCACTGTCTTTCATGAACTAGCCACCAGCCTCAAAATCCCAGCATCCAGCACTGCCACAGGCTGCAGTGGGGAGAGCAGGATGGAGTGACAGCCATGGCTCTGCCACAAGCAGTACCCAAGTGTCTCAGCCCTGTCACCACTGTGCCAGACTCAGTTCTCACTTCCCCAAACGTATGGCAGCTCCTCACCTCCTTGCTGGCTGTGCTTTGCTCCGAGCACATTCCACACTCATGTCCCACAGGTGCCTCCTGTTTTGACTATAGCTATGCAACAGCTATAGTAGTTGCACTCAAGAGCAGCTCTTCCAGTAGCAGGAGGTGAAAGGGAAACCTTGGGATGCTGCAGAGGGGACCTCCTCCTTGGGGATGTGCTACTGATCACATTGCCATGGCAACTGCTCCCTGCTGGTGCCACTGTCCCCATGCAGGGAATGGGAAATGTCACGGTGCCATGTCCAGGAATTTGCTTTCTGCACACAGAGAGCAGCTGCTGCTCCAGCAGCCATCAGAGTGCTTGTTGGGAGAATCCTGGGCTGGATCTATCAGTTCTGCACAAACCAGTTTTGCTGGATCCTTGACTGAATTTGTTGTCACACAAAGTTGAGTTCTCCCTCTATTCTGCCCTGGTGAGACCTCATCTTGAGTACTGCATTCAGTTTTGGGCTCCCCAGTTCAAGAGGGACAGGGATCTGCTGGAGAGGGTCCAGCAGAGGGCTATGAGGATGATGAGGGGACTGGAGCACTGCCTGGTGAGGAGAGGCTGAGGCACCTGGGGCTTTTTATCTGGAAAAGAGAAGAGTGAGAGGGGATTTAAAAATGTTTATAAATATCTGAGGGCTGGGGGTCAGGAGGGAGGGGACAGGCTCTGCTCACTTACTCCCTGTGATAAGACAAGGAGCAATGGATGTAAGCTGCAGCACAGGAGGTTTTACCTCAACACAAGGGGGAACTTCTTTACTATAAGGGTCACAGAGCCCTGGAACAGGCTGCCCAGAGAGGTTGTGGAGTCTCCTTCTCTGGAGGCTTTCAAGGTCCATCTGGATGCATTCCTCTGTGACCTGAGCTAGATTGTATGGTCCTGCTCTGGCAGTGGGGTTGGACTCAATGATCCCTTTGGGTCCCTTCCAACCCCTAACATCCTGTGATCCTGTGAGTCTCATTTGGAAAAGGGAATCTGGCATATGTGTGTGATTATCTTTAGCTCAAAGGAGGTGACTCACTGGCACAAGGTATTTCCAGGGAACAAATGAAGGGTAGGGTAATGTCACGTTGTTTCTTGTACCATGGAATAAAGCAGTAACCTTGAGGGTACTTTTAGAAAACTAGACCAAACCTGGAGTCAGAAATATTCTCATTGATAAGCTTTGTCTTCCAAGTTTCCTTCAGATTTCTGTGCTGCTGTAGTTTCAGAGGGACAGGCCAGGATCTGTGAGTTTACACAGAATCACAGAATGTTAGGGATTGGAAGGAAGATGATCTAGTCCAACCCTTCTGCCAGAGCAGGCTCACCTAGAGTAGGTCACACAGAGATGCAATCCAGGTGGCTTTTGAAAGTCTCCAGAGAAGGAGGCTCCACAACATCTCTGGGACAGCCTGTTCCAGGGCTCTGTCCCTCTCATACTGAAAAAGTTTTTCCTTATGTTTAGGTGTAACCTCCTGTTCTCCAGCTTGCCTGTCTCCCTTGTCCTGTCACTGGATGCCACTGAGAAGAGCCTGGCTCTGTCCTCCCAACACTAGCCATTCATATAGTTACAAACATGAGTGAGGTCACCCCTCATCTAGTTGCTTCCAGAGATGCCAGCCTGTGTTAAGTGAAACAAAATGCTTCCTCTGCTGGAGAGGCTTCTGAATATTTGACTCCTTGACTGAGGGAGGCACTTAAGTAGATGAATTAAGAGGACTGGAACTAGTTGTAGAATAATAAAGTCACTAAGGTTGGAAAAAACCTCCAAGGTCATCACCTCCAGCCATCAACCCAACAACACCATGCCCATTAAACCATGTCCCAAAGTGCCATGTCTACACATTATTTGAACACCTCCAGGGATGGGGACTCCACCACCTCCCTGGGCAGCCTCTTCCAATGCCTGACCACTCTTGCAGCAAAGGCATTTTTTCTAATATCCAACTTAAACCTCTCCTGGTGCAACTTGAAGGCCATTTTCTCTTGTCCTATTACTAGGGAGAAGAGACCAACACTCACCTCACTCCAGCCTCTGTTCAGGGAGTTGTAGAGAGCAATGAGGTCTCCCCTCAGCCTCCTTTTCTCCACAATAAACAACCCCAGTTCCTTCAGCTGCTTCTCACCAGTCTTGTTCCCCAGAGCCTTCCCCAGCTTTGTTGCCCTTCTCTGGACATGCTCCAGCAATTCAAAATCATTGTCATGCTGGATGAAAACTTCCAGAGTCCTTCTCTGATGGCCAGTTGTTCACATAAGTGTGCTGGGATGGAGAGAGCTGCTCTGTCATAGGATCTTGCCCAGGCAGCCAAGAGGGCCAATGGCATCCTGGCCTGCATCAGGAGCAGTGTGGCCAGCAGGAGCAGGGAGGTCATTCTGCCCCTGTACACTGCACTGGTTAGGCCACACCTTGAGTCCTGTGTCCAGTTCTGGGCTCCTCAGTTTAGGAAAGCTGTTGAGATGCTGGAAGGTGTCCAGAGAAGGGCAACAAAGCTGGGGAAGAGTCTGGAGCACAGCCCTGTGAGGAGAGGCTGAGGGAGCTGGGGTTGCTGAGCATGGAGAAGAGGAAGCTCAGGGGAGACCTTCTTGCACTCTACAACTACCTGAAGGGAGGTTGTAGCCAGGTGGGGGTTGGTTTCTTCTCCCAGGCAACCAGCACCAGAATAAGAGGACACAGTCTCAAGCTGCAGCAGGGGAGGTTTAGGCTGGATGTTAGGAAGAAATTCTACACAGAGAGAGTGATTCCCCATTAGAATGGGCTGCCTGGAGAGGTGGTGGAGTCACCATCAGTGGAGGTGTTTAGGAAGAGACTGGATGGGGTGCTTGGTGCCATGATTTAGTTGATTAGATGGTGTTGGATGATAGGTTGGACTCGATGATCTTTGAAGTCTCTTCCAACCTGGTCTATTCTATTCTATTCTATTCTGTCCTGTCCTGTCCTATCCTAGAATTGTCAGGGTTGAAAGTGACCTCAAGGATCTGCCACGGGCAGGGACACTTCACCCTAGATCATCAGAGCAGTGTTTTGGGAAGAGCTGAAGGAAGTGCTCCTATTCCTAAGCATCACTTCTGCTTCTGGGAAGCCTTAAAAGGGGGAAAGAAAAAGAAAAAAAGCATGGCTTGAAATCACCCACTCATAAAGCAAGAACAATTCCTATTTGCAGATCTCTCTGCAGCATGGAAATCTCTGCTAACAAACGCATTCCAGTTTGTGCTTCCTTGCTGGGACTCAAAATAAAGCTAAAAATAACTTACAACCTACCACAAAGCCTGTGGATAGAGAGGAGGCAGACATTTTTTTGATGCTTTGAATTTCTGGTTTGGAACAATCACAGAGCCTTGTAGTATAGAGGATGATGTGGTTGTTTTTTCATATGGAAACACCATTTAATTAAGATTGCAACAGATGGCCAACAGGAGTGGCATTGTAGGCTCCATCAAAGTGAAAATCTAAAGGGCACAGTAATATTTCCACTTCAAAGTGGTCTGTGTTGGTTTCTACCAATAAGTAAATTAATTTCACATCTCAGCTAAAAGAAAAAAAAAAGGAAAAGGCAAAAAAAAAATAAAGGCATTTTCACTGCACAGAGAGCAAATTGCAGCTTGTGCAGTGGAGTGTGGCTCACAGAACAGGGACTCAGCTTGTGCCCCCAACACAGACACATGCCCTGTACACTGCACTGGTTAGGTTGCACCTTGAGTCCTGTGTCCAATTCTGGGCCCTTCAGTTTAGGAAGGAGGTTGACTTGCTGGAACAAGTCCAGAGAAGGGCAACGAAGTTGGTGAGGGGTTTGGAACACAAGCCCTATGAGGAGCGGCTGAGGGAGCTGGGGTTGCTTAGCCTGGAGAAGAAGAGGCTCAGGGGTGACCTTATTGCTCTCTAGAACTGCCTGAAGGGAGGTTGTAGACAGGCGGAGGTTGGTCTCTTCTCCCAGGCAGCCAGTACCAGAACAAGAGGACACAGTCTCAGGCTGCACCAGGGGAGATTTAGGTTGGATGTTAGGAAGAAGTTCTATACAGAGAGAATGATTGCCCATTGGAATGGGCTGCCTGGGGAGGTGGTGGAGTCACCATCATTGGAGTTGTTCAGGAGGAGGCTTGATGGGGTGCTTGGTGCCATGGGTTAGTTGATTAGATGGTGTTGGATTGGTTGATGGGTTGGACGTGATGATCTTGAAGGTCTCTTCCAACCTGGTTTATTCTATTCTCTTCTATGTATCTACTGATGGAGCAAATTAATATTCAAAGCCTTATAATAACCAGGTTAGCTCTAGGTGAATAGTGGCTGGAAAGCTGCTTGGTGGAATGTGGATTGATGTCTGGCTGAACATGAGCCAGCAGTGTGCTCAGGAGGCCAAGAAGGTCAATGGCATCCTGGCTTGTATCAGGAGTAGTGTGGCCAGCAGGTCTAGGGGTGTGATTGTTCCTTTCTACTCAGCACTGGTGAGGCTACATCTTGGATAACTGGGTTCAGTTTTGGGGCCCTCACTCCAAGAAGGACATGGAGGTGCTGGAGTGTGTCCAGAGAAGGGCAATGAAAAACTGGTGAAGGGTCTGGAGAACAGGGCTGGTGCAGAGCAGCTAAGGGAACTTGGGTTGTTCAGCTTAGAGAAGAAGAGACTGAGGGGAGACTTCACTGCACTCTACAACTCCCTGAAAGGAGGTTGGAGCCAGGTGGGGCTTGGCCACTTCTCACATGTAGTAAGTGATGGGAAGGGAGGAACTGGCTTCAGATTGTGCCAGAGGGCGTTTCAGGCAGGGTGTTGGGAAAAATTTCTTCACAGAAAGGGTTCTCAGGCACTGGAACAGGCTGCTCAGGGAGGTGGTGGAGTTCCATCCCTTCAGGTGTTTAAAAGACACATGGATGAGGTACTGAGGGAGAAGGTTTACTGGTAGTGTCTTGGCAGTAGTGGTGGGATTGCAAGCTCTAGGCGAGTGGTTGGACTTGATGTCAAAGGTCTCTTCCAAGCTCAACAGTTCTATGATGCTAAGAACTGAAAGTGGAAAAAACCCCAAACAATAACCTGTTTTCCATAACTGGGGAAAATATAGCAATGAGTTCAGCGGGAAGGCAGTGACCAGCCCCTCTGCCTAGCAAATGCTCATCCCTTCCCCTTCCCCCTCTGCAAGTCTGAAGCCAGCTGAGGGAGAACTTGTTCAGCAAAGGAACGGGGGACTTTCATGAGAGAAGGAAATGGAGAGAAGCAGTGCTCTCAGCTCCCTTTGCTGAGGGAAGCAGAGGAAACACAGTGATGAAACCCAAGAGAAGGGCAGCAGACATGTAAACAAATATTGACCACTGGAGGGTCTCTCACTCACCCCTTGAGCTGTAATCTGCAGCACTCTTTGCACCCAGCTGCTTGCTGAAGACCCATAGCAGGAGGACAGTGAGCTCAACACGTTTTACTAGACAGGGCTTATTTATTTTTTCCCTCTACAACACAGCTCAGATGAAGATGACCATCACGAAACCCCTGCCAGACTTTGTACTTTCAAAAAGGAGAAAGTGCTGTATCTAAAGCAAATTGGAAGGAAATTTCTGGAACTTCTTAGGGCAAAGCATTATTTTGATAACAAAACTTGCCCATAGAAAGGGAGAGGCTGTGCTGGCCCCATGGCTCACCTCCAGAAGGTGAGAGCAGCTCTGTTGAGATAAGTGTCCTATTTCTGGGCATGGCTCAGCGGCAGGTCTGTTCTGCAGCCCCAAAAGAAGATTCCCAGGAAGCAAAGGTCAAAGCAGATAAAGCAGTAGTTTAGGAGCTGTCACTCTCTCCAGGCAATGTGCTTTCTGCCACCACACTCTTCACGTTCACATGCAGGCCAAGAACAAACCTGAGTTCAAAAGTCCAGCAAGAATGAATTAAGCAAATGGCTTGGGGTTCTTCTAGTCCAAAGTTAGCTAACATTTCATTTTCCTTGGTGGTGTTTAGGAAGAAATCAGCCCCTCTTCTGGAGGGGCACTCAGCATGTGTTTATTCCCTTTGACTTGCAAGGGAGCCTGAACTGATCCCAAAGCTGACCCAGAAGTCCCACAGCTTGATGTATTTAGTAGTCTCATTGCTTAAAGCAATAACCAGACCAGGCTGAATTGAGTCTATTCCCACCTCAGCCACTCTTGATAATTCTTAGGGTAGCTGGCAGTGTTCTTTGTCTTCTTGTTTGTTTGTTCCAACAACATTGTCACCTCTCCCCCGCTTCTTCTGCACGTGCCCCCTCTCCTTGCATGACCTTCCTCCAACTGGTATCTGATTTTCATTCCTTGCAGCAGAGGTGACCCTCAGATTTCCAGTTGTATCAGCATCTCCAAGGTGTTTAACAGCAGGAACAACCTGAATATGGCATGGAAGTTAATAGCTGATGAGAGAGCATAATTTAACAGAGTATTAAGAGGCCAGATTTCAGCTGATACAAACTGAGGAGAAAATGAACTTGCACTGATTTGCACCAGTTGAAGAGAGGCACAGTGTAGATATCTAGGTAAAAGCAGCTCCTGTAGTTATAATTTCACACTCTAGCTTATCTGCAGATGGGGGATTTAAACAACAAGACTAAGCATCTTCCTGAAATAGCTGCATCAGTGGGAGCTGGAACAGGGTTTTTAATGTAATTACTATCCTGCCTGAGGTGTCAGATCCATCAATAAAAGCAAATCTTTTCCTATTGTGTTGGAACACGTTAAACAGAGCCAGACCCCACATTCTGCACTAATTGCCTGGCCTGGACATTTTGCAGGAACACTGAAAGAGTGGAAAGTTTCCAGATGGAGGGGTGAAACCTGTAGGGCATGTCTGTGTGAGGACTGCGTGCTTTGGCCCTTCCTCTTTCCTTAGGGGCCGCCAGAGAAATGATTGCTTGTGGTGTGGTGCCTCATCCTTCTTCTGACAGCAGCAGATGGCCAGGGTTGCTCAATCCCAGATTAATCAAAACTCCATTTGGAAGAGGCAGTGCATTTGAGGAACAGTCCAGAGATGATATTGGGCTGACAGAGGAGACAGCAGGATTCTGTGCGCTGTGAAAAGCCGCAAGAGATTCGTGGGCAAAAACAAAAAGGTTCTAGGAATGATTGGGCTGCAAAAGGAAAGGGAAGGGCAACGTCCAGGCTTGTGGCAGGAGCCAGACTGATCCAATAAGTTTTTCAGAGTTTGGGCTTTTGGTTGGTTGGTTTGTTTATTTGGGGGGTTTGTTTGTTTTGGTTTTGGTTTTGGTTTGTTTGTTTGGGGGTTTTTGGTTGGTTGTTTCTTCACATTCCAATGGCTAACAACTCTCTCTGGGAAGAACTTTCTCCTCACCTCCAGCCTAAACTTACCCTGGCACAGCTTGAGACTGTGTCCTCTTGTTATGGTGCTGGTTGCCTGGGAGAAGAGACCAAACCCCTCCTGGCTACAACCTCCCTTCAGGTAGTTGTAGACAGCAAGAAGGTCTCCCCTGAGCCTCCTCTTCTCCAGGCTAAACAGCCCCAGCTCCCTCAGCCTCTCCTCGTAGGGCTGTGCTCGAGGCCTCTCCCCAGCCTTCTTGCCCTTCTCTGGACACATTCAAGAGTCTCAATATCCTTCTTAAAGTGAGGAGCCCAGAACTGGACACAGGACTCAAGGTGTGGCCTAACCAGTGCTGAGGTGGTGGAGTCACTGTCCCTAGAGGTGTTCAAGACAGGATTGGACGTGGCACTTGAAGCCATGGTTTAGTAGTCATGAGGTCTGTGGTGACAGGTTGGACTTGATGATCTTTGAGGTCTTTTCCACCCTTATTGATTCTATGATTCTTTCTGTTTGATTGTTTGTTTCCCAGAGCATTTCCAACAGCTTTTGCAGAGAGCAACAATGTTGTAGACCAGTCTTGTAAGATCAGCTGCCCAGGGTGGTGGAGTCACCATTCCTGGTGATCTTCAAGAAGTGAGACATGAGAAATGAGGGTGGGACATGGTCTAGTAGTCATGGAAGTGTAGGGCAGAAGGTTGGGCTTGGTGATCTTAGAGGTCTTTTCCAACTTTAATGATTCTATGATCAAGGACCTGGAGCTGAAGAGGGCATCTTTCATCACCCTGCAACAACAGAGTGTTGTCCCCCAGGGAGTAACCAAACCCACAAGTCACTGGGCGTTAAGGAGGTGCAACTTCCCCATTCACCTTTCTGTCTTCTGGGGGAAACTGAGTCCCAATTAGCCCTGGATGGTGAGCCTGTGGGTGGGTCCTGATGGCAGTGGCATTTCTGCTTAAATGAGGGCTGCCTCTTCTGGCATGCCCCAGTGAAGAGGGGGAGGATGCTGGGGGAGACGCCTGATGACTTGTCATCCAGAGCATGAGCAAGGCTGTTGCTGCTGCAGATAACAGCAGTGTAGGAGTAGAGTATATTTGGGAATCCCTGGTTTAATGTGTTGTTTGGGGTACTGCAGGACTGCATTTTTTGGGCTGTCCTGGTTCTGCCCTTTAGAAGAGGGGTAGCTTCCCCATAGAAAACCTGGGATTTGGGGGTTTCGTAGGATGACACCTCCTTCAGTTGCCAAACAGAATCTGAGCTGGTCTTCATGTTCTATAAAAATCTGTTACAGACTTGTATCACTGCCTGCTGGAAGAAATCTCCTTTCCCCCCTTCTTTCTTATGAATTCTGTGATGGCTCTTGAGGTCTGTGGAAAGGGAAGAGATGAAGCAATGTTAAGGCAGAGGTTTATACATCTGAGCTTTTGAGACATACTAGAGAGTGTGTGTTGGTGGGTGAGGTCAGGAGAACACACTGCTGACCAGCTGGAGTCTCAGCAGACTTCCCTGCATGGGCATGAAGAAGTGTTATCAGAGAAGTTGGCAGTGGTGCTCCAGGGAGATTTTTATAGCATGTATGGATGGTTTGAAATATAGGCAGGCAGGCAGCCAGCCACATAAGCTTGGCTATAAACCACACCACAGGTATGCAGGACTCCTTGGAAGCTTGTTAATAAGTTCTGCTCTTGATTTTGAAGCAAGCTGTTTAATTCTGCACGGGGGTCTTGGGGTGAGACTGGTTCACTGCAGCATCTAGCGGATCTTGCAGCTCATCCCACATTCACAGAATCACAGAATCAGATCACGAAGTCCAACCTGTCACCACAGACCTCATGGCACCAAGTGCCATGTCCAGTCCCCTCTTGAACACCTCCAGGGATGGTGACTCCACCACCTCCCTGGGCAGCACATTCCAATGACCAATGACTCTCTCTGGGAAGAACTTTCTTCTCATCTCCAGCCTAAACCTCCCCTGGCACAGCTTGAGACTGTGTCCTCTTGTTCTGGTGCTGCTTGCCTGGCAGAAGAGACCAACCCCCTCCTGGCTACAGCCTCCCTTCAGGTAATTGTAGAGAGCAATGAGGTCTCCCCTGAGCCTCCTCTTCTCCAGGCTAAGCAACCCCAGCTCCCTCAGCCTCTCCTCACAGGGCTGTGCTCCAGACCCCTCCCCAGCTTTGCTGCCCTTCTCTGGACACGTTCAAGCATCTCAATATCCTTCTTAAATTGAGGGGCCCAGAACTGGACACAGGACTCAAGGTGTGGCCTAACCAGTGCTGAGTACAGGGCAGAATGACTTCCCTGCTCCTGCTGGCCACACTATTCTTGATGCAGGCCATTGTAACAGTCCCTTTTGGTTACTTCAATCCTAGATGCAGAGGTGTCATTGAATTGCTCATTCTCCCCCCCATTTCCCAGGTGCTCTGCAGCCATGTCAGTCAGAGCAGTGCTTCAAAGAGGAAGGCTGAACTCCACATCAGATATGACTTCATTCTGTGGATTTATAAGGCAAAGCATAAATTCTAACAGGTCCACTAGTCATATCTATTGATTTGGTGCTTAATCATATGAACACAATGAATATTCAGTGCCTGCACGATATAAAAAGAACAATCAGAATGAGTTATTATAGGTGCTGGAATCTCATTTAAAATCTAATTAGGTCTAGAACAAAACTAGAGGAGTCCTGTCTGAGGATGAAGAAATGGATGTGTCTATCTAATGAGTGAAATGTCTTCTTGCTTTTTTTTCCCCACTCATCTCTTGGCATGTACTAAGAAACCAGTATTTTTTTCAGTTCCCACTTACTTAGAAAACCATTGCTTTGTCTTGCTCAGGCTTGGGGAAGAATATAGAATCATAGAATCAATAAGGTTGGAAGAGACCTCAAAGGTCATCAAGTCCAACCTGTCACCACAGACCTCATGACTAAACCATGGCACCAAGTGCCACGTCCAATCCCTTCTTGAACACCTCCAGGGATGGGGACTCCACCACTTTCCTGGGCAGCACATTCCAACAGCTAACAGCTCTCTCTGGGAAGACCTTTCTCCTCACCTCGAGCCTAAACTTCCCCTGGCACAGCTTGAGACTGTGTCCTCTTGTTCTGGCGCTGCTTGCCTGGGAGAAGACACCAAGCCCCACCTGGCTACAACCTCCCTTCAGGTAGTTGTAGAGGGCAATAATGTCTCCCTTGAGCCTCCTTGTCTCCAGGCTCAGCAACCTCAGCTCCCTCAGCCTCTCCTCACAGGGCTTGTGCTTGAGACCTCTCTCCAGCCTCATTGCCCTTCTGGAGAGCTGCTGCTTGGTAGAGAAGGACCTGGGTGTGTTGATTGATAATCAGCTGAATATGAGCCAGCAGTGTTTTCAGGTGGCCAAGGAGGCCAATGGCATCCTGGCTTGCATCAGGAAGTGTGGCCAGCAGGTCTAGGGATGTGATTGCCGCTCCCTTCTTGGCAATGGTGAGAAAACTGTACTGAGTTTTAGGCCCCTCACTCCAAGAAGGAGGTCCAAGGAGGGACCTCCAAGGAGGGAGGTGCTGGAGTGTGTCCAAAGAACTAAGCTGGAGAAGGGCCTTGAACACAAGTCTTATGAGGAGCAGCTGAGGGATCTGGGGTTGTTCAGTCTGCAGAAGAGGAGGCTGAGGGAGACCTTCTCCCTCTCTACAAGTCTCTAAGAGGAGGCTGGAGTGAGGTGTCAGTTGTTCTCTTCCATCTAGCATAGCTAGATACAAGAGGAAAAGGCTTCAAGTCGCACCAGGGGAGATTTAGCTTGTACATGAAGAAAAATGTCTTTATTGAAGCAGTGGATTCCCCCACATGCACAGTTGTAAGCCTCAGCTTGACAGAGCCAGCTCATTTCAACTTTACTA
Organism: Dryobates pubescens; assembly: GCF_014839835.1. NCBI lineage: Eukaryota > Metazoa > Chordata > Aves > Piciformes > Picidae > Dryobates > Dryobates pubescens. The sequence continues at coordinate 19,106,326 of NC_071629.1, read as the reverse complement.
TTACTTAGGAAGGTTGGACCAGATGATCCTTGAGGTCCCTTCCAACCTGGCATCCTTTGATTCTACTGATTCCATGAAAACCTGGGGAATAAAAATAGGATCTTGCAGCTTGCTGGAGAGAACTTGCCTTGCCATGTATTAAAAGGGATGTATAGATGGGTTTAGCTGTCTTAGTGCTCCACAGATGCCTAGCTGACTAGGTAAAAATAGATCATCATTTGGTTCCTCATTTCTATTGTGCAAGAAAATGCCATACCATGTGTGCATGCTCCTGCACAGGGCTTTGTACAAGCAAATGGAACTCCTTTACAGAACATGTATTGATTACCTCAGGGGCAGATGAAGAACAGAACCAGGGAAATGAAATACCTTTCAGCCTGGAAAAGAGGAGGCATTGGTGTGCCCGGCATCAGTGAATGCAACTTTGACTGGATTCTGACTTTCCTGACCTGGGGGGTGGGTGTTGTTCAGTTCTGGGCCCCTCAGTTTAGGAAAGATGTTGAGGTGCTGGAAGGTGTCCAGAGAAGGGCAACAAAGCTGGGGAGGGGTCTGGAGCACAGCCCTGTGAGGAGAGGCTGAGGGAGCTGGGGTTGCTTAGCCTGGAGAAGAGGAGGCTCAGGGGAGACCTTATTGCTGTCTACACCTACCTGAGGGGAGGTTGTAGCCAGGATGGGGGTTGGTCTCTTCTGCCAGGCAAGCAGCACCAGAACAAGAGGACACAGTCTCAAGCTGTGCCAGGGGAGGTTTAGGCTGGATGTTAGGAAGAACTTCTTCAAAGAAAGAGAGATTCCCCATTGGAATGGGCTGCCTGGGGAGGTGGTGGAGTTACCATCCCTGGAGGTGTTCAAGAGGGGATTGGATGTGGCACTTGGTGCCATGGTTTAGTTGATTAGATGGTGTTGGGTGATAGGTTGGACTCAACGATCTCAAAGGTCTTTTTAAACCGGGTTAATTCTATTCTATTCTATTCTATTCTATTCTATTCTATTCTATTCTATTCTATTCTATTCTATTCTACTCTACTCTACTCTACTCTACTCTACTCTACTCTACTCTACTCTACTCTACTCTACTCTACTATTCTAGACTACACTGGTTCTCCAGACCCTTGAGGTGTGCACCAGAAGGCCTCATAAAGACCATGCAAACCTCATTGTTGACTACATTTAGCTTTGGATCAGGCTGTAACAATGACAAAAGCACCTTGTGCATCAACACACTGCTGCAGGCCTCTGCAAAACAAAAGTCAGAGCCTGGCAGAGGAGGGTTGAAGGGCTGCAAGGCTTTTCAGGAGAAGCTTTACCACCTTGTGTGTGGTGGGATGAGTAGATGACTGTGCTTGATGTGCTGAAATTACACTGCTGTCTCTTAATCATCCTTTGTTCACTGACTACACACTGAGGTTTTTCTCCCTCTGTGTCATTTCCAGCCCATGACACAAAATCTCATGTTCTTCAGGTCACAATTTCAGCCTCACTTGTTACAGGTCAGACTGTGTGAGTTTATTCCTGGATGAAGCCCATGGGTGGTACTGTGGGTGAGCAAACCTGGAGGTCAGAATTTGCCCAAGAAGCTGGCTAAGAACTATGCTAGAGGGTAACTGCCTGGAAATACAGCCCTGGTTAGAGAATGACATTTCATTCTTGAATTCATTTTGTTGCTGTTGAACACTTGTAGCTAGAATGATCTTTCTGCCTTGCAGGCCTGTTCCTATCCCCCCATCTTCTGACAATGCAGAAGCCAAGGCAGCTTCCTAGGAAAAGTGCCATTTACAACCATGCACTTGGGCTGCAAAATGCTCAGCCTGAAGCAGCATTGCAATGGCTCTGCTGTCTGGCTGGAATGAATGTCATTATTCCAAATGTAAGGAACAACCCCCTGCACCAGTGCAGGTGAAGGGTTTGCCTGCTGCAAAGCAGCGCTGCAGAGAAGGACGTGGGAGTGCTGGCAGACAAGTTCAACGTGAGCCAGCAATGGGCCCTTGAGGCCAAGAGGGTCGATGGTGTTCTGGGGTGCATTAAGAAGAATGCACCCTCTTCTGCCCTGGTGAGGCTGCACCTGGAGTATTGTGTGCAGGTCTGGGCTCCCCCGTTCAAGAGGGACAGGGAAATACTGGGGAAAGTCCAATGGAGAGCCACGAAGGTGCTCAGGGGACTGGAATGTCTCTCCTATGAGGAGAGACTGAGAGCAAGGGCTGTTTAAGCCTGGAGAAGAGCAGTGTGAGAAGGGATCTGGTCAATGCTGAATAGTAGATAAAGGTTGGAGGTGAAGAGGATGGGGCTGGGCACCTTTCAGTAGTGTCCAGTGATAGGACAAGAGGCAACAGGCACAAACCAGAATACAGGAGGTTTCACTTGAACTTCTGAAGGCAAAACTTCTTTCCTGTGAGGATGTCAGAGTACTGGAGCAGGCTTCCCAGAGTGTTTGTGGGGTCTCCTTCTCTGGAGACATTCAAAACCCACCTGGACATTGTGTTCCTGTGCAACCTGCTCTAGGGGACTCTGCTTCAGCAGGGAGGTTGGACTGAATGATCTTCAGAGGTCCCTTCTGACCCCCACCATTCTGCAGTCCTGTGCATTGTATTTACAAGTACAGTGCTTCACATGTAAACAGAGAATGAAAAGGAATCAGGAGAAGGCAGTCTTGAGATTCTGTCCAGATACTACATTCACATGGGGACTAACCAGTGAGGACCCCACTCCTTGATGGACTTTCTGAATACTGTCTTAACCTCCTTCATTGTAATTATTAAGGTTTAGAAGTAAAACCCAAGCTGTGCACATCTTCCCACCTGTAGTAACTGTCTGATTCCACCATTTTAGCCCTGAAAATTCAAGTTATTAAAACTTAGTTTAACCTCCATGCCATAGTCAGCCAAGAGAAGTCCCAGTGCCTCCCTTTGCCTCCCTTCATGCTCATGAAAAGCTGAGATGCTTAACAGGTGCAATGGTTAATGCCCATCCTGGCAGCAGGAGGGGGAGGGCTTGCAAGTGCTTTGCCCTCCCTGCAAGGCGTTTTCCCCCTGGGAAACTAAGTCTGTTCCACTCCCCCCTCCCTGCCCAGCTAGGGTATAAAAAGGCCAAGGGTGACTTGATGAACTCTAGTCACTTGAGGATGCTTCTGAACCTGGGATACAGAGTTGGGGTAAGGGAGGCCAACAGAGTGGCCAACAGGGATGATACAGGGTCCTGGCAGCACAGGGCTGCACAGCTAGCATGTCACAGTCACCTCATGAACCTATCATAAAGCTACCATTTGTAGGGCTGAGTCCTCCCTGATGCCTGGGAAGCTACTCAGGGGATTTCAGGAAAGAAAGGTCTCATCATGAGTGGAGAAGTTCAACTTATCAACTTAATCCCTGAATTAGCATGTATCCCTCATGGTCTGAGGAGGATGAGGAAGGTTTTCATCAGTGTACTGACAGGTCCCTTGCTTTTTTGTCTCCTTGCTGTAATCTATTAAACCCAACAGAAGCTGGCCAATTGCCAGGTATGTCCTTAAGCTTTGCAGGCTGCTGTGTATGGATCCTAATTTTTTTGCCTGATACACATTGCCTTCCACAGCTATGTGGTTCCCAGGATTTGATTTGGATTCTGGTCCATGTCACCTGAAATGAATGGGTTTAATCAGAATCTCTTAAACCCATTTCATTCGATGGTAACCCTTTAGAAGGTTCTAAGGCATGTGCCACAGTCTCACCCTGGCAAGGCAAGAGGCTAAATGCAGGGGGAGGGGGGAGGGATTTTTGTTTCTAACTAGATTCAGACTAAGAGGCTCTATAAGATTTTCCAGCAAGAGCCTTATTTGGCCTCGGTAAGTGGAGGCTAGGCAAGAAAATACAATTTATCTGTCTGCTCTGAAATGTACTTATTGATTTCAGCAGTTGTACTGTAATTGTTCTCACAAATCAGCTAATTGAGATCTTTAATGAAAGGTGACTTAAGCAGCAGTAAATTTTGCAGCTGCCCCCCCCCAGAGGACAGCAGCTGAGCCAGGCTGGTGCTCCTTGTTAACCAAATACCAATCTTTAAATGCATCTGACCGAGTGAGTAGAATTAATGAGCTTTATCACAGCACTTGATGCTCTCATCCATCTTTTGCAAATGGCTGAGCTGCTGTTGGTGTCATTGTCCACTGCTAGAGAAGTGCTTTTCATCAAACCCAAACAAGGGCTGCTCTGCAGAAAGGGCAGATCTCAACCACTGGAGTATCTGCTCAGCGAGTTTGCTGATGATACCAAACTGGGAGGCTTGGCTGAGAGGCCTGAAGGCTGTGAGACCATTCAGTGAGACTTGGACAGACTGAGAGCTGGGCAGAGAAGAACCTAATGAGGATCAATAAGGGTAAGTGCAGAGCCCTGCATCTGGGAAGGAAGAATAAACTGCTCCAGTACAGGTTAGGAGGTGATCTGCTAAGGAACAGCCCTGTGGAGAAAGACCTGGGAGCCCTGGTGGACAACAAGTTCTGCATGGGACAGCAATGTGCCCTGGTGGCCAAGAAGGCCAATGGGATCCTGGGGTGCATTGAGAAGAGTGTGGCCAGCAGATCCAGGGAGGTTCTCCTCCCCCTCTGCTCTGCCCTGGTCACACCTCACCTGGAATATTGCATCCAGTTCTGGGCTCCCCAGTTCAGGAGGGACAGGGATCTGCTGGAGAGAGTGCAAGGGAGGACTACAAGGATGCTGAAGGGACCAGAGCATGTGCCCTGTGGAGAGACACTTAGAGCCCTGGGGCTGTTTAGTCTGGAGAAGAGAAGACTGAGAGGGGATCTAATAAATGGTTATAAATATCTGAGGGCTGGGGTTCAAGAGGGAGGGGACAGGCTCTGCTCAGTTGCACCCTGGGATAGGACAAGGGGCAATGGATAGAAACTCCAGCACAGGAGGTTCCACCTCAACATGAGGAGGAACTTCTTCACTGTGAGGGTTCCAGAGCACTGGAAAAGGCTGCCCAGAGAGGCTGTGGAGTCACCCTCTCTGGAGACTTTCAAGACCCATCTGGATGTGTTCCTGTGTGACCTGTGCTGGATTCTATGGTCCTGCTCTGGCAGGGGGGTTGGATTCCACGATTTCTGGAGGTCTCTTCCAAACCCTAACATCCTGTGAGCCTGTGATGTGAAGATAGAGTCCTAGCAGTGCTCTGCAGTCATAGAATCATAGAATTGTTTCTGTTGGAAAAGGTCTTTAGGATTATTGAGCCTACCCATTGACTTAACACCACCTTGGCCATTAAACCATGTCCCACAGTGCCAGGTGCACAGGATTGTTGAACACCTCCAGGGATGGTGACTCCACCACCTCCCTGGGCAGCCTGTTCCAATCCCTGACTACACTTTACAGAAAGAAACTTTTCCTAATATCCAACACAAATCCAACCACAAATGTCTCCAATGTGAATCCTTCTCATGGGCAGTGGTTCTATATGAAGAACTATGGGTCACTCCCATGGGGTGTAGTCACAGTATCACAGTGTCACTAAGGTTGGAAGAGACCTCGAGGATCATCAAGTCCAACCTGTCTCCACAGACCTCATGACTAGACCATGGCACCAAATGCCACGTCCAATCCCCTCTTGAACACCTCCAGGGATGATGACTCCACCACCTCCCTGGGCAGCACATTCCAATGACGAACGACTCGCTCGGTGAAGAACTTTCTCCTCACCTCGAGTCTAAACCTCCCCTGGCACAGCTTGAGACTGTGTCCCCTTCAGGAGCAGACTGCTTCAGTGTGGGCTCCCCTTGGAGTCATGGCCTTCTTTGAGGGCAGTCACCTACTCTGATGTGGAGTCTTGCATGGGCTACAGCTGGCTATTTGCCCAACCATTATCCTTCCAGGATTGCAAGGGCACAGCCTGCCTCATCATGGCCTTCACCATGGGCTGCAGGGAAATCTCTTCTCCAGCACACCTGCTTCCCTCATTTTTGACGACCTTGGTGTCCACAGAGTTTGTTTCTTTCACATCCCACTCCTCTCCAAGAAGTTGCCCAGCAGATTTTTCCCCTTTATATGTTGCCACAGAGGCACTGATTGATGCAACCTTGACCAGAGGCAGGTCCGACTCAGAGGAAGGGGAGCTTCTACAGGAGCCACTCATGTAACCCTTTCCCCAATACCAACATTCCATCAGGGACAAACCCAACACACTATCATGGGAGACACAGGTACAGGGAGAGGCATTGTGGGAGCTTTGTGTTCAAAGCCTCAGATGAGACACCTCTGGTTTGCAGCCATTTCAGAAGGGGTTTAGTGCCTCTTTGTTCACTGGTTTGCATGTGTGGGCTTTCTGCCTTCATTTTGCAGCTCTGGCTGGTAGGAGAGGACTCTGAAGATCTTCTGAAGGTTCAAAAAAATATATAAATTATAAAAATGAGCGTACTTCCTCATCTAAACTTCCAGAATCCAACTAAAGGCTTTTAGCTGATTATCTCAAGTCTCTTCCCTCTAATGACTTTCCAGTTTCTTGATGTTGAGTGAAAGTCAGTGGATAAGTCTCTGTATTGGATATAATTATCTAATGTATATTGAGCTGGAGGAATTATTCAGTTAATTTTGCTTTTAGTCTCCCATTTCCTGATAGAGACTCGAAGTGTAAGCCTGCAGTTCTCTCCCTCTTAATTGCTGCATCCTGTTGATCTCTTTCCCCATTTTTTTTAGAGATTTAACAAGTCCAAGTGCCAGGTGCTGCACTTTGGCCACAACAACCCCATGTAGAGCTACAGGCTGGGGTTGGAGTGGCTGGAGAGCAGCCAAACAGAAAGGGACCTGGGGGTGCTGATTGACAGCTGACTGAACATGATCCAGCAATGTGCCCAGGTGGCCAAGAAGGCCAATGGCATCCTGGCCTGCATCAAGAATAGTGTGGCTAGCAGGAGCAGGGAAGTCATTGTGCCCCAGCACTGGTTAAGCCACACCTTGAGTCCTGTGTCCAGTTCTGGGCCCCTCAATTTAAGAAGGACATTGAGACTCTTGAATGTGTCCAGAGAAGGGCAACGAGGCTGGGGAGAGGCTTTGAGCACAGCCCTGTGAGGAGAGGCTGAGGGAACTGGGGTTGCTTAGCCTGGAGAAGAGGAGCCTCAGGAGACACCTTATTGCTGTCTACAACTACCTGAAGGGAGGTTGTAGCCAGGAGGGGGTTGGTCTCTTCTGCCAGGCAAGCAGCACCAGAACAAGAAGACACAGTCTCAAGCTGTGCCAGGGGAGGTTTAGTCTGGAGGTGAGGAGAAAGTTCTTCATAGAGAGAGTTGTTTGCCATTAGAATGTGCTGCCCAGGGAAGTGGTGGAATCACCATCCCTGGAAGTGTTCAAGAGGGGATTGGACATGGCAGTTGGTGCCATGGTTTAGTCATGAGGTCTGTGGTGCCAGGTTGGACTTGATGATCTTTGAAGTCTCTTCCAACCTTGGTGATTCTGTGTGATTCTGTGATAAGCACGTGCTTAAATGGGAGCCTTTGAAAGAGGGAAAGAAAAAGTCTTCATGAAAGTGTGATTGTGGTTTGAGTGCACAAATACCACTTAGGTGAACCCTGATTGGAAATCCTCCACTGATTGAGCATTGGCACTGGGGGGAGGGCATTTTCTTTATCAGGCAAAATGTGCTTCTCTTGATTAGATTTCGATGCTGCCTCTGTATTTCATTCTCCCTGAGATAAGTCCTTGTTCAAGAGGAGCTACACTAATAGGAGTGATCATATCCTATGCTTAGCTGCTTTAGATCTTTCTTTAACACTTGTCAACTGCTCAGCTGATTAGAAGTAGAAGGGGAAAAAAAGAAAAGAGATTAATATGTGAGGGACATGCAAAGGAAGAGACCACAGCATGGTTTTATGTACCCACTGTTGGGCTCCCTAATTCAAGAGAGAGTCCAACAGAGAGCTATGAGGAGGGCTCTGGACAACCTGATCTAGTTGAGGATGTCTCTGCTTACTGCAGAGGGGGTTGGACTAGATGACCTTTAGAATGGAATGGAATGGAATGGAATGGAATGGGATGGGATGGAATAGACTAGACTAGAAGAGGAGAGGAGAGAAGAGGAGAGAAGAGAAGAGGAGAGGAGAGAAGAGGAGAGAAGAGAAGAGGAGAGAAGAGGAGAGAAGAGAAGAGAAGAGAAGAGAAGAGAAGAGAAGAGAAGAGAAGAGAAGAGAATTAACCAGACCTTTGAGATCATCAAGTCCAACCTATCATCCAACACCATCTAATCAACTAAACCATGGCACCAAGCACCCCATCCAGTCTCTTCCTAGATCCCTTCCAACTCAAACCGTTCTGTGATTCTGTGATTAAGGGACTTGAACATCTCTCCCATGAGGAAAGACTGAGGGACCTGGGGCTGTTAAGCCTTGAGAAGAGAGGGCTGAGAGGGAACCTTATCAACATCTATAAATATCTGAGGGGTGGGTGTCACTATGAAGGGGTCAGGGTCTAGGTGGTGTCTAGTAAGTGGACAAAGAACAGTGGATACACACTGGAACACAGGAGATTCCACCTCTGCATGAGGAGAAACTTCTTTAGTGTGATAATGATGAAGCACTGAATCAGGTTGTCCAGAGAGGCTGTGGAGTCTCCTTGTCTGGAGACTTTCAGAGCCCTCCTGGACGTGCCCTTGTGCAACCTGCTCCAGGTGATCATGCTTTGGCAGCAGGGGGTTGGACTGGATGATCTCTAGAGGGCCCTTCCAACCCCTAACATCCTATGATTCTGTGATTCTTACAGCCCTGCCTACTAAGTGCCTTAAGTTGTGGACTAGCAGCTGGGGTCACTGTCTGTGCTGCAGAACTTTTGCTGCCTTATTTTGTCTTCATGGTGAATGAGGAGAAATCCTTCCTGAGGCTTTCTAAAGTCCCCCAGATGATTTTAAGCCATTTTGCACAGAAGGGCTTACTGCTGCTGCACCCATGCTTGCCTTCAGGCTGCAGTATTGCTGGGACAACCACCCACAGGCTCTGCACCAGATTTTGTCACCAGGCTGTTAAGAGAGTTAGGTCCTAGCAAATTACAGCCCAGTGTTGTTTTTTGTTGTTGTTGTTTGTTTGTTTTTTCTTCCTTTTTTTCTCCCTTTCCCCTACACAGTATCATAGTATCATAGTATCAGTCAGGGTTGGAAGGGACCACAAGGATCATCTAGTTCCAACCCCTCTGCCATGGGCAGGGACACCCCACACTAGATCAGGCTGGCCAGAGCCTCATCCAGCCTGGGCTTAAACACCTCCAGGGATGGGGCCTCAACCACCTCCCTGGACAACCCATTCCAGGGCTTCACCACTCTCATGGTGAAAAACTTCCTCCTCATGTCCAGCCTGAATCTCCCCACCTCCAGCTTCATTCCATTCCCCCTAGTCCTATCACTACCTGATATCCTCAGAAGTCCCTCCCCAGCCCCCTGCAGATACTGGAAGGCCACAATAAGGTCACCTCGGAACCTTCTCTACTCCACACTGAACAGCCCCGTCTCTTTCAGTCTGTCCTCATAGGAGAGGTGCTCCAGCCCTCTGATCATGCTTGTGGCCCTTCTCTGGACACCTTCCAGCACCTCCAGATCCCTCTTGTAATAGAGGCTCCAGAACTGGAGGCAGTACTCCAGCTGTGGTCTCAGCAGAGCTGAGCAGAGGGGGAGAATCACCTCCCTTGCCCTGCTGGCCACACTTCTCTTGCTGCAGCCCAGGATCTGATTGGCTTCCTGGGCTGCAAGTGCACACTGAGAGCTCATGTTGAGCTTCTCATCCACCAGCACCTCCAAGTCTCTCTCCTCAGGGCTGCTTTCCAGCCAGTCACTGCCCAGCCTGCATTTGTGCCTGGGGTTGCCCCGACCCAGATGCAGGACCCTGCACTTGGTCTTGTTGAACCTCATGCAGTTGGCTTGTGCCCACCTCTCCAGCCTGTCCAGGTCCCTCTGGGTGGCATCCCTTCCCTCCAGCCTGTCTGCTGCACCACACAGCTTGGTGCCTCCACTGGGACATGGACCCATTGACAGCCACTCTTTGGGTGTGGCCATCAAGCCAGCTCTTTATCCATCTAGTGGTCCAGTTACTTATAATTTAATTATTGAATTCTTTAGGGTCATAGAGTAGCACAGTCTGAAAGGGTCTTCTGTCTTTGGCTTATGTTGCAGTCTGGACAGAGCATGTTTGGGTTTTTTTGATGCTGAGCAGAGCACATTGTTACATGGTCATGTTCTCAACTCAGCAAGGAAAATATTCAGTAACTCTGCTGAGAAAGTAGGTCTGGGGCTCACTGCTGGATTTCCTTCCCTTGTCTATCCTCAGTGCCTCTTGTTCCCTTTTTGTGAGTGCTAACTTCACCATGTAGCAGTCTGACAGTAAGGACATACTGGGCTCCTCTAGTTTGATGCTTCCATTGCAATATTTGGCTGAATGGTAGCTGGCAGCAAAATCCATCCCTATACCTCCAGAGACTCATTACAATCGGGTAGCTCTGAAGTACAAGCAAAGAGATTTCTATTTGGACTGCACTGCCAATTTAACAGGTGTGTGAAAGGTAAAATGATTAAGGAGCTGCTAGTAAGGAAATTCCTCTAACTAGGCACCTTCCAAAAGCATCCAACAAATGTTCACTTATTAGACCAACTTTGTAGACATAAACTCTCTTCAGCATGTACCACATGCCTAAGAGATTTCTTTAGCATCCCATAGTTTCTTACTGGATTTGTGTATGTGTTTAAACAGAGGATTGTGAGTACCATCATTGCACCACTTCAGGGCACGTACTGGTTGAGCAATGCAGCTGCTGGAGCTTTGCCTCCTTCAGTTCTCCCTCTCCCAGAGCTTGCACATATCTCAGCCACTCACTCCCCTCAAGCTGGGAGGTTCTTTCCCAAGTTTATGGAGAGCAGCAAACAAACAGTGAACAATAATCTAGATCCATAGAATCATTAAGGTTGGAAAACACCTCCAAGATCATCAGCTTCAACCACCAACCTAACAGCACCATGGATGTTAAACCATGTCCTGAAGTGCCATGGCCACAGGTTTCTTGAACACCACCAGAGGTGGGGACACCACCACCTCCCTGGGCAGCCTGTGCCAATCCCTGACCACTCTTGCAGAGAAGACATTTTTCCTAATATCTAACCTAAAGCTCCTGTGGTGCAATTTGAGGCCTTTTCCTCTCATCTTCTCATCCTAGTTCCCTGGGAGCAAAGACCAATCCTCACCTCACTCCAACCTCCTTTCAGGGAGTTGTAGAGAGCGAGAAAGTCTCTCTTCAGCCTCCTCTGGAGAAGAGGAGGCTCAGGGGAGATCTTATTACTGTCTACACCTACCTGAAGGGAGGTTATAGCCAGGTGGGGGCTGGTCTCTTCTCCCAGACAACCAGCACCATAACAAGAGGACATAGTCTCCAGCTGTGCCAGGGGAGGTTTAGGCTGGATGTTAGGAAGAAATTCTTCATAGAGAGAGTGATTGGCCATTGGAATGTGCTGCCCAGGGAGGTGGTGGAGTCCCCATCACTGGAGGTTTTTAGGAGGAGACTTGATGGGGTGCTTGGTGCCATGGTTTAGTTGGTTAGATGATGTTGGATGACTTGATGATCTCAAAGGTCTCTTCCAACCTGGTTAATTCTATTCTATTCCATTCCATTCCATTCCATTCCATTCCATTCCATTCCATTCCATTCCATTCCATTCCATCTCTTTTCCAGACTAAACACCCCCATTAACTCCAGGGCAGTGATTTAGGAACCATCCCTAAACAAGCTACTTTTTGGCCAGGCTTTAGCCAGGGCTTATATGTTCCAGCTGAGTTCAGATTTGGAATTTCTACCCCCACCTCTCTCTGATGATGAGATTTCTGCTATCAGTTGATAGAGAGGAAGGAAGAGCTGTTCTGAATCCCCAGGCAAACCTGCTTCAATGTGGACTCACAATTTTAGCTCTAATCATGAAGGAGTATCTACTACGGCTTTATTTTAAGCTCCCTTTGTGGAGGTGGCAGACTGAAGCCGCATGAGCCCTGGCGCTGGGAAGGAAATAATCCCCTGCTCGCAAGGCTGCTCAGTCAAACGGAGATGTCGTGCAGGAGGTCAAGACAATCCCACTCACACATTCAGCACCGTGATCTCCCCTCGGGCAAATTCACAGCTGCCAGCCGGGGCGCCCAAACGGGGTTGCCAAAAGGCCAGATGCTGTTAATCACCATCTGGGTGGCAGGACCCCTCCCCACTCCCCCGCTCCGCCCCGAGCCGCTCCGGCTGCGGCGCCGGGGCCCCTGCCAAGGCACCGCAGAATGTTTCTGCAGCACCGGCAGGTTTCCCTAAGCCACTCTTTCTTACACACAAAAATCAAATGGGGAAATATTGAATTTGACAGGGCAAACAAATGGTGTTTTACTGGAGAAATGCTACTTTAAGCATATGATAGCCATCTGCCTGTGCCTTGCCGTGGTTGTTGGGAGTTATAATTGGACAGGCGGTTTTGACACCTACAGGGACTGGCTGGCATTGCCACCAGGCAGTTTTAAGTGGGGCAGAGCACTTAGGAGTGTGAATTTTCACTTGGCTGCCGTCCCCACAGGCCTGTTAAGGACCAGAGAATGACCAGGGACAGAAATGGTTAATCAAGATGCTGCTCCGGTTAAAGCCAGGTGCGCCAACCGCACCCACGGTCTGTTTAGAACCAGTGAAGATTCTTCCTGGATTAAATCAAAATGTATCATTTTGTATACAAATATTCTGTATTTACACACATTGGTGTTCAGAGCTGAGCTCTGACTGCTCTCAGAGGCAATCTTTTGATGTCAGTGGGGGTCATTTGATCATAGAATCACTCCGGTTGGAAAAGATCTTTAAGCTCATCGAGTCCAACGATTCTCTAACTCTACCAAGTCTGGTGCACGTCTCTCAGTACCACATCTCTGCCTCTTTGAAACACCTCCAGGGATGGGGACTCAAACACCTCTCTGGGGGAGCCTTTCAGAGCTCCCAAACAGGCTCAAGGAGGAGCAGCACTGCCCACCCAGCCTGGGCAGGCACAGCCACCACCACCAGCATGTCTGTGTGCTGGGTACTGTGCTCTGCAGCTCACTGCTGCTCAAATCACAGCTCCTGTATTTTCAACTCTTTTCTTAGCAAAGGGCAATAACCTCCTCCATTTCAAAATGCCAATTTTTAGCCCAGACTTGTTGCTAAATTCTATTTTGATCCTGTGTTGGTTTTTGGGTTTTTTCCTTAAACTGGAGATGGCTAAATTCAGGAACCACAATTACGTGAAGATAATGCTGATAATTTTCTTCTGCAGTTTACCCACAAAACGTCTGCATGTGGTGTTTATCCTCTTGCTATAGAATGCTACTGGCAGCAAGCAGTCCTGTGAAAAGCTGCCTCTTTTTTTCCAGGGAGCTCTGCAAAATGCAGGCGTGAGCAGGAGCGTGTAATGGATCTGTCATGGGAGTGTGTGGGTGGAGGGCGAGGAAGGACGAGGGGTGCACAGAAGCTGGAGTCTGTTCTCTCACACTAATGGCTATAAGGAGCAGAACTGCCAAAAAAATCCCACTCTGGAGCCCTGGAAGGACTGCCAAGCCCTTGGGGACCATCTGCAGCATGCAGAAGGTCCTGGCATATCCCTCTCTATGTGTGGAGGGTGGCTGGGAGCAGCTGGAGCCATCAGCAGGGATGGCATGGTGGGAGGAAAAGTGGCAGCAGCTGAGTCCTCTCTTCTTGTGCTGGCTGCACAGTGGCAAGAAACATTTATACAGCAACCCAGACCTTTCCAGGTGGGTTCTTTGCTGCAATGCCTTTGGACACAGGTATTGACAGTCTTTTTCCACAATGCACAAGTACAGTTCGTACATTTTTAAGCTCTGAACCTAGAGAACCCTGACTCTAGCAGATGCTGGTAGCCAGGGGCATTGCTGCATATCCCAATTTTCTGTAGAAAATTTCCCCCTGTTCCCCCAGAGTCACCAAAGAGTGCAAGGAACTGGCTGGCTGGAAGTGGTACATAGCATGGTTTGGATTGGAAAGGACCTTAAAGATCAGCTAGTTCCAAGCCCCACCAACATGGGCAGGGACACCTCCCACTGGCCCAGATTGCTCAAGACCCCGTCTAACCTGGCCTTGAACACCTCCAGGGAGGGGGCATCCACAGCTTCCCTGGGCAACCTGTCCCAGTGTCTCTCCACCCTCATGCTAAATAATTTCCTCCTAATATCCAGTTTCAATCTACCCACTCCAAATCTACCTCAGGAGTGGAAGTGTTGCAGTGACATGGCAAGGCACCAAAGTGGCTCTGTTGTGTGCAAGCTGTCCTCCTCTGTTCAGGATGTGCCTGTTCCAGCTGGAAAGGCAAGTAGTGATGTAGCTCTGGCATTTGTAGAGTGGGCTTGGAGGAAACAAGCTTTTAATAATGTGTGCCTGGCTGATCTTCATTTCATAGTGAAGGGAACTGCTTTAACAATGCATGGTGGGGCAGTCATTTCCCATCAGGTATTCCTGATGTATTTGAAATGTGACCACTCTCTCTGAAGGTCTCTAACTCAGTGGTTCATGCCCATGCACAGGAGGGTCACTAGAGCCTTGGTTAATTGCTGGATGAAAGCTATGCCAGCACAAAGATCCTGTTTGGCACCACAGAGTGCTGCCAGGGCCAAGACCTAATTTCCTTCTTTATTGGTACATTAATTCTTGAAAGCAAAAGAAGACATGGCTCTGACAAGATCAGACCTGAACTCCTCTAGTCCTCTACCAGCAGCAATGTGAGACAGGAGCACATCTCTCTCCCTGCCCTGTGAGTGGACATTAGAGGGCTCATTCTTGGTCCCCAGCAACTAAGGGCAATGTAGGGTCAACAAACTGCTTCTGCTGCCAGACTCAGGTTGTAAAGTCTGGTTTCATTTAGGTTTTTCTAATGGAGATTAGATTCACAGGATAATATTGATCATATTGGATCATATTGACATCGTCCCCCACAGCAAACTCCTGGCCAAGCTGCCAGCCTTGGACAGCAGCACTCTGTGCTGGGTTAGGAAGTGGCTGGAGGGCTGAGCCCAGAGAGTGGTGGTGAATGGTGCCACATCCAGCTGGCAGCCAGGCACTAGCAGTGTCCCCCAGGGATCAGTTCTGGGCCCCATCCTGTTCAATATATTTATTGATGATCTGGATGAGGGGATTGAGTCCATCAGCAGTAAAGTAGGGACCTGGGGGTACTGGTTGACAGCTGGCTGAACATGAGCCAGCAGTGTGCCCAAGTGGCCAAGAAGGCCAATGGCATCAAGATTAGTGTGGTCAGCAGGAGCAGAGAAGTCATTGTGCCCCTGTACTCAGCACTGGTTAGGCCACACCTTGAGTCCTGTGTCCAGTTCTGGGCCCCTCAATTTAAGAAGGACATTGAGACTCTTGAACGTGTCCAGAGAAGGGCAATGAGGCTGGGGAGGGGTCTGGAGCACAGCCCTGTGAGGAGAGGCTGAGGGATCTGGGGTTGTTTAGCCTGGAGAAGAGGAGGCTCAGGAGAGACCTTCTTGCTCTCTACACCTACCTGAAGGGAGGTTGTAGCCAGGAGGGGGTTGGTCTCTTCTGCCAGGCAAGCAGCACCAGAACAAGAGGACACAGTCTCGAGCTGCACCAGGGGAAGTTTAGGCTGGAGGTGAGGAGAAAGTTCTTCCCAGGGAGAGTTGTTAGCCATTGGAATGTGTTGCCCAGGGAGGTGGTGGAGTCACCATCCCTGGAGGTGTTCAAGAGGGGACTGGACATGGCACTTGGTCATTCCCTCCTTTGCTGTGTTTTGCTACTCTGTCTCAGGCACTATTTGGCTAAGTACTGTCCTAACTACCTACAAAGATGCCAAAGCAGACAGAAGTGCAACCCCAAAGTTGGATCACAGATTGGTTTTCCTTTGTTGAGGGAACAATGTTTTCTCTCCATGCATTTCAAGCCACACTGCTGCTCATGAATGACTTAAGGTGGAAATATTTGATACTGCAGGGGGGTTGGTAATGACTTAATCGACAGCAAAATACCCCTTTGCTCCAGCTCAATGTTCATATAGTTCAGTTCTTATTGGCATTGATTTTCCCCAAGCCTTAACATCCTCTTTATGAAAGGCAGCATAATGAATTGTAGTAATAAATAAGAATGCTGGAGCAACAGAAGAGGCCATTCTTCTGCTCACTGGTGTGTTGGTGTGAAACCTCTACTGCATTTCTGCAAGGGCTCTCCCTTGGCTGGTGCACATTTCCTCCACAGTCACATGGCAAGCACATTGCATCCCCATCTCCATCCCTACGTGGGACAGGAGAAGTCAGGAGTCACCTGACATGTGAAATAATCACCTGGCACCTTGTGGAGCAGACACAAATCCCACTCCAGCCAGCCCACCAGCTGCTGAGCAAAGCATCCCTTCTGTGGCTTAAGAGAAGCCTTGAGGGGAAGGACTTGGGGGTGTTGGTTGATGAAAAACTCAACGTGACCCAGCAATGCGCTCTCACAGCCCAGAAGGCAGCTGTGTGCTGGGCTGCATGAAAAGCAGTCTGAGCAGCACAATGGAGGAGGGCACTCTCCACTTCTGTATTTGTAAGAGCCCAGCTGGAGCCCCAGTTCTGGGGCTCCAAACACAAGGAGGACATGGAACTGTTGGAGTGGATCCAGAGGAAGCCACAAAGGTGATCAGAGGGCTGGAAATCCTCCCCTGTGGGGACAGGCTGGGAGAGTTGGGGCTGTTCAGCCTGGAGAGGAGAAGGTTCCAGGGAAACCTTAGAGCAGCCTTCCAGTACCTGAAGGGAGCTACAAGAAAGCTGGGGAGGAGCTTCTGACAAGGACTTGTAGTGATAGAACAAGGGGGAATGGATTTAAGTTGGAAGAGAGGAGATTTAGACTGAAGATAGGGAAGAAATTCTTTAGAGTGACACAGGTGAGATACTGGAACAGGTTGCCCAGGGAGGCTGTGGATGCCCTCTCACAGGAGGTGTTCAAAGTCAGGTTGGACGAGGCCTTGAGCAACCTGGGCTGGTGGGAGGTGTCCCTGCCCATGACAGGGACATGTTGGAACTAGATGATCTTTAAGGTTGCTTCTAAACCAAACCATTCTGTGATTCTTTCCAACACCTAACAAAGACCTAGGGAGTGTATGCCTCTGACTGTGGTTCACCTCTGCAGAAGTGCTCCTGTGCCATACAGGCAGCTGAGGAGCATGCTGAGCTTCTAGTCTGATGAGGTTTTTTTATTGAAGCCAGTTGGGAGTCTCTGACATTCTAAATTATGGCTTGTTTGCACACACTCTTTGCAAATGAAATGCAGTTTGCAACCAGTGCCCCTAAGGTCTGCTCTGGGACAAGCTAAAATCTCGCTGCTGAAGGTATGGAAGCATGTGGCATTTGCAGTGCTAATAGAGAAGGAGCTGAAAAAAAAAGCCTAAACTTTCTTCAGACCTTTTAAGCAATGACTTGGTCATCAGTCACAGGATCACAGGATGTTAGGGATTGGAAGGGACCTCCAGAGATCATGGAGTCCAACCTCCCTGCCTGACCAGGAGCATAGAATCCAGCACAGGTCACACAGGAACACATCCAGGTGGGTCTTGAAAGCCTGCAGAGAAGGAGACTCCACAACCTCTCTGAGGAGCCTGTTCCAGTGCTCTGGGACCTTCACAGTGAAGAAGTTCCTCCCCACAGGTCTTCATTGATGTACTAATTACAAACCAATACCAGCTTAGGCTGTCTCAAAAAGAAACTTCACATTTCCATTTAATTAGTTGGACTATCTGCCTCATTGCCATGGAAATTGCATAGAAGAAAGCAGTTACTTAGAGGGGATTCCTAAGTGGGATGTCTCATATGTCCCAAACACATAGAAAATAAATCCACACAAATATGTGTTAAACTATGAGTAAGGCTGGGGGGGTGGCAGCTGCATGGTTAAACTATGAAAAGCAATAGGAGAGTAAGGCTGGGGGTGGGTGGGAGCTGCAGGGATGTGGTTATTTCCTCTCTCTCACTGGAGATGCATCATGTCCATGTCCTGATTTCTAAGCACAGGTCTCACTTGTTCTTGTCCAGAACCTTCACAGAATCCTAATGGAAGGCCTCTGGAGGTCATGAAGTGCAACCCCCTGATAAAGCAGTGTCAGCTGGAGCAGGTTGCACAGGGATATGTCCAGGTGGGTTTTGAAAGTCTGCAGAGAAGGAGACCCCACAACCTCCTTGGGCAGCCTGCTCCAGGGCTGCAGCACCCTCGCAGGAGTGAAGTTTTGCCTTCATAAGTTCAGGTGAAACCTGCTGTGCTCCAGTTTGTGCCCCTTGCCTGCCTTGCCTGCCATTAGCCAAATGGAGATGCATACTGAATGACACCTGTCAGCCTGGGTAGCACTCCAGGCTGGAGGACAACCATGCCACATGCCCTGAGCCAGAGCTGCATGAAGCCATCTCTGCCATTCCTCAGGAGTGAATTCCTGCATGGGTCAAAGCCCTGCAACACACATTGTGAGAATTACAGACCTTCAGGTAATGCTACCCCTGAGTGTTCAGAAATAATGGAACTGGGCAAAAATTCTACCTTTACTTTATAACTATTATTATTATTATTATTATTATTATTATTATTATTATTATTATTATTATTATTATAAAAGTGTTATTATTACTATTTTATTTACTATGAGAAGGAACAGCAGCTGTTCTGCTGTGGCTTCTACCCCCTGAGCCTCTAAAAGTGACTGTCTCACTCTAATTAGCACCTTTTTAATGTACAACTTTATTGATAATAAATCTTTTTAGTGAAAAGGAAAAAAAAGAGAAAACCCCCCCAAACAACAAAGCAGAACTTTTCCTGGGTGTTGTCTCAGTGTCAGGATCTCCTGGGTGAAGTACCAAAACATCCTGAGGTTTGCTTTAAAAAGCACAGGGTTAGCTAGCCCAAAGACATCATTCTCTAACTCCCTTCTTTAGGTGTTGCTCAATTAATCAGCAACCACAATTAAGCCTTCAGAGTGGGGGGTCTCCATGAACAGAGAATCACAGAATCATTAGTCACTGTCACTGGGGGTGTTTAGGAAGAGACTGGATGGGGTGCTTGGTGCCATGGTTTAGTTGATTAGATGGTGTTGGATGATAGTTTGGACTCAATGATCTCAAAAGGTCTCTTCCAACCTGGTCTGGTCTATTCCATTCCATTCCATTCCATTCCATTCCATTCCATTCCATTCCATTCCATTCCATTCCATTCCATTCCATTCTATTCCATTCTATTCTATTCTATTCTATTCTATTCTATTCTATTCTATTCTATTCTATTCTAACCTATTCTATGCTAGGTAGGAAAAGGCCTCTAAGATCATCAACCTCAAGTGTCAACACCCCTGTCCCCACTAACCCATGTCCCAAATTGCCATGTCTAGCTGATTTTTTAACACCTCCAGTGAAGGCAACTCCATCACTTCCCTGGGCAGCCTGTTCCAATGTCTGGCTAGACCTCGGGGGAATGCTTTGCAGCATCCTCCTGCAGCATGGATGGGTCCTGCAACACTTCCCAGGCCAAGTTGGCTGCTGGAGAAGGAGCAGCCTCTCCCCTTATTCCTAATTTCACTCACCCAACAATATCAGCTCCTTTGGCACGTTTGGAGGTGGCAGGATGCCCTTTTCTCTGGCTGCTGAGGCTGTGCTTATTTTCGTGGTCTTTTCCCTCCTGTTCCACCTTGCACAGCAGGGCTGCTCAAGCCCAGCTTGAAGGGGAGCAGCATCTGCAACACATGGAGAGAAACCACTTGTCCACACCAGCCCCCCCCTGCCTCGACCACATCACTTTTCCTCCCACTTGTTTTCCCTCGGAGCCAGCAGTGTGGGGTGGGGGAGAGGCAGGGAGCCATCCCTGCAGTTCCAGAGCTCTGGTGTGATTCCTGCCTTCCTACTAGTGTGGATGTGATGGGAATGAGAATGGTGGAGCTCTGTCCTCACACAGCGCTTTGTAAATGAATCGCTTTGATCTCAGGCGGATTTCCCTCTGCTATTTTTAGATGCGGCGAGGATAACCGAGGGATGTCGATTCTAATGCAGACAGAAAGGAGTTTCAGATGCAGTTTTCCTCTTGGGGCAGGGGAGAAGAGCAGAAGGAGGAAAAACAAGGCAATCTCCACCAGCCTTTCTGAGTCTCCTGGAATGGAGCTAGGTCACGAAGCCCTTGAGGCTAGAGAGGGATGTTCCCCAAATACAAAATTCATGAGACATCTGATAATTCTCCTTACGCTTCTCCTGGTTGCCTTTTGCATAGCTCACCCCTCTGCCACAGCCCAGAGTCAGGTCCTGTGATTAAATGCAGCTTTGTATTGATGGGGACTACATTTATCAGGGATTGCTAATAGTTGCCCTTTGATTTCAAAGTAACGGCAATGCCTCTTACTTGCCCTGCTTTAAGGACGTGTGTGGAGGTCTCGGATTGCTTGGGTTTGATCATGTCAGTTTCTTCTTTGCATTTCACCTTCCAGTTCCTTCTTTGCATTTCACCTTCAACAATAACAAAAAAAAACCCCCACCCCAAACAAAACAACAAAAACTTCAGCAAAGCAGCAAACAGATAAGCAACCCAAACCTTTCTTCTGGCGTGGAGTGTGTGTGTGAGTGCAGGTTTGCACACGCTGCACAGAGCAGGAGCAAGAGCAAGAACCTGTTTACAGGGAGAAAGCTCTTCCAAAGGCTTTTTCTTCTTCTTCTTCTTCTCCCATCTCCCGTTGCTGGGGAAACCACCATCCCCAGCTCTCCGAGCAGCTGACTCACCCAGCCCGGTCCTCCGCTGCACGCATCCTGCCTGGAGCTACAGCACGGGCACAAAGGAAATACAGGCTTCAGCAGTTCAACGGGAAGCACACAAACTCTCCTTCCCCAGTGTCTCCAGGACATGACTGGAAGAGGCTGTAGAAAAGGCACGAGAGAAGCTTTTCTTTGGTGCCTCAAGGAAAAAAGAGGCTGTGCAACTCGGAGGGATGTGGGTCTGCAGAGGGCAGCAGACCTGAGGGAGGCTGAAACCAAAGGGAATGCCATAGCTACAAAGGCTGCTGGAGAAAATCCCTACCGATTCCCATAGGGCTTACTTCTTACTTCTCCATAAATACTTGCAGCAACACGAACAAGCACTCTTCCACTGCCCCCCCAACCCCCTCGTCCCCAGCCCCTGTGTTGGCATCTTTTGGAGAGGCTCAGCTCTGCCCAGCTGTGAGCTCTGGGGCTTGTAATGAGCATTTGTTTGTTTTCAGTTGTGATGCCCATGGTGCCTGCAGTTAGAGGATGGCTTTCCACGGCCACATGCAGTGGTGCAGTAAACTCGGTGACCTGTTAGCTGAGACCAGGACACTAATATACTCAGGCTTTAAAAATCCCAAGCCATCAGGTCAGCCAAATAAGCTTAAATGTCAGAAGCTTAAAAATAAGAAAATTAGGATCTGCTTGGATTTTGTGATGCATTTATTAGTGTCCCACTCAGCTTTTCTCCTCAGTCTGGAGAGCTGGGATTTTAGCTGCTACTTTGCTGCTTCTTGTTTTCCTGTTTTCTTTTTGTTCCAGTGCCACAGAACTGAGGAGGGTGGGGATCCAGGAGCTGTGCTGAGACTGCAGGAGAGCACTGAACACAGCAGGACTGGCAGCAGCCAGAAATCAAGCTTAGCAGGTTGTCATTGGGCTGGTGTGTTTGGCTCCTGGCCTTGGCAAGCTTTTGGGAAACTGAGCAATAAGTGGAAATTTCCCCTGCCCAGTTTCTGGGCAGCCTGTGATGCACAGATGTTTTTAACATCTGCATCTGAGGAGAGCTCTGCTTTTACAGCCATTGAGGTCTGAGACAGCCACTACCAGCTCTAGACTGCCAGTTCTTTAAACACAACTTTTCACCACCCCCTATTCCTTTTTCCCACTTTTCCCCCCCCACTTTCCAACACTGGGCTCCAACCCAGTTTTTCAGGTTGAGTTAACCCAAATGAAGCAAAAAGATTCAGATCTGGGAAAAGATCTCCAAATGTGCTATCTCTGGTTAACTAGGGCACAAGTATGCATGACCAGGTGAAACATCCTCCCCACCCCCTTCCTCACGGACCACTCCTGAGCAATCTTTCCAAAGCCTCTTTGGTATCCAGGATGCTCTTTCCTCATTAGCACCAGCGCTGTCTTTTCTCTGCTCCAATGGGCAGCTCTCCACTGGCTGTGGTTAGTCCCAGTGCCCTTCCACAGTGAGACATTCCCCTTTTGTTCTCTTCTTTTGCTTCAAGATTTCTTTTTCCTCAGGAGTCCCTCTGGGCTTGATGCTATCAGTAATGCTGCCTTGCTTTGTTCTCCAGCCCAGAGAAAGCTCAGTCCTGCAAATCTGCACTCTCCCAAGAGGAGAGAGAAAAAATTGGGCTGTGGAAATTACTTCATCCTTTGTTCACCCCAGACAAGTGCTGTTCAGGTGCTCGGGGTCAGGTCTTTTTCACAAACAGATGAATATTCCCTTGTTCCTTTGCACAGAGAGGAAGGAATATAATGAAACAAAGTTCTAAGAAAGACAGTCCTGCAGAGCTGTTGCTCTCCAGCTGTGGTGGGCCTCCAAGGGATGTTGCATTCTGCAGGTATGATATGGAAGAACTGACCTGGGGTACAGTAAGAGGAGTGTGTCCAGCAGATCGAGGGAAGTCTCCTCCCTTTCTACTCTGCCCTGGTGAGACCTCACCTGGAATATTGTGTCCAGTTTTGGGCTCCCCAGTTCAAGAAGGACAGGGATCTACATAAGAGAGTCCAATGGAGGGCTACTAGGATGATTAAGGGATTGGAGCACTGCCTGATGAGGAAGGGCTGAGACACCTGAGGCTTTTTAGTCTAGAGAGGTGAAGACTGAGAGGGGATTTAATAAATGTTTATAAATATCTGAGGGCTGGGAGGGGACAGGCTCCCCCTCAAGAGGGAGGGGACAGGCTCTGCTCAGCTGCACCCTGTGATAGGACAAGGGGCAATGGATGGAAACGACAGCACAGGAGGTTCCACCTCAACATGAGGAGCATTGATATAATCTCAGTCTTCTCCAGGCTAAATGGACACAGGTCTCAGCCTTTCCTTGCAAGGAAGTTCCATCCCTGATCCAGCTCCTTACATCTCAGCCCCGTTTCTTGCTGTGTACAGCACACCACTGCTCACTGTGCTCTGGAAGGCAGATGTGGGTCTTTTCCCAGTTTTTTTGGTAAGGTCCATCAGCTGCCCTGAGCCCTGTGTGAGCTACTGCTCTGGGGCCAGAATCCCTACTTACGTGAGAGGCTTTTGCTGCAGCTTGGCATCATCTGCAGCTCACTGTGATGTGACCAGGTGTAACTGGAGAGCTGCCAGAAGTCAGGGCAGAGAGGAGAAGTGTTTTTATCTGGAGTAATGAGGCACCATTTCAAGACTAGTCATAAGCCAGTGCTGTTTTTTTCACAGCAGACATTTGGATTCACAGGGTGGACAGTCTCCTGAATCCTAAAACCCTTTTCCTGGTGAATTCTTAGTTCTGCAAGTAGGTCATGCCTGCTCTCTCCCCTTGGGTACAGCAGAGACTTGGCAGGTCTAAATAATAACTCTCTCTGCTCTTTGATGTTGGATGTCACTAAGTTGTTCCCTGCCATCCACTTTTCATTCCTTCAGTTCCTGCAAAAACCTGCTGAACACACAAGTTAATGAAGGATAAGACATTTCTAGGTCCCACCAGCCTCTGCAGCATGTGGCACCTCCCCACTGTGACCTGCTGCATTGGCTTGGCATGGGGGACATGCTGAAAGGACCACAATGTCCTGTGAAGTCACAGGGCAGCCAACGCTCGTTTTTAAGCTACAGTATGCAGTGCTCAAACCTAACAAGCCTTAAAAGAAGCCACAACCTACAGGGTGTCCCCAGGTGTTTAGCATGAGTATCTCCGCTGGGGATGGAGGTGACCTCCAGCTTGCCTGGAGCGGCTGGTCTGTGTTGAAGCCGTTGGTGCTTCCAATTCCACCATGCAATGCACTTTAAAGTGCTCACATCTGTATTTTCATAGAATCACAGAATCATAGAATTGTTTTGGTTGAAAAAGACCTCCATGATCACCTAGTCTAAATGTCAAACTAAGACCACCATGGCCATTAAACCGTGTCCTGAAATGCCTTCTTCACACATTTCTTGAACACCTCCAGGGATGGTGACTCCCTGGGCAGCCTGTTCCAATGCCTGACCACTCTGCAGGAAAGGAATTTTTTTGTAATCACCAACCTAACCCTCCCCTGGCACAATTTCAGGTCATTTTCTCTCATTAGAACAGAACAGAATAAAATAGAATAGCATAGAGTAGAATAGAATAGAATAGACCAGGTTGGAAGAGACCTTCAAGATCATCATGTCCAACCCATCATTCAACACCACGTAATCAACTAAACCATGCAACCAAGCACCCTATCAAGTCTCTTCCTAAACACCTCCACTGATGGTGACTCCACCACCTCCCCAGGCAGCCCATTCCAATGGGCAGTCACTCTCTCTGTGTAGAATTTCTTCCTAACCTCCAGCCTAAACCTCCCCTGGCACAGCTTGACACTTTGTCCTCTTGTTCTGGTGCTGGTTGCCTGGGAGAAGAGACCAACCTCTGCCTGTCCACAATCTCCCTTCAGGTAGTTGTAGAGAGCAATAAGGTCACCCCTGAGCCTCCTCTTCTCCAGGCTAAGCAACCCCAGCTCCCTCAGCCTCTCCTCATAGGGCTTGTGTTCCAAGCCCCTCCCCAGCTTTGTTGCCCTTCTCTGGACACGTTCCAGCGTTCTATCACCTGATAATAGAGAGAAGAGACCAACAACCTCCTCATTCCAGCCTCCTTTCAGGGAGTGGTAGAGAGCAATGAGGTCTCCCCTCAGCCTCCTCTTCTCTAGATGGAACAATCCCAGCTCCCTCAGCCATTCCTTATGAGACCTGTTCTCCAGACCTCTACACATTCGATGGAGTCTCTGTCACAGAGGCTTCAGCTTCCACCGGGAGCCTTTGACAGACCTTGCCCTAATTATGAAGTGATTCCAGTGACATTTTAAATTATGGGTGAGTTTTACATAATTCTCTTGATCTGTGTTGTTATGACATGGAAGATTCTCTCTCTGCCAGACGCAGTGAATTATGTAAGGTCTTTGTTTTGTGTGCGGCAGGATAATTTGCACCGCTGCACAGATTCGGGGATGCAGCTTTCAAAGGGCCTGGTCCTGCACGCAGCTGTGACAGTACTGATAAGTTTCATGAACCTTATTAAACCTCTGCTAAATTATATAAGCTAACAGACAAGTTTATATGACAGTGCTCAAACTGCAAAGTCAAGCGTGTGAGGAGCAAGGAAAGGCTTCTCCTGAAATGAACCAGAGCCAACAATGTCAAGAATAGGATAGGATAGGATAGGATAGGATAGGATAGGATAGGATAGGATAGGATAGGATAGGATGGAATAGAATAGGATAGGATAGGATAGGATAGGATAGGATAGGATAGGATAGATGAGAAGAAATAGAATAGAATAGAATAGAATAGGATAGAATAGGATAGAATAGAATAGGATAGAATAGGATAGAATAGAATTAACCAGGTTGGAAGAGAGCTTTGAGATCATCAAGTCCAACCTATCACCCAACACCATCTGATCAACTAAACCATGGCACCAAGCACCCCATTCAGTCTCTTCCTAAACACCTCCAGTGATGGGGACTCCACCACCTCCCTGGGCAGCACATTCCAATGGCCAATATCTCTTTCTATGAAGAACTTCTTCCTGGCATCCAGCCTAAACCTCCCCTGGTGCAGCTTGAGACTGTGTCCTCTTCTTCAATGTGCTCTTGCAGCTCAGAAGGTAGATTCCATCCTGGGCTGCACGAAAAGAGGCATGGCCAGCAGATTAAGAGAGGTGATTCTGCCACTCTGCTCTGCTCTGCTCTGTTGAGACCTCACTCAGAGTATCATGTCTGTCTCCAGGGCCCTCAACACAAGAAGGTCACGGACCTACTGGAGTGGGTCCAGAGAAGGGCCACAAGGATGATCAGTGGGTTGGAGCACCTCTTCTACAAAGAGAGGCTGAGAGAATTGGAGTTGTTCAGTCTGGAGAAGACTTGATTCCAGGGAGACCTTGTGGCAGCCTTCCAGTACCTGAAGATCCTACAGGAAAGCTGGAGAGGGACTGTTTGGAAGGGTTCATAGCACTAGGACAAGGGACAACGGTTTGAAAGTAGACCAGGGTGGATTCAGATTGGAAATTATCATAGAATCAATAAGGTTGGAAAAGACCTCAAAGATCACCAAGTCCAACCTGTCACCCAAAACTTCATGACTACTAAACCATGGCACCAAGTGCCATGTGCAATCCCTTTTTGAACAGCTCCAGGGATGGTGACTCCACCACCTCCCTGGGCAGCACATTCCAGTGGCCAACAACTCTCTCTGTGAAGAACTTTCTCCTCACCTCAAGCCTAAATTAGGAGCAAGTTCTTTACTATTAGTGTTGTGGAACACTACAACAGGTTGCCCAGGGAGGTGATGGAGGCCACATACCTGGAGACATTCAATGTCAGGCTTGATGGGGCTCTGAGCAACCTGCTCTACCTGGGGATGTCCCTGCTTACTGCATGGGGTTTGGACTACAGACAACCTTTCAAGGTCCCTTCCAGCCCAGTGCATTCTCTGAGTCTGTGATTCTGTGGTTCTATGAAGTGCAGCCCCTTTCCCAGGCTTCCAGCACTGCTTCATTATATGATCAAATACTGGTTGTTCCACGGGGGCTCTGCCACAGCCACTGAGCAGCTGCCTGATGCAAATCAGTGGGCAGCGATTCAAAACCCTGTTTTCTTCCCATCATTTAGCGTGTGTGGCCCCAGCCCTTGTTTACTGCATGCTGCTCAGCCTGGCTGTAAAGATGAAATACTGTTTCTGCTGGGTTTACTTTTCATTTTTTTTCCATGACACTCATTACTCCAGTCATGTTTGTTTATTTCACATGCACTCCATTAATTAATTTGTCTCTGTGAAGCCCAGGAAGGCAACGAAGAAACATTCTCGCTTTATAGATAAGGAGCAGAGACACAGAAGGGTTCTGTCAAGAATATCAATTAATTTGTGATGTTTCACTGGGGATGCTCAGGATAGCTCCTTCCACACATGAATTTTGGGCTTGTTTTAGTGCTGCTGTGTCTTTAGGCATGGGCAGAGCAGGACTGCTGCGGGCAGCTGCTGCCCAAGAGGAGCAGCTGCCTAAAGCATTTCCAATGCACAAACCAAGAGGCAGCAGCCAGGTGGAGCTGAAGGGAAGAAGTGTTACTGAAAGAGTGGTCAGTCATTGGAACAGGCTGCCCAGGGAGGTGGTGGAGACACCTGGAGGTGTTCAGGAAACTTGTGAACATGGCACTTTGGGACATGGTTTAGTGGGCATGGTGGTGTTGGGTTGACAGTTGGACCTGATGATCTTAGAGGTCTTTTCTAACCTTAATGACTGTATGATTCGATGGCAGGATGGCAGGATCCCTGCAATGTCTTCTTGGCCATGAGTTGCACAGCTTGATGACAAGGAGAATTTTAAAGCAAGAGGCTGAAGTAAAACAGTACTGTGACTTTGTGGGTGCTTTCTTGCTATCTCTTTGCTCTGCATCTCTTCAGACACAGACTGCAGCCTGTCACTGAAGGAGTCCAGCATGCTGGGCAGGTGTTGCAGAACCATAATATTGCAGAATAGTTGGGGTTGGAAGGGACATCCAAAGGTCATCAAGCCTGTAGCTCTGCATGGGGTTGTTGTGGCCAAAGTGCAGCACCTGGCACTTGGAAAAGCCCTCTAGGGTCATCACCTCCAACCATCAACCCAACACCAACACGGCCACTAAATCATGTCCCATAGTGCCATGACCACAAGTTTCCTGTACACCTTCAGGGATGGTGACTCCACCACTGCCCTGGACAGCCTATTCCAATGCCTGACCACTCTTTCAGTAAAGAAATCTTGCCAGTAAATAAATAATGAGAAAAGAGACTTAGAAAGGTAGCTGTGAAAACCAATTGCACAGAAATTACATTAAAAGCCCTTGTTTCCTATTTAAAATAAAAAGTGGACTACCATGTGGAACATTTGAACTGCAGATGTCAAAGTCTGGACTAGGTGGCCCTGCTTTGCTGCACTGCATGTGCTAAGAGAGGATGAGGAAGATAGAGAGACAAGGAAATTGGTCATTTTTGGGAAAGCCTGATGAAGAGCTATAGAATAAGCATTTTTCTCCTTTCTATATAACAATGGACAGGAAAAGGACTGAAATTGTGCCAGGGGAGGTTTAGATTTGATATTAGGAAACATTTCTCTACTGAAAGAGTGGTCAGGCAGTGGAAGAGGCTGCCCAGGGAGGTTGTGGAGTCACTGTCCCTGAAGGTGTTCAAGAAACCTGTGGACATGGCACTTTGGGACATGGTTCAATGGCCATGGTGGTTTTGGGTTGAAGGTTGGGCTCAATGATGTTAGAGATCTCTTCCAACCAAAACAATTCCATGAGTCAAATGCACCATGGAGCAGAATGAGACTGGAAGTCAGTTTGACTGAACACAGCTTGCAAGGACCAAGGTTGGGCAATGGATGTGACAGCCACTGCCTAATCTGTCTTGACTGCCTGAGAAAGGGCTTTATTTGGCTCAACATACCTGGAATTACACCTGACTCTGGTCAGAGATATTCCTCTTTTGCCTGCCTAAAGCTAGCATGAAATTTGGTGCAGTAAACCATCACATTGTACTGCTCTCAGCTCTCTCACAAATGTCAGCAAATGAACCAGCCAATGACTTGATGAAGCAAAAATGTCTGTGCTGCTTCCCCCTTGTCTTCATGTGCCCAGGGTTTTGGGCTAACCTTTACAACACTTTCCATATTCAGCAGCCAAAGAAGACAGCAGTGTGAAACTCCCCACAAGAACCCAGGCTTCAGCCTTCATGGCTGAGCACTTCTTGAACAGGACCTTGATTTGTTCTGATGAAGACAGCTGTCAAAGCACTCAGGGAGCCGTGCTTCCTAAGCATCCATTGCTATTTAAACCCCAGGACCTTTTAAAGAGTGTAAGATGTGGCTTAAAGGGCAGCCTTCCTGAAATAAACAACTCTGAAACCTCTTAGGTCAGGTTTTGTGAAGAATCCATATTGGGACAGCCATCACACCATTTTCTTATGAGGAGATTAATCACTGATACCTGGCAATTGATTTGCAAGCTCCATTTATTTAGGATGTGTTTGCACAGCACCATGCACACCCACAGTTATTATCCAGATCCCAAGGAGTTACTTAGTGCAGATCAATCAATGCAATTGATTGATTAAGCTGGATAAATACTTTTGGAACTTGGACAAGTGAAAGGTCCTGCAGTCATTCTCAGATCTCTCATTTATGGTTGAGGAGCTGGCAAATCAGGGTCTAAAGAAAGCCAAGGAGGTTGGTGAGCTCCACATGGACCTACAGCTGGGTTCCATGCTTTCCTGCGTGGTGCCAGGCACCGTTTGTATTACTGCTGCATGCTGCAAGTCCAAGTGAGAGGACAAGAGGGTAGAAGGGCTCTGCAGAGGGACCTTGACAGGCTGGTCAGATGGGCAGAGTCCAACAGGATGGCATTCAAGAAGTCCAAGAAGTGCCAAGTGCTGCACTTCGGTCACAACAACCCCAAGCAGCACTATAGGCTGGGGTCAGAGTGGCTGGAGAGCAGCCAGGCACAAAGAGACCTGGGGCTACTGATTGACAGCTGGCTGAACATGAGCCAGCAGTCTGCCCAGGTGGCCAAGAAGGCCAATGGCATCCTGGCCTGAATCAAGAATAGTGTGGCCAGCACCAGAACAAGAGGACACAGTCTCAAGCTGTGCCAGGGGTGGTTTAGGCTGAAGGCGAGGAGAAAGTTCTTCCCAGCAAGAGAGACTGGCCATTGGAATGTGCTGCCCAGGGAGGTGGTGGAGTCCCCATCCCTGGAGCTGTTCAAAAGTGGATTGGATGTGGCACTTGGAGTCATGGTTCAGTTGCCATGAGGTCTTGGGTGACAGGTTGGACTTGATGATCTTTGAGGTCTTTTCCAACCTTATTGATTCTATGATTCTATGAAAACAATTCTATGATTCTACACTCACTTTTTAATGCACTTCTAGGCATGCATCACTTATTTGATGGCACAGCACTCACTTTTAAGAGGGACAGGGAGTACTTGAGCCATTTGGCTTTGGATGGTTTTGTTCTAAGTGTAGCTACAGGACAGGGAATGTCCTTGTTTGCTGCCTAACTTGTAGTTGATTCAACTGATAAATTCACAGTGATAGCCTGAAGCCCACTTGGACATGGATGAGGCATTTGGCAGAGCAGTGTTATCCATTGCATATGTGAACTAACACAAAACATCTGATTACACATTTGGCTTACAAATCAATTATTTCCTTCTGGTTGTAGAGCAATAACGTGGCTGTAGCCCAAGGTTTGGACCATAAATAAAACAGTTAAAGCCGCTACTGATCAACTGCTTGCCCTGGGCCTGTTTGTTCCAAGATGAAGTACACTTGGGCTTGATGAGCTCATCCATTTTGGTTGACTTTTCTACAACTACAGTGATTTTTCCTCTCAGAGGCACTTTCAGAAGGGTGAGGAGGTGACTTACCCTGAGCTCTGGGCAATCAGAGGAGAGATTGGCTTCGGTGGTTCAGAACCAGATGGCTGGAGGCTTTACTGGCATTTAACACAAACTTTTGGCATTAAGGCAAATGCCTGGATCTGTAGGCAGCCCAACTTTCTACAACTTTTTCTCCACTTTTGAGTCATCATTAATACCAACCCACTCAGCATTTTTTTTTTCCCCCTGGGCCTACTCTCTCTTCCCAGCATTTTTTTTTTTGCACATGTACTTTATATTTCCTCTAATCCTGATGGTGATTAAACTTTTCCCCCACTCCTGCCTGGAAAGCTCCATCCAGCTCTATAATCTTCATCAGCTGCACTTCCATTTTAGTTTTCAAAGACTTCAGAGCTTTGTGCAGCTTTTTTGGGAAGTTTTAGCAGCTGCTTCCCCTCCCTGTTGCTGTGTTGGTCGAGCATCTAGAATCTGCTTTCCTCTTTCATGCCACTGCTGAGTGATTCCTCACCGCTGTGCTTCACCCTGATTGATCAAAGCCCTTTCCCACTGCAAACTTTGATTAAGTAGTAAAAGGCTTCCAGCAAAGCTTTGGTCTCTTCCTGCTCACTGTACAAGGTGGGTCAGCCAGTACCAAGGGGAATACCAAGGCTTGTGAAAATGCTTGCAAGGACAAGGCTGCAGGGTTTTCATCTCCTAAACATGTTCCACTTTGCTGCTTTGGCCAGGTAGATTACTATGTGCTCGAAGCTCACTTTGCAGCATGAGGAATTCCCTGAACTTGCTGGTGTCAACCTCATTCTCACCAGTTCAGGCTCCTTTCTGCTATAGATACATTTATAATTATATTTATAAATACAATTTATGTATCTCTCTCTCTCTTTAGCTCTAGGTCTCTCTCTACCTCTACCTCTGTCTCTCTACCTCTATCATCTCTATCTCTATCTCTACCTCTACCTCTATCTCTATCTCTATCATCTGTCTCTACCTCTACCTCTATCTCTATCTCTATCTCTCTCTATGATCTCTACCTCTATATCTCATCTCTACCTCTACCTCTACGTCTACCTCTACCTCTATCTCTATCTCTATCTCTATCTCTATCTCTATCTCTATCTCTCTCTATCATCTTTATCTCTACCTCTCTATCATCTCACTCTCTCTATATATCTGTCTCTATCATCTCTCTCATCTCACTCTCTCCATCTCTATCCCTGTCCCTATCATCTATCTCTACCATCTCAGTCTCTATCTCCATCTCTCTCTGTGTCTCTCTTGCTTTAGCTCTGTATCTCTAGCTCTATAAAACATATGTAAAATATCTGTACTTGTTTATTCATGTCTGTATATGTTTATGTATCTCTCCTATGTGTTTGTATGTATATATGTGACACCTTTCAATGGGGTTGGACTCGATGATCTCCAGAGGGCCCATCCAACCCTGAGCAATCTGTGTTTCTGTGCTTGTGTGAGGATATTTTCCTCCTTGGCAGAATTTGAACTCCAAGCAGGCTGCTGTCTGTCTGATGTGGAGCATGATGAAAGAATTCTGCTTTTGTCTTCACTGAAAATGGAAATGACATAGAGTTGGCTCAGTAATATCCCACAGAGAGGTGTGCCAGGGGGCAGCTCTGCAGTAGGTGAATCATAGAATCATTAAGGTTGGAAAAGACCTCTGAGGTCATCTGGTCCAAATGTCACCCCAACACCACCGTGCCCACTAAACCATGTCCCAAAGTGCCATGGCTACACAGTTTTTTAATACCTCCATCTGGCAAAGCTCTCCTTCAGCCAGATACGTAACTGGGTAAGTCTGGTCCCCTGCTCTGCACTGTGCATGTTGTGCGGGACTGCACTGAGGGGAAGAAAGGCCTTCAGCAAGTGACCTCCAGTGGGGAAACACCTATGAGGTGCTGGCGTTGCTTGACAGCAGGGAAGTCATAGACCTGCCATGGGAAGCTGACATATGGCCGAGCTCCCCATCACCCATCTTGAGTGTTGAGTAAATGTGCAGAAAAGGATACAACAGGACCAAGCATTAGTGGCCAAGAAGGTGAGAATGGTGATGTGTCCATAAGTTGAGCCTGAGGAATCATCCAAGAAGAGGACACTAACTGGTAAAAGCAGCATCCATACTCCTGATTGCTTTCTGATTTCCTTTGCCTTCTCTTTGTTTTGCTCAGTCTACCCTGAATAAGTGATTATAAAATCTGCTGATTGACTCTCCCTAGAAACCCTTATTATGTTATCTAACTCAAACCCTTTGGATTATTGAATGCAAAGCAGTATTCCCACCAACATCTCTGTAGCAGGTGGGGTCCCAAATATTGCCACTTCTTCCAAAGGCAGTAACTCTCCTTTTAAACCACAAACAGAAGTTCTGCTTTTTGCCTAATAAGAAAAGAAGTTTAATTTTTAAAGATATTAACTGGCTTAATTATCAGAAGGCATGGTTGGATGAGCAGACAATTAAAAGAAGGAGAAGCTCAGAAGGAAAAGTTCATTAAGTGCATTAGAGAGACAATGGGGGAAAGCAAAACTATTTGAAGTGCCATTTGGAAGAAAACCATTTGGGAAGGAAATAGGATTAATTAAGTTTTGAACTGGTTAATTTTGTTATCTGAGAATATTTCATAGATTAACACTGTAACATACTTAGGAATGAGGTAATGTCTGAGGTCCTGCAGCAAGAGGGTGAATTGCTGCTGTAGATAAAGGTACTTCAGAACAACAGGGGAACTCCAGACTTACTGGAGCCTGTGGTGCATTCTGCACACCAGACTAGGATCAGGCCTTGAAATAGCTGCAGCAGAGCAGTTTGAACTCTGTCAGGGTGTGAGCTGAGGCCTGAGAAACTCAATGAGTGGCAGTGGTTTTGTTGCCTCTCATGCTGAATGCATCCCACTCTCTAATCCTCAGAGACCATCACTTCCTTCACCTCCCCTTATTGGCCTTGTCCTTTTCATCCAAATGAAATTTCTTTTCCTTTAAACATCCTTGCAAGAGCTAAACAGTCCCCTGGAGGAGCATGGGATGAAGCCACTGTCACCAGAAATGCCCCAGAACAGGAGTAATTTTCCTGCTAACATTGTATTCCCATTCCCTCTTCCCTGGAGCTGTGTGTGCAGGAGTTTGGAGCACAGCCCTATGAGGAGAGGCTGAGGGAGCTGGGGTTGCTTAACCTAGAGAAGAGGAGACTCAAGGGAAACCTTATTGCTGTCTACAACTACCTTAAGGGAGGTTGTAGCCATGAGGGGGTTGGTCTCTTCTTCCAGGGGACCAGCACCAGAACAAGAGGACACAGTCTCAAGGGAGGTTTAGGCTGGATGTTAGGAAGAAGTTCTTCATAGTAAGAGTAATTGGCCATTGGAATGTGCTGCCCAAGGAGGTGGTGGAGTCACCATCACTGGAGGTGTTTAGGAAGAGACTTGATGGGGTGCTTGGTGCCATGGGTTAATTGATTAGATGGTGTTGGGTGATAGCTTGAACTCAATGATCTCAAAGGTCTCTTCCAACCTGGTCTATTCTATTCTATTCTATTCTATTCTATTCTATTCTATTCTATTCTATTCTATTCTACCAGGGATGTTCCAGGTGTCATTTGGAGGGTTTCTGAGTCCTGCACTAATTCTTCATTTGCTACCTTCCCCCGCCCCCGCCCCATTCCCCTTGTGAGGGTGGCTGAAACCCTTTAATTCCATGGATTTGTCTCCCTGAGGTTTTGTTTGTAGGGCTGATCCTACAAAAGATTTTCACTGATTTTGGATCAGACCTTGCTATGGTTTACTTAAAAAAAAGAAAGAAAGCTATAGTAGTCTTTGAAAACACTAAAAGAACTCAAGACTCACCTATATGAAATTTCCCTGCTGCTAAGAGTTGGACAATGTGGACCCCCTGCTCCAATTTCTTTGTATCACCAAGTCCAATAGCTGAGTGAAATCAACATGGAAGGGAAGGGCAGCAGTGATCTGCTCCTGCAGCTGGATAGGGCTTTTTCTTGTGCCTTGGTTTTCTTTCAGGTGTGGGTGATGGATCAAGACAAATTACTTCTCAGAGCTTTGCAGCCTATTCAGTAATGAATTAATCTGAAGAGCCATGGTCCTCCCAGTGATGCTGCTGCCACGGCTATCACTGCCTGAGCAGGTCTTTTAATTGCAAAGCCCTCCAAATTCACCCTAGGCTCCCCTGGGAGCATTCTCTGAGCTGAGAGTTTCCAGGTAGGAGCACAGATGGAGTGTAAAAGAGCTAACAGCCTGCTTGTGTATCCCCCAAAATATGACACTGGCAACTCAGATCAGCCCTAGTCAACTTCTCATCAATCAAGGACTGGGAGATGGAGAAGTCTCCCTTCATATACAAATGTGTGGCATGGCCCTTAGCCATGTCATGAGCTACTCTGTGCCCAGGTGGCCAAGAAGGCTAACAGCATCCTGGCCTCGATCAGGAACAGTGTAGGAAGCAGGAGCAGGGAAATGATCATGCCCCTGTACTCAGCATTGGTGAGGCTGCATCTTGAATACTGGGGTTTGTTTTGGGCCCCTCACTCCAAGAAGGACATTGAGGTGCTGAACAGGTCCAGAGAAGAGCAACAAAGATGCTGATGAGTCTGGAGAGCAGGGCTGGTGAGGAGCAGCTGAGGGAAAACCTCATTGCGCTCTATAACTCTATGAAATGAGGTTGGAGTGAGGTAGGGGTTGGTCTCTTCTCAAAAAGGGATAGCATGAGAGAAAAACGGCTTCAAGTTGCACCATGGGAGGCTTAGGTTGGATATTAGGAAAACTTTCTTTCCTGAAAGAGTAGTCAAGCATTGGAACAGGCTGCCCAGGGAAGAGGGTGGAATGCATCCCTGGAGGTGTTCAAAAACCATGTAGACATGGCTGATTGGGAGATGGTTTAGTGGTCATGGTGGTGTTGGCTTGACAGTTGGCTCTGACAATTCTGGAGGTGTTTTCCAACCTTAACAATTCTATGATTCTATGATTAGTGGAGGGTGGATCTGTGACACTGTCCTTGGACAAGCTTAGGAGTGTGAGTGACAATGTGTGATGCTGAGAAACCCATGGGAGGTGAATTTAGCTGAGAAACTGCTAACATATGTGAGGCAAAAATGAGGTCCATGGGTGCTTGAAAGTAATTTTCCATGTGGGGTATTTAAGGATCTTAAGCTCCAAATTGTTACTAATGACCATTGAAGGGAACCCTATAAGCTCTCTTCCAGTTCCTGATGAGATGGAATAATTTATTATTTCAATTTCTCTGATTAATGTAGCACTTGTTTCAAATTTGGGTTTTGCTTTAATATTTAAACTTCCCCATGAGAAGAGCTGCAAGAAGGCCAAGGTGACTGAGTGTCCCCCCCTCCACACTGAGATGGCAGAATCCCAGAGCAGAGTAAGCCCTGCTAGCAGAGCTGATCTGCAATAAAACCCATCACACACCAGCTTGTTTCAGCTCCCTGCTCCCAGAAAGGGTGTACCTCAATGCCAGGCTGCAGGGAAAGGGCAGCTCTGCTCACTCATGTCAGGGAAGAGAGCTTCTTAAAAACCTACCCTGTGAATTGACAATTTTAAGTTGTCAGGAACATCCCCCCCAAAAAAAATTGAGCAGAAAAAAGGCCCAGAGCTGGTGTTACTCACATAAGTGACATGGCAGGGCTTTCCTCTAAGAAATAATAATCATTAAAATAAATAAATAACTAAAAAATAATAATGAAAATAAACTTTTTACTATTCCTGTACAGCATTTGTGTGGGATTAGTCAGACAAAACCATGGTGGCTATCATCTTAATCTTGGACCAGACAGGAAAGTGAGCTCCAATATTCAGAGTAGCCATTCCCTCAGGTGGGAATCTGTCGCCTCCATGGAGCCTGTTGGGGCTACAAGAAATTAAATACATAGAATAGAAAGGCTCCACCTGAAATGGTCTTGGCTTGACCACCCAATTAAAATGAAGGCTTCATCTGTGATGGTCTTGTTTTGATCACTCAATTTATAGGAAGGCTTCACCTGTGATGGTCTTGGCTTGACCACTGAATTAATAGGAAGGCTTCACCTGTGATGGTCTTGGCTTAACCACTTAATTAATAGGAAGGCTCCACCTGTGATGATCTTGCCTTGACCACTCAATAGGAAGGCTTCACCTGTGATGGTCTTGGCTTGACCACTTAATTAATAGGAAGGCTTCACCTGTGATGGTCTTGGCTTGACCACTCAATTCATAGGAAGGCTCCACCTGTGATGATCTTGCCTTGACCACTCAATAGGAAGGCTTCACCTGTGATGGTCTTGGCTTGACCACTTAATTAATAGGAAGGCTCCACCTGTGATGGTCTTGGCTTGACCACTCACCTGGCCCCACTCTGCTTTAGGAAGACATAGATAAAGGCCCATGTTAACCCAGGAAGATCTATGTCCCAAGGAAGACGAAGCAATGGTGTTGTGCACTGGTGGAAAGCAGCTAAACAACAAAGTGACAAAAATCAGAGCCCAGACAAGAGGGAGTCTGTTTTAGAGGGAATTCTTTATTAGAAGACAGGAGGTTGTTACGTACAGATTCTGTCCTGCAAAAGTGTCCTGGTCACAGATACGTCAGGGAGACATTTAAACCTGTTAGAGCTGGCTCTGGTCTCCACGCAGAGATACTCAAGACACAGCAGAGCTCTGCCAGACCTGGCTCTCGTGCTGGTGCTCAGCTGGGGAGAGGCCTGGCATAACACAGCATCCCTGAGCTCGTTGCACTGTCTTTATCCCACTGGAAAACCCGGCCCGTCGGCTGGAAACCGGCGGTGGGGACAGCAGACGGTGCTGCAAAAGGGGCACTGTTCTTCCCTGGAATTAACCTGGGGGGGGATATTTTCCCCAAGAAGGGAATTGTCTTCCATCGTGCCAGCGATGAACATGGCTGAGCAAGTGGCTACGGAGATACAACCATGCTATGAGGTAGCATGAGGTAAATTAAAGGGGAAAAAAAGTAATGAAAGAGGAAAAAAAAGGAAAAGGAAAAAGAAAGATCTCTGTGATACAGAGAAGAGCTCTTCCCACCCCTCTCACCCCCTCAGCAAACAGGCAGTGCCTGAGCCCTCTGCAGAGACCTCTGAGAAAGCAGCTCTGACAGGTGGATCACGAAAAGGCAGCAGTTTTGCCTCAGAACAGATGTGCTCCTAGCACTATTCCAATTTCATGGCTGACCTGTTTGATTTTGGGTTGGCAGGTAGCATTTCACAAGGGCTCTGCACAGCCCCTGAGGGTGGCTCAGGGCTTTGCCAAGTGAAGCCCAGGTGCACCAGAACGCTGCTAGCGCTGGTTTTGCACCTCCTGAGCCAACTCCAGCCCCATGGTGCACTGCACAGAGTGTGGGCAGCACTGCTGGAGATGCAGGGACATGTGAAATGGCTGATGAAAAGCATCAGCCATCAGACTGGCAATAACAGAAGGGGCTCAGACCAAGCCTCTGCAGATGCTTTGTGGCTCACAGCTACCTTAAGGCTTGGTTTTTTAGCAGCCCCTGGGCTTTGTCTGTATTCCAGGTGTGCATCTTACTGTACTCTACCACTGTGCATGTGGCAATGCCAAGTCCAGTGGCTATCAGTTTTCTTTTGATAGAAAACCATCCACATGGACATTTCCCCAGCATCTAGTAGGTTTCTGAAAGGGAGGTGCTATCCAGGACTCATCTGTTTAACTTTCTCATTGATGGGTGCTGAAGGATACATAAATATTCTGGAGTCTGCCTCCTTAAGATGGTTCTCTGCTGAAGCCTCCTTTTAGTCTACCCATGGGACTTTACTGGCTGGCTCAGGATATCACCTTCACTATCTGCAAAGGCATGTTTAACTCACTCTCTGCTTCTTAAATCCCAGTCTATGGCTCCAGAGAAGCTGGGCATAATCCCCCTCTTTGCTCATATTGTCCAGGAGCAGTTGTCTACTATTGGGACTCTATCTATTGCCTTTTCAGTCCATGATGATCCAGAGGAAAAATTATTATTGGAACAGGTTTGTCAGAACTGCAACAGAATTGTCAGGAACAGCCTTGTTATGGCTCATCAGTAATTTCCTCATCTCAATCCAAGAGTGGCCTTGGTTAGCTTGGTGTACCAGAAGCCTTTGAAAGTAGGGACTTGGCAATGAATGGCCCCAGCTGATGCCAGTGTCAATACCAAATGGGTCAGACTCAGACCTCAGAAGGGACCATTTGTGAGATGAGCATTTTTCTTTCACTGCAGCTGACCTTCATGGTTGGAGGTAGTGGGGATGGGGGATACCAGACTGTAGCTATAAAGCAAAGCAGCAGACCTCCAGGTACCTTTAGGATAGCAAACACTCAGGATTGAACTAGCTGTGCCACAAATAGGCCTATCTCCTAATCAGCTTTTATGTTCCAAAGGCACTCAGACTCCTTTTTTTGGAACATGCACTCAATAAGTTTGATGTTTGGGGTTGGGAGGTTTAAGAGAGGTGCTCCACAAGGGCACACCACACGTGGTTGTAGTGAAATAGATGCTCCAGACTAACTGAATTATCAAAACCTCTGGAGAAATCCTGGCTGTATCTTCAACCTTTAAGGGTTTCTGTGGCATTGGTTGTGCTCCCACCCTCTTCACCCTCTGGAAAGGGGAGAGCTGAGGACCCCCAACTCCTCTAAAGGACAACAAAAGGGTAATACTTGGAGAAGACAACACTCTTCTCCCATATGGGAGACCAGCAAGTCAAAGCTCTTTGCCTGCTGCTTGCCACAAAACCTCAGATTGGGGGAACTCATCTGAAATATCGTCTCCTTCCCTTCTCTCTCAGCTCCAACCTTAAATACCTCCACATTGTCCCAGCCTGCTCTGAGGTCTAATTCCAGCTTGCTCAAGCAGGAGGCACACAGAGCAGACAGCAGAGCACCTGATTTTAACTTGAGGCCAACACTGATAGTAGCTTTTGCCTCCATTTCCAATGTTTCCTTCCAGAACTGGATCTTCAGCCACTCACAATTAAAACTTTTTCCTCCTAGTACTTACTAAAACACTTTGATGAGTGAAGCTCACCTGTCAGAGCTGCCTGGATGTTGTTGATGAGGAAAGTTCTCACTGATATTTTCAGAGAGCAAAGGCAGGAGAGAGGGATGTTTTCTCTCCAGAGCATGTGCACAAAGACAGGAGGCAGATCTTTCCTCAAGACCAGACAGTGCTGGCCTCTAAAGTGCACAGCAATGCTGAGCATCCTCAAGGTGCCACCTAGGCACGAGCAGGGCTTGACTTCCCGACCCAGTTTGGGCCCCCCCTGCAGCGAGGGCTCTGGGGAAGGTGTGCTGCCTGCATGGCTGCACTAAGGAAAGCCTAACAGGGAGGACAGACACTGAGAGGTTGAAGAAGCTCAAAGCAGAGGAGCGCAATCCACTGGGGCTCCTGGCGCGCTGGGCAGAGAGGCCATTCCCAAGACTTTGTGGCACTGAATTGCCAGTGTGTTTTGAGTATCTCAGCTGGGGGGTGTGTGAGACCAGTTCTAAAGAGATCCAAAAGAAAGCACATGTTGTCATTTGTACAGCATGGATGGCATCACAGGGGAACAACCCCATCACACAGAAAGGCTTGCAACATTCATCACAGCGTCGCTGCATCCCTTGATAACTGAACTGCCTTTCCCTTTGAAAACCCATCAGGGGTCACCAAATGAGCTTCTTAACAAGAAAATAAATAATAAAAATTACATCTTAATAGAAAGAGTTTATTCAGTGCATGGTTGTGTGTACAACAAATAATAAACAACTCTTTTGTTTTGCTTTGCTTTGTTTCTGTTTTGTGTGTCTTGCCCGAGGCAGGGAACCGCCCCGCGTGGAACGATGTCAGTTTTGGAGCACAGAATCCAACGATGATTAATGCACAAAATCTTAAACACATCATGCAACTCTAGGCCAAGATTCCAACTTTCTCCCATGCAACAGACATGATGACCTAAATGGAAACCTAACTACATTATTTGTTGTTGTTGTTTGGTTTGGTTTGGTTGTTTGCTTGAAACAATCGCTTCCAATAGCATGTATAAGTATATGTCGGTTTAGGGGTAACCCGTCCTAACGCTTCCTCCTACACAATATTCACGTGCCCGGTACAGTGAGAGAAGGACTTGTACAAAGAAGACATTTCTTATAAAAAAAATGAAGTCACCTTAATTCCACAGTTTTCTGTCTTTAGAAAAGAAAAAAAAAAAAGAAAAAAAAAAAAAGAAAGCCACAACAATAGTTGAACATGACACACAAAATGGAATTAAGAGAAAACTCTACCACTGGAGGATAATTTCATCCCTTCCCGTTCATGTCTGCTGGGGATGACAAAACAACTCAGTTCCTACAGACTGGGGGGGGGGGAGGGGAGAAGAGGGGAGGGGAGAGGGGGGAAGGGATTAGCACAAGAACGTTACCAGAAGCTACAAATCTATAAAAATTTCTATTTTGTTGTGTTTAAAACCACAAGAACACTGTTTTGCTTGAGCCTGAGACGCCAACTCTCAGTTCCAACCCTGATTTTTATGTCTTTGTTTGTTGTTTTTTCTTTCTCTTGCCATTATTTCTTTTAAAGACATAGCTTTCAAAGACCCATTGGAGTTCAGAAACCAAAAAAAAGAAGTTGCACTGTTCCAAATTAAAGGATACATTTTGTTTTTTTGTTTTTTTTTTTTAACCAAGCCTTAGATATAAAACTGTAAGCCAAGGAAACAACAGAGTTTACACATCTGTTTGTTTGTTTTCCCTTTGTTTGTTTGCCCCTATAAAACATTACAAGCGTTAAAATTTCCTTGGAAGAGCAAAAGTGGTCTTTTTTGGGGGGTGGGGGTTGTTTGTTTGTTTTGTTTCTTTCTGAGTTGGAAAGCAAAATTCTTATCAGCAGTGAATGCTGTGAAATGGTTTTTGTTTTGTTTGTTTGTTTCGTATTCCACAAAGCATAGAGGAGAGAAAGAGAGAAAGAGAGAGAGATAAGGAGAGAGAGAGGGAGAGAGAAAGAGCTGGACTTTTCTTCTCCAAGATTTATTCCACAGTTAATGGTTGTTGGCTATCCAAGTGCCTTGTGATATGCACAAGCATATTCTACATTATTGGGGTATATCCTTTGACACCCAGAAGATCTAATGGTTGATAAACGAGTGACCTATGCAAGTTCGGTTGGCTTGTCCTGGGCAATTGAACGTTTGGATGAAAGACTGCTAGTAAGAATTCAACTGCATCCAGAGGTAAGGTTCTGTTTAGAGAGCACTTGGCTTGCCTGAACCTGGCTACGTTGACTCATTTTGGCTCATGGATTTACCCCCATTTAGCACTCCTGAAACACTTCTGCTCTTTGTTGGGGTCCCACTTCCAGATCTTGAGAACTCTGTGAGATCGTGGAGAGAAGGCTCTTTGTACATGGCCACTGCAAAGCAAAAGAGAGGCAGCACAGTCAGCAGGCATTGGGGGTTACTCAGTCTGTTGGTGCTGGGATTTTCCATTCAGCAACAGGCAGTGCAAGGAGTGAATGGCAGAAACATGGCAAAGAGACCCCTTCCATTTCCAACACTCCCTAAGAGCCTCTGAGGTCCTCTTAAAGGGAATGACATTTTAGTGAAGGGAAAAACCACAGCTCCCTCCCCTCTCCCACCTACTCACTGTACTTACAAAAGTGTGCAAGACAGACCTAGGCTGCTATTAACCAACATTTGCTTATTGGTGCTGAAGCAGCACTCTTAACAGCTGTGATCTGACCTCTCACCTGTACATGTACCTTGAGTAGGTGGGGTGCAAAAATGGATTTTCAGTCTTCTGATTCCTTTGTTTTCACACACTTTACTGAGGATCAGCCTTGACATCAGTTGCCTAACACCTAGTCCTAAATGTAGACTGCCAAACTAGTCCAGCATCTACCTGGGGCTGTGCCTGATTTCATGCCTGATTTCAGAGTGACACTGCCCTAAAAGGCTACCTAAGAGCATAACCTGTTGTGGAAGGTGCATTAGGGGCTACCTAAGAGCATAACCTCCTAAGAAAGGTGCATGTAGAAGCTAGTTCCTCTGGAGAAAAGGAGCAACTCCATACATCAGCTCTTTCTGCACTGACCAAAGAGGGAGCCAGGTTTGACCACAGCCCTGATTCAGATCCTGCAGTTAACTGGGCTGAGTGTACATCCTGGCTTTTCATACTCAGTGGTGTGGATGTGCCATGTGCATTAATGCATTCAATGTCATATGCTGATGCCACATGAACTGTGGTTTAATAAGCATGGCCCATTAGAGCTCTAATCCCAGGCAAAACCAGACAAACATCCAGTGACCCAAAGCACAGACTGACATGTTGTACAGCAAGTCACTAATGGCCTGTGAGCAGATGTTTGGGCCATTCCAGGCAGAGCCTTAGTTACCTGTTACAGAGGCACTGTGGCCTTTGGGCACAAAGAACCCAATACATGTATTTGACTTGATTAGAGAAATATAGAGGTAAGGTTAGAAGAAAGAAACCTTTAAAAAAGCAGCTCTGGTTAAGATTCAAGGTGTGCTACAGAACATCGTCCTCCTGCTCTGGAAGTAGCTGAACCCTTCAAATATGCATGCAGAGCAATTAAACCCCTCTGCCACGAGATAATAGCAGTTCAGATAGATGGAGCAAAGCCAAGAAATTACCTTTTAATGGTTTGGGAAGAAAGTGTGCTGCAGGTTTATTTTTCTTGACGTGGTTTCCTTTCATTATCTCTCCTTCTTTGTTAAGACCCAAATACCAGCCCCGGCCAGACTGCTGCTGTCTGTAGATCATTGAAGAATACGTCACATAGTAGTTTTCAAATACTGATTCTTTGAACTTGCATTCAGGTGTAAAATGTTCCTGTAAGAACAGATCAATAGGGTGCAGTGCTGAATCTCACATCAGTTAATGGAGGAAGAAAAGAAAAGAAAAAAAGAAAGCATCCAATATTCATTGCTTTCCCCACACTTACAAGACAAACCTCTCACCCTCCGCTGTCCCACTAGGAAGCTCTTTAATATCTTTATCGATGACCTGGATGAGGGGACTGAGTCCATCACCACTAAGTTTGCAGATGACACCAAGCTGGGGGCAGGAGTTGGTCTGTTAGAGGGTAGGAGAACTCTGCAGAGGGACCTTGACAGGCTGGACAGATGAGCAGAGTCCAAGAGCATGTGATTTAATACATCTAAGTGCCAGGTTCTGCACATTGGCCACTACAAGCCCAGGCAGTGCTACAGGCTGGGGTCAGAGTGGCTGGAGAGTGGCCAGGCAGAAAGGGACCTGGGGGTACTGGTTGATAGCCAGATGAACAGGAGCCAGCAGTGTGCCCAGGGGGCCAAGAAGGCCAATGGCATCCTGGCCTGCATCAAGAATAGTGTGGCCAGCAGAAGCAGGGAGGTCATTCTGCCCTGTACTCAGCACTGGTTAGGCCACACCTTGAGTCCTGTGTCCAGTTCTGGGCCACTCAGTTTAGGAAAGATGTCGAGATGCTGGAAGGTGTCCAGAGAAGGGCAACAAAGCTGGGGAGGGGTCTGGAGCACAGCCCTGTGAGGAGAGGCTGAGGGAGTTGCGGTTGCTTAGCCTGGAGAAGAGGAGGTTCAGGGGAGACCTTCTTGCTCTCCACAAACTACCTGAAGGGAGGTTGCAGACAGGTGGGGGCTGATCTCCCAGGCAACCAGCACCAGAACAAGAGGACACAGTTTCAAGCTGTGCCAGGGGAGGTTTAGGCTGGGTGTTAGGAAAAAGTTCTTTGTAGAAAGAGAGA
The DNA here is from genome assembly GCF_014839835.1 of Dryobates pubescens. Lineage (NCBI taxonomy): Eukaryota > Metazoa > Chordata > Aves > Piciformes > Picidae > Dryobates > Dryobates pubescens. The sequence continues at coordinate 19,062,060 of NC_071629.1, read as the reverse complement.
TTGGCCATTGGGATGTGCTGCCCAGGGAGGTGGTGGAGTCACCACCATTGGAAGTGTTTAGGAAGAGACTGGATGGGGTGCTTGGTGCCATGGTTTAGTTGGTTAGATAGTGTTGGATGGTAGGTTGGACTCTATCTCAAAGGCCTCTTCCAACCTGGTTAATTCTATTCTGTTCTATTCTATTCTATTCTATTCTATTCTAAAAGAGTAACACAGTTGGGAAGCTGTGAAATGATGCTGGGAGCAGCTCAGAGCAGCACAAGCATATAGTTCTGAACGACGAGTTGAAAGTCTAAATGAAGAATTATTGATCAGTGCAGCTAATGGATATTAGGCAGAGGCAGCCCTGGTGCCAACCCCAAGGGACCGGCTGTGGTCCAGCCCCACGGGTGAGAAGTGAGGCCACATAATGCCTTTGTGCATTCACTCCTGGCTTTAACTGTTTATGTGGAAAGTGCAATCAAAATTCAAAGCCAAGATGCCAGGAGTGCCTTACTAAGCCAGCAACATTAACTTAGCCCGTGGCAGCTGCCCTTTTGGTCTAATCCATGCTCTTTCTCTGCCCAGTGTATCATTCCCTGAAAGTGCAGCTGTCAGAGGCTCACTGCAGACATTAGCCTCTGCTCTAGGGCTGTAGTACAGCTGAGAGCCTAGAGAATGGGGCTGCAGTCTTCATGTGCAATTGCACAGCTTCTTTTGGGGAGATGGTATTGAGCTAACAGTGAAAGCAAAGAGCAAAGACCAGGATGGGGCATTTTTCCTCTTGCCATCAGTGTGGCTGGCTTTCCCTGTGCAGTGGTCTTGACTGAATCAAGGACAGGACCTGAGACTGCGGGTTGAAAGATGGTTGAACATGAGCCAATAATGTGCTCAGGCAGGCAAGAAGGCCAACAGCATCGTGGCTGGGATCAGGAACAGTGTGACCAGCAGGACCAGGGAAATTATCCCCATACTCAACACTGGTGAGGCTGCATCTTGAATACTGGGTTCAGTTTTGGGCCCCACACTACAAGCAAGACATTGAGGTGATGGAGCATATCCAGAGAAGGGCAATAAAGCTGGTGAAGGACCTTGAGAACAGGGCTGGTGAGAAGCAGCTGAGGGAACTGGGGTTTAGTCTGGAGAAGAAGCAGCTGAGGGGAGACCTCACTGCTCTCTACAGCTACCTGAAAGGAGGTTGGAGCCAGGTGAGTGTTGGTTTCTTCTCGCTAGTAACAAGTGATAGAATGAGAGGAAATGGCCTCAAGTTGCAGCATGGGAGGTTTAGGTTGGATCTTAGGAAAACTTTGTTTCCTGAAAGATTGGTCAGGCTTTGAACAGGCTGCTCAGGGAAGTGGTGGAATCCATCCCTGGAGGTGTTTAAAAAACATATAGGCATGGCCCTTTGGGAGATGGTTTAGTGGTCATGGTGGTTGCACTCCATGACTTTAGAGGTGTTTTCCAACCAAAACGATTCTTTGATTCTAAAACCTTTTGGGCACTATTGCCCAGGTTCAAGAAAGGATAGAGATATGAAGCATGGATCTTGGAGGTCCTGACTGAGCTGCTTCCTAAGGCCTCTCTGTGCTTCAGGTTTTTTAACACTACAATTTCTGACAACATCTCACCTCTGAACCTGTTAAAGCCCACAAAATATGAAAGAGGGAGGGCTTGGCTTGGTGGTGTTAATATCTCAATCCTGTCTAATCACAGCATGCAGCAGCAAACTGTCTGCTGGTCTTGCCTTGTGAAGGCAGCCAGCTTCAGAGCAGCTGCCTTTGTGCTTCAAGCATCCTATGGCAGCATGAGAGAAAGGAAGAAAATTTGTGCTTGCATAATGATTGTAATCTCTATTAAAAAAAACCCACACCACTAAAAGTGAAAGGAAATTAAATGTCTCAGGAGCTGAAGATGTTCTTATCTCATTTCTTGAGTATTCTTGGGCAAGAAAAAGATGGTATTAAAAAAAAACAACACAAAAAACCCAACCAAGCCAACTGCACATTTTCTGCACATCTTTTGCCATTTTGTCTTCTTGTGGGAGAGAAAGAAAACAGCTCCCATCTTCTAGCTGGTGTTTGCTTCAGCACAGAATGTGAAGCAAGCAATTTTCTTCCCCCCCCCCCCTTTTTTTTTTCCTTCTTCAAGCTAATTGGCTGCTATTTAGTTAATTGACAATTGGTTTCAATTGCTGTCAAATTGGGACAGCCACTGCATTTTTGCAAAACTCCTAAGTAAAAGCCTTCCCTCACTGTTCCCTGCCTAGCACCAGCCACGTTAACAAAGACCACTGCAAGTGCATCAGCCAATTAGCAGGAAAATGGAAAGCCACAGTGCTCCCATCGGAAGATTTGGGGTTATGTACAGTAATTTGGAGCTGTTTTGGGTACAAAAGGCTTGCTTGTACACAGAGACAGAGGGTCAGATTGCAAACAGAACCATAACATTTACTCTGGCTCTCTTAGGAAGCAAGTTAACCTCTGAATGAGCAGCAGGAGCCAACAGCCTGCAGATTTCCTTGAAAGAGAGGGGTAGGAACTGGGGTAGGAGACAGAAAGACACTGAAAAGCTTCTTCACCTCTGATTTTACTCTCTGAGTTGGCAGCTGAGCCCATGCAGACACTGGTCTGGTTGTGCAACCCAGCCTGACAGCCATCCCCATGAGCATCACAGACAGTGATCCCCTCCCTGGAGCTGTGATTCAGCAGTAAGTACTACAGTGGTGATTTCTCACCACAAACAGCAGGACACAGAAACAAAGCACACCTCCCTAGAATTTACTCAGTTGCAACAACAAACTCCAGCACAAAAGCAACCACCTCATTCACCTGCCTGGCTTGGCATAGAATCATGCCCCTCTATCTTGACTGACATCTGCTCAATTCCTTGGCTACAGCTGCAGCTTCAGAAGGTGCTGCACAGTGGGAAAAGAATCCTCTTTGCCAAATAAAAGTAGATCCCACACGAGCTGTTTGCAGAAGCTGAAGTGCTTTGCTTGCTCCTGAATGCTAAACAGCTGCTTACCTTTTGCAAGAGCCTGTAGCCATCCATCACTTGCCTTTAGTTTAACCCATGTGTGTCTTACCTACTCACTAAAAAATAAACCAACCCAAGGAGAACTGCAGAGGGAAGCTCTGAATGAGGAATGCTAGCACATGTGCTCCTGATCTGGGGGCACTGCAATTAAAATGTACTTTTCTGAGATTGGTGAGTCCATGTGCCAACCCAGCTGGGTATGGACAGGACTTCTATTAGCACATCAGTTCAAAGTACAGTGCAGAGCAGCAAGTACAAATTGGTCATTATTATCTTTGCTGGCAAACTCTTTAATAATTTACCAAGGAAGGCCAAGGTAAAGTTAGGAGAGGGTGGAGTCCCCCGATTAAAACTGATCTTTTCCAGCTCATAGAATCAATCTTACTGAAAATTGATATATATAATTAAGTGTTGAGTTTCCCCCCTGCCTCCCAGACTTCCTCTTTGTCCATCTGGTCCACCAGCACCAGAACAAGAGGACACAGTCTCAAGCTGCACCAGGGGAGGTTTAGGCTAGATGGTAGGAAGTTCTTCACAGAAAGAGAGATTGGCCATTGGAATGGGCTGCCCAGGGAGGTGGTGGAGTCACCATCCCTGGAGGTGTTTAGGAAGAGGCTGGATGGGGTGCTTGGTGCCATGGTTTAGTTGATTCTATTCTATTCTATTCTATTCTATTCTATTCTATTCTATTCTATTCTATTAGATGGTGTTGGGTGAGAGGTTGGACTCGATGATCTCAAAGGTCTCTTCCAACCTGGTCTGGTCTGGTCTATTCTAATTCAATTCAATTCTATTCTATTCTATTCTATTCTATTCTATTCTATTCTATTCTATTCTATTCTATTCTATTCTATTCTATTCTATTCTATTCTATTCTATTCTATTCTATTCTATTCTATTCCATTCCATTCCACTCCACTTCATTCCATTCCATTCCATTCCATTCCATTCCATTCCATTCCATTCCATTCCATCTTTGCAGTGAAAATGATTCAAATGGGTTTGAAGAAATGCAGTGCTACAAGTATATTGCTACACAAACCAGATGAGAAAGAGGTATTTGTGTAAAACTATCTCAGCCTCAGCCCGCCTCAGAAGTCAGGGATGATGGCAGCTACATGACAGTGAACTGCACTCACCTAAGCCCCTCACACAGGCACCCTCACAATGAATGAATGAATATAGAAGACTTAAAGGCAACGCTGGATTCGTGCAGTCATGACTCAGCCATGCTTAAGTAAGCAAGAAGATGAACTGTCAGAAGCTGCTGCTTGGTTTTGAGCTGATCAGCTGAAGTACTGAAACGTTCCTTCATGAATAGATCTGCAGCTGCATTAAAGATGTGGAAAATATTTTTTTTTATAAAGCAGATAATAATTTGATGTATGCTAATAGGGGGAAGAGGCCTTGAAGCCTGCGCTTGGAGTGGCTGTATTTCCAGGCAGCTGACTAGATTATATCTAAAATAATCCGGTCTCCTCCATTCAGATACTTGCATTACAGGTATGCTAAGGATGAAGGCTATGTTAATGTAAAAGCTGCAATGCTCTCTGCTCTAACTGTCCAAAAGTTGTGTTTCAAGCTAAAGTGCATTGGACCTGATGATCTTTGAGGTCTTTCCCAGCCTTATTGATTCTATGATTCTACGTCACCGTCCCTGGAGGTGTTCAAGAGGGGATTGGACATGGCACTTGGTGCCGTGGTTTAGTAATCATGAGGTCTGGGGTGACAGGTTGGACTTGATGATCTTAAAGGTCTTTTCCAACCTTATTGAATCTATGTCACCATCCCTGGAGGTGTTCAAGGGGGGACTGGATGTGGCACTTGATGCCATGGTTTAGTAGTCATGAGGTGTTGGGTGACAGGTTGGACTTGATGATCTTTGAGGTCTTTTCCAACCTTGTTGATTCTATGATTCTATGAAATTATCAGCCATCACCTCCACCTACACTACAGGACTGAACATATACAGGGCTGCTCAGGGGGGTTGTGGAGTCTCCCTCTCTGGAGACATTCACAACCCACCTGGATGCTTTCCTGTGTGACCTGGTATAGATGATCCTGCACTGGCAGGGGGGTTGGACTGGATGAGCTTTCGAGGTCCCTTCCAGCCCCTAACACTCTGTGATTAATTACCCCCCAAATGACTGAGAGACAGAAATTCACACCCCACATAGAAAATGGGAAATTGGCTTTTAAGGCAAATATTTAGGACTTGGTCTTCAAGTTTCTGTCTTTACAGATGCCTCTCATCAGGACAGCTGCAGGCACAGTGCACATAAGGAGGACAAAGGGGTTTGCTTTCTATTTATTCCATACTCTGTTTGCATCATGGATACCATCAGCAGGGGCTATACTTCACAGAGTAGCAATTTGAAGTCATTGTGTCCAGAGAAGGGCCATGAGGGTGATCAGAGGGCTGGAGCACCTCTCCTATGAGGACGGACTGAGGGAGTTGGGATTGTCCAATCTGCAGAAGACAAGGCTCCAAGGAGACCTTATTATGGCCTTCCAGTATCTGAAGGCGGCTATATGAAAGCTGGGGAGGGACTTTTGAGGGTGTCAGGGAGTGATAGGACTGGGGAGAATGGAACAAAACTAGAAATGGGTAGATTGAGATTGGATGTTAGGAAGAAGTTGTTCCCCATGAGGGTGGTGAGAGACTGGCACAGGTTGCCCAGGGAGGTGGTGGAAGCCTCCTGCCTGGAGGTGTTTACAGCCAGGCTGGATGTGGCTGTGAGCAACCTGCTGTAGTGTGAGGCGTCCCTTGCCCTGGCAGGGGGGTTGGAACTGGCTGATCCTTGAGGTCCCTTCCAACCCTAACAATTCTGTGATTAGGTCAGTCCTGAGTTTGTTAATGTCCACATATCATTACAGGCTAAATGACCTGCAGTTAACCTGATGCAGTTGGCCACAATAATCAGAAATTTTATTTAGTGCTAGGGGCATGAATGAGCAAACAAGAAGGAATAAAAGAGAGAACTTTTAAAAGTATTTGGGGAAAGTATGGAGTGCTTGGGAAACTTGGAAAATGTTCATATATATTGAGAATATAATCATGTTGCATGTGATCAATGCCTTATCTTGTGGGATTTGTTCTCTGTTTTCTCCACCTAATGAAAATTGGATTTTTGCTTCCCCCCTCCATATCCTGATTTCTTTCAGGGCTATAATGTAGCTCAGGATTCCACTCTTTAATCATGACTTTTTGAAGGAGCCCCCTATAAGACTCCAGAGTAGTGATTTTCTGCGTCACTGAGCCTGCCTTTTTTTATTAACAGAGATTGATTTTCTTCATCTTGGCATGTGAAGTTTCAGGGTGCATCCTCTGGATCATCTGCCTGTAATGTGCAGCGATATCAACAGCACAAGACTTGAATACTTCAACATCAACACCGTCAGAAATAACAGCTTTTAGATCACCACTTGTGAGAAGGCTCTCTACACAAGCCAGTATTTTGTGAAGCCACCAAAAGCTCTTTGCCATTGGAATGGAAACTTAACATTATCTTGAAGCTTTTTATTCTGGATTGGACAAATTACAGTTCCCCCAGATTGGTTCCAATCCCACAATATTGTCCCTTTTGATGAGATTTATCCATTTTGAGGAATCTCAGTGTTTTCAGTGGATGCAACCCACAATAGGTATGTAAAGGTCTTGTAGGACTGTAATCAGGATGACTGACCATGAAAATCATAGAAACCTTTAGGTTGGAAAAGACTTTGAAGATGATCAAGTCCAGCTGTTATCCCAGCACTGCCTAGTCCACCACTAAACAGAATGGTGACTGTGTACAACAGCTGCCAGTCACAGCAAAACATATGCTCCTCAAAAAGCTGTGTGGGCTTTTGAAGACAGGCTCAGTCCTCATAGACACCACAGAACCAGAGAGTCATTAAGGCTGGAAAAGACCTCTAAGATCAAGTCCAAATGTCAGCCCAACACCACTGTGCCCACTACACCATGTCTACATGTATTTTTGACAATGATGGCGACTTTGCCACCTCCCTGAGCAACCTATCCCAATGCCTGACCACTCTTCCAGGAAAGACATTTTTCCTAATATCCAACCTAAACCTCCCTTGGTGCAACTTGAGGCCATTTCCTCTTGTACTATTACTTGTTACTTGGAAGAAGAGACCAACACTCACCTCACCCTAAAGTCCTTTAAGGAGCTGAGGAGAGGAAAAAGGTCTACCCTCAGCCTCCTCTTCTTCAGCATAGTAGAAAATTCTCAAGAGGTGCCTTACAGCTGAACTAACTGCTGCTAAAACAACGAACTACTGCTGAGTCAGAATCACAGAATCAAAAAGGCTGGAAGAGACCTCAAAGATCATCAAGTCCAACCTGTTACCACAGACCTCATGACTGGACCATGGCACCAAGTGCCATGTCCAATCCCCTCTTGAACACCTCCAGGGATGGGGACTCCACCACCTCCCTGGGCAGCCCATTCCAATGGCTTACAATTCTCTCAGTGAAGAATTTAAGGGAAGAACTGAAGGGGAGTTTCTGGAAGGCTGTATTTCCTCTGAAGGCATGTGGACCAGCCATGTGAGCATGCAAGGAAGAAAATGAAAATGAAAAGCAAAACTCTAGAGAATATATAATGTATACTACATTGTTTTTTCATCAGGAAACCTACTTATTGACAGGTATTACAAAAAAGGCACAGGGTTACTGGAAGCTGATCCCAAACAACTCCATGGCATGGAATTGCCTGGGATGGTGCAATAAGCTGGAATTCATCAAGTGAAACATGAGCTGTCAGAGGTGTGTAAATTTACTTAGGGCCAAGCTTCCAGAAAGAGTCAAATGGAGCCCAGGGAGGCAGCTGGATATCCAGCATCCCCTGAAGTAAGATTTCAGGTTGGCACTAGGTATTCTCTCAATCCATGAGCAAAGCACTGAAAAGATCCTGGAATAGCATAGAGCAGCACAGAGCAGCACAGAGCAGCACAGAGCAGCACAGAGCAGGTTGGACCTTTGAGATCATTGTGTACAACCCATCATGTCCAACCCATCATCCAGCATCATCTAATCAACTAAACCATGGCACCACGCACCCCATCAAGTCTCCTCCTATTCCCTTGATGTTGTTCCTTTGCACAACAAATGGAATACAGAAAGTCAGGGGGAAAAAAAAGTACCATGAACCGAAGCAGAAAACACACCAATTAGAAACTGAGAGATGCAGAGGTTTAAGTTTTGCTCATTATTCTTTTTCTAGCCTTGTCAGTGACTCAGTTGTGAAAACTTGTCCAAGTCATCTTTGCCCAGATCCTGAGGTGGCATTTAGGCACATCAAGAGGCACCTATTTAAAGCTGGGTGCGTCACCTCTCGGCACGCTCTGCCCATGGAATGGGCATGGAATGTACTGCCTCATGACCCCTGGGAAAAAGACTCACTCACTGTAAACAGTGCTGGAAGCTAATTGAGGGACTATAAATGATAATATTATTGTTCCCCTGTCTTTGGGTGATGCTTCACTTCTACAACTGGGTTGATCATCCAAAGCACTCCTTAATTGGGCCAAGAGAACTAATGCATGATACATACAGACTGAAGATGCTCTTCTGATTGCTGCAAAGGAAATTAATCCTGTTAGAGAAAGCCTATAATGTGGTTTGAAGGTTCTGCAAGATGCCCAGGAGAACACCTCACAGATGTCAAACACAGACCCCTTTCCTAATCCATCCCACAAGATGTAATTAACTTGGCATGAATAAGAAAGACTTAAATCCACTTTGTCCTCAAATGCTTCTGATCCTTGTTAGTGCTTCTACATCATGTGCCCCTCTGCTGACTGTGGAAGCATGATACAGAGAAGCCTCTGTAATCACCTCAATGATCATAGAATCAAAAAGGTGTGTGGGCTCTTGAATACAGGTTCAGTTGTCACAGAGCCATCATGGAATCATTTTGGTTGGAAAAGCCCTTTAAGATCATCAAGGACAACACCACCATAGCCATTAAACCCTGTCCCAAAGTGCCATGTCCACACACTTTTTGAACACCTCCAGGGATGGTGACTCCACCACCTCCCTGGGAAGCCTGTTCCAATGCCTGACCACTCTTGCAGGAAAGAAAAAATTCCTAATATCCAACCTAAACCTCCTGTGGCACAACTTGAAGCCATTTCCTCTTGTCCTTTCACTTGTTGCTTGGGAGAACAGACCAACACCTACCTCACTGCAACCTCCTTTCACAGAGTTGTAGAGAGCAAGATGGTCTCAGCCTCCTCTCCTCCAGACTAAACAACCCCAGTCCCTTTAGCTGCTCTTCACAAGACCTTTTCTCCAAACCCTTCACCACCTTTGCTGCTCTTCTCTGGGCATGGTGGTGCTGGGTAGACAGTTGGACTTGATGATCTTAGAGGTCCTTTCCAAGTGTAATGATTCTGTGATTGTATAAAGCCATATCATTCATGGACACAGGTACTCCCAGGTTAGGTCAAGGGCTGGTTAACACCACTGGCTAAGGTAATCCTCAGCTGAAATACTGAACACTGAAGAACACTGAAGTATCCTGCATGTTTTCTCTGTTTTCTTCCCCACTCTGATTAAATATTCTTCTCTAGGTATGTGCCACTGATCGTCTTCGGGTGGTGGACTTGCTGCTATAGCTTCTCATGATACTCCCTCCCACAAGGCTGAGTTAGGCAGAGGGACCAAACCTTCCTAGCTTCCTGGCAAGGCACCAAGAGCTACCCTCCAAGTAGGTCAACTGCAAAGCTAACACTGACACAATACATGACCTGCACGGGCATTAGAGAAAACAGGAATGGTGGAAGAATCATAGAATCAATAAGGTTGGAAAATAAGTCAAAGACCATCAAGTCCAACCTGTCACCCAGTACTTCATGACTATTAAAGCATGGCTTCAAGTGCTACATCCAATCCCTTTGTGAACACCTCCAGGGATGGTGACTCTACCTCCTCCCTGGGCAGCCCATTCCAATGAGAGGTGCAGAAGACTTCCTATCTTTGGGCTCTCTCTTCAGTTTTGGGTTTGGATAGAGAATTTCCAAGAGACAGGTAAGTGCAAGTACCCAAACACCACCGATTTTCTGTGGAGCTTGGATGCCAAAGTTGTCTTTGAGAGAAAAAAATCCCTAGAGAGATGTTTTGCCCCTGCAAACATTCCAAAGGTTTATGAAAATGGAAGGAGATTAAAAACATATATATGCTTGCCTGTTAAGAGATGTGTTTCCTGAAAAGAAACTGGGAGAGATCTTGTGTGGGAGCTCAATGGATGATAAATAAAGTCATCTTCCATCACTGAAGGCAGTTGAGGTGGGAATCTATCTCTACCTAGCGCAGAGGTAGCTGTGTGCAGTGTATCAATACCCAGAGCCCACCCAGGCTGATGGTTCTTTCAGCAGCCATGGGATCACGCAAGCTGGAGAATCCTGCTCCCATTCAAAGCTCCAAGAGGACTGCCTCGTCCTCCCTGTAGGCTCACTATTCTCCCCAGGGCAGCCAGCCCTTTCCATCATTTCCCTAAGCTCATTATCCCTCTTCCCTGCAGCAGTGGCTTCCACAGGTGAGGCCAGCCCTGCGGAAAACATACTGAAAATGTGTCCCTTGCTGGGTTTTTACCAGAAGCCAATTTATTCCTTTATTTATTTATTTATTTCTCTTATTACAGCTTTCTTCTCTCAGCTTTTAATTCTGGAAAACAGCACATAAAAGCACCCAGCATCCCTCTCCTGAGCCACTCATTACCCCACATCTCTCTGTCGTGTCTCTGCTTATTCATCTCTCGTCTTAACTAAGCGGGCTTAATCTTTTTAAATCTCTCCTCATATGAAAGGTTCTCTGTGCCTCTAATCATTTTCATTACCCTTCACTGAGTCCTTTCAATGTTTTCTCTCTTTTTTTTTTTTTAGTTCCTGCTCTCCATCATTTCCAGGCCCGAAACACAACGTTCAAACCGAGGCTGCACCACTGGGTTGTGTAAAAGGAGGCAAGATATTTTCAGTCCCCTTGCCTTGTGACAAAGTAAAGTGCTCTCTGCCATTCAGCCTCACTATTGTGTGCTCCTACATAAGTTCTGTCTTTTAAGTGGTGTCTCTGATAAATATGGTCCAATTTTATGGTATTCCTGACCCTCTTAGCAGTCAGTGTACCCAAGCTTAACTATGAAAGGGAGGGAGAAGGAAGCCAAAAGCAGAGAGGGGCATCTTTCTTCCTCAGAACTAGAGCAGAGAGCTCCAAAGATGCTAAGCAGCCTGTTTTATAACATAGCCATTATCACATAGATAACCTGCCAGCCACTGCCATCAGATTTCTAGCAGTTATAATTGACATAAGTCCCCACATTGTCAAATCTCTCTGACACAGTTGTTGTGCACGATGACCTCAGCTTAAGTGTGCCATGCATTACTTAAATAAATAAGTAAGAAATCTAAGTTGAAAAACTCCTTTTAAAGCAAGGAGCTCATGTTCTGCTCTCAGCTGCAGACGGCTCTGCATCCCACTTGTTTTTATGACTGAGCCCTGAGCCCATTGCCATTCACTCAGCATGGCCAGTGGCTTGAGATGCTGAAGGACTAAGAGGACCCTGAAACTTAGGGGACACCACAACTGCCTTATTTTGAGTGAACTGCTTGAGGTTTGTTCTTCTGAGCCAGTTCTCCCTTTGGTTTTGCATGCCACCGCCTCAGTGGGACACAGAGATCGAGAGCCCCACAGAGCCTGGAACTTTCTAGCCAGCAGCAATGACCTATAACAAGAGCCTGCCAAAGAAAAGCTGCTCCATCAGCAGATGAGCGTGGCATGAAGAGATATCACTTTGTCATAGCCTGGCCACTGTGAAGAGGCAATGGCTTCAAACTAGGGAAGAGAAGATTTAGATTGGATGTTAGGAACAAGTTCTTTACCATGAGAGCAGTGGAACACTGGAACAGGGTGCCCAGGGAAATGTTTGGGGCCCCATCCTTGGAGATATTCAAGGTGAGGCTTGACAGAGCTCTGGGCAACCTGATCTAGTTGAGGATGTCCCTGCTGACTGAAGAGGGGGTTGGACTGGATGACCTTTGGAGGTCCCTTCCAACCCAGACCATTCTATGATTCTGTGATTCCATGTCTGCAAGCTGGCAAGAGCAGCTGAGAAAGAAAACACACTCCTGTCCCAGTAGCCCTTTTACACAATTACTCTTGTATTCCTCTATGCGATTACTGTCACTAAGGCAAGCCTGTCCTGCTGCTGCTGGGGCACCTGACTACAGGGTGACAGCCATGGGTTAATTTGCTCCTGGAACAAGGTGAACTGGCCAGCATTTGCTATGCATCACCTGGGAGCAAGGGGCAAGCAGAGCAGCACAATCTTTCTGCTGCCACATCGAGTGCCTTGGCTGCAGCACCCCAAAATAGAATCATAGAAACAATAAGGTTGGAAAAGACCTCAAAGATCATCAAGTCCAACCTGTCACCCAAGACCTCATGATTACTAAACCATAGCACCAAGTGCCACATCCAGTCCCCTCTTGAACACCTCCAGGGATGGGGACTGCACCACCTCTCCGGGCAGCACATTCCAATGGCTAACAACTCTCTCTGTGAAGGACTTTCTCCTCACCTCGAGCCTAAACATCCTCTGGCACAGCTTGAGACTGTCCTCTTGTTCTGGCACTGATTGCCTGGGAAAAGAGACCAACCTCCTCCTGGCTACAATAAAGAGTATTAGGAAGAGATTCTTACCTGTGAGGGTGGTGAGACACTGGAACTGATTGCCCAGGTAGGTTGGGGTTGAATGGGGTCTTGAACAACCTGGTCTAGTGGAAGGTGCCCCTGCCCATGGCAGGGGTGTTGGAACTGGATGCTCTTGAAGGTCCCTTCCAACACAAACCATTCTATGATTCTATGAAATGTTGCTTGCTGCTCTGTGGGCCATGGGAGATCACCTGGGATGGAGTTCAGCAGGCAGCAACTGCCACACTGGGGTACCCCAGCCCCAGCAGAGTAGTTGGATGGGCAGTGATGGTGGAGCATTGCATCACCAAATGCTCCCCTGATGCTTTGGTGGTCGCAGATCTGGCACCAAGGAGCATCCCAGACAGGCTCTGCAGAAGCAGCAGGGCTAATTAGAAGAGAGTGGGACTTACTGCTGTATCCTAGATACAGGACATCAGCCCTGGGGTAAGGAGATGGAAGAGATCTCCTTCAGACTGTCATCCATGAATTCATGCAGATTTATCTTAAAGGGCTGAAAAACAATAATCTAATCAGGGTTTGCAGCAAGCTATAAATCTGTCTGTTTAATTACCGAGCAGGGACATGACCCTTTTAGCAGTGGATGATTCTAAAGTTCTATGGAGGAAAGGGAAGCACACAAAGGTTTCTCTTTTGAGTGAAAAGAGTAGCTGAATGAACAACAGTCAGAACAAGTGCTAGAGCCCTTCCTGTGGGAATAGTTGATAACAGGGAGTGCTGTTTCTGTGGTAACCTGCAACCTGGCTGAAAACCTCTCTCTGTGCAACCACCGAGAGTTACAATGTGGAAGTGATCTCCTTGTCCTCTGTTGCTCTGGTGAGGTGCCACCACAGAATCACAGAATGGTGGGGGATCTCTGGAGATCACTTAGACCAACTGCCCTGCTACAGCAGGGTCACCCAGAGTAGGTTGCTTAGGATCACAATTTCCAGGCAGGGGTTGAATGACTCTGGGGATGGAGACTCCACAACCTCTCTGGGCAGCCTGGTCCAGTGCTACACCAGCCTCAAATTAAGGAAGTTTCTTCTCCTGTTTCAATGGAACTATGTTCAAGTTTGTGCCCATTACCTCTTGTCCTGTCACGGGGCACCACTGAAAAAAATACTGGCCCCAGCCTCCTGACACCCACCCTTTAAGTATTTGTAAGCATTGATAAGATCCCCTCTCAGTCTTCTCTTCTCCAGACTAAAAAGCCCCAAGTCCCTCAGCCTTTCTTCCTAAGACAGAGCCAATGGTTCCTATGGGAAACTGCTGGAGGCAATGCTCTTCCACCCAAAGGCTGGGCAGGTGGCTTTCCCAAGCAGAGCTTCAGCTTAGCTCAGCTCTCCCCACACTACCAGCAGCCACTTCACTGACACTAAAGGAGAAAGATGGGGTCTGCCCCAGAGGAAGGGCTTGCAAACAGATGCTGCTGAAGGAGCTCTTTTTTCTGCACACAATTGCTGCTGCTCACTGACTGTGAGAAGCTGCAAGTGGAAGATAAGTAACAGCACAAGCTGCAGGAGAAGAAATAACGCCACGTTACATCAAGCAGGACCTTGCTTCACTGTCAGCTTAGAGCCTGCTCTGCATGGAAGGCCAGCCCTGCCATTTAGCCTGTATATTTTATTAATGTGGATGCATATTTATGGAGCTATGGATTAGCTGATGCTTTGGTGTTCAATACCCTCCTTTGACACTGGAGTTCTCGGCAAAGACATTTGTCCTGTCTGCTGCTGTCCCTCACGTGCAATGCTCTTAGGTGGCTGCGGTCCTCTGCCCAGGCATGGGCTGGAATTGCTGCCATGGGGGCACTTCATCTGCCTCCCAAACATGGTTTGGGAAACTACTGCAGGCCTCTGTAATATAATAAATGCAGTATAGTCTTGAATTATATACTACCTGAAGGGAGGTTCTAGCCAAGTGGAGTTGGTCTCTTCTCCCGGGCAGCCAGCACCAGAACAAGAGGACACAGTCTCAAGCTGCACCAGGGGAGGTTTAGGCTGGATGTTAGGAAGAAGTTCTTCATAGAAAGAATGATTGGCCATTGGAATGTGCTGCCCAGGGAGGTGGTGGAGTCACCATCACTGGTGACTGAAGAGCCTGGATGGGGTGCTTGGTGCCATGGTTTAGTTGATCAGATGGTGTTGGATGATAGGTTGGACTTGATGATCTCAAAGGTCTCTTCCAACCTGGTTAATTCTATTCCATTCCATTCCAAATCCTAAGGCCACACTAACAGGCTATTGATTAGGTTTTGATGCTGCAAAGCACTAGATCACATGCTTAATCTTTAACATGGATAATGCCAGTGTTGAGAAAGTTAAGCAGGTAATTACACCTGACAAAAGCAGTGGCTCTTTCAAGAAGACCAAGAAGAAATAGAGGCTGGCTGAGGAGTGGCTTGAGGAGGAGGACTTGGGGGTGTCAGTTGATGAAAAACTCCACACGACGAGCTAGCAATGTGCTTTTGCAGCCCAGAAGGCAGCCATGTGCTAGGCTACATCAAAAGCAGTGTGACCTGCAGGACAAGGGAGGTGATTCTGCCTCTGCTCTGGTGAGATCCTAACTGCAGTACTCTGTCCAGTTTTGGTGTCCCAACACAAGAAGGATATGGAACTGCTGGAGTGGGTCCAGAGGAGGCCACAAAGGTGTTCAGAGGGCTGAAGGACCTTCCCTATGAGCACAGGCTGAGAGAGCTGGGGAGAGAAGGCTCTGAGGAGACCTTCCAGTACCTGAAGGGGGCTACAGGAAAGCTGGGGAGAGACTTCCTACAAGGGCTTGTAGTGCTAGGATGAGAGGCAATGGCTTTGAGCTGGAAGAGGAGAGACTGAGACTGGAAATTAGGAAGAAATTCTTTAGAGTGAAGGTGGTGAGACACTGGAACAGGTTGCCCAAAGACATTGTGTATGCCCCCTCCCTGCAGGTGTTCAAAGACAGCTTGGATGGGGCCTTGAGCAAACTGGTCCTGTGGAAGGTGTCCCTCTCCATGGCAGGGGTGTTGGAACTGGATGATCTTAAAAGTCCCTTCGAAACCATTCTATGATTCTATGACCTGGCCCCAAATGTGCGATGACCAAGGGAAATACTACTCATGATCTTATCACACTTTGGTTAGCTTCCTAACTTTCAGGTAGGCTGCAAAGAGAGTCATTAATCAGCTTACTTGCCTACTGTGAGGTGCAAATAAATAAAGATTAAGCTTAATAATGATGGGAATGTCACAAGTTTAATGTCTCAATCTCCTCTCTTCCAGCTCTGGAAGATGGCCAGCCTGATCTAGTGCGAGGTGTCCCTGCCCATGGCAGGGGGGTTGGAACTAGATGATCCTTGTGGTCCCTTCCAACCCTGACTGATTCTGTGATTCAAAGCCATTGCCCCTCATCCTAGCACTACAAGCCCTTGTAAAAAGTCCCTCCCCAGCTTTCCTGTAGCCCCCTTCAAGTACTGGAAGGTCTCCTCAGAGCCTTCTCTCCACCCTCATCGAGCCTGCATCTCCCTGTGACCAAATGGTAACGAGACCTTTTCAAGAGAGCTTGAAATTTACTGCAATCCATGTACTCATTAATGCCATGGACAGATGCTTTCTAAACCTTGGTTGTTTGACAGTGCCAGGGTATTACTGGCAGCCAAACCTTGCTTCTTGATGTAGAGCAGAGATGCTCTTTGGAATTCTTCTGCCCTCACAGCTCCCTAAATTATGCTATTGAACATATGCTGCTGAGAGGCTCTCAGAGGGATGTTTGCATTAGATGGCAGGCTAATTGTGGGATTTCAGAGATATCAGATGGCAAAAAATGTTTTAATAACAAGATAAGAAAGGATTAGACAAGGAAGATGCTGACTGGCAGGAAACATTTGTTTCAGAAGGTAAGGACCCCACCTGAGAAGGGACA
The DNA here is from genome assembly GCF_014839835.1 of Dryobates pubescens. Taxonomy (NCBI): domain Eukaryota; kingdom Metazoa; phylum Chordata; class Aves; order Piciformes; family Picidae; genus Dryobates; species Dryobates pubescens. The sequence continues at coordinate 19,045,452 of NC_071629.1, read as the reverse complement.
CACACGCAGGGAGCAAGCTAAATTTCTCTCTGTGCATAATACACATGCATTTCTTACAAGCAGCACTTTTGAGGGTCAAATTAATGGAAATTCAAGTTTGGGGAAGTTTTCCAGCACCTTGCATATGAAAAACTATGCAACAGAGCAGAGCCTGCAACAAGCAGAAGTAACAAGAGCACACAGACACCCGTGTGGGTTTTGGGGAAGCCATGCACCAGCATTTAGAACATGGCATGGCTCTAACAAGCACAGTGGCACCTTGTAGCTTGAGAAATGGAAGGCTTCATGTTACAGTCAGCAGTTAAACCACAGGGCTGTCTCCAGCAGAGCCTGAATACACTCCTAGGAATGGCTCAGCTAGGGCAGCAAAGAGCCACTTCCACATCTCACCAGGCCCTTAGACACCAGCCCAAGCTAAGCCATCATTCCAATCATTAAGGTTGGAAAAGACGTCTAAGATCATCAAGTCCAACCTTCTATCCAACACCTCCATGCTATGCCATGAACATTTAGAGTCTGGGCTGAATATTATACATCCTCTTAACAGTCCTCCAACACTTGTCCTGAAGAAGCAAAGAACACCACACTTGCTTTTTCCAGTGGTTCTTGGTAAATTTTCCTTATACCAAAACCAGAGTTCAATAGGAATCCCAGCCCTTCCAAGAGACTGCCTGAGCACTGAGATAAGCTTATAAAGCTCTGTTTTCTTTCCCACACAGTGATAGGCACTTTGTGAGGGTCTGTCATTTGGCTGGTTTATGGCTCCCTGCTGCCCCTGGGCTGTGCGAGAGATTACTCTGGAGCCAGACTATTGGGAGACACTGTGCTGCTTTTGTCTAAGCAGCAGAGGAGATGCAAGTCCCTGGTAAAACACTTGCAAAGCTAATTTAAACTTGGAAGACACCCAAATGTCTCTGGGAGGTGCAATCTAAAACCCTAACCTAAGATAGCCTGGACTGCAATCACGGATTTCTGGGAACGGTGTGGAACAGTTGCTCCGTCAGCCAAAGGCTGCAGATCTCTGTGGTAGAATATTCCAATAGGAGAGCAGCTGCCCCTCAGAGTGGGGCAGAATAGAATGGAATAGAATAGAATGGAATTGAGTTAACCAGGTTGGAAAAGACCTTTGAGATCATCGAGTCCAACTCATCATCCAACACCATCTAATCAACTAAACCATGGCACCAAACACCCCATCCAGGCTCTTCCTAAACACCTCCAATGATGGTGACTCCACCACCTCCCTGGGCAGCACATCCCAATAGCCAATCTCTCTTTCTATGAAGAACTCCTTCTTAACATCCAGCCTAAACCTTCCCTGGCACAGCCTGAGACTGAGTTCTCTTGTTCTGGTGCTGGTTGCCTGGGAGAAGAGACCAACCCCCACTTGGCTACAACCTCCCTTCAGGTAGTTGTAGAGAGTAAGAAGGTCTCCCCTGAGCCTCCTCTTTTCCAAGCTAAGCAACCGCAGCTCCCTCAGCCTCTCCTCACAGGGCTGTGCTCCAATCCCCTCCCCAGCTTTGTTGCCCTTCTCTGGACACCTTCCAGCATCTCAACACCTTTCCTAAACTGAGGGGCCCAGAACTGGACACAGGACTCAAGGTGTGGCCTAACCAGCGCTGAGTACAGGGCAGAATGACCTCCCTGCTTCTGCTGGCCACACTGTTCCTGATCCAGGCCAGGATGCCATTGGCCTTCTTACAGAGAAAAAAATAAATAGCCAAACACTAAATTCAACTAGAGGTAATGACTAGTCCCTAATTTACACACTTGCACCAGCAAGGATCTCAGACTTCCTGAGAATCTGAGTCCAGGAACACTTCGAATCTCAATCTCAGCTTCTCTCTTAGTGCTACCCATTGTCAGAGAGCTTCCCCAAAGGATTTAGAAGGGTTCTAGTGCAGAGGAATCTTCATCCCTGAATCACAGAACAGATTGAATGGTGAGAGCACTTTGAATTTAAAAACAAATCTTCTGTCTCTGCTACAGGAAAAGTCCTTTTAAGCAGCGTTAAAACAGAGCTGCTGGTGCCAGATTAACAACTGCCATGAGTTGTATTGCAAGGAGGAATCTGAAAGGGGAGTCCAAGGCTTAGTTTGAAAAGGTTTGCTGTGGGGTTTTTTTAAATTGAGACTCTAAACTGCCTTGGATCAGTTCTGCCTCTAAAATCTGGTTATCTGTTTCCAAGTTAGCAAATAATAGCTGGCTGTAGCCAGCCAAGTAGAGAGCAGAGAGCTAAATCACTCTGTACTGGCAAGTACGAAGGTCAGCTTGTCCATCAGAAAAGGTGATCATCTTCCAATTTACCCACTGCTTGAGCTTCCATTTCACTGTCCAGCAGCAAGAAAGGCTGAGGGAAGAAGGTACAGCAGACCAAGGATTCAGGGGAAATGCTGATGAATGCTGTCCCCTGTCTGCTGAAGTCTACACCTGGGAATATGGGCTGCTGAGTTCAGAAATGCACTTGTCCTGCAAGCAAGCAAGACTCTTAGGACATTTTTGGGCTTTGAGGATCTTGAGGCTAAGCCTGTGGAGACCAAATGGGATAACTACTTATATCTGTGTACATGAAAGAGTAACTAAATGTCATTTAAATTCTACTATTGAAATAAAGTGGTGAAAGGGGTGAAATTCATCTAATATCCCTGAGGTTCTGGGTCCAAATCTGAACCCATATGTACAAGTCCAAGCTTTGATTCATCTCATCTACCTTCAGACACTTAAAAGAAACACCCAAGTTAGGAGCTGGGTAAGTAAGTAAGCAAGCTCAGTAAGTACAGCTGGGATAAATCACCCCTGGAGTGGACAAGGGAACATTGATCTGCTGTGTTTGCCTCCTACACCACAGGTACAGCTCTGCTAAATCCTCTGGTCCTTTCTGAGCATGGAAAGAAAAGGTACAACCGCCCAGGGAAGCACTGCCATGTCCAGTGTCTGAGGCTTGGAGACAGCAGTAGACAGAGCTTGGACAGCCAGTGCTCAGCTGGGGACAGTGTACTGCAGGTGGGGAGAGGCAAGCAGTGAAGCCACAGGAAGGTGAGGGCTTGGGTGGAAGAGCCAGGAATGAGCAGACATAAGACTCAGGCAGGAATAAAGGAAGAAGAGAGGAGTGAGAGGTATTAATCACAGAATCACAAAAGGTGGGGGCTGGAAGTGACCTCTGGAGATCACCAAGTCCAAGCCCCCAGCTAAAGCAGGGTCATCCAGAGTAGGCTTCACAGGAATGTGTCCAGGCAGGTTTTTAAAGTCTCCAGAGAAAGAGCCTGCACAACCTCTCTGGGAAGCCTGGTCAAGTGTCCACCAGCACTCCTAGGTCCTTCCCAGAGCTGCTTTCCAGCAGATCACCTTCTCAGCTGTACTGGTGCAGGGGGGTTGTTCCCAAGTATGGTGGATAAAGCAAGCAGGAAGCCAGGCTCTTCCTACCAAAATGCAAACTGAGCTGTGGAGGGGCTGGCTCTGCTCCTCCTCCAGTGTTACTGAGGGGTGCGAGGCCAGACTGTGAGCTCTGCTGGAAGCCTTGGCAGGACTGGTCCATTCCAGGATGTTGCAGCTCAGCAGAGCAGCACAGGCTGTCCCCAGGCGGCCCCAAGTTGCTGTCCCCTGTTACAACACGAGATTGGTTAAGTGAGCTTTAGTATTGAGTGTTGTATAGAAGAGGATTTCACTTCTGCTCTCGTCCAAGCCTGCCTCAGATCAGCCTTGGCATCAGCTGCCTGACTGCCAAAAAGGAGAGAAATTACTTTGGCTACATCCAAGGTACAGTTCTTGCTTTGTGATATTTGCAGGGATTTCTTTTCCCCTCCACTGGAACAGCCCCCAGACCTCACAGCCTTGTCTTGGCAAAGCTCCCACTGAAATGAATCACGACTTTGCCCGAGTTAGTGCTCCAGGACTGAGCTCTAAATTATTAACAGGGAATTATACGTAAGAATTTATGTCAATTTTCAAACCAGCTCAGCAAAGGTAGGCAAAAATCCCCCTTTGAAACTAGCAGAACATATGTGGCTGAACTCCCAGCCTGCTTTGAAATCTCATCTCCAGCTTTTTAGCAAAATGCAGTGCCTTTTACACCTCATATTTTAATCATCCTACTGCTGCACAACGCAGAGCTCTTGCCTTGTTGCTTCGGTTCAAACACAACCATCACCAGCTCCAGCTTTACAGTGTAAGTGAGCCCCCTGCATCACAAGCTGATGCTTTCCTCGTAGGGGAGCTCGTTCCTCTTCTCCCTCTTGCAAAATAATTTACTGTCAGAACAGGCAAATGGACTTTCCCAGAGCAACCTGTCAATGGAGCTTCTTGTTCCTACACAGAGCCTTCCAGGGATCAAATATTACTTCAGGCACTGAGTCTGCATTTGGCAGGCAAAAAATTACAGAAGGAGAAGGAGATTCCAGAGTCTCCACAACCTCTCTGGGAAGCCTTCTCCAGCACCCTCACAGGAAAGAATTTTTTTCCTTATGTTCAGGTAGAACTTCCAGTGCTCCAGTTTGTGCTTCTTGCTCCTTGTCCTGCCACTGGGCACCACTGAAGGGAGTCTGCTCCCATCTTTTTGCCCTCTGCCTGTTAGCTATTGATCTGCTAGCAATGATATGTTCCCCTCTCAGGCTGCTCTTCTCCAGGCTAAAGAGGCCCAGGTCTGGAGAGATGCTCCAGTCTCCTCATCATCTTTGAGATCTTCTGTTGACTCTCTCCAGTAGTTCCCTCTTCTTGAACTGGGGATCCCAGAACTGGACACAATAGTCCAGGTGTGCCCTCACCAGGGTAGAGCAGAGGCAGGAGGAGAACCTCATTTGACCTGCTGTTCACATTCTTCTTAAGGCACTCCAGAACACCTTTGTCTTTCTTAGCCAGAAGAGCACACTGCTGGCTCATGGGCCATAGGTACAGAAGCATCTCTAGCTCAAAGGGTTATAATCTCTTTCCTGGTCTGGGAGTCATCCACCTGCACAGCCAGGTGAACTGGTTGTGTTTTGTTGAACTGGAAGCAAGATAAATCAGGCTGGGGCTGGCAGAGACTGGGGTACCTGACTTCCAGGAAACCTCCAAGAGTGACACTTTAGGCTTTTAACGCCACCCTCAGCCCTTCACAGGTTCAGGTGCTCAGAGGGACCAGCTACTCATGTTTACTGAACTCAGCAACATCACACAAAAATGATTATCTTGTCAGGGATTCCTACACCTCCATTGCAGCAGAATGTTTTGATTGATAATTACTCCTAATTGGCTCTGCCTAGGATGTCTGAGTGCAGATTAATTGAGTATACAGAGTAATTTTTCCTCTTTCTGAAGGACAGAGCAGTTTGGATTCTGGTCTCTTGCCTTTTGCGAGCTCAGATTGGTGAAATCCAGCTCTTTGCTTCCAGGTATCCCACCACTGGGTGTTTGTAACGGCAAGCCAGCGTTGCCAGAGCTGCACAGAGGCAAAGAAGGACAAGACACAAACTGCAGAAGGATGTGGAAGGAAAAGATTCATCTCTTCCCCTAGATTTTTGCCAAGCCATTACCTGGATTTTGAGTGACATTTCCAATTGGGCACTGGGAACTGCTAAAGCATTTCCATAAGAATGCAGAAATGCACACATTATCACTACAGGAAGCACTTAAAATTTAAGATAATTATAGAGTATGGAAAGGATTTCAAAGGACTCAAACAAAATAACAACCAATTGCAAAGAGTCACCCTTTAAGATGATTATTACTCTGTGCTACTGCTGATGCCTCACTAAAAAAATCCTTCCCTTTACAGTTATGTGCACATTAGAAATTCCTACTTTGTTCTTCCACCATCAAGCTCCTCCAGCTGCTGCTGCTGACAAATTTGCATTCTCTGAGAGCTTAACTAGACAGCCAAAATATTCACACTGTGAACGGAGGGGAAACACTCTCCTGCCACACTCAGATACAGTCCTCCCCCCTTCACCCTTGCCTTACGCTGGGTCCTCTTCTGTGGGCTTCAACACTTCTGGTTTTCACAGAATCACCAAGGTTGGAAGAGACCTCAAAGATCACAATATCACAGTATCACTAAGGTTGGAAGAGACCTCAAAGATCATCAAGCCCAACCTGTCACCACAGACCTCATGACTAAAAGCTGCTTTAAAGCTGCTTGGATTGAACCTGTGATAGGACAAAGGGCAGTGGGCACAAACCGGAACACAGGAAGTTCCACCTCAACATAAGAAAATAAATCTTTACTGTGAGGGTGCCAGAGCACTGGGGCAGGCTGCCCAGAGAGGTTGTGGAGTCTTCTCTGCAGACCCATCTGGATGTGTTCCTGTGTGACCTACCCTGGGTGATCCTGCTTTGGCAGGGGGTTGGACTCCATCCCTGGAGGTGTTCAAGAGCGGATTGGATGTGGCACTGGTGCCATGGTTTAGTCATGAGGTCTGTGGTGACAGGTTGGACTTGATGGTCTCTGAGGTCTCTTCCAACCTTGGTGATTCTGTGACTCCATGATCTCCTGAGGTCCCTTCCAACCCCCACCATTCCGCGATGCTGTGATTCTATGATTCATCATTGCTGCTGGGTACGCAGTGAGAGGAGCAGCCAGTAACCAGAGGTACATCTCGTCCTCTATGCAAACTAATAAAAAGCAGTGAAGATTTGTCTGATCAGTGGGTTTTTGGAAATAAAAAAAAAAGTCACATCTGAACTGAGGAAAGCTGGTATAGAATCATAGAATGGTAGGGGATGGAAGGGACTGCTGGAGATCACAGAATTACCAAGGTTGGAAGAGACCTCAAACATCATCAAGTCCAACCTGGCACCACAGACCTCATGACTAAACCATGGCACCAAGTGCCACATCCAATCCCCTCTTGAACATCTCCAGGGATGGGGACTCCACCACCTCCCTGGGCAGCACATTCCAATGGCCAACAACTCTCTCTGGGAAGAACTTTCTCTTCACCTCCAGCCTAAACTTCCCCTGGTGCAGCTTGAGACTGTGTCCTCTCGTTCTGGTGCTGGTTGCCTGGGAGAAGAGACCAACCCCCTTCCTGGCCATAACCATCCTTCAGGTAGTTGTAGACAGCAAGAAGGTCTCCCCTGAGCCTCCTCTTCACCAGGCTAAACAACCCCAGCTCCCTCAGCCTTTCCTCATAGGGCTTGTGCTCGAGGCCTCTCCCCAGCCTCGCTGCCCTTCTCTGGACACGTTCAAGAGTCTCAATGTCCTTCTTAAATTGAGGGGCCCAGAACTGGACACAGGACTCAAGGTGTGGCCTAACCAGTGCTGAGTACAGGGGCACAATGACTTCCTTGCTCCTGCTGGCCACACTATTCTTGATGCAAACACCCCACCCCCCTGCCAGGGCAGGATCATCTAGGGCAGGTCACATAGGAACACATCCAGATATGAACAGGAAGGGAGGAGAACACTTTTTCAGGTGCAAACCTCCTGCTCCACTGTCCCTGTCTTCTGTCCCACCGCTGTCATTCCCCTCTCTTACCTTTTCCCCAGGTGTTCCAGGGTGAAAAAAAAACCAAACCACAATTAAAAACTGCAATCCTGCCTAGTTCATTGCTCAAGGCAAACTCAGTTGGGGAAAAACTTATCTGCCAAGCCCTAATATATTTTTGTTTGATATCTGCAAAGAGAGATTTACAGAAGCTCATGCCAAAGTCAAACAGTAGCTGCTTCTTTCTTTCTTTCTTTCTTTCCTTTTTTTTTCCCCCCACAGCAAGGGAGAAAAGTACATACTGAACTCACAGCAAATGAAAACTTCTTGTCACAGATATTATGGAGACATAAAAAAAGTCCCATGCCAAGACTCTGACTGAATATAAATAGACCAAAAAAAACCCCCACAAACCCCACCAAACCTCAGAAATTGTTTTCCAAGCCTAATTCTTGGAAATAATTGCAGTGATGAAGCTGAAATTTCCCCACAAACTTCAGCCTGAAATGGAAAACTCATAGATTTTTAAATCTTAAGTCCTGACAAAGTACAGAGCAGCTGAAAATAGGCTCTGGTAATGGGGAGTGCAGCCAATTTACTAATAGGGGTTGTTACCTGAGCTTGCTGCTGGTTTTTCACATGACTGTCTCAAACAAACCCAAGCATCAGTGGTCTGAGCAAACCAGAGATGTTTGATTGGCAGTGGGGTTCCTGTGGAAATTTAATTAGGCTCGGACTAGAAAACATTTCAGACAGCGCTGGCATGAAATCCCATCCATTAAATAACACTTTGCATGAGTAGAATGCCACCAGCTTCTGCAAAAAGCCTGAAGGAGCTCTGTGAAGCTCTATGGTGTAGCTGTGAGCAGGTCACCCTAGGGCAACAGGCGTACACAACAGCTATTGAAATCATCCAGGGCTGCAGCGCTTTTTGTTTATGGTCAGCTTGGCTGCTCTAACTGCTGCACTCCACTATTTCTCTGGCAGGCAATGTGATAATGAAGCCTCTTATTTTTCAGATATGCAGAGTGTATGAAGTCCTGTTTCTCTAAACACAAAAGGGCCCAAATACAGGAGGAGCTTTGCTGGCTCCAAATGCAAGAATCCGTCAGGGAGAAATCAACTTCCTTCCAAGTTGTCCAATGGCTCCAGTCCTGGTGCTTGTGTCAAGAGGGCTGAGATTGCCCTGTCATCACAGAGCACTGGAAGAGGCTCCCCAGAGAGGTTGTGGAGTCTCCTCTGGAGACTTTCAAGCCCTGTCTGGATGTGTTCCTGTGTGACCTGTGCCAGATTCTATAGTCCTGCTCTGGCAGGGGGGTTGGACTTTATGATCTCCAGACATCCCTTCCAACCCCTAACATCCTGTGTATCTCCTCCTCCCATGTTCCATGCAGAAGTCATCACAAACAGCAGCCAGAGACATTCCTCTGCCTGCCTGTACCCTGGGTGGGTCATTGTGGTGGGCACAGTCTGGTAGTGAGGTGGCCTCTGCTCCTGACATATACATCATCCCATGAAGGAGCATGGTCGTCTCTCACAGTGTTCTCAGATGAGACAATGCAGGAGTTGCCAGCCTACAGCACTACTTTTAAAAGCAAGCTTGCCAAACTCAGCCCAGAGTGAATTATAAAAGTCTAGCTTAAACCAACCAGCTGCTGACCCAGCATCCAGATTGTCTAGACAGAGAGGTAATTATACAGAAAACAAGACGCTGTGTCTTTGCAGCAGAGCCCATCTTTCATGTATGGTTGTCACTGAATCCTTATCATTACAGAACAAGACAAAAGAGGTGTGCAAGTGATGATCTAGATGTCATCTTCTAGAGCGGACACAACCTCATCTGACCTTTCAAATCAGTTGGCACAATTAAGACAAAAGAAAATGGCCTTGAGTTGCACCAGAGGAGCTTTAGGTTGGATATTAGGAAAAATGTCTTTCCTGCAAGGGTGGCCAGGCATGGCCTGGGACAAGCCTCTTCCCAACAGGCTCATTTCTCAGGGACACACTTTGTGGAGCTGCACAGACTGAACTGAGCAAAGCACTACACCCAATTTCCTGTTTTGTAAACCAGCAGTGATCACAACAGTGAGAGGTAATTAATGTTTGCACTCCATTGTGAAAATGAAGACTAAATAATATCAGAGTGTAATCACATTTACATAGCTGAAGTGTGCTTGGGGAAAAAAGTCATCTTTCAAGAGTCACCTTTCCTGCTCCCAAGGAGCTGCAGCCAGCAGTGGCACCAGACAAGAATGCAAAGGGCTGAATTGTTTGTGCAGACAAACGAAGGATTTCTATGGTTTAAAACAGTATGTCATGCGAATTGTATGAAAAAAGCTTCTGACCTAGCCATCAAATGGTGTGTGGGGGGTCCCTCACCACTGGGACTTTCATATGATACCTCTAAAATACAATTGTTTGTGGTTCAGTGATTGACTAACAACCTACTTTTACGGCACAGGCATACAAGGCAACAGGTTTGAATCCTCAGTTCTCATTCTCACAGCTAAAAAAGAGGAACAGCATTACTATTAATTTTTTTCCCCCCACTATCCCTTCATAACTGTTAATCCATTAGTGAGCTGTCTTCTTCCTCAGCTCATAAATAAATTAGTCTTTCATTATCGGAGCCCTTGCTCTAGTTCATTTACTTTCTTAGTTTACCGGATGCGCCGGGCATATCCCCGAAGGATGCAAGAAGGACCAACCTGCCCTAAGAAACTCCAGAGAAAACAATAAAGATGACAAACATCCATTAGGCACAGCAGGAAAGAAGAGTTCTCAGAGACAAGCAGCAATGCAATGTTCAAGAACTTAAAACAAAAACCCAAATCCCAACTGAAAATACTTAGGGCTGAACTGCACTTTCATTTCAGTAGCAACTTCAGCACTTGGGGTACACCTATTTAAATACTTCTCCTGGTTTTTCATGGGGCTTGGCTCCCTGTGTTTTGCTCTTGGAAACAGGACTAGTGCACTAGCAACACCTCCTAGTGCTTGGATGATATTCCCACATGAATAATTTTACAGAGGAGGAAATGGAAACCGACTTCTTACATGTTTTGCCCAAGGCTAACGAGGAGTTTATCTCCCAGTGTAGATTAAAGCCCCAGGACCCCGCACCACTGCTGCTTTCAGTACAGACTTCTCCTGCCTCCTCCAACTCCACTGAGCTCTCTTGCACATTAAGGTCAAGATAAGTTTGGAGTCTCTTAGTTTATTGGGTTTTAAACCTTTAAAAAGTCCTGCAATGGTGCCAGTGCTGATGGTATATTGCCACATTGCTAAATATGGCTTTTGTCCTTTCCTCTAAATCTTTTCACTATCAGAAGATGCATGTGGGCTTTAGCCAGGACTAGTGGAAGAGCATCCAGTCCACATGTCCCTTTTACAAAGCTAAGAGGTGCAGGAGCAGCTGCTAATGAAGGTCCAAGCCTGCAGAAAAGCAACTCTCTTCCCAGCAAAGAGGAGACTCCTGCTGCACTTGCATTACATTTCAATTTACTTCAGTATCATCCATTTACAACTGTAGTTGATTAGATGGTGTTGGATGACAGGTTGGATGCGATGATCTCGAAGGTCTCTTCCAACCTGGTTTGTTCTATTCTATTCTATTCTTGACCTTGAAGCAGCTGCATTGTCCTCTGGCCTCTTAGAATCATCTAGGTTGCAAAAGACCTTTAAGGTCATCAAGTCTAATTGTCAACCCAACACCCTCATGCCCACTAATCCATGTCTCAAAGTGCCATGTCTAGATGCTTTTTGAATACCTCTGGGGATGGTGACACCACCACTGCCCTGGGCAACCTGTTTCAAAGCCTGCTCTTAGAAGAGGTACAAACCAAGGAATGCAGGGGCATCTTGAGACTGACACTTCTGCAACTTTATTGCTTTCTGGAGCAAGAGTTTCCTGTGACAACACCCTGATGATCTCGTGGTGGAGTCACTGTCCCTGGAGGTGTTCAAGAGGGGATTGGATGTGGCACTTGGTGCCATGGTTTAGTGGTCATGAGGCCTTGGGTGACAGGTTGGACTTCTTCATCTTTGAGGTCTTTTCCAACCTTATTGATTTTATGATTCCTAGATTCTACCTGCACTGTCCAACTACAGAGGCCAAGAAGGCAGCGAACTTTTGGGGATATTTTTACCTGAGAAAGCTTGTTTCACCCTGAGGCTGGCAACACACTACTAACCTCCTGGCAGTGGTAAACTGTTGGCACCAGCACCTGGTTGACATCAAAAGAAAGCTGGGCTACTCCAGCAGTAAGGGTCTAGCATGGGTTTAGAAATGAATTAGACATTGTAGGCTATAAAGCTTTTCCATCCCTTGACAGAATGAGTCCATGGTGGTGTTGGAAGGGAAATCAGTAGGAGGATCTGTTGGTAATCACTGTATGCCAGTAAAACATGGTTAATGCTGATCAACAGTTGCCCACTGCACCGGTTACAGTATGTAGTTACAAGTAAGTCAAGTACTTGATTTGTGTAATTATAAGGAACTGTCCCTGGGGGTGATACAAATAATTCAGCACACCAGCTAAAAAGGAGCTTTCTGAGAACATTTACACTAGTATAATCTGATGGGAGGCAGAGTTCTGGAAAATAAATGCCAAAGGGGATGGGAACACAGTTAAAGCTAATTTATTTTTTAAATCAAGTGAATATTCACATTTCCTCACCCCACCCCCTGTATTTGCTCAGCTTTAATGAATAGTTTCTTTACTTCTTCATTGCCGTCTTCCATCTTGGGCAAGACATAGAATCATAGAATAGAATAGAATAGAGAACAGAATAGAGAATAGACCAGACCAGGTTAGAAGAGATCTTCAAGATCATCGCATCCAACCCATCATCCAACACCATCTAATCAACTAAACCATGCAATCAAGCACCCTATCAAGTCTCCTCCTAAACACCTCCAATGATGGTGACTCCACCACCTCCTCAGGCAGCCCATTCCAATGGGCAATCACTCTCTCTATGAAGAATTTCTTTTTAACATCCAGCCTAAACCTCCCCTGGCACAGCCTGAGACTCTGTCCTCTTGTTCTGGTGCTGGGTGCCTGGGAGTAGAGACCAGCCCCCACCTGGCTACAATCTCCCTTCAGGGAGTTGTAGAGAGCAAGAAGGTCTCCCCTGAGCCTTCTCCAAGCTAAGCAACTCCAGCTCCCTCAGCCTCTCCTCATAGGGCTGTGCTCCAAACCCCTCCCCAGCTTTGTTGCCCTTCTCTGGACACCTTCCAGCAATTCAACATCTTTCCTAAACTGAGTGGCCCAGAACTGGACAGAGCACTGTTGTTAGGGTTGGAAGGGACCTCAAGGATCATCTAGTCCCAACTCTCCTGCCATGGGCAGGGACACCTCACACTAGAGCAGGTTGCTCACAGCCACATCCAGCCTGGCTTTCAAAACCTTCAGGGATGAGGCTTCCACCACCTCCCTGGGCAACCCCTTCCAGTGTCTCCCCCACCTTCATGGGGAAGAACTTCTTCCTAACATCCAATCTGAACGTTAAGAATACATCCCAAATTAGCAAATTGTAGCCAAGGTCCGGCACAACTGCCAAAATTTGAAATGCAGTTAAAACAGAGCCCTTGAAATACAGCTACATAGCCCTGCACATGGTAGACAACTCTGTCCATCACTGGAATGTGCAGCCTTTCCAGGGAGCTTCTGAAAAACAACCTCTCTTATTAAATTAATCACCTTGTGTCAAATGGCAGAGTGACAAGAGCAAAAAATTTACCTGGGTAATAACTCAGCAATAAAGGGCTTATAGGGAGGGGGAGGAAATTGGGTTGTTGCAGACACAGCAATAACATTGCAAAGCAAAATCCAATATTGGAAAAGATAAAAGTTTTCCATCCCAATATTCCTCCGTGACAAGTATGAAAGGGATTGCATAAGAACAAGGGGAAAAGATGAAAGATTCTATCAGTTAAAGGGAAAAAACCCAAACAAGCAGCTGTTGAAAAGTGAGCTAACAGGTAATTAATGCCTCAAAAGAAGATCAGAACACTTGGGAAACTTGCACAGATATGGATCTCAGCCACACACCCTTTGGGTCACCGAATGGCAGCGGTTGGAAAGGACCTCTGGAGATCATCTAGTCCAACCCCTCTCCTAACACAGGTTCACCCAGATTGGAAGGGACCTCAAAGATCAAGTCCAACCTGTCACCACAGACCTCATGACTAAACCATGGCACCAGTGCCACATCCAATCCCCTCTTGAACACCTACAGGGATGGGGACTCCACCACCTCCCTGGGCAGCACATTCCAGTGGCTAACAAATCTCTCAGTGAAGAACTTTCTCCTCACCTCCAGCCTAAATTTCCCCTGGCGCAGCATGAGACTGTGTCCTCTGAAATGCATCCAGGCAGGTTTTTAAAGTGTCCAGAGAAGAAGACTCTATAACCTCTCTGGGCAGCTTGGTCCACTGCTTCAGAACACTCAAAGTAAAGAAGCTCTTCCTTAAGTTTGAACAAAACCTCCTGTGTTCTAGTTTGCACTTATTGCCCCTTGTCCTATCACTGACCACCACTGAAAAGAGCCCAGCCTCATCCTCATGACCTGGTGCATTGATGAGATCCCCTCTCAGTCTGCTCCTCTCCAGGACAAAAACCTCAGATCCTTCAGCATCTCCTCCTCAGAGAGATGCTCCATTCCCCTCATCATCTTTGTGGCCATCTGGTGGAATCCCTCCAGTAGTTCCCTGTGCTCTGTGTCCTGGGGAGGCCAGAATTGGATACATTACTTCAGGTGAGGTCTCACCATGGCAGAGAAGAGAGGAAAGACACTCTCCCTCAACCTGCTGGCCACACTCTTCTTAATGCACCCCAGGACACCATTGGCCTTCTTGGATACAAGGGCACAATGCTGACTCATGGTGAACTCATTGTCCACCAGCTCTCCCACGTCCTTCTCTGTGGAGCTGTTAAATAGGTCTTCCCCATTTAGTTTTGCTGAACACCTTGCAAAGGTGATTCAAGGAGGTCCTCTTCTCTGGGAGAAACCTGCTGAGCCCCTCCCATTTCAACCCACCTAGGTAACTCACGGGTAACTGGGGCCAAGCGGGGTTTTAAGGTGGCAATGGCAGTGACAAGGGAAGCCAGAAACAACTTGTATGTAGCAGTGACATGTTTTGTAACAGCAATGACAGATTTTAATCAGCAAGCTATTCTTAAGTTTTGATTTGAGGTGTATATAATTAGGCAACGTGGGTGTTGAGTGATAAAGCCCCCAGAAAAACACAAATTAGAAGTGCTGATGTCTCCCAGCTGTGGCCTGTTCATCCTAAATGGCATGACCCATTTTTATTGCATTGTGGTAGCTGAAAAAGAAAAGGCAACATTCCCTTTTTCATCTCTTCTTCAGCCTGGTAAAGATATATTGGGATGAATGACGTGGCTTTTTCAGGTCTCCTCTTTCAAAACTGAAGAACCAGTGTGCCCAGTCGGCCAAGAAAGCCAATGGCATCCTGGCCTGTCTCAGGAACAGTGTGGCCAGCAGGAGCAGGGAAGTCATTCTGCCCCTGTGCACTGCACTGGTTAGGCCACATCTTGAGTCCTGTGTCCAGTTCAGTTTAGGAAAGATGTTGACTTGCTGGAAGGTGTCCAGAGAAGGGCAAAAAGTTGGGGAGGGGTTTGGAGCACAGCCCTATGAGGAGAGGCTGAGGGAGCTGGGGTTGCTTAGCTTGGAGAAGGCTCAGGGGAGACCTTCTTGCTCTCTACAACTCCCTGAAGGGAGGTTGTAGCCAGGTGGGGGCTGGTCTCTACTCCCAGGCACCCAGCACCAGAACAAGAGGACACAGTCTCAGGCTGTGCCAGGGGAGGTTTAGGCTGGATGTTAAAAAGAAATTCTTCATAGAGAGAGTGATTGCCCATTGGAATGGGCTGCCTGGGGAGGTGGTGGAGTTGCCACCATTGGAATTATTTAGAAGGAGTCCTGATGGGGTGCTTGGTTGCATGGTTTAGTTGATTAGATGGTGTTGGATGATGGGTTGGATGCGATGATCTTGAAGGTCTCTTCCAACCTGGTTAATTCTATCCTATCCTATCCACTGTTTCTGGTCTGATTTATTTTACTGTGAACTAGCTTCTGCCTAGGAGTTAGAAATGAGATCTACTTCGTCTTTTCCAGCAATCACTTTCACAAATTTAGTTACAAACTCAACTAAGCTCAACCTCAATCCTGCTTTAGATTTGAAAAGAACTAGCTAGGAAAAACTCCCTGACTGCTGTTCCAAAGCAAAAAGTGACAATGAGTTTCAGGAATGTCCTTCTGAGGGCTGCTCACAAAATAAAGATTTCTTGATCTGCCCTGAATTTTCAGGTGTTTGAATGCATGGCAAGACCTTTTCATGGGCTGTGAATGTGAAGACCTAGGACAATACCTTGAGTATTGTGTCCAGTTCTGGGCCCCTCAGTTTAAGAGGGACATTGAGACACTTGAACGTGTCCAGAGAAGGGCAATGTGCCTGGGGAGAGGCCTTGAGCACAAGCCCTGTGAGGAGAGGCTGAGGGAGCTGGGATTGTTTAGCCTGGAGAAGAGGAGGCTCAGGGGAGACCTTCTTGCTGTCTACAACAACCAGAAGGGAGGTTGTAGCCAAGAGGGGGTTGGTCTCTTCTCCCAAGCAATCAGCACTACAACAAGAGGACACAGTCTCAAGCTGCACCAGGGGAAGTTTCGGCTGGAGGTGAGGAGAAAGTTCTTCACAAAGAGATTTGTTAGCCACTGGAATGTGCTACCCAGGGAGGTGGTGGAGTCCCCACCCCTGGAGGTGTTCAAGAGGGGGTTGGACGTGGCACTTGGTGCCATGGTTTAGTCATGGGGTCTGTGGTGCCAGGTTGGACTTGGTGATCTTTGAGGTCTCTTCCAACCTTGGTGATTCTGTGATTCTTATGAAGTTCATACTCCTTATCTTCATCCCTAATGGGCTGACCATGGAATCAATAGAGCAATTGTGCAAAATACATATTTCTATCCATCTCAGCAATTGAATCAATTCCTTTTAAAATAAGATAGATTACCTTTGTTAAACTCATAATGAGAATTACTTTTGTGTGCAGTACAATGTCGTGTTCTAGCATCTTCCTAGTCTTTCAAACAGGCTTCCACTGGCCACTAAGTGGTGAATTACCTTTTTTAAGAGCACGTTATCCTCTCTGAACCAGGGGAATGTTATGTAATGACACAGCTTTATCTGGAGTGCTCTCTATGAGCAAATCACACTATTATTATTTCCCAAGAAATCCAGTCCATCTCCTGAGGATGGCCAAAGATAGCTGCTATTGAAAACGCTATCTAACAGATCTTGGGGAATATAATTTGTCCCTATCTCTTCTACATCCCACATAAAAGCACTGACCAACCTTATCCAAGTTCTGCTCTATCCAGTATGTTGCACCCATTCAGTACATGGCTTTCTGCCTGCTGAGCTGTCCCCAGCCTGAGCTGCAAACCTGAGCTGCAATGAAAACTTCAAACCTCTCCACAGGCTTCTCTGAAGCCCAAGTGTCCTTCAAACAGTCAAACAGTTACTTTTGCAATGTCTCTACCAAATTATAAGGTATCATTACAGACACTAAAAACACATTTGGTCCCATGGGATACTGCCAGGACTACAGAATCCATTATTCTGAATCAACATAAAAAGAGCAAACTCTTGGATCTTTTCACAAAACAATCTATCAGAAATAACCTCTGGATATTCTTAAAATGCTTCCTTGAAGCTGTTAGACAATGTGGAAATTGAAATGTTTCTTAGCCATAATACCCTATTTTTGTAAGCTTCCCCCATGAAGTTTGGAAATCACAACTCCCAGTTTTTCTTCTGCCTTCACTTATCTTTCTCCCAGGCTTTCTGTCCTGAATTCATTTTCTTGAATCAGACTCACAGAATTGCTTCAGCTGGGAAAAAACTTCAAAGATCATTAAGTCCAACCATCAATCTAAGGCCACCAAGGCCATTAAACCATGTCCTGAAGTGCCACGTCCACACACTTCTTGAACATCTCCAGGGATGGTGACTCAACCACCTCCCTGAGCAACCTATTCCAATACCTGGCCATTCTTTGTTTATCCTTATGGATAAAGAGCCCTGTTTTGTAAATGTCTTTATACACTACCTCACACAGAAGATCTCTGATCCTGGTTCCCTCAGTATCTTCCTAAAGCTGCCATCCATTCAAATTCATAATATCAGTGATTAATAGGAGTAAGAACATAAACCCAGCAGCAACAAGAGCTTAGTGGGGATGCCATATTTTTACATGAAAGCTGATTAGTCTCAGCTCTTCCTTCCTGGCTAACAGTGAACTGCAATACTTCTTGATTCTCTCTGCTTTCCTGCTTGGCCTTTTGTAAGGAAAAAAATTAAAAAGGCTTCCCCCCCTACCCCCCCCTTTTTTTTTATGACCGAGAAGGCAAAGTATTAGTGTTTTCTGTGAGCCCAAAGCTATGATGAACTCAAGAACAGAACTCAATATTTGCCATTAATCTGCACAACATTTTTCTTGTTGTCTCACTGCCTTTCTAGTTACATGCAATTGCAACTGAGAAATTCCCTCCTCTCTCTGCTGGACTGATTTTCAGCCCCAGTATTACCAGGACTGATTTTAGTGACCCCTTTCCCCTCAACTCACATAACCTGGCACCCTTCTGCCAGCCTGCTCCCATGTGGGGATCACAGAACCACAGAACTGTAGGGGGCAGAAGGGACCTCTGGGGATCTCCTAGTCCAACCCCGCTGCTAGAGCAGGCTGCAGATGGAACATGTTCAGATGGGTTTTGAAAGTCTCCAGAGAAAGAGACTCCACAACCTCTCTGGGCAGCCTGCTACAGGGCTCCACCACCCTCACAATAAAGACGACTTTCCTCATGTTGAGGTGGAACCTCCTGTGATCCACTTTGCACCCACTGCACCTCACCCTATTGCTGGGCACCAGTGAAAAAGACACCAGCCCCTTCTTGACACTCACCCTTAAGGTATTTATAGAAACACTGAACAGATTCACACTCAGCCTTCTCTTCTCCAGTCTTAACAGTCCCAGGTGTCTCAGCCTTTCCTCACAAAAGAGATGTTCTATTGCCTTAATCATCTTCATAGCCTCCACTGGACTCTCTCCAGTAGCTCCCTGTCTCTCTTGAACTGAGAAGCCCAGGACTGGACACAATACTCCAGATACAGCCTTGCTAGGGCTGGGATGGCTCCCAGTGCTGCTCCCTGGCTTTGCCATCTACTCTTGCATTTTCTCTGCTGGTGTGGGATGAACCTCAACTCTGCTCCCAGCATTATCACCCTAGGAGGAGTGCAAGGTGGGGTTGTAAAGTTGATTACTAAAGGAAGAAGCTTCCTTTCACTGACATCAGGAGATGCTGCTTTGTGACACTGGGGATACATTTCAAAGACTTTGAAGAGAAAGCATTATTGCAGGTCAGAGGAACTGTGTTGAGGGGAGAAGACCCTTTTAACCCAGTGTGGAAATGCTGCTGTGTGCAGGCATTGGGCTCAAACCACTGCCATATCCAGACAAGCTTTGTGACCTTCTCACTTATGCCTGCAAGATGTTGCATGCTGATGGGATGATGCTGTAAGTAAAAGCCAGGAGCAGTAGGAAATGGACTGCTAAGTGTCTCATTAAGTTCCATTAAAGGGTCTAACCACTATCCTTGGATTGACTGTCAGATGGAAAACATCTGTTTCATTTAAGGTTTTCTACTGATGCTAATCAGATCCCAGCAAGTTTGAAATGTTGCCCCTTATGCACGTAGAGCACATTTCCCAGTTCAGAGTGGGGTGGTTCTTGTTGTAGGGAAGTGGAAGATTTGCAGTAACTGCTGCAACTCAGTTGTCAGGAAGCATCTTCAGGGCTTGATTAACTTACTCATTGCAAAATTCAATCTTGGTAAGAAAAAGCAAAACCTTAACTCATAAGAGCAGTTTCCCAGAGGAGCTCCATCCTGGGTATGTCTTCTCCCAGCTCCACCCATAGTATACCACCAGAAGGTTGTAAGATGTGTCCAGATGTGTCCATTTCTGATCATCACCAGGGGACAACAGGGCAGATTCACATAATGAGTTATAAAGAGAGCAACCTGGAAGAGTGAGTGCTTTGTCTGATATGCAGAAGGCTTCTTCCCACAGGAAAACACTTTTGGGGAGCTGTAACTCAGCCCTTATCACTTCCCCACATTAAAAGAAAATGCTTTTACCAGCTAATGGTTCAGAAAAGTGCACAACTGGTTACTGTAACCACAACAACGGCCTCAGGAGCAGTGAGACAGAAAATGAGATGCCTGATAAGCATATGTTGTTTTGAATAAAGCATGATCCAGTGCTAAGTAGACCACACCGTTTCCAAGGCGAAAGCAGAACATAGTGGGGACCCTGCACCCTTGGGGTGCCTTGCTGTGTCCCATCCAGCACCAGCTGTAATCTCACCTCAGCTTTCTTCCCACTGTCCTTCCCATTCCATGCTGCAGAACATTGCTGAGATCTTCCTTTCTCCACCTTCCACATGTAAACCATTCAGCCTCCCAGGCCCATCATGAGGCCATATCAAATGTAATGCTCAATGCACTCTCTGGGTATTTAGGACTAAGGCCATTTGGTTAGAAGTGGGGTTTGGAAAGACAGCTTTGTTCTGGCCTCACATTAACTGTTTATTGCTCTGTAGGATCAGCCATGTGTTATCAATATTCAGAGATCTGAACATGCTGCAGACTGACTGTCAGTCGTTCTGTGGAATGGCTGAGATGAGACTGGAAGAGAAGTGCTGCCATCCAGGTGGCTTTCTCAGTACAAGGACAATGAATCAGCCATCAGCATTTCAAATGCCTTCCTGGGAAAATCTGGAAAAGGGAGGGAAGTTGTCCCTTACTCCTCCTGCCACTGCTCCTTTCCAAGGCGCAACATGTCCATGAGACAGACTTCAGGACTTCAACACCAGACAGATTTCTTTGCCTTTCATGGAGGTCTCATCCTAAGCAGGGCCTAAAAAGACCTTGTTTGGGGGCTGCAACTGAAACAAAATCTTCCTACAGCAGTACCTCATGGCACCCTTCCTGTGACCACACACATAAGCAAGCACAGGGAGATTATAGCAGGAGGCAGCAATAGCCACCCCTAGGCTGTCTGGTCACGACACAAGACCTTTCTCCAGCTTCATTTCGTATTTCTGTCTCAAACAGGTGGTCAAGGTTACTATTAGGTGCAAACCATATGCAGGAAGCAAAGCCTGTCATCAAAATCAGTTCTCATGGTGTGGTGGTTTGAGCCTTAACTGGGATTTAAGAGCTCAGATGGAGGGAAGGCTGAGAATCCCTTCCCTGCTCCCCCCTCCTCTTTCCAAATAGAGAGGGAAAAGAAAGGGAAGGAGCAAATCCACCAAGAAATAATTTGGAGTTGGCTTGGAAGTAGAGAGGTAAAGAATTTTCTTTAAACAATATATATATATATGTAACAATAACAGGAAGGGTTTATAAGGGTAAGGGACAAGGATGGGTGGGGGAAAAAGTATGAATACAAAACCAGTCCTTTGCAGAGGCATGGATGCAGCAGGGAGAAGGATCAGGCCTGACCATGTGGCAGAGAAGCAGGGAGCCAGTATCAGTCCTCATCCAGGCAAAGGCAGGGCCCAAGAGAGCTAATGGCTGCAGTGTCCTCCTTTTTATAGGCTTGCTGGGCAGGGAGGGGGAGTAGACCAGCCTAACTCAGTTTCCCAGGGTGAAAACCCCCTCCAGGGAGGGCAATGCCCTCACAAGCCTTCCCCCCATTGCTTTCAGGATGGGCATAACCCACCACACATGGCAAGTGAGACCTGAGTCAACACCACCACTCCAGGAACCAACCAAATCATGAACATGATGATTGTTCTAGTTTAAGTATCAACAACCTTCTTACATCTTTCCCTGCAATAGAAATGCAATTTTTCCTTCTTGAGAGTGTTTGTAAGAAATGTAAAGCTTGGGTAAAAGTGTGGATGGAAAAGGGACTCCAGCTCCAGAGTGGTTGTTACTATGGAACAAATGGGCTGAATGAAGAGCAGAACACAGCAACAACCAAGAAGAATCATCAAGTGGTATGAGTTGGAAGGGACTTCCAAAGGTCATCCAGTCTAACCCCTTTGCAGTGAGCAGGGACGTCCTCCACTAGATCAGGTTGCTCAGAGCCCTACCAAAACTGACTCTGAAGATCTCCAGGGATGGGGCTTCAACCACCTCCCTGGGCAACCCACTCCAGCATTCCACAGAGAAAAAAATAGATTTCCTCATTTAAATGAGTAAATCATCACTATTAAATGACCACTTTAGACAGAGATGAACTAGTCTAACCTGCAGCAAAGCTGAAGGCACTGCTATGGAAAGAGAATGGATGTAGGACTGCGATTCTCACAGACAGCTGAGAAATCCTAAGGTAATGGTTTTGTGTAACCTGCTACCTGGACCCCATTTTTGTGAGGTGCAAAAGCAACTGCTGCTCTCAGAAAATCAAGTCTCTGATAAGATGTTGCAGGTGCCACCATTTCCTGAAAGGGAGATAAGGACAGAGCTTAGACAACTCCCATCCTAGGCAGCAGTGACTCAGAAAATCCATCTCTGAGTACAAAAAGCACAGCTTCAGGTAAACTCATCAGTTGATATGAAAAAGCAATTCCGGGAGGGAGATGAAAGTACTTGAAAGTCTCATAAAAACAATCATACAGAGCAAAAAGCACTTAAAGATTTGTATTGAATCTAGTTACATCTTCATCATCCTTGATTTAAGGACCAGGATACAGCTCAATAGGTCAGGCCGTAAGTGTCACAGGAGAATTTTGGGCGCTGAAAGTAGCTTTCCTTCTGCAAGCTCGAGCACAAGCCCTGTTGAGGAGCTGGGGTTGCTTAGCCTGGACAAGAGGAGGCTCAGGGGAGACCTTATTGCTGTCTACAACTACCTGAAGGGAGGCTGTAGACAGGTGGGAATTGGTCTCTTCTCCCAGGCAACCAGCACCAGAACAAGAGGACTCAGTCTCAAGCTGTGCCAGGGGAGGTTTAGGCTGGGGGTGAGGAGAAAGTTCTTCCCAGAAAGAGTAATTGGCCATTGGAATGTGCTGCCCAGGGAGGTGGTGGAGTCCCCATCCCTGGAGGTTTTCAAAAAAGGATTGGATGTGGCACTTGGTGCCATGGTTTGTTGTCAGGAGATATTGGGTATTAGGTAATAGGTCGGACTTGATCTCTGAGGTCTTTTCCAACCTGGTTGATTCTATGATTCTAAACTGCTGGATCATCATTTCTTTGGTCATGCCAAGGACTAGAGGGATGTTACTCACAGAAACCTTCATCAGGGTCAGCTTTGCTGTCACCAGTGGCACAGTGTATGTGATGGCTGGGACGTGCTAGGGACAGCCTATGTGTCTGACACTCCCATGTAGAAAAGGTCTGGGGCTTGCCCACTTCTGCCTGCTTTTGTTATCTCTTCCCCTTGGTGGGATAAGAGGATTTGGATGTCCAGAGCTGTGAAAATCAAGCAACAGACTTGGAGACAGTGCCTGCCTTCACTGCAAGGTTTAATCAAGGAGAAGCTGACCTTGGGCATGCTGGGGCACCAGGAGTCGACAGCAGCATCGCTGCACCTGGCTCTATGCTTGCCCCTTCCCACCAGATAAACAAACAGTAGCAATTTCCCTAATATTGCAGCTAAAGTCACACACACACAAAATCCATACCCTGGGCTGCCGTGGACCAACCCTTTGTAGACCAGTTGTAAACAGATCCTTACCATCAAGGGTGACTTGGTTCAAGGGAAAAAAAACCTGACTGCGTGCCTAATTTAGTTTGTGCTAACCCTCTCCCCTCATATTTCACACCACTTTGCCAATCTCAATGATGATGCTGATACCATGAGGATACTTTTGTATCACGCTGGTATTTTCTCTCCTTAGTGCCAAGCTCCATGTGAAAAATTCCCACAAATCTGCTGCAGGTCCCTTCACATCATCCTCAAGCTGACAAAAAGAAATCTGCAAATTGTGCATTTCCCCACCAAAAAAAAAAACCCAAAACAACCTACCCCCTTCCCCCAAAATATCTGTCATTGCTTCTGCAGCCAAAGCAAGGCTGGACACTTCAATGAGCAGCTACTTTTACCTTGGTAGTGAAAAAAGAAATCATCAAGTAGGATGAACTTTGTTTGCCAGTGATAGCTTCTAGGATCTGGCATCTCAGAACTCCTCTATTTCCAGAGTGCCACCCTGGGAGCAGTTTTCTACACCCCCCCCCAAAAAAAAAAGGAAAAAGGGGAAGGAGGCTGTGGGGAGGTTTAGGTTGGATAGCAGAAAACAGTTTCTTCCCTGAAAGGATTCTCAGAGAGTGGAACAGGCTCCCCAGGGAGGTGGTTGAATGCCCATCCCTGGAGGTGCAGACAAGGGGCAGAGATGTGGTGCTGAGCGTGATGGTTTAGCACCAGACTTAGAATAGAATAGAATAAACCAGGTTGGAAGAGACCTTCAAGATCATCATGTCCAACCTATCATCCAACATCACCTAATCAACTAAACCATGCAACCAAACATCCTGTCGAGCCTCGTCCTGAACACCCCCAGCGACAGCGACCCCACCACCTCCTCGGGCAGCCCATTCCAGTGGGCAATCACTCTCTCGGTGTAAAACTTCCTCCTAACCTCCAGCCTAAACCTCCCCTGGCACAGCCTGAGACTGTGTCCTCTTGTTCTGGTGCTGGTTGCCTGGGAGAAGAGACCAACCTCTGCCTGTCCACAACCTCCCTTCAGGTAGTTGTGGAGAGCAATAAGGTCACCCCTGAGTCTCAATGATCTTAACAGGCTTCTCCAGCTGAAACCATTTTATGGCTCTGTGATTGTTTTTCCTTTTTGGGAGGTCTCAGGACCCACATTCATGGAGCTGCTGCTGGCAATGTTGAGAGCTGTCCTCAGCTCAATGGAAGGACCAAACAGGCCAGGAAGTTGCGCGAGATGCCTGTGTGCAAAGCAGCCACCACACTTTTTGCTCATTTCCATTGCTTTCGCTTTTCACCAAGCTGAGTTTTGAATAAAACTGATGGTGCTTAAATGAAGCAGCTGCCTTTTCACAGGGATGCTCACAGTCCTAAGCGGTGCGTGCAAAGGCAATTCAAGCACATCCTTCTTACCTGGGAGCAAGGGATTGTTATTTCCCAGAATCACAGAATCACCAAGGTTGGAAGAGACCTCAAAGATCATCAAGTCCAACCTGCCACCACAGACCTCATGACTAAACCATGGCACCAAGTGCCACTTCCAATCCCCTCTTGAACACCTCCAGGGATGGGGACTCCACCACCTCCCTGGGCAGCACATTCCAATGGATAACAACTCTCTCTGGGAAGAACTTTCTCCTCACCTCCAGCCTAAACTTCCCCTGGTGCAGCTTGAGACTATGTCCTCTTGTTCTGGTCCTGGTTGCCTGGGAGAAGAGATCAACCCCCTCCTGGCTACAACCACCCTTCAGGTAGTTGTAGGCAGCAATAAGGTCTCTCCTGAGCCTTCTCCAGGCTAAACAACCCCAGCTCCCTCAGCCTCTCCTCGTAGGGCTTGTGCTCAAGGCCTCTCCCCAGCCTTGTTGCCCTTCTTTGGACATGTTCAAGTGCCTCATGCTAAATGAAACAGAGTTTATGATATTGTGGGCTCTGCTATCAACGGCTATGCATCATTAGGGTTTACACCCTAGCTATGGTAATGTAAAATTACCCAAAATACACAGGATTTGAGTTGAATATGTATGCTTGCCATTCCCACTCCAAATTAAAAAACACTTTCTTCCTAAGAAATGCCTATTTTGAGAAGAGTGTTTGGAAGAGTCCTTTCAGGCCAGGGTGTCCCCTGCAGCAAGTAGGAGAAGAAACAGGGTTTCAAACCACTCATTTTGTTCCAAAACATGAAATGGTTTGTTATTTTTATAGTCACACCTTTGCCATTGGCTCCATCAAGCTTTGAACCAGACCTGCAACCATTCTGGGGACAGAAGGGAGGGGTTGATGTGAAGGAAATCTGTCCTCTCTGCTGGCAAAGAGAGTGTTGCAATAAAGGAGGAGAAATGTAATTAATAAACTATTGAGAAAAGTGGACATGAGAAGCGGGGAAGTGAAAGGAAGAAAAGAAAAGAGAAGTAAGCTGCAGTAAAAATTAACAAGCTGCTTATACTTAAAAAAAAAGAAGTAAGGAGAAGGGGAAGCCACAGAAATTAATGAAAACTAAGTGCAGTCTCTGGTACCACCCTGACCAGCAGCTTGTGCTTGGGAGGTAGTAATTCACCCTTTCCTCCCACCCCCAAGAGTAGCTTTGGCTGCAGCCAACAGCCACAGCAGCAGCCAGCCACACCAGTGTCCTGCCTCACTGCTAAGGATGCAGGGTGATGCAGGGCAGGGTGTACCCATAAATCTACCTCACACCCATGCAAACTGGTAGTCAAAAGCCAGCAGGAGCCCTTGTGATTTGAAAACCTGCCTGGAGATCCACCAAAATCAGTGTCCTGTCCTGTGGGCAGGAGGAGAGGCCAGTTCATCTTTAATTGCTGGTACAGGATTTTGGCTTCTCTCCCCAATCTTAACAGGCCCTTGGACCACTGCACACACTTGGTCTCTTCTTTCAGTGGGCTTTAGGCATTTTCCTGCCTTAATGAGAAACAATTTCTGAACTACTTCTCTAGAGAAGTGCCCTTCTTCAAAGCCCTTTCCCTGTGCCATGCGCAAACAGTAGCAGATCCAGGTTCCCTCTTTAGATCTCACTTGCCTGCATCTGAGGACTGCTCTTGGGAGCTGTTTCAAAGGCTGAAGTGTCAGCAGCAGAAAGAAGAGAGGTGTGTGGGTGTGAAGTTACTAAATGCAAAACTGTCACTCTCCTTTCATTTACAACCCTGAATATGCATGCCTGCAAAAATGTAGGGCTTACATGAAAGTTTGCACTCTTGGAGCAGAAGGCATCAGGGAAACAAAAAAAAAAGAGACTAAAAAGATAAGATTAGGCAGTGCAGGTTAGAATTCTCTCTCAGCTAACCTTTTCTTTTTTCATCAGTAAGGATTTCTGTTAATAAACCTTGCCCTGCTATGAATTAGATTGTCTTTTGTCATCTCAGGGGAGGGGACCCTCTGCAGACACAAACGTTTGTGTTGCTGACTGGTCAACGACAGCAGTCAACAGCAGAGGGAATCTTTTAATCTCTTACCCAGATAACAACTCTGTGGAGAATTACTGATGCCCCAAAAGCTTAAAAAAGCACTTGAGGAGGAAGAGTGGGGATTTGGGAGTGTCTGAGTGTTCTCGGTAAAGGAGGCTGCCTGGGCTCTGCCTTGAGGTCCAGCAGCTTGCTGGGGCAGGGAACCAAATAGAACAGAATAAACCAGGTTGGAAGAGACCTTCAAGGTCATCGCGTCCAACTTATCATCCAACACCACAGGACCCAACAAGTTGCACACTAAGAGCTGGGGAGTTGTATTTACTGCTCTACTGAACTCAAGGACATGGGGGATTCCTGTACCACAAGGAATGAGGACACACACAAGTGTATGCTTGGATCTTCAGGCAGAGGTATCAAGCACTGAAGGTGAAGTGTGTCTAACAGACACACCCCACACTTGAATGGAACCCACTACTTTGATAGGCTCATTTACTTAAGTGGCAGACACTGCTGAGCACCCAAACTTGCAGGCATTTTCCAAAGGAGGCAGGTGTGGAGCATGCCCAGCAAGGGTACTGGAGAGGGCAGATGAATCACAAAATCACAGAATAATTCAGGTTGGCAAAGACCTCTAAGATCATTGAGTCCAACTGCCAACTCAACACCACCATGCCCACTAAACCATGTCCAAAACTGCCATATTTGCACATTTTTTGAACACCTCCAGGGATGGTGACTCCACCACCTCCCTGGGCAGCCTGCTCCAATGCTTGACCACTCTTTCAATTACAGACATTTTTCCTGACAGCCAACCTAAATATCCCCTGTCACAATTTCAGGCCATTTCCTCTGGTTCTGTCACCCAATACCAGGGAGAAAAGACCAACACCTACCTCGCTCCAACCTCCTTTCAGGGAGTTGTAGAGAGCCAGAAGGTTTCCCCTCAGCCTTTTCCTCTTCTCCAGACTAAATCACCCCAGTTTCCTCAGCTGCTCCTCACCAGCCCTGTTCTCCAGACCTTTCACCAGCTTCTTTGCCCTTCTCTGGACACACTCTAGCACCACAATGTCCTTCTTGTAGTAAAGGTTCCAAAACTAAACCCAGGACTCAAGGTGTGGCCTCAGCAGTGCTAAGTACAGGGGCACAATCATTGCTCTGGGCATGCTATTGCTGATCCAGGCCAGGATGCTCTTTGCCTTCCTGGCCCCACCTTTTTCTCTGCTGGGTAGCCTTCCAGCCTCTCAGCCCCAAGACTGGAGCATTCATGAATAGAATAGAATAAACCAGGTTGGAAAAGACCTTTGAGATCATCGAGTCCAACCTATCATCTAACACCATCTAATCAACTAGACCATGGCACCAAGCACCCCATCCAGTCTCTTCCTAAACACCTCCAGTCATGGTGACTCCACCACCTCCCTGGGCAGCACATTCCAATGGCCAATCTCTCTTTCTGGGAAGAACTTCTTCCTAACATCCAGCCTAAACCTCCCCTGGCACAGCTTGAGACTGTGTCCTCTTGTTATTGTGACTCAAGTGGAGGACTGAGCACTTGTCCTTGTTAAATCTCATAAAACTGACCCCAGCCCCTCGATCCAGCCTGTCCAGATCCCTCTGCAGATGTCACAAATTTCCCTTGGAGGGTTTTTAGAGCTGACACATGCTCCCCAGCACGTAAAGCCATTGCTAAACAAGTGGTGTTTGTGCACCTTGGAAGAATTACATTACTGCATTGGGTTAGCAAAGAAACACTTACTATAACCAACAGACTAATGGCATCCTCCAAATCCCCTGAAAGACAAAGTACACATGGGGTAAATGGTTCCATTTTTCACCCTGCAACAGATTGCATTATGAAAGGATTTCACAGATGAGATTTTTCAGTCTAATGCAATAAGCTGCATGTGGGGGAATGAAAATTAATGAGAAGCCTTTCCTTTTACAAAGGACTCTGATACTTTGATTGATCTGCCGGGTTTTAAGGAAAAGCTAAGCATTTAAAATACAAGCTTTCCCACTTTCCAACCCTGGAAACAGAAATGCTGAAGGCTGATGCTGCCCTATTAGCTCTGTGCTTGCAGGACCAGGGCCACAGCTAGAAAGACAAAGCACATAAATTGACTCAGGAAAGTTTTGACAACTAAAATCCTCACCTTGCTTGAAACAAACCTTTGTTCATGACTGGCATTTAGCCTTTGCAGTAAGGGTGAACATTACTGATGTATTCCTACAGCCTTTGACTACAGACATTGCCCTAACTCTGAGCTTTAGTCACCTTTACCTGTCACAAGCACCAATACAGATAAATAAAACTCTGGCATGGCACACAGCCAGTGGAGGGAGCAACTTCTGAAATATCAGCTTGCTGGATGCAGATTGCTATTAAATACCATTGTACAGTAGGTAATGAAGCCAAGAACACTGCCTGCCTGCCCTCCTGGCCTCTGGACAAACTCAGCATTTCAATGAGACTCCTTTAACTTTGACCATTCTTCCCATGAGAAGCTGCAGCACTGTGGATGCACTATGGACACTGCTTTTGGTTATATGCTCAGCAGCATCCAGTACACCAGAAATAACCAACAGCACTAACAACTGCAGAGCTGGACCACAAAGACTGGCAGCTTCAAAAGCAGTCCCTGGAAGGGAGGCTCATTTCCCAGGGAGCTGGATTCTCTAGTGTCTAGTAAAGCATAAGCATTGATGTTCCCGAGCTGAGGGCATTCCTGCTTCCCCAGTGGGTGGGATAAGGGTACAGTTTAGAATAGAATGGAACCAAACCAGGTTGGAAAAGACCTTTGAGATCATTGAGTCCAACCTATCAACCAACACTACCTAACCAGCTAAACCATGGCTCCATGCACCCCATCCAGTCTCTTCCTAAACACTTCCAGTGATGGTGAATCCACCACCTTCCTGGCCAGCCCATTCCAATGGCAAATCTCTCTTTCTGTAAAGAACTTCTTCCTAATACCCAGCCTAAACCTCCTCTGGCACAGCTTGAGACTGTGTCTTCTTGTTCTGGTCCTGGTTGCCTGGAAGAAGAGATCAGCCCCTGCCTGTCTACAAGCTCCATTCAAGTAGAGAGCAATAAGGTCTCCCCTGAGCCTCCTCTTCTCCAGGCTAAGCAACCCCAGCTTGTGGTCCAAACCCCTCCCCAGCTTTTTTGCTCTTCTCTGGACACCTTCCAGCAACTCAACATCTTTCCTAAACTGAGGGGCCCAGAACTGGACACAGGACTCAAAGTTATGCTGCAATGTAGCATTCTCTTGGGTTGGATAAGGGTACAGCTATGCTCCAATGTTTTTTCCTTCTGGCCATGAGGTTGCCTCTTCCTTATCCAGCTGCTTGGACTTGATGGTCTTGAAAGTCTTTACTAACTGAAAGACTCTATGAATTCATAAGAGCTACATGAAGGTAATAGCTCTGAAAACTGCACTCAAGCTGCTCTGTTTTGTCAGAGCTGGTTAATGGCTTTTAATGTAATTAGGAGCAGAGTCAGATATCTCATCAGCTGACCAAGCAGGCACCCACAGTATCTACACTTAAAGAAACCAGGCAGCCTTGTTCTGATGTGCTTCCCCTCTGATAAATTTTGCATAGAAACAAATTTAAATAAAATCCTCCCAAATACCTTATTTGCTTTTCAACAGCCCCACATTATGTTGCAGCAGCTTGATTAACTTCCAGGGAAAAAGAAAGAGGAAATCAAGAAAAGAAAAAGATGGAAAGAGGATGTGAAATTTGTTTAACCAGCTGCTATCTGTGCTAAATAAAACCGCAACTTTGCAGTCACTGTGGTTTCCAAATCATCCACAATTTCCTTCTATGCAGAGCTACAGGCTGGGGTCGGAGTGGCTGGAGAGCTGCCAAGCAGAAAGGGACCTGGGGGTGCTGATTGACAGCTGGCTGAACATGAGCCAGCAGTGTGCCCAAGTGGCCAACAGCATCCTGGCCTGCATCAAGAATAGTGTGGCCAGCAGGAGCGGGGAGGTCATTGTGCCCCTGTACTCTGCACTGGTTAGACCACACCTTGAGTCCTGTGTCCAGTTCTGGGCCCTCAATTTAAGAAGGACATTGAGACTCTTGAACATGTCCAGAGAAGGGCAACAAGGCTGGGGAGAGGCCTTGAGCACAAGCCCTACGAGGAGAGGCTGAGGGAGCTGGGGTTGTTTAGCCTGGAGAAAAGGAGGCTCAGGGGAGACCTTCTTGCTGTCTACAACTACCTGAAGGGAGGTTGTAGCCAGGTGGGGGTTGGTCTCCTCTCCCAGGCAACCAGCACCAGAAGAAGAGGACACAGTCTCAAGCTGCACCAGGGGATGTTTAGGCTGGAGGTGAGGAGAAAGTTCTTCCCAGAGAGAGTTGTTAGCCATTGGAATGTGCTGCCCAGGGAGGTGGTGGAGTCCCCATCCCTGGAGGTGTTCAAGAGGGGATTGGACATGGCACTTGGTGCCATGGTTTAGTCATGAGGTCTGTGGTGATGGCTTAGACTTGATGATCTTTGAGGTCTCCTCCAACCTTGGTGATTCTGTGATTATTAAATACATGCACTCTCCACGGCCTTATAAAATGCACTTCACTGTTGTGCTGCAGTGAAAAGGAAAAAAAATGTATCAGCCTACCTCATCTGTTTGTAAGAGGATTCATTACAACTGAAATGTTGTACTCTCCAGATAAGAGTCCCAAAGGTTTTCCTTATGAAGAGCTTGATAGGCAAATTGCCTTATTTAATAGAAAAGGACAAGAACAGGTGAATCTACACTCACATCCCACCAGATATCCTGGAGGTCCTATCAGCAGCCCCACTGATAAAAATAAAAGCCATGATTTCAGAAATGTAAATAGCCACTGCTTGCTGCCAGTCAAATCTTCTTGGAATTATTACACAGAACTTGGAGGAGAGGCAACTGAAGCACTAGAGAAACTATCATAACCAAACCAAGCCAGCACAGAGCCTCCTGCCTTTGTTGCCACCATCACCCAGTGTGCAACATGGGCACTCACCAGAGATGAGAGAAGGATCCTCCAGCCCAGATGGGCTCAGCTTGGGGCTTCAGCCTTTCCTGGAGGGGATTAAACAGGGGAGTGGGTGGGGAGGGCCAAGTGGCCACAGCTGGGGTGGAAGGAGACTCCAACAGAGCCCAGGTGCTCTGGAATTTGAGGGGAAAAAGGGGCTGGTGAGGGACTTCTAGGGTGTCAGGTAGTGATAGGACCAGAGGGAATGGAAAATAAATAGAAATGGGTAGATTCAGATTGGATGTTAGGAAGAAGTTCTTCCCCAGGAGGGTGGTGAGACACTGGCACAGGTTGCCCAGGGAGGTGGTGGAAGCCTCATCCCTGGTGGTTTTTAAGGCCAGGCTGGATGTGGCTGTGAGCAACCTGCTGTAGTGTGAGGTGTCCCTGCCCATGGCAGGGGGGTTGGAACTGGCTGATCCTTGAGGTCCCTTCCAACCCCAACAATTCTATGACTCGAAACCAATTTTGCAGTTTAGGCTGGATGTTAGGAAGAAATTCTTCACAGAAAGAGAGATTGGCCATTGGAATGTGCTGCCCAGGGAGGTGGTGGAGTCACCATCACTGGAAGTGTTTAAAATAAGACTGGATGAGGCACTTAGTGCCATGGTTTAGTTGATTAGATGGTGTTGGGTAATAGGTTGAACTTGATGATCTTTTCCAACCTGGTTAATTCTGTGATTCTGTGAAAATCCCTACAGAATAGCCAGGATCTTGCTCCACCCCAGGGTGCTAACAGCTCTGCTGTGCATCGATTACTGGTTCCTGAAGAGTTTTTTCCCAGCTTAGATAACTGTTCTTTGAACTGTCCACATGTTTGCATGTCAAGTTGTTAGCTAAGTGGGATACCAGGAGCCCACTAAGGCCAGAAGGATCATAATATCATCTCAGAAAAGGTCAGCTTGAAGAGTAATAGAATTTTTGAGTGGTTGCTTCCCTAGTTTGTGACATGCTCACAGAGATTCATAGAAAGAAAAGGAGATGAAGGGATAGAGGAAAGGAGGTGATGGGCATGCCTCTTCTCCTTCCAAAAGCTGACAAACACAGCCCTAAAATGAAAATATCAGCAGGAAAACCTGACCTAGCTGGAGTTAGCTATGGATTTGACACTGATGTGGCACAGCTTGGCCAAGCACTGGCATTTCATCCTTTCGTGTCCTGCAGCCTCTGGGATTCAAGTTCAGAGATTTAAAAAGAAGGGGACATGAAAGTATTACTCCTGCTCTTATCCTTTCCTCACGATGCAACCAAACCAATAAGGAACCATTCAGCTATTTTTAGCCAGTTTCCCCTCTCCTAAAAGACCAATGTGGACTGAAGTGCATTAGAACAGAGCTGGCCCATGGACATTGGGGCTTGCTTTGGCCCAGCAAAGAGAAGATTGCCCAGCTGCAGCAATTAGCTCCCAGTTCAATCTCAGCTCTTTCCCCACCTCCTCAATGATGCCTGAGCTGTTGCGATGTCAGGTTTTGATGCAAGCCAATCTCTGATCTGTCTGTATGTGGTACAGCTACAGCCTCCTCAGCACAGCAGTCTTTGCTGCTCAAAGTCAGGGCTTAGGGAGGAGGTTCTGTGAGAGTGGTCAAACACTTCACAAGGGGCAGTTTACTCTTGCTTAAGAGCAGGTATGCATCAGCAAAATCAGTAGTGGATAGCAACCATACTGAGAAATGAAATGAGCTCCCTTGAGCTGAACCATCACTTTGTGGAGTGTTCTTTGTGTTGTGCTTGCTGCAATACAGGGTGTCAGACAATACCGTGTGCTGATAAAATACTCCCTAAGTGACAGTGACATCGAGAGTGATAAATGCTGATGTGCCTTATCAGGAGACAAGGCAAGGTGTGCAAAACAAGTGCTTGGACAGGAGGATACCAGGACTGCCTGAAATGAGCCATTCCACATGTTCCCTTTAATGGAATCATAGAATTGTTTTGTTTGGAAAAGACCTTGAAGAGGAAGTCCAACCACTGACCCCAATCCACCATGGTCATTAAACCATGTCCCAAAGTGCCAAGTCTACTCATTTTTTGAACACCTTCAGGGACAGTGACTCTACCACCAGCCTGGGCAGCCTGTTCTAATGCCTGACCACTCTTTCAAGAAAGACATTTTTCCTACTTTGAGGCCATTTTCTCTTGTTCTATCACCTGATACTAGGGCCACAATACAAACAACCACCTAGCTCCAGCCACCTTTCAGAAAGCTGTAGAGATCAGTGAGGTCTCCCCTCAGCTTCCTCCACACTAAATAACTTCAGTTCCCTCAGCCTCTCCTTGCCAGCCCTGTTCTCCAGACCCTTCACCAGCTTTGTTGCTCTTCTCTGGACCTTCTCCAGCACCTCAGTGACCTTACTGTAGTAAGGGTCCCAAAGAATCCAGTACTCAAGGTGTGGCTTCACCAGTACTGAGTACAGGGGGACAATCCCTGCCTTGATCTTGATGGCCACACTGTTGCTGATCCAGGCCAGGATGCTGGTGGCCTTCTTGACCACCTGGGCACAGACTGGCTAATGTTCAGTTGGCTGTCAACCAGCACCTCCAGGTCTTTTTCTGCCAGGCAGCTTTCCAGCCACTCTGTCCCAAGCCTGCAGCACTGCTTAGGGTTCCCGTTTGCTGTTTGCACATACTGGTGTCAGCCTTCCTGCACCAACAGCGTGTTCTGATGCCTGACCAAGGACACTGCTCTAATCAGGAGGCCTTCCAGGAGTTGCTGGCATTAGAAAAAGGCTGCTGAGTGTCTGACCATTATTATTCAACTACAAGACTTTATAATTTATTTACTTGACCATTAAACAAACTGTTGGTGGGACTTGGCAGGAAAAGCTACAGCTTTGGAATGGAGTTGATGGATTTTGGATGTGGACATGAATGATCCCAGTGACTGTCAATCACAAACCCCTTCATTTTTATAAGCAGAAATACAATTCTTTACTCCTACTATCACAATTAACAAATGTAGCCTAATGGGCAGAGTCCAAGGGCATGAGATTTAACACATCCAAGTGCCAGGTTCTACACATTGGCCACAACAACCCCATGCAGTGCTACAGGCTGGGGGCAGAGTGGCTGGAGAGCAGCCAGTCAGAAAGGGACCTGGGGTTACTGGTTGATAGTAGGCTGAACACGAGCCAGCAATGTACCCAGGTGCCCAAGAAGGCCAATGGCATCCTGGCCTGGATCAGGAATAGTGTGGCCAGCAGGAGCAGGGAAGTCATTGTGCCCTGTGCTCAGCACTGGTTAGGCCACACCTTGAGTCTTGTGTCCCCAGTTCTGGGCTCCTCAGTTTAGGAAAGATGTTGAGTTGCTGGAACATGTCCAGAGAAGGGCAACAAAGCAGGCGAGGGGTCTGGAGCACAAACCCTATGAGGAGGGGCTGAGGGAGCTGGGGTTGCTTAGCCTGGAGAAGAGGAGGCTCAGGGGAGACCTTATTGCTGTCTAAAACTACCTATAGGGAGGTTGTAGCCAGGTGGGGGTTGGTTTCTTCTCCCAGGCAACCATCACCAGAACAAGAGGACACAGTCTTGAGCCATGCCAGAGGAGGTTTAGGCTGGCTGTTAGGAAGAAGTTCTTCATTGAAAGAGAGATTGGCCATTGGAATGGGCTGCCCAGGGAGGTGGTGGAGTCACCATCACTGGAGATGTTTAGGAAGAGACTGGATGAGGCACTTGGTGCCATGGTTTAGTTGATTAGATGGTGTTGGGTGGTAAGTTGGTCTCCATGATCTCAGAGGTCTCTTCCAACCTGGTTTATTCTATTCTCTTCTATGCTACCCTATCTTTTCTCCTAAGAACATCTACCGACCAGGCATGGCAGCTTGTCATACTTGAAGGACTGGAAGAAGCCTTCAGGGGATGTATGGCTGTTATCAGGTGACTCCTGGCCTGCATGCAGAGAGCTTTTCAAGCAGAATGCTCCACTTCTAGGCATCCATAGCAAAGCATTATTCACAGGCAGTCTTTCAGAGATAATGCAATTAGCCTTAGGGGTATGATTGCTTCCTCAAAAATCTTACAGAGCAATGTGAGCAACAGACTCCTCTTGAGCAGAATGCATCGAGGAAGGGTTGAATGAGTCAGTAAGAACAAATAAATCATGAAGTGAAATGAAATTAATGCAATTAAGTTAAAACCCAGAGCTAGCTTTGTGGTGATTTTGATTTGGAAAAGGAAGAGAAAAAGAATCAGTAAGTAAAGCTGCCTTAAATCCATGGTGAGCCTCAGCCACAAGTTTTACATTGAGCTACTACAATTAGGAGAAAAACTTCAAGTTCTGGCACATCTCTATTTCTACTGTTTTGTTGGAAGCTTCTCTGCACACACCTCACCCCCACAGCCCCCCAGTCTCAGTTGTTCCATTCCAGGTTCCAGGATATATCTCCGCAGAGTTCCACAGCCCTTCTTAAA
The DNA here is from genome assembly GCF_014839835.1 of Dryobates pubescens. NCBI lineage: Eukaryota > Metazoa > Chordata > Aves > Piciformes > Picidae > Dryobates > Dryobates pubescens. The sequence continues at coordinate 19,009,484 of NC_071629.1, read as the reverse complement.
GGTTTGGCTGTTCTCCATTTCTGCTCGTTCTCTATATATGGATTTATATGGGGCTGAGGGGAGACCCTGAATAGAGGTTGGAGTGAGGTGGGTGCTGGTCTCTTCTCTCAAGTAACAAGTGATAGGATGAGAGAAGATAGAATAGAATAGAATAGAATAGAATTAACCAGGTTGGAAGAGACCTTCGAGATCATCATGTCCAACCTATCATCCAACACTACCCAATCAACTAAACCATGCAACCAAGCATCCTGTCAAGCCTCGCCCTGAACACCCCCAGCGACGGCGACCCCACCACCTCCTCAGGCAGCCCATTCCAGTGGGCAATCACTCTCTCTGTGTAAAACTTCCTCCTAACCGCCAGCCTAAACCTCCCCTGGCGCAGCCTGAGACTGTGTCCTCTTGTTCTGGTACTGGTTGCCTGGGAGAAGAGACCAACCTCCGCCTCTCTACAACCCCCCTTCAGGTAGTTGTAGTAAGCAATAAGGCCTCAAGCTGCATCAGGGGAGGTTTAGGTTGGACATTACAGAAGCTTCACTTCCTGCAAGAGTGGTCAGGCACTGGAACAGGCTGCCCAGGGAGGTGGTGGTGTTCAAACAAATGTGTAGACATGGCACTTCAGGACATGGTTTAGTGGGCATGGTGGTGTTGGGTGGACAGCTGGACTTGATGATCTTAGAGGTCTTTTCCAAGCTTAAGGGTTCTATGTTATCCGTATTTTCTGTATAACAGGTGTGTTCTTTACCATTACATTACAAAACTAAATGGTTGTAGCATCAGGTTGGCAGAGATGCCAATGTATTATTCCAGAAGACCTTTTCCAAGGAAGTAAAACTTCATCAGCTTTCAGAACCTTGAAGACCAGAGGTAAATACAGTTTCCTGTAGCTCTCTGCACCCACTTTTCAAGAAGGTGGAAGGAAAATGTCCATTTTTGAAGTAATCAATATGAGCTCACCAAACTCTCTACTTATAAGAGTAATTTACCTATCTCCTGTATTTATTGCTGTCCTGTGGACAGCAAATGGAAACTTCCATCTCCAGCTTGAAGTGCTTTGATTTCAGTCTAAGAGCTCCATGACCTGTAAAGCCTCACAGAGCTCTCTCCCAACAGAGCATTAAAAATGCCAAACCAGCAGTCCAAGGACCAAACTCCTCTTTTCACAATGTGTGTGACCTTGCTGCAGCTGACACAGTGATGTGGGGATGTGGAAGCTACCACCTGAGTGGGTCTGAGGCAGAGGGAACTTTCAATTCTAGGTTACTCAACACTTGTTTTGAGGAAGAGCAGAGGCGTTCAGATTCGGCCTTGCTGTTTGGCAGTCTCCAGAGAGATCAGCCTAATGACAATTTAATTTTACCAACACTGCTTGACTCAGTGAAAGAGTACAGATTGGATAATTGCTACATCAAAACCTAAGGGCCATAACTATCACAATTACCCACATTAACTGCAGTTGTTTCATAAGAGAAGCAACTGCTGTTTAGAAGACTTTCAGAGCCAGAGGGAAACAAAGCAGCATTAACAACAGAAAGCCTGATAATAAAGGAGAGAGGGGAAAAAAAGAAGCCCACTTGTCTTCTTTTACTGTCATTCCTGTGATAATAAAATGAAGGGCTGCAAGAGCAGAGGGTTTGCCATTGGGGAGAAAATGAAGCTTCGTCAGATGATTCACAGCCAAGCCAGGGTGACTGTGCTCATCTCCTCATGTTAACAACACGAAAGAAGGTTGGTTACCTTAGAGAAGATATTCCCAAGCCACTTACAGATCAAGACTGCCTCCTTCCCAGCTGAAAATGTCAAGATCTTCAGGGATTCACTGTGGGGAAATTACTGTCTGGCCTCTAAACAGAGCACTGCCTGGGCTCCGTGATAGAGAGGGTGCACAAACATGTGCTGTTAGTGCTAGCAAATCAAGGCTGATCAGGAGGGTACAGAACAGAACCACTAAGGCTGGAAATCCACCACCACCATGCCTACAAAATCATGTCTCTAAGTTTCATGTCTACATGGATGCTGAATCCAGAACCAACCTGGGCAGCCTGTTCCAATGCCTGACCACTCCTTCAGTAAAGAAATTTTTCTCCTAATATCCAACCTAAATCTCCCCTGGCTCAGCATGCAATATCTATTGCCTGATGAGCAGGGAATACCCTCTCCCCCTCTCCCTGCCACTGCTGCAGGACACAATTTTATGAAGAAGAATGTTATTTATAGTTTAGTTGTAAGAGCTACAAGTTATTTCTAGTAAATGCTTGCCATTCTGCTCTGGCTTCTACAAGCATGATTAAAGGAAATATAAACTATTAGTGCCACATTTCAGAGACTAAATGTGGGGTTTGGCATCTCACTGATTAGAAATGCAAATCTGGGAAACAATTAATTAAGGTGGTAGACATCAACAATTTGCATAAAGCTCTTTCAGGTCTCAAAGGCCTTTTCCAACCTGGTCAATTCAATTAAATACAATTCAATTCAATTCAATTCAATTTCAATTCAATTCAACTCAACTCTATTCTATTCTATTCCTATTCTGTTCTATTCTACTCTATTTGATTTATTCTACTCTACTCCCATTCCATTCCATTCCATTCCATTCCATTCCATTCCATTCCATTCCATTCCATTCCATTCTGTTCTATCACAGCTGCAATATTTTCCTCAAGAAAAAGCCTAGGGAAGCCTGTAAGCTCTACTGCCCATGGAGCAAGCTCCCAGTCTCTGTGTCTAGAACAGACATTCCATCTTTGGTTCAGAGGCAGCTAAAGCATAAATTAAAGGCAAGGTTTTCAAAAATAGGTGAGTGCAGCTGAAGCTGGCTCCAGTTTCATGATGCCCAATGGTGGCAAGACAATCTCAGCCACCTTTGCTGCTCCCTGACACCCAGCATCCACAGCCTCTCCCACAGAGGGGTCAGAAGAAAGGACTCTGTGCTAACTGGTGAACCTTGTCATCACACTCCTGGTACTGTGACAGCATGGCAGACAGAGCCTACTGCTAATGCTCCCCTGCACCTGGAGATCTAGAGATCTGCATACCGAAAGTGTTAAGTCCTACAAGCAGATACCTGGAAGTCCAAGGCATTTGAAGAGAGGGATTAGCTGTGAACAGCACGACACCTGCTTCTGCACTTTGCAGAATCACAGAATGGTGAAGGTTGGAAGGGAGCTCTGAAGATCATCTAGTCCAACCCCCTCTGTTAAAGCAGGGGCACCCAGAGCAGGATGCACAGGATCACATTGAGGTGCATTTTGAAAGTCTCCAAAAGAGACTCCACAACCTCTCTGGGCAGCCTGCTTCAGTTCTCTGGCACCCTCAAAGTCAAGAATTTTTTCCTTAAGTACTTTGCTGAAGCATTAGTCCAAATTTGTCAAAATAAACCCCTAGACATTCAGTTCCAGAGAAGGCTCCAAGCCAAGGGCTCAAGACTTGCACCATGATAACATGTAGACATGGCATTTCAGGATATGGTTTAATGGCCATGGTGGTCTTAAGTTGACAGTTGGACTTGATGATCCTAGAGGTCTTTTGCAGCCAAAACTATTCTATGATACCAAACAAACCCTCAGGACTGAGGTCTGCTGCTCTGCCTTTTCTTCATGACCATTCGAGTCTTTGGGACCTGTCTCTAGGCAGGCAGGGACTTATTTCAGTCATTAAGCTTCACTGGGCTCCTAAATACTCTGTTCATTTCTCAATCAGACAAATTTCATATTGCAAATCAATGGCTATCTTGTCCAGGTCCTGAAAATCTTACTCAGATAAATAAATCCTTCCTCTGGCAGGCAGTGAGCTGGAACTGCTCACTGAAGTAAAGATTACTTATGTGAGAAAGAGTTTACAATATCAAGGCTGTTAAACTCTTAGTTTGTCAGGTGGAGGGAACAGATCTGCACTTCAAACTGTGTCTCTCCCACTTACTGGAATTTCTCTGGCCTTTTGTTGTTTCAGATCATTCACTTTGTTACTCTGAGCTTATTGTGCCTTCTGTCAGTGTCAGTATGGCTCAGCTGGCAGCAGATGCCCCTCTAGACCTGAGCACACTGGTGTGAAACAGCAAGAATGGAATAAGACTTGATTCAGCTTTTGCCTGAAGCTCGAACTGAGACCTTCATATTTATGAAACTCCTTCTAGTTTGTGTACCAGCTCCACAAGTTATCCTCATTTAGAAAATACAGCAGGTTAAAGGCTGTGAGTACTGGCAGGGTGAGGAACAGTTTGTTAAAACATTAGGTTCTGGGGTTCTTTTTGAGGAAATGTGCCCTCACAAGTTCTTTGATGTTTGCCCATTCCCAGTCAGCTCCTGTGCAAGGTCCCACCAACACTCAGATTCAATCCAAACATTGCTATCTTGTAGTAGGACTTTTTAACATGGGGAAATGCTCTGGGGATGAGGATGGAGGGTCTAAAGCGACTCCTCATTAACGTGCATTCAAAGCCACCAGGGTAAGGAAAGGGGAGGACTGCTTCATAAAGCAGCCAGCCTCTTGTGCTGTGTTTCTGAAAGTAGCTCTCTGATTTTTAGATACCTCCTGAGACTTTAAATAAACAGAACTGTGCTGCCTGTTTTGCTTAGCTCCCCAGTGGATTTAACTTGAGAAGAACTGTGCTGCTCAACTGCTGGTTGGGTAAAACTACCAAAATGAAAAGCAATGTCATGGCACCTGTAGCATCCACACAAGGTAAAACAGGAAAGATCTTACCTGTTCAACTATTTAAACCATCCAACCTGTTGGTAAAAGCTATTATCTCGGCATTATATCCAAAGAGTCCCTAATCCACATTTTGGATTCCTTTGTCATTCCTAGATTGCCTACCAAAAGCAGTTCAGGATGCAAATGCAAGTTTCTGGATACATTTCCCCCACCCCAACAGACTTATTTTCTTTCCCAGACTGTTCACAGACTTGCCATCCAGAAATTCAGCAGGTCTACCTCCAAAACTGAGCTCATCTATGGAAAAGTTAATATCTGAAACTAAGGCTTCAAGGGCACAACTTAAATATGACAACTTGGTTTTGCTCCCTTCATCCCTTCCCATCTTCTGGACCACATACCACAGTTACCCTGCTTTCAAGGACTCTGGTTTCAGCAGCAAGAAGTCAAACTAAGAGGATGGCATTCAGGCTCTCTGTGACTGAATCATAGAATCATAGAATCGTTAGGGTTGGAAGGGACCTCAAGGATCATCTAGTTCCAACCCCCCTGCCATGGCCAGGGACACCTCACACTACAGCAGGTTGCTCACAGCCTGGCCTTAAAAGCCTCCAGGGATGAGGCTTCCACCACCTCCCTGGTTGACTGAAGCAACAGTTTCCTTTGGAAACCCCCTTCACCTGTGCTGCACCACCCCTCCTATGAGGACAGACTTAGGGAGCTGGGGCTATTCAGTCTGAAGAAGAGGAGGCTCCAAGGAGACCTTATTGTAGCCTTCCAGTATCTGAAGGGGGCTACAAGAAAGCCAGGAAGGGACTTTTGAGGGTGTCAGGGAGTGACAGGACTGGGGGGAATGGAAAAAAAATAGAAATGGATAGATTCAGATTGGATGTTAGGAAGAAGTTCTTCCCCATGAGGGTGGTGAGACACAGGCACAGGTTGCCCAGGGAGGTCGTAGAAGCCTCATCCTTGGAGGTTTTTAAGGCCAGGATGGATGTGGCTGAGAGCAACGTGATGTAGTGTGAGGTCTCCCTGCCCATGGTAGGGTCATTGGAACTGAGGATCCTTGAGGTCCCTTCCAACTCTCACAATTCTATGATTCTAATATTCCCCAAAGCAACCTTAAAACTCTGAATCTTGGGAATAACAACTCATTTTCCTTGCCTACTGACTCCCTGCTGGTTTTCCTGGGTAGGCTTTTCAAACAGATGCCTTTTGACTGGCAGCACTGGAAATGCAATGTGAGCTTCTCCAGTCAGGCTGGATTCTCAGTTTTTGCACCTCATCACGTGCAGGAGAAGTTCTGCCAGGAAGAGGATGCTTTCGTGGGTTTGCAAGGACACAAATGGCCAGAAAGCAGTAAACATTTCTCCTGAGGCTGCCAAGTAGGCACAGCACTGAGTTAACTGCTTCTTAGCACTGTCACAACTGCAGAGCTACAGGAAGATAAAAAAAGACACCACAATGTGTTTACTAAAATCACTCTGAATACCCCCACGTGACAGATCTGTTGATGATGCCAGCCTGGATTGATGGATAGTTTTGCTTACTTTAAGAATAGGAGCTGGCAGATTTTGTTTGCCCTAGCACTGCTGCAATAGCTGAAACTCCAGGCCATAGAATCATAGAATGGCTTGAGTTGGAAGGGACCCTAAACATCATTTGGTTCCAACCAGGCTGCCATGGGCAGAGGTACCTCCCACTGGAGGGTCCTGCCCTGCAGCAGCAATCACACACAAAACCAGACACAGGAATGTGGATATGAAGGACACTTCTGCCTCTTCATTTAGCTTGCCCTGCAGCCCATTCTCATTCCATTCCCATGGTCTCACCACAACCACTTTTTCCTTGCGCATCTTTAACCCAGGTTAATGATCACTTTGGGGGGATTTCTCATCAGAGCAGCAACAGCCTCCTGAAAACTAACCCACAAGGAAAACACCAATGGGATGCAGCCACCGGACTGAGCAGTGAGGGCACATCTTCCTCAAGCTGTTGGCTTGTTGTTGGCTCATTGCCTATGGGAATTTTATCCCAGTATTTTCCTAGCACATTTCCCCACGCTCTGATGAGCCATGATTGGAATAGAACTATGTAACTGTTTTGTTTGGAAAAGACCTCTAAGATCACCAAGTCCAACCATCAAACCAACACCATCACGCCCACCAAACCATGTCCCATAGTGCCATATCTACATGTTTTTTGTATGCCTCCAGATATGCTGACCCCACCTTCCTAGGCAGCCTGCTCCAATGCCTGACCACTCTTTCAGGAAAGAAAGCTTTCCTCATATCCAGCCTAAACCTGCTCTGGCACAACTTGAGATCATTTCCTCTTAACCTGTTACTGGATACTAGGGAGAACAGACCAACAACCACCTGGCTCCAACCTCATTTTAGCTAGTAATAGGGAGCCATAAAGTCTCCCCTCAGCCTCCTCTTCTCCAGACTAAATAATCCCAGTTCCCTCAGCCTCTCCTCACCAGACCCTTCCCCAGCTTTGTTGCCCTTCTCTGGACCTGTTCCAGCACCTCCATGTCCTTTTTTCAGACTGAAGGGACCAAAACTGAACCCAGTAGTCAAGGCGTGGCCTTCCCAGCGCTGAGTACAGGGGAACAATCACTGCCCTGGTCCTGCTGGTCACACTATTGCTGATCCAGACCAGGATAACGGTGGCCTTCTTGGCCACCTGGGCACACACACTGGCTCATGTTCATCCAGCTGTCAACCAACACCTCCAGGTCCTTTTCTGCTGGGCAGCTTTCCAGCCAGTCTCCCCAAAGCCTGTAACCAAACATGACATCATTGTATTTTGCAGTGTTATCTTTCAAGAACTCCCCTAAGTGATATTTGAGCCCACAAAAAATGATGGCATCCTCAGCATCCCAGTGCAACGAGCTCCCCAGCTGAACGAAGCGCTGCATGGAAAAACACTTCCTGCGGCTTTAATAACTGTGATGAATCCTTCTGTTTCAGTGTCAGCTTGGGTTAGCTGCTGCTCGAGTTTGAAGTGTGTTTTCCAATACCAACCCACTGCTGTTGGTTTGGGGGAGCCCTTGGAGACTGCCTTGGATTGCTCCAGCAGCCTTGTTTAGGCGTTCGGCTTCGCATGGGCACTCAGAGGCAGCAGCAGGCTGCGAGCGCCGGCGGGGTGAAGCCATCTCAGCAGGTTATGGAGCAAATGTAACGAGGCAGAAGCTCTGCTGAGTCACTGTGACAAGAGCTGCTCATTAACTCAACCTGCAGCACGAGAGGGAGGGGAAGCCCTTCTGGGCAGCAGCAGGGAAGGCAGGCAGCTTTGTGGAAGGAGAGGCAGGCTTGGGAAAGAAGCTGAGGTTTCAGGATGGTATTTTCTTTTATTTAATCCACACTTCAGAAAAACCCAAACCAAACACAACAACAACAACCCAAAACAACCAAACAAAACTCCACTACACTCCAAACAAACCAAACAAACCCAAACAAACCCCCCAAACCTCACAAACCAGGCCAGCTGGGGTTGTTTAGCCTGGAGAAGAGGAGGCTCAGGGGAGACCTTATTGCTCTCTACAGCTCCCTGAAAGGAGGTTGTAGACAGGTGGGGGTTGGTCTCTTCTCCCAGGCAACCAGCAACAGAATGAGAGGACACAGTCTCCAGCTGCCCCAAGGGAAGTTTAGGCTTGAGGTGAGGAGAAAGTTCTTCCCAGAAGGAGTAATTGGCCATTGGAATGTGCTGCCCAGGGAGGTGGTGGAGTCCCCATCCCTGGAGGTGTCAAAAAAGGATTGGATGTGGCACTTGAAGCCACGGTTTAGTTGTCAGGAAGTGTTAGGTGTTAGGTTGGACTTGATGATCTCTGAGGTCTTTTCCAACCTGGTTGATTCTATGAAAATTGGGAAGTTATTTTCTTCTGGTCATGAAGATATTTCATACCTATCAGGCCAAAACCCCAAAAGGCAACTCAAAAATCCATGTAAATACTACTGTACATCTTCCCTTAGCAAACAGCAGAAGAGCCCAGCTCTACAGGGAGCAGGCTCATGTGTCACCCTGCAGGCACCCAGCCCACTGGTCACAATGTGTAGCACCCACAGCAAATTTAGGAGAGGAAAGTGGCACATTCCTCATTGGCTGTGCTGAATCACAGCAACTCCACTTGGGCTCTGGCGATCTGAGTGCACAGTCCCAACGCACCGACAACCTGGCGGTGCTCGTATTCTCACACTCTGCAACTCCCACTGTCTGCTTGAGTCCTTATCTGCTTACAACTCCCTCTTGCCAAACATGCTTTGCAATGTGCTGGTGAAGAGTTGTGAGCAGCCTGCAAGTCCTGGAACTCCGTATTCCTGGTTTACTGGGCACAGGGCCGAAAGGCGACGCTGGGAGCAAGCAGTGTGTGATCCAGGTGCCAAACTAGCAAGCTCAGATCCAGCTCCAAATTCTGCCAAGATTTTGTTTGTTTGTTTGTTTGGGCTTTTTTTTTGTTTGCTTGGTTTTGTTTTTCTTGGCATCTGGATGATTTTGTGTCACTGTGACCCCAATGAGCAGCACAACAGACTTAAAAACTAGGCCCTTATGAGCTACGTTGCAATTTCAGCCACACTCCTGACCTTGCTGAGTCCCAAACTTCTTCTCTGAGCAACAGCTGAAGTCTGAGCTTATGAAGACTTTCTGTCTTTCTCCCCAGTGACTTGGGCATTGTTTAGCAAATTGCTAACAAAGGGAGTGAGTCCATGCACTTTCAGTCTTTTATGTACTTCACATGTGCATTGTTTTATTTATCTCATAGGACATTGAAACTGTTCTTGCACAAAGAGTAATTTCACTGCTGTTTTTTAACAGCCATTCTGTTAGGAAACCACTGCACAGGTGTTTTACTGCAGGTCTGTTGGGATCTGTGCAGAGCAGAGTCCTGAGGCACATCGCTTTCTCATGCTTGGGCAGCTTTGTCTTAGAAGGTGCTGAGTATCCTCAGCTCCACCACTGGCAGTGAGGGATGGATGCAAAGTGGCATCTCTGTGGGTTTCAGATGCCTGGGGGATGACTTGTAGAGAAAAGCTGCATAATAGTTCCAAGACTTTCAGCTTGCTGAGTCTTCTAATAATTCTCCCATGGGAGGGTGATGCCCTTACCACTTCTCTGCTGAAGACAGCAGGCAATCTGTCTCTTGGAACCTGGAATCACACTGATCCCAGCAGAGACAAGCACCTGAATCAAGCAGCACCCATCTCTCTGTCTCACCACTCAGCAACAGAACATATCACTACAACCAGCAAGTATCTCATTAAGGAAGACCTGCTGCAGAAAAAGGAACCTGACCCCCAGCAGAGTGGGGACAGAGAGGCACAACAAATTCAGTCACAGGCTGCTGCTCCCTTCAGTGAGTGGGAGAGAAGTCTGTGAGCAGCTGACTCTGCAGCCACATGGCTAGAATCATAGGATCATCAAGATTGGAAAAGACTTCTAAGATCATCAGGTCCAACCAGCAGCCCAACACCACCATGACCACTAAACCATGTCCCAAAGTGCCATGTCTACACATTTTTCAACACCTCCAGGGATGGCGACTCCACAACCTCCCTGGTCAGCCTGTTCCAAAGCCTGACTATTCTTCCAGTAAATAAATTCTTCCTTATATCCATCCTAAACCTCCCCTGGTGGTACTCGAGGCCATTTCCTCTTTTCCTGTCACTTGTCATTTGGGAGAACAGACCAACCCCCACCTCACTATGACTTCTTTTCAAGAGGCTGTAGAGAGCAATGAGATCTCCCCTCAGCTTTCTCTTCTCCATGCTCCTCCTCTCCATGCTCAGCATAGTCCAGCTCACAGCTAACCACAAAACCCCACAGACACATTCCCTGATGATAGGCTGAGCCTGCAAGCCCAGGCTGAGCCAGGGAGTGCCCATTGGGGCAGCCTTATCAGGAGCCTGTGATGCTGCACAGAGAACTACCAGGCTTCTCCTCTGCCAGGCACCAGCCAGCACCCACTCCTGTGCTGCAACACCACTGCAATACCGAACCAAAGTACCAGTGCTTGCATCTGCTGAGCTTAGCTGCTGGCAGAATGCAGAGCAGTGTCCATGGCTGAAGGTGTTAGAAAACATCCATTTGAGCAGGTCCTGCAATGCCTGGGAAGCTCCTCAGAGCATGCTCCTGTCCCAGCAATGATCCCACACCTTGCCTGCCCCCTCTTCCACCTTTGCTGGAGGGCAGTGGGGAGAAGTCAGGGCTGTCAGCATGAGTTCTGGGTCGTGTCAGGGTCAGGACGCCTCTCCTGGCTGTGAGGAGGTTGCACATTTATCCAGCACAGAGCAAGGTATTGCGATGGAAAGAACATGCTGCAGCTGTATCTGAAAGCCTATCACTGAAGAGAACAAACTATTTTAAGGTATAGTGTGCACTTGAGCATTCATGGTGAAAAAATGATTTACACTGACATGCAAATTTAACTAGATGAAGTTTTTGATTATTCCCCCTACCTCTTGCTTTGTGCTATTTCCCTGAGGTGGAAAAATGCTCTTTGCCAGTAATTCATTATAAATGCCCCAGCCATTCCCATTAGCTACAGCAGTTCTCCACTGCACTGCTCAGTATTAAAATATGCACAAACTTCTCTTCTCTCCAACTCACCCAAACCAATTTTTGAATCACTTGGAGAATTTAATCACATTTCAGTTCTCTTGGCTATAATCAACGTGCATGCTTCACACCATATTTACTTTCTGGGCAGGTACCAAACTTGGCTGTGACAATCTGTGTTATATACAGAGGGCAGTGTTAGCTGAATGCTCTCTTAGGGTAAATCAGAGATAAAATTCTGCACAGGGTTTTGTATCAAAGCTCTCCTTCGGCTCGTGCTGTCTGTACTGAGTGCACCAAGCAAGAAAGGGCAAAATTAAGCTGTGTACAGTGGCTCTATTAACTCAAAAAATGTTTGACATCTTAGGGTAGCAAACAAAGCAAGCATAAACAACTCTGCCACGGAGCATCCTCCCAAATAGCCATCCTACAAAAGGCTGCACGCCGTGAATTTCCAGTTGAAAAGCTGCAGGGGGGAGGGACAGACTGGGCCCTATCACACACAGGCAGGGCAAAGGACTGCTCTTCGGTGAAGGCTCTATCCAACCTGGGAGAAGCTCTAGGCTTACTCACATCTGCCACTACTAAATCAAGTGCTTTGGCAAATCACAGGAACCCAGAACAAGGCAAGATGGAAAACAAGCACGCTTCACAAGCTGAGTTGCATGGCTCCTGAGACTGGCCAGAAGGATGCAATGAGCAGCACATATTTCATTTTACTGTTTCTAATGATGGATCCTGGCTCAACAAGCACACAAGTAACCTGGCTGAAATGCTCTGCAGGAGAAATATGCCAATCATTGACAATCACTGAATGATTTAAAGATGGCATGGGTGTCAAGAGGGAAGGGACAGGCTCTGCTCACTTGTGCCCTGTGATAGGACAAGGGGTAATGGATAGAAATTCCCAACACAGGAGGTTCCACCTCAACATGAGGAGGAACTTCTTCACTTTCAGTGTCCCAGAGCTCTGGAACAGGCTGCCCAGAGAGGTTGTGAAGTCTCCTTCTCTGCAGACTTTCAAGACCCATCTGGATGCATTCCTGTGTGACCTGTGCTGGATTCTATGATCCTGCTCTGGCAGGAGGGTTGGACTCAATGATATTCTGAGGTCCCTTCCAACCCCTAATATCCTGTGATCCTGTGATGATGGTTCACAGCAAACACATGGCTAGATACTCTCAGACTTGTTTTGTTTTAATAAAATTGCTGTATTTTGGGTTATGTTTCAGCCCATGCAGAATTCAAGCAGTACACCCAGTTCTCTTCACCTACATACATGCCTTCCCTTTAATGAACTTCCCTCAGCTGCTGCTCTGTGTCATTGTGAGGCTCTTCTGTCACACCATAATCACTTTAATGAGAAGAAGAAGAAAAAAAGCTCTAGGACTACATGTCTGACAAACAGATCCTTAACATATCTTTCACTCCTTTGTTCAAGAAAACAAAGGAACACTATGCATTCAGAGGGTATGAAAACTGACAAAACTCAAGTGTGGCAGTGGTGGGGATCTCAGAGATCCACTTGTTCATGGAAAGGAAAATAAGACAAAGCAAAGCCACCTAAAACACAAGAGGGCATGATTCATTATGCGGTTACATAAGGCAGCAGTGCCATAACACTGTTTTTGTCATCCTGAAGCAGCATGGCCCTGGTCTAAGAGGGGATGAATCAAACTCTGTCTTTGCATTTGAAATGGATACTCAAGCAGCAGACAGCAGGAAGAGACACAGCTTCAAATAGCACCTGACAAGACCCCTCCAAATAAAACTGTAAGGGTAGTTTTGGCTTGGGACATGCAGTCCCACAGCTCCATTGAGTTTGGTAGGAAACTGGCTACAGAAAAGAGAAAAATAAACACCCACATTTCAGTTGTGGTCTTCTTCTGTAACATGAATCATAGAATCATTATGGTTGGAGAAGACTTCTAACATCATCAAGTTCAACCATGGTTCAACCCATGCAGTGCTACAGGCTGGGGTCAGAGTGGCTGGAGAGCTGCCAAACAGAAAGGGACCTGGGGGTGCTGATTGACAGCTGGCTGAACATGAGCCAGCAGTGTGGCCAGGTGGCCAAGACGGCCAATGGCATCCTGGCCTGCATCAGGAATAGTGTGGCCAGCAGGAGCAGGGAAGTCATTGTGCCCCTGTACTCAGCACTGGTTAGGCCACACCTTGAGTCCTGTGTCCAGTTCTGGACCACTCAGTTTAAGAAGGACATTGAGACACTTGAACATGTCCAGAGAAGGGCAATGAGGCTGGGGAGAGGCCTTGAGCACAGCCCTGTGAGGAGAGGATGAGGGAGCTGGGGTTGCTTAGCCTGGAGAAGAGGAGGCTCAGGGGAGACCTTCTTGCTCTCTACAACTACCTGAAGGGTGGTTGTAGCCACGAGGGGGTTGGTCTCTTCTCCCAGGCAACCAGCACCAGAACAAGAGGACACAGTCTCAAGTTGTGCCAGGGGAGGTTTAGGCTCAAGGTGAAGATAAAGTTCTTCCCAGAGACAGTTGTTAGCCATTGGAATGTGTTGTCCAGGGAGGTGGTGGAGTCAACATCCCTGGAGGTGTTCAAGAGGGGATTGGACATGGCACTTGGTACCATGGTTTAGTGGCCATGAGGTGTTGGGTGACAGGTTGGACTTGATGACTTCTGAGGTCTTTTCCAACCTTACTGATTCTATGATTCTATGAAATGGGACTTGGCCTGTCCTGCCTCAAACCAATTGAGCTGCAACTATTGTAAGAACGCAATTAGAATGATACAACCATCAGTCCACTAAAGCATGCCTCAAAGTGCCATGTCTACACTTTTTATGAACACTTCCAAGGGCAATGAAGACACATTTTTGCAGCTGGTGTGGAGGGGAAGTCCACACTGCTCAGGGTGGGTGAGAACTAGCAGCATGGCTGCCTGTGGGGAGGACTAAGGGCACTTCCCTTCTCCAAAGCCCAGTATGTCTAAGGTGCTTCTATAACAAATGTACTTAAATATTTATTTTAACATAATATCTTGCTTTGATTTTGTTTGTTTGTGGGTGGTTTTTTCCCCTTTTGTCTCTTTTGGGTGTGTGTGTTCTGTTTGTTTGGGGTTTCTTTTGTTTTGTTTTGTTCTTTTCTTAGCTGAGTTGCTGCTTTGTCCCCAAGGAGATTCTATCATTACATTAAAGATCTTATTTTTTGTTCTAACTGACAGATGTCCCAAATTACCTATAAACTCTAGCAGTGACAACTACAGATATCTGCTCTTTGCACATTTACTCATAGAATGGCTTAGGTTGGAAGGGACCTTAGAGATCATCTGCTCCAACCTCATTGCCATGGAGGGTGACTCAGCTGCATATGGCTTCAGCCAGCCTAGACTGGAACATCCCCAGGGAGAAGGCATCCGCGATGCCCCTGGGCAGCCTGTTCCAGTGTCTCATCACCCTCATACTGAAGAACTTCTCCCTAAGAACCAGTCTAAACCTCCTCTCCCTCAGCTCAAAACCTTCCCCCTTGTTGTATTGCTAGACACCCTTATGAGAAGTCCCTCTGCAGCCTCCCTGTAGGATGCCTTCAGGTATTGGAAGGCAGTTCTAAGGTCCCCCTGGAGTATTCTCCTCTCCAGGCTGAATAACCCCAGCTCTCTCAGCCTGTCCTCATAGCAGAGGTGTTCCACTCTTGGATCAACTTTGTGGCTCTCCTACAAACTTGCCCCAATAGCTCTGTGTTCTTCTTATGATGGAGACACTGGAAGCAGCACTTGAGGTGGGGTCTCACAAGAACAGAGAAAGGGGAAGAATCATCTCTCTTAACCTGCTGGCCACACTCTTGAGGCAGCATAGGATACTATTTGCCTTCTGGGCTGCACACTGGTTCCCTAACAGAGCAAATTCACCTCATTCTTAAGCAGTCACTGCATCAGAAGCAAACCACAATGCAGACTAGCTTTGAGGGCAGGTACTTTCAAGGGGAGACGAATCACTTGGTGCCATGGTTTAGTAGTCATGACATCTTGGGTGACAGGTTGGACTTGATGATCTTTGAGGTCTTTTCCAACCTTATTTATTCTATGATTATATGATTCTATGATCATAGAATCCTTTTGGCTGCAAGAGACATTTAAATGCAACTGCAGTACTACCAGGTCACCACTAAACTATGTCCATCAGCACCACATCTATTCATTCTTTAGGTACCTCTGGGGGTGGTGACTCTACAACCTCCCTGGGCAGCCTGTTCCAGGGCTTGACAAGCCTTTTGGGGAAGAAATTTTTCCTTATATCCAACCTAAACCTCTCCTGGTGCAACTTGAGGCCATGTCCTCTCATCCTATCACTTGTTACTTGGGTACTTTCCAAAGGAGGCAGGTTTTGAGTATACCCCGCAAGGATGCTGCAGAGGGCAGCTGAATCATAGAATCATTAAGGTTGAAAAAGGCTTCTAAGATCAAGTCCAACTGTCAACCCAACACCACCATGCCCACCAAACCATGTCCCAAAGTGCCATGGCCACACATTTCTTGAACACCTCCAGGGATGGTGACTCCTCCACCTCCCTGGGCAGCCTCTTCCAATGCCTGACCACTCTTTCAGGAAAGATGTTTTTCCTAATATTCAACCTACACCTCCCCTTGTGCTACTTGAGGCCATTTTCTCTCATCCTATGACTTGTTACTAGGGAAGAGAGACCAACACCCACCTCACTGCAACCTCACTTCAGGGAGCTGTAGAAAGGCAGAAGGTCTCCCCTCAGCCTCCCTGCCTCCAGATTAAACTACTCCAGTTCCTTCAGCCACCTCTCACCAGACCTGTTCTCAAGACCCTTCACCATCTTTGTTGCCCCTTTCTGGATATGTTCCAGCACTTCAATGCCTTTTTTGGGAGTGAGATGTCCAAAACTGTACCAAATATTTGAGGTGTGGCCTCACCAGTGCTAAGCAGAGGGCAACAATCACTTTGCTGTTACTGCTGTCCGCAAGGGAAAGGCCAAAGCTAGATCTCAACAAATTACCAAAGTGGATCTGCAGACATTCTCCATCTGCTAACAGCTGCAATTGGTTCTGGCCAGGAGATATTTTTCTACATATGCAGGATGCTCAGAGTTATCTAAGTCCATTTTATTGCTGCACAGTCCAAACCTAAATAAAACACAGCATAAGGAACAAATCACAAGAACTCACCACAGCCTGTAAAAGGCAAAAGAACTGTGATTTAATGATGCAGTTTAGTCCAAGATCCATGGGAATGGGACACCTGGTGCTTTAGCCCTAATATCCTTTTCTATGCAAGTGTGGGAAAGCACGTAGCTGAGCCTCCATTTATCCTCCTGGAAGCCAGATGTCTTATTTACCTATTTACCAGTGGGGTAATTGCTGTGGATGTAATGGGCTCTTTATCAGGCACAGTGTTTTGGAAGTGTTTCAGGCTAGAAGATGCTATCAGGTGCAAGGCACAGGCAGTAGCATGGGGTGAGAACCGGCGACAGCACGTTAGTAAGGTGTTTTTCCCACCATTTACCAAAGGAACCTATAACCCTCAGCATGGCAATCTGAAGGAAACAGTTCTGCACAGACACAAGCGTGGCTGAAGCGTCAAGAGTCGCAATAAAGCTGAAAGCAAGCGATCGTGACATCAATTGCGATAGTCCCTCTCCCTAGTATATGGCATTGTCAATGCTAATTTCATTTCTCTGGGGGAATGGGGCAACTCTCTGTTACAGTTATCTGCAATTCAAGTACATTTCTATTTCCCCCTATATTCTTGCTTCAGGAATTTGACAGGGTTTTGTGAGGTGTTTGCTCCTGATCAATCCCCCTGTTGCCATCTGTCTGGTCCTGACAAATCCCATTCAGGAACACATCCCTGTAAGGGCTTGGAAACCCTCAGGATGTGTAGATGGATGTCATTTCCTTGGGTTGATCTGTTTCCTGAACTCCCTGTTGGCATTCCTTGAACAGGTGAGTGTTCAGCTGGAATAAATCAGTTGAGCTCTCTTGGGACTCATTTACATCAACGAAGAATCCAGTCCAAAATATAGAGCTAATTTCCCATGCATCAGACTGTCAGACTGTATCCCTTGCTGACAGGACCATTATCAGCAGAAGAAGTGCTAGAAACAGTTTAAAAATGGTGCTGGAACTACAGTTCTGGCAACCTTTCTGTATAGCAGGGGAAGTAGGGGTAGAAGCTCCTCACCCAGACCTTCTCCATTCCCTGGGTGCAGTAACAGAGACATGAACTACATGTTGCCTATCAAGAGCAGCTTTTTGCAGTCACTGTAATCTACAAAACAACCAAACCAGAAGACATTAGGTGATAAACCAAAGATTATTGAGAACATGGAAGGACACTTTCTGTGGAAAAGTAGACCAACATTAAATGGACAATTGTATTTGTGAAGGGCATATAAAAACAGGAATCTGGGACATGACAAAAGTCCATTTTGATGCCTTGCCAAGGCCAGCAGGTTCAAGAGCAATAAAAGAATAAACAGAAGAAAATGCAGCTGCTTACTGTGTCCAGTTCTGGGGCCCTCAATTTAAGAAGGACATTGAGACTCTTGAGTGTGTCCAGAGAAGGGCAACGAGGCTGGGGAGAGGCCTCAAGCACAAGTCCTACAAGGAGAGGCTGAGGGAGCTGGGGTTGTTTAGCCTGGAGAAGAGGAGGCTCAGGGGAGACCTTCTTGCTGTCTACAACTACCTGAAGGGAGGTTGTAGCCAGGAAGGGGTTGGTCTCTTCTCCCAGGCAAGAGGACACAGTCACAAGCTGCACCAGGGGAAGTTTAGGCTGGAGGTGAAGAGAAAGCTTTGCACTGAGAGAGTTGTTATCCATTGGAATGTGCTGCCCAGGGAGGTGGTGGAGTCACCATCCCCGGAGGTGTTCAGGAGGGGATTGGATGTGGCACTTTGTGCCATGGTTTAGTGGTCATGAGGTGTCGGGTGACAAGTTGGACTTGATGATCCTTGAGGTCTTTTCCAACCTTGTTGATTCTATTCTATCCTATTCCATCCTACTCTATTCTATTCTATTCTATTCTAACAAAAATGACCATTGTCACTAAGGGCAAAGTAGAGGGATGTCACAAGTTACTTTTGGCATAAAGTATTACATTCACAGACACTGAAAGATTCAAGGAAGACACTTTCCTTGTTAACATATAAGACCCTAAGCAATGAAAATACCAAAAATTTTAACTGAAGTGAATAGTACAAGAAACTTCTTCACTGCAGGGGTTCTCAAAGACTACAACAGGCTGCCCAGGGAGGCAGTTGAATCCCCATCCCTGAAGGTGCTTCAGAGGGGCAGAGATGTGGTGCTGAGGGACATGGTTTAGCACCAGGCTTGGCAGAGTTAGGGAATGGTTGGTCTTGATGACCTTACAGGTCTTTTCCAACCAAAATGATTCTATGATTCTATCTGAGCTCTGCCTAAGATGCAGAAATACCAATGAGACTAGAAGCTGGATTTACTCTCAGTAAGTGCTCTACTCTGCTGCTGTCCTCACATTGAGAGATACTTGTAATGATTCTTCATGCTCTCAGTGATACCTTTGATTTCAGGGCTTTATCTTACCATGAGAAGCTACTGCAGACCAGCAGTGCTAGACGCTGTCCCCACCCCATTTCCTGTGCCTTTGCAAAATTAGGTCTGATTCTCCCAGAACACATGCAGTAAAAGAAGTGACCTAGTCATACCTAGCATATTCTCTGTGCAAGCTGATGGGCTTTTCTCTTTATGTATCAACCTCCCTATCCCACCAAGCTTGCTGAGGTGGAACGGAGCCCACTGAAACCGGCACCGTGCAGCGCTCCGGGCGAGCAGGCAGCCAGAAAGGAGAGCAGCTGAGGATGCTAATGGAAATGGAAACGCACCCTGCAGTCAAAGGTAGGTTTGCAGAGCAAATGTAAATGACACCATGCTGTCAGAGGAGCATGACTACACAGGATTAAGGGGACTTTGCACAAGCTGGCTGGGTGGCTACAGCCCTGCAAACACAGCGGTGGATTAACCGGGCTGAGCAAATAGCCAGAGCGAAAAAGAAAAGCAGAGTTCCATGCTCTTCACTGAAATTTCACCTTGTCCCACAGCATAACCACTTCTAATTTGCTTTTGCTCTGGCACACAGAGAAGGAAAAAAAATATGCAAAGCTGCCCTTTGTCCCAGCTGTCAGGATTGTAAAACAAATGAGAGATCTGAGTAAGTTTACTTAATTGTTAGCAGTGTTCAAGGCACCTGAAGGGAATCATTTACAGAAGAGAATAATTTGTAGTAGGTAGCAAATTGCATTTTCCTCTATTTTCTTCCTTGGGAAAAATCTATTAAGACTTTATAATGAAAACTCCTGAACATAGTTCAACTAAATGTTGGTCTATTAAAAAAAAACACACAAAAAACAAATAAAAAGCCCTTTTTTTTTCTTCTTTTCATAAAAACACTGTTTGGTCTCTTGAGAAACCCCATTACAAATTAACTGACATCCTTCATCAAAACTGCTAATAAAACAGGTCTGTAACTCACCCAGCAACCTGAAGCCACACAATTTTAGCTCTTAATTCTACTTCTTTTCCTACTTACTCTTCCACTTCTATTTCTAATTTTACTTTGAAAATCCTGGCCAAAAAAAAAAAAAAAAAGAGAGAAAAAAATAATTTCTCTAAATCCCTTTTAATAACAGAGATTATATGGGAAGACATAAAATGTGTTCAGGCACGCCGGTGAGTCGCAAAGTTGTCCCTCTGCACCTCGCACCCTTCAGCCCCATCGGATCACAGTGACCAAGAGAGAGCACCCTTCCTGATTGGGGTTTTGGCTGTAGGGGTTTTTTTTTGGTTTGTTTTCCACTTCAGGATCATTAGTTTGCATCCAAGACACCACAGGCTGGGTCTGTAAGACATCCATAGGTATTCACAATGGAAACAGAGTAATAAGCTTAAAAGAGGCTGTCACCACTCAACGGAATTTGCTGTCAAATCTCATGTCTTCGGGTTATAAGCAGATTCCTTGGAACAGTAAATTATTCATTTACTAGCTTCTTACTATAATTCCAGTGAGAACAAAACAGAAAACGTTTACTTACTGATGTATATAGGTATCCTTCACTGTTCATTGCCAGATACAATTTTGTTTGAACTCCCTGTATCGCCACCACTCGTAAACCCACAGGTATGAGGTTAAACAAAGCTAGGAGAGAAAGGAGATGGAGTGCAAAATTAATCCTTTGGAGTGTGCAGATCAGACAGAGAATTAAATCACCATTATCAGAACAAATTCAAAATACCCATTCATGCACAGATGAATTTCTATGGGTGCTACAGGGCAACACTGCTACGATCATGTTCTTCCACAGCAATTTCCACCAACAGCACAGAAATTATCTACAGAGGTTATCAACCCATCTCCCACTTCCTGAAGGTGGAGAATTGGAGGCACTGAGAGCTAAAAGGACTTACATGCCTCATGAGCAGGATCCAACAGGATTGAGTAGAGCTCAGGGAGGTGGTAGAGTCACCATCCCTGTTCAAGAGGGGATTGGACATGGCACTTGGTGCCATGGTTCAGTCATGAGGTCTGTGGTGACAGGTTGGACTTGATGATCTTTGAGGTCTCTTTCAACCTTGGTGAATCTGTGATTCTGTCCTGAATGCACAAAATGTGGTTTGGTTTAGGTTTTTTTGGTTTGTTGTGTTTTGGGTTTTTTTCTGGTTTGGTTTTGGTCTGCTGTTGTTGTTGTTGTTGTTTTGTTTTGTTCTGTTTTGTTTTTTAATCCTGACAGTAAATACAAAAGAAAAAAAAGAGAAAAAAGGAGTTGTTAGCCATTGGAAAGGACTGCCCAGGGAGGTGGTGGAGTCACCATCCCTGGAGATGTTCAAGAGGGGATTGGACGTGGCACTTGGTGCTACAGTTTAGTAGTCATGAGGTCTGTGGTGACAGGTTGGACCTGATGATCTTTGAGGTCTCTTCCAACCTTGGTGATTCTGTGGAAAAACCTCCCCAAAAAAAACTTTTTCAAGATCATCAGAACTTTTTTTTTCTTTTAATTATTTTTCAAATTCAGGGTAAATTGGGTAAATATCTTCTCTGGCCAAAAGGAAGGAGCAAGATGAAATTCAGACGAGTTAAACCCCCTTCATTACCATCTCAAAATGTTTCCACTCAAAACTCGCTGGGGTATTTGTATTGTTGATTTTTCTGTTTTTCTTTCCACTTTTTGACAGGAGAATGGTTTTGAAAACAAAAAAACCCAGCAGAGTTAAATAACTTCAAAATGAGACTAAATGACAGCATACTCTTTGGATCAAGCCTCAAATCTGTGCTTTCAAAACCGAGCTGCTTCCAACGCTCGGCGTTGCGTTTGTGCTTGTACACACGCTGAAAAGTGGCAGGTTTCGTAAGAAGAGAAACATCTCTTCAGACAAAAAGGAGAAGATTCTGGTTTGTAAAGTAGCAAATAAAAAATAAATAATAGCAAGAAGGAAAAAAAAACAAACAAAGAAGCAGCAAAGCCCTGGCATAGATTAGATCCATGGTTAAATTTAAACTGAACACAAGTAAGGAGCTGAATGCTGTAGCCTGTGCTCAGTACATAGGATAACTAAAAAAAAAAAAAAGGGTTAAAAATGTTCAAAACCTGTTATTATAACCCAAAGCATCCCCCTGCAGGCTGTTGTATAAATGCAAGGATAAGGTGAAGCAATGCCAAACTGGGCTCTTATTCCCAGCGGTTTATTACTTGGCTGGAAAACTCTGGTCTGCGTCAGCCTGAAGTTTGGTATTTATGGTGGCTGGCTGAAGCCAATTTAAAAACTGAATTACGGATTTGAAATATTTTTATTCTTTTCAATAGCATAAGCTAAGATTTATGTCCCACAATAAATTCTTTTTTTTTTTTTTCAGCCTGACAATCCCCAAATGATCATAGTTGATTAAAGGGAAATTTGCAGAGTGCCAACATCTAATACAGATCCTAAATTCTGGGTGTAGGGTTGTCAAAGAGTGTGAAAAGAGCAAACCTATGCATGTCCTGCTTCAACAGAGGCATGGCCAGAAGGCAAACCTGAGCACAGGGGGGTGAAGGACTACATGTTGGTGAAAACAGACCTTCTTCCAGCAGGAAGCTGGACCTTCAGCTCTGTGTGCTGCTCTGAGTTAACCTGAGCAACTCAGAGGGCTTGCGGGGGGCCGGCAGCTGAGGACCACGCTCAGGGCTGGCACACCACCAGTGTTAGCTGCTGTGCTGTGATGTTGGAACACCTTTGAGCACTGAAGTTCCTACAGTGGTTGAATATAGCAGTGCAGGGGGAAATATCCAGAACTAATAAATAAATAGAGGAAGTCATAAAATCATACCTGTGGTTTTCTTTCCCTCTCACATACACGAGCGTACATGCAGACACAAACACATACAGGCACATACGTACAGCTCCTCCTCACACTTGCCTCCAGCACAAAAAAATCAACTGAAATGGCTCTTTTTCTTCACTGAACCAAAATCCTCTAGTTCTGTGCAGATTTTGGCAGATAAAACTTAGATTTTCCACAAGAGAAATGGATTTCTCATTCGTTCTAGCAAATGCTTGAATTTATTTGGGGGAGAAATATTCCCTATCTGACTCAGTAAACCTCTCCTTGGAGAACCCTTTTTCTTTTTTTTGCAATTCAACCCCTTCAAGCAGCATTTGATCTTTGTGTAGGGAAGAGAGCATAATTTAAAGCTCAGTATCCAGGCAGAACCTGGAGGTCTCTTTCAAAAGGTGCTTTCTTAATGGCACATTTATGAGTAGGGCAAGCGCGGGGTATTTTCACCACAAGGGTATGAGTAGGGGCTCCGCTGTAAATAGTGCTATGAACCTGTCAGTAGATCAGCTGAGGACAGGGCAAAGCATGGGACAGTTGAGAAGATACAGCTCACTGCCACAAGCCCCAGAGATAGGTTCTAGTGAGCAATTCCTGGCTGTGCTGTGCTTGGCAAAGCAAGCAGAGATAGGAGGCCGAGCACCTGCTGCCAGAGCAGGATTGGGGCACCCAATGCAATGGGTGCTCAGCTGCTTCCCTCAGCAGTCAAGCATCTTTTCCTGTCATAAATGTACATGCTCTATTTTGAGGCATGAGGAGGGTTGAGCACACTCAGAAGCTGGTTGAGACATGGGTGGGATTAGCAGCTGCTGTGGCACAGACGATCGGAAGCTACAAAAAGGCTGTGGGGGAGTAACTCTGGCTCTGCTGCTGCTGCCTCTGCAGAATATGGAGGGGTGCACAGTCAATCTGTCCTCTGCCAGCATAGCCAGACACACAGCCAGGCTGCCCCAGCTGCCACCTCCAGAGTGTGGGGATGCTGGCACTGCAGCAAAAAGGGTGACTCTCCTGTGTAGCGGCAGCTGCTGCACAGCAGTGTCCCACCATCCCTGCACAGCAGTGTCCTATCTTCATCCCTGCATAGCAGTGTCCCACCAACCCTGCACAGCAGTGTCCCAACACCTGCACAGCAGCATGTTCAAGCCTGGCTTCTGCAACGGTGAGTAGCCTGTCCATGACCAGCAAATGTTGATGGGGCCAACAGCAGAGCCATGCAGCCCCCTTCTCTGCCCCAATGCCATGGCCAATAGATTTGAATGCGGTTTGTGTTTCTAGGAGTTGACCCTCATGTGGGCAGATATGACAGGCAGGGTGGCAAAAGAGCCACAGGAAAATAATTGCTTGCTCCTGTGGTCAGTTTATATTAGCATAAAATAATGCAAAGTTGTTTGCATCCTAGTAGCAAAAACTCCCTAAAGAAGTCAGTGTCGACCCAGACTGAGGAAGAACACAAGCAGGTAGCTGTCCAGGTATCTGGCTGTAGAGAGTGCTGGAGCCTGGCTCTTGAGATGCAGAGTAGTAGGGGTAACTCTTGCATAAGGTGTGAGCAGATTGACTACCTACTTAATCTGGTGGCCAGACTAAAGGATGAGGTTGCTAGTCTTAAAAGTGTAAGGGAATGTAGGGAAGAGATGAACATGAAGAGGAAAGAGATAAACCAGAGGGGGAAAGATATGAACGTGAGTAAGCAGGCTCTGCAGGCTCCCACAGCAGAGGCTGATTACCCAAAAAGCAGAGGGGAATGGACACAGGTTCCTCTCAAAAGACACAAGGTTAAACCTCCTTGCCTTCCCACACCTTCCCCGCTGCTCTTGAAAAACAGGTATGGGGCACTGGAGATCGAGGGTGAGGTGGTCCTGTTACCAGAGGACACACCATCTGGGGTTCTCCCTGAGGCTAAAGAGCCTAAGGGTAAACAACCTAAGGTTAAACGGCCTAAGGCAAAACAGCCTAAGGTTAAACAACCCTCCCCTGGCATCAGGACCTGCTCCCTCAAAAAAAAGAGGAGGGTAATTGTTATTGGTGACTCACTTCTGAGGGGAATGGAGGGCCCCATTTGTCGGCCAGACCCATCTCATAGGGAACTCTGTTGTCTCCCTGGAGCCCAAATTAATGATGTTACCAGAAGGCTACCCAGGCTGGTACAGCCTTCTGACTATTATCCTTTGCTACTTATGCAGATAGGGAATAATGATGTTGTAGTCAGAACTCCCAGGGCTATCAAAAATGATTTCAGGGCCCTGGGAGATCTGGTTGAGGGGACAGGTGCTCAAATAATTTTTTCCTCAATACCCTTAGTTGCAGGAGGGAATACCACAAGGAACAGGACAGCAGCCATAATCAACAAGTGGCTTAGAGGCTGGTGCAGACAAAAGAATTTTGGGTTTTTTGATCTTGGTAAAATTTCTACTGCACCAGGCCACCTGGCAACAGATGGAGTACATCTGTCCCAAAGAAGGGGAAAGGTCACAGTATATGAGAATGGCCTGTCCCCCAAAGGTAAAAAGATTCTGGGGAGGGAACTGGCAGCTCTCATCGACAGGGCTTTAAACTAGTTTCGAAGGGGGGAGGGGCTGAAACTAGTCCCCTCAGGCAAGAGTCTGGGGGCAGTAAGCTAGGGGCAGAGGCCAAACCAGCAGCCCAGCTGAGGTGCATGTACACTAATGCACGAAGCATGGGAAACAAACAAGAGGAGCTGGAAGCCTTGTTGCAGCAGGAAAGTTATGACGTAGTTGCCATCACGGAGACGTGGTGGGATAGCTCACATGACTGGAGTGCTGCAATTGATGGCTACAGGCTTTTCAGGAGAGATAGACAAGGAAGAAGGGGTGGAGGGGTGGCCATGTACATCAGGGAGGCACTAGATGCCATTGAGCTAGAGATTAGGGACAATCAGGTTGAATGCTTGTGGGCAAGAATTAGAGGGAAGACCGGTAGGGCAGACATCCTGGTTGGAGTCTGTTATAGACCACCCAACCAGGAGGATGATGTCGATGAAGCATTCTATAGACAGCTTAAGGCTGTCTCAAGATCTCCTGACCTTGTCCTTATGGGCGACTTCAACCTGCCTGACATCTGCTGGGATCTCAACACAGCAGAGAGGAGGCAGTCTAGGAGGTTCTTAGACTGCATGGAGGACAGCTTCTTATCCCAGGTGCTGCGTGAGCCTACCAGGGGCAAGGCTTTGCTTGACCTCCTCTTCACCAACAGGGAAGGGCTGGTGGGTGATGTGGTGGTCGGAGGCTGTTTAGGGGCCAGTGACCATGAAATAATAGAATTTTCAGTATTCAGTCAAGCTAAGAGGGCCAGCAAGAAGACCTCCACTCTGGACTTCCGGAGGGCGGACTTCAGGTTGCTCAAGGAAACAATTCAGAGGGTTCCTTGGGAGAAAGCCCTTAAAAATAAAGGGGTCCAGGAGGGCTGGACCTGCTTCAAGAAAGAGCTGATGAAGGCTCAGGAGCAGGCTGTGCCAATGTGCCGGAAGAGGAGCCGCCGGGGCAGACGGCCAGCCTGGCTGTGTAATGAACTTTTAATTGAACTAAGGGAAAAAAAGAGGGTGTATCATCTTTGGAAGAAAGGTGAGGCAACCCATGGAATGTTTAAAGAGGTTGCTAGGGCATGTAGGAGGAAAATTAGGGAGGCAAAAGCATATTTGGAACTTAAACTGGCCTCTGATGTGAAGGACAACAAAAAGTCCTTCTATAAATATATTAATAGCAAGAGGAAGGGCAGGGACAACCTCCACTCCTTGGTTGACATAGAAGGAAATGTTGTAACACAGGATGAGGAAAAGGCAGAGGTACTTAACACCTTCTTTACCTCAGTTTTTACTACCTGGAAAGAACGTCTACCAGACAGCTGGCCTGCAGAACTGGCAGAGGGAGCCAGGGAGCTGCATGGTTTCCCTTTGTTCCATGAGCAAGTGATAGGAGCTCTCCTCAGCAGCTTGGACCCCCACAAGTCCATGGGACCAGATGGGATCCATCCTAGGGTGCTGAGAGAGCTGGCAGATGAGCTGGCCAAACCACTCTCCATTATTTTTCATCAGTCCTGGCTCACTGGAGAGATCCCAGCTGACTGGAAGCTGGCCAACGTGGTACCCATCCACAAGAAGGGCCGGTTGGATGAGCCAGGGAATTACAGGCCTGTCAGCCTGACCTCAGTACCAGGAAAGATTATGGAGCAGGTCATCCTGAGTGCAATCACACAACACTTAGAGGATGGCCAAGGGATCAGGCCCAGCCAGCATGGGTTTAGGAAGGGCAGGTCCTGCCTGACCAACCTGATCTCCTTCTATGATCAGGTGACCCGCCTGGTGGATGTGGGGAGGCCTGTGGATGTAGTCTACCTGGACCTCAGCAAGGCCTTTGACACCGTTCCCCATAGCAAGCTCCTGGCCAAGCTGTCAGCCCATGGCTTGGATGGGAGCACACTGCGATGGGTTAGGAACTGGCTGGAGGGCCGAGCCCAGAGAGTGGTAGTGAATGGTGCCACATCCAGCTGGCAGCCAGTCACCAGTGGTGTGCCCCAGGGATCAGTGCTGGGCCCCATGCTCTTTAACATCTTTATTGATGATCTGGACGAGGGCATCGAGTCCATCATCAGTAAATTTGCTGACGACACCAAGCTGGGCGCAGGAGTTGATCTGCTGGAGGGTAGAGAGGCTCTGCAGAGGGACCTCGACAGGCTGGGCAGTTGGGCAGAGTCCAACGGCATGAGATTTAACACATCCAAGTGCCGGGTTCTGCACATTGGCCACAGCAACCCCATGCAGAGCTACAGGCTGGGGTCAGAGTGGCTGGAGAGCAGTCAGGCTGAGAGGGACCTGGGGGTGCTGGTCGACGGTAGACTGAACATGAGCCTGCAGTGTGCCCAGGCAGCTAAGAGGGCCAATGGCATCCTGGCCTGCATCAGGAACAGTGTGGCCAGCAGGAGCAGGGAGGTCATTCTGCCCCTGTACACTGCACTGGTTAGGCCGCACCTTGAGTACTGTGTCCAGTTCTGGGCCCCTCAGTTTAGGAAGGATGTTGACTTGCTGGAACGAGTCCAGAGAAGAGCAACAAAGTTGGTGAGGGGTTTGGAACATAAGCCCTACGAGGAGAGGCTGAGGGAGCTGGGGTTGCTTAGCCTGGAGAAGAGGAGACTCAGGGGTGACCTTATTACTCTCTACAACTATCTGAAGGGAGGTTGTAGACAGACAGATGTTGGTCTCTTCTCCCAGGCAAGCAGTACCAGAACAAGAGGACACAGTCTCAGGCTGCGCCAGGGGAGGTTCAGGCTGGATGTTAGAAAAAAGTTCTATACAGAAAGAGTGATTGCACATTGGAATGGGCTGCCTGGGGAGGTGGTGGAGTCGCCATCACTGGAGGTTTTTAGGAGAAGACTTGACAGGGTGCTTGGTGCTGTGGGTTAGTTGCTTGGGCGGTGTTGGATTGGTGATGGGTTGGACGCGATGATCTTGAAGGTCTCTTCCAACCTGGTTTATTCTATGTATTCTATGTATTCTATGTATTCTAGTTGTTTGCATTTGTGCTGTTTAAAGGAAGGATACAAAGGCAACTGCAACTAACAATTTGGCAATGTCTTTGAGAAAGATGATCTTTTCTATGGCCCTGGTGCAGTGCAAGCTGACAGAGGATTAGAGATGC
This sequence comes from Dryobates pubescens, assembly GCF_014839835.1. NCBI lineage: Eukaryota > Metazoa > Chordata > Aves > Piciformes > Picidae > Dryobates > Dryobates pubescens. The sequence goes on along the minus strand of NC_071629.1, from coordinate 18,981,292 downwards.
AGAAGAAGAGGCAGCATGCCACAGCTGGATTTATGAATCTCGACATTACTGTGAGGTCTGTACCATCCTTGCCTTGGCCACTTGCACCTTCGTACCCTTGCCGCAGGATATAGTTTCCTGTATTTCCTTATTTTATCAGTCTTGAAATCACTTTTGCCCTGCCAAAACTGGGGAACAAATTCTGCCTTGATTTAAAACCTTGTCCTATTTAAATCATTTAACGAGGCAAAATCTGTTTCTCAGCCAGGAAATCCTCTCCCTGAGGCACTTCCTCAAATTACATGGATTCTTGGCTAAACCCAAGGTCTGTTGGGTGCTATGGCTCCACAAACCCATGTCACTTCCTGACTAAATTCTGCTCCAAAACCTCAGCACTCTTTTAAACTCCCTGCAATTGGGGATGCATCCTTGTATTTGTGAGCCCTGGGTGCAGCAGCAGATTTGCAGAGCTTGAAATAATTGCTCCCAAGTCAGGAGTTGAAGGGGATCTTTAGGCAAACTTCCTATCCAGCTCTAGGTAGCAAATGATGGGGAAGGTGGAACTCCTACATCCAGGCTGCTGTCAGGAGTGTAAATCAGCAGCTTTGTTTTTCAGGGACTGCAAGCTATCTCCATCCCTACCAAAGGAAGAAGGGCAGGGAGATTCTAACAAGGCTGACCAACACTCTGTCTGCAAACCAGATGGACCATGGCTATGGTTTGCTCTGACAGATGCAGTTGCAGAGTCCTAGTGCTGTGCAACCACAACTGCATTTCGGGGGTGGGGAATCCACTTATTATTAAAGGGGAGCTTAAATTATTTCATTGCACTGTAAATGGCCTTAGAGCAAATGTGCAGCGAAGGTGACAAAAAAGGGAACAGCAATGGTATCCCTCAGGGGGTGCAGAGGAGGAGAACAGGGCCTGGAGAAGGAGTCCTCTGGCATTTGGAGGGGGCTACAGTCCTGTAGCTTTCCCACAGTGCACAAATAGAAACCAAATAACAGATGTCTCTGCAGACACAGGAAGAAAGGATTTTAGAGAGCCTGACCCACCTGACATTGATGTGAGCAAGACTTTGGGGGAAGCCCTTCACACAGACTTTGATTCGCAGCAGCAATCAGCCTGTCTCACTAGCACCGTTAAAAACATTGCCATTAAACTCAACTCAGGACTGCAGGACATCCAGAACCCTACACTTGGCTTACATAAAAGATGAATATATAACACACCACACCCCCCCTGATTTTTTTTTTAGGATAAAACCCTCCTCTGTTCTGCATCCCAGCTGCAATAATTTCCTTTACTTTTAAGTATTCATCATTTTGGAAGGCTGCTATCCGACCGTAAGGAATCTTTTATGATTTCCTTTGTAATCCATCAAGTTGTGGTAAATTCGGGGACATGGTGAAAGCAAGAATGCCTCAGAAACAAACACATTTAGATTTCCATAAATTTCATCGTGTTTCAAATCTCAGCATCCCTATTAGAGGGATTCCAAGCAAAATAGGTGCATGAAACAATTCAAAAGGGGGAAAAAAAACCCAGCCCATGGCATTTCAGATGCTTGCTTTAGTACATGAAAGGTTGATAACAATGTCATCCTTTGATGTAAAAAGTGAGGTTTGCTTACTTCTTCTTTAAGGTAATTAACAGAATTGCCCTGAAATCCTGAGTGATCTGCACTGACTCTTAAAATGAGAAACACTAGGTCATTCACTTGGCAACGTTTAAGGTCCACAAGGGTCATTCTTAGAGTTAATGTTGTGGCTGCACTGAGGAGAACTCTGTAAGATGGCAGCGGCCGCTCATCACTGCGCTGATCTGGTTTTTGTGCCACCTTCACTGTGGGTGAGGACAGGACCTGGTGTCCCTCCAGATCCCACCAGACTAAAGGCGACCTCCTCCAGCAGCATAACCTCTTCCCTCTTATCACTCAGAAGTTAACACAAGACAGCAGGGCTGGAGGGGCGCAGGGTGGTGTATCCCTGATAAAGCAAAATGGATTAACGAGGGTGTGGGGAAAGGGTAGGAGCAAGGGACTGAAGAAGACACGATACTGCCTACTGCACCTAGGGCTTACTCTGCAAAATGAAACCATGTTTCACCTGGAAATGCTTTCATATGGAAAGGATAGCACTTAAATCAGTGGGTTTTAATAATTAAGAAGGAAGCTCTGCCTGTTGATTTTCCAGTTTGTTGTCTAAGTGGCCTGAAATACCTTCTCAGACTCCTTGCACTTCCTAACTCTCTATTCAGAGCAGAAACGCAGTTTAAGCTAAACAGTGCAACTACGTGAAATGCCTAAATATTTTATTTACAGGCATCAGACCTAGCCATCTTTTCCTCTTTGCTATCAATTCTTAAAGTTGTAAAAAAACAAACCCTAAAAATAAAATAAAGAATTCAGCCCCAAAACATCCAAAGCCTTTTTTTTCTTTCCACAGAAAGGCTGAGGGAAATCTGTTTGAAAGCTGAAGGTATAATTAGGGTTTAGAAGGGGTAAAAGAGAAACATCATCATCATAATAATAACAGGGAAATGTGAACTTTGAAATGCTGAGGAACTCTTATTGTGTGAAAGACTATGTCTGTGTTTGAAGGAGCCCCTGTTTCAGAGGGGAGATAGCGTTCTTCTATTTCAGGCACTCTGAGTAGGCGAGCAAATTTTCCCTGCTGGGGAAAAAAAATTAAAAGGGGAAAAAAAAAAACCCTAATAAAATCCAAAGGACAGCAATGAACTCCTCTATATTACCATGGAGATAACATTTGCTTTGTTTGTCATGTGTGTCATCATCACCTTCCTCTGGTTCATTATTTCTATAAGTGATTTCTTTCTTATTTGCATCTCTCTCAGCCCCAGGAAGCCTGAAAGACTTCTGCGCTGTGAGCGCGGTGTGAACGCCGCTTTCCACTCACTCAGACATCCCAGGACAACAACTCTGAATGGACCTAAGTGGGAAGAACGAGACAGCACAATCCACAAACACACCATTTAAGTCTCATGTCACTTACTATAACTACTGTCCTCCTCTTTTGTTCCATCAATTGTTCCATCTGCTTGCAACTGCAAGTGGTATCCTTGCCTGCTGTATAGCTTTGTTACTATACCTTTAAGCTGAGGCTCTGTAAAGAAACAATAGTGAGATTAATGTGGGAAATCCTGATGTGCCATTCCAAGCGAGCAGGATGCTAGAAACACAGCTCTGGGTTTCTTCTCCAAGGCTGAGCTACAGGGGAAAGACTCAGAACAAAAGCAGGGCAACCGGCTTTGCAACACTTTTAATTTAGGCTGAGATCAGATTTATGTCTATGAAATCAATTGCCACAATGATTAAATGCCACTTCCGATCGCATGGAGGTAGCACAGTGAAATCTACTCCCAGTGAATACAAATTCCGCCAGCGTGCTGCTTGGCCTCAGGAGCTCAGCCCTATCTCATTTAAGATTAGAAATGAGCTGGCAAAGAGCATATTCTGCCTTTTAAAAAGGTGTGAGTTCTTAAATGGAGAGGAAAAAGAGGACTACTACGATAGCGCTAATAAGAGCCATAGTGACAGTTGAAAGCCTAAATATATAGCAGCAAACGTTTAGCACAGGAACTGCTGCAGCTCTAATAAACAAACCCCCGTTCCCCACTGCTTTGGAGAGTACAGAGCATCCCAAGTGATAAACTACTCAATGAACATATGGAAAATGGAGAGGGGAACCTTGAAATCCAGCAATGTGTGGAACTGCAAAATAAATATTACCATAAGGGTTGAGGTAATTACCTCATCAGCTAGAGGCAGAAAGATCAAAACAACGCAGACTTTGGATAGATACATATTTTTTTCCCCATAACCATCCTCAGATTCACAGTTAGGAAGTGAGATAACTCACAGGGTTTCAGATCATTCTAAACCAAAAAGTATACAGCAACAGGATCTGCCATCAAGTCTCTTGGTTCAGACATCTACTAGGTAATGCACCAGGAGTAATTGCACAAAACCAAAAAGGACTACTTCCACTGAATCCCAATGACATCTGCATTGTAGTCACTTCACACAATTATGCTTGTCAGGAGGTGATGCATCTCTGCAGCTCGCTCCACAACAACTTACTTAATTCAGAGATAAACATACTGTGAAGATATGATGTGTCATTTCCAACAGCCAAGGTCTGGATAAGACTCCTTCTGTTTGTAATCACAGATGTTAGGGAGCTCTGCTGTTGTACTTCATTTTAGTAGAAGCTGAAGGCAAGAGCTCACACTGGTTTTGCCTAAGTGTATTAGGTCCTATGTCCAATTCTTGTCTACCAACTTTTCTGATCAGAAATTAATACAAGCCTCACTTTGGCTTTTCAGCCATAACACACCCCAAAACCATTTGCAAACTGCAAGTGAGGCACCTCTTCGGCGGCTGCTGAGAAAGGCAGATAGGTTAAGTGGCTAACAGCATCAATGTTTTAGCACAGCAAAGCAGTAGCAATGTTACCAGGGGGTTTTGCTCCTCCCATGTACTAAAAACCCCACTGAGATCAGGGACTCAGTCTTCATGCCTGATCTTTCGCACCTCTGACAGAGCGCGTCGCGTTTGCAGGGCAGCTGCATGGATGGGATTCCTAGAAAGGAACAGGGCACCCAAGCAAAACTCTGGAAGATGCCAGCTAAAACAAAAGGTCTCATCTGCAGTCAGCAAATAAAGCATAGCACAGCCACTCTGTGAAGCAGAAAGACAAAAAGGGATCCCTTCTATACCAGTAAGCCATTTAACACACAACTGAAGGAGGGGTATGTGTGGGAACTTCCCCTGCTGAGATCTCCCTTACAAATAAAACACGTGTGTTTGTGTATGTGTAGGTGTAACAGAGAGACAAGACTACTGAAGCATTGGTAGGTGGGTGAACATGGGTGTGCAAGTGAGGCAACCAGTCTTGGTGTGTCTTAACCAAATAAATCAGATGAACACAAAAGGGGAACCACCATGGGGTACCCATGGCGATCAGATCGTACAAGCCAGGAGTGGCAATACAAGCACACTGGTTTTACCAGCCCTGAGGCACCAGTCCCCCTTTCCCCATGGCCTAAGGCACACCTCAGCTTTTATGAAAATTAACCAAACCAAACCCCCCCAAAGACATAAGCCTTGCCAACCTGGTCGCCGCCTTCGCCTTTTCTTGGAGCCAAAGAGTTTGACCCTGGAAAACACATTCAACTTGTTCTTGTCGCAGCTTCCCTTGCTCTTGCTGGGGCTGTTGACACACTTACAGGCATTGGACTTCTCCCGCTCCCTGGCTTGTCTCTTCTGGCGGATCAGGGAGCTGGCGATGGCTGCAGCCATGGCCGCCACCGCCCCGGCACCACCGGCGGGTCAGGCACGCGGGGTTTGGTTGCCGGCCGCGGGCACCGCAGCCAGCATGCTGCTCGGCCCGTCCCCAATGCTGGGGACGCCGCCGGGCACCGTGGCCAATGCCACCCACCGCCAACTGGCTTGGGAGCCCAGGAGATGACCGGTGGGATGCTTGCACCAGAGCCCTGGGGCAGGATGCAAGAGTTTAGCTCAAGTGTTTGATGCTTTTTGTTGTTGTTGTCAGATGAGATCTTCCCCTTTTGACTTTTCTGATGCCTTTTTATTTCTCCCAGCTTCTGTCAGGGCAAAGTTTGCAGGCAGAGGTGAGCGTTTCTACGGAGATCAAGCAGATCACTTGCCAGACATCCCTCTGAGCTTCTCCAGGCGCGCTATTCACATGCAGACATGGCACATCCACTTGGTGCAAGATCATTGCATCTCTCCTAGCCCCAATTTCTCCAGTTAACTTTTCTTCCCACCCGTCCCCTCCCCATTCAAATCCCAGCAAACACCTGTTAGACTCCAGCAGGGGCTGCCCAGTCGCAGGGGTTTTCTGTATCCCTTTTCCTCTTCTTCCTTAAGAAAAGATCCGAAGCAAGGGGTGGTGAAGACACTTGCGCAGAGGTGCTGATGCCTGGAGCCCGGGCTGCCTGCTGCTGCTGAATGCCTCGGGCACCCGCTTCCCCTCCTTTCCTCACAGGTGCAGCTGTCAGCGCAGCCTCCTCTCTAGGGACCCGTTCGGCTCTTGCAGCGTTGCCCTTGTCACCAGGCAGGAAACAGCCAGGGTTCCCCTGGCACCCGCCCGCCGGCAGCTCAGCGCCGGGACTGCAGCAGTAGAAGCAGCAGCAGCAGGATCAGAAACAGCAGGGTAAGGAGCAGGATAAGGAGCAGGAGCAGCAGGAGCAGCGGCAGCAGCAGCCGCGGTCTTTAGGCAGCGATGCGCGCACCCGCGCACACCCCACCAGCTCTGTGCCGGGCACAGAAATGAGGCAACGCAGTAAGCCCCATATCACCACCCTCCTCCTCCTCCTCCTCTTTCTCCTCCTCCTCCTCTCCCAGACAAGACAGCGAGCGGGAGATCTGCCTGGTGGCTCTTTGTGTGGCCAGTTGCAGAAGGGTCCCTGGGGTGCCGGCAGCGAGGAGGCAGGAGGAGCTGGACGTGCAGGCAAGAGAGCAGGCAGGGGTTCAGGGTAGGCAGCCCACCCTTGGCGGCCCCCCCCGGGCTGTGGGTACCTGCTTCTGCCAGAGCCGCCTCCTGGGGAGCCGCAGACACCCAAACAAACGTGACTGCGATGAGCAAATAGCTGGCACTAGGTTCTCGGCAGCGGGTGAGGACACCTGGCCAGAAACGGGGAGGTGAGTTGGGGAGGGGGCCAGGCAGGGGAGCTCCAGCCAGGCAGGAGAGCTCCCCTGCCTTCCCCTCACCCACCCAGGACGGCCCCCTCCCTGCCACACTGACTTACTGGAGGCTTTTTGCCTCTCTTGCCTTTCCTTCCCTCCTCCACACACTATCAGCTCCAGTTTTCTAGCAGAGACAAGAAAATCCTCAGAGAGATAATTTCCTTGTAATTTCCATGTTCTCCCTCTTTCCTTTGTTCCCCTAGCAGAGCCCCTGCGTCCCTGGAGGCCAAGCTCTGATGCCAGCTGGGTTTATTCACCCCTGGCTATGTGGTGGTACCAGAGCAGGGAGATGCTGGGAGCAGAGTCTGTTGTCAGAGCACTGTGGTCAGCGCCCTGTACAGTGGACATGGAACCCTGTATTCAAGCATGACCCAGGACATAGGAAGTAGGAGGTCCTGGGGGTCTCTTTGCAAGCACCCCCTCACCTATTGCTCTTCAGCACACTTTTAGCAGCTGGAATATGATATAGGCTCCGATTCAAGCTAGGAACAAAACAGAGGTTTGCAGCCCTGAAGGCAAACAGCTATTGAAATAATTTATCCCTGAGGCAGAGGGGACTGGCAGTCACCTGGCAGGCACTGAGGTAGGGAGGGATGTCCTGTGAGCAGGAGAGGGGAGGTACAGGGCTGACTCCTCACAGGAGCTGAGCTCAGTGGGGACCATGATGGCAACAAGTTTCAATCATCCAAGCCTGGGAACAGCATCCTGCATGTCACAGGCCAGTCCCAGGGCTCCCCTGAGGCTACTGAGGCAGAACGGATGCAGGTGGGTTGGTGTGACAGATTTCTGATGTGCTTTTAGACTCATCCAGACTTCTCAGGCTACCTTGTTCCTCTCCTGCAAATGCCCTCAGCAAAGCCATGAGATCCTCTCCTCCTTCCCTTGGGTTGCACGCTGTGGTCCCAGGCAAGTGCAAGCAGAAACCATGCCACCCACTATCTTCCCTTCAAACACCTTAATCCAAAAGCAGTCCACTTTATCTCTGCAAACACTGCACTCCTCTGAACCAGAAACAGCTCACGACAGGTCCAAATCTGTCTCCCTCAACTAGGAATTCCTGTCTCAATAAAACACACTGCTTGGCCAGATCTTAATATCATTAATGTCCAGAATGTACAAGTGTTGAGACGATGTCTGAGTGCAAATACAACGTGTGCCATCACAGCCTGGCACCTCAAACAGCTGACATGGCATACTGGGTTTGGCAGCCCAGCCACAATACTTTTTTTCTGCAAGAAGTAGACTCATAGAATCAGTTAGAGTTGGAAGGGACCACAAGGATCATCTAGTTCCACCCCCCCTGCCATGGGCAGGGACACCCCACATCAGATCAGGCTGGCCAGAGCCTCATCCAGCCTGGGCTTAAACACCTCCAGGGATGGGGCCTCAACCACCTCCCTGGACAACCCATTCCAGGGCTTCACCACTCTCACGGTGAAGAACTTCTTCCTCACACCTACACATACAGCTCACACATACATTCATCTTTGTTTATGCTATCCACATACACATATTAAATAAATACTATTTTTTAAATTTTTTTAAAAAAAAATTGGGTAAAGCAGTTGGGTAAAAATAACTAATTCACAAGTTCCACCACTCCCCTCATCTGCCAGTCCACATAAGACATGTGAAAACCAACCCAAGAGACAGCCAGCTGGATATTATTAGTAATAACTCATCCTACTCATCTCACCGGTATCGTACTATGATTTTTGCCATCTTTCCACTTCCAATGCAGTTAGGAGTGGAAATTGCTTTGCCTGGGACTCACCCATTACTTTAGGAGCATTCCCAGTTTGGAAAGCAGCGTTTGATCTTCGGATCAAAGTGAAGCTGCCTCATTGTTATCTGTCCAGCAGGTCAGATGGCATTTCGTTTTCGCAATGACTGCCTAGAACTCAGGAATCACCCCAGCTTGAAAATCCTGGGGGGAAGCAGTATATAAAAGAAGTATTTAGGATATCTTTCTGCCAGCATCCCAGCCTGCATGCTTAAAATCCATAATGAAAATTCATTTGCACAAATATTCCTTGACAGATAACTAAAGAGAGGAATAAAAATAGCACATATGCATAATCAGATTTAAGTTTCAAAAAAAACCCCCCAGTCCTCCAGGTTTTGGCTTTTTTTGCATGATCAGCCTCTTCATCTTTCAGTACTCCTACAAACATGTCTTCATTTACTATAAATGGCACACAAAACCGAAGATCTTGTTGGGAAAACGTCTTCGGTGCAGGACCAGTCTTTGGACTGCTTCAGCATTACAAACATAACAACCACAAGGAGCAGCTTTGTTTACTTTGAGCAGCGAGAGCTGTTCACCCCCCACTATGCCAAAAAGGTAACATAAAACAAAATAACACTCCAAGCAACTTCTTGAATGTAGTTAGCCATTGGAATGGACTGCCCAGGGAGGTGCTGGAGTCACCATCCCTGGAGGCGTTCAAGAGGGGATTGGACGTGCCACTTGGTGCCATGGTTTAGTAGTCATGAGGTCTGTGGTGACAGGTTGGACTTGATGATCTTTGAGGTCTCTTCCAACCTTGGTGATTCTGTGATTCTGTAGAAGACAACCAGACACTCCTTGAACAGATGTCCTCCTTCTTTGTGTGTGATTATTGTAAGGGGCATACTTAGAGATAAACAGTAAAATGCCAGCCTCTTTTCAATCAATAATTAAGCACCTCTTACAAAATCAGCATGGGAAAGACTTAGAGAGTTACTGTCAGAGACAGCACCAGGATATACCCAAAGCTGGGATCTGACCCAGCAGTGATTCCATTCTTTTGAAGTAGACAAAGATATTACCCGCTTTTCAGTTCGAATTCATCCATCCAGTCATCTCTTAAGTTTATGCTGATGAATGGTTTAGTAGGCATGGTGGTGTTGAGTTGACTGCTGGACTTGATGAACTTAGAGGTCTTTTATGATTCTATGATTATTTCCATGATTCTGATCACTGAAACCTACTTGAACCTCCAGAAGTTGCCTGGAATGGCTTAAAGTAAAGCTTGCTATTTGGCACCACATTTCCCCAAAGCAGGACTAACACAGGACATGGTTTTCATCCAGCTCAAAGTGTGCTGCCCTCACTCCATGTCTCACACAAGAAAAGGCATAAACCCCCCATCCTTGTCTCAAACTGGAGGCAGTGGTGGCTCCTTCACCAAATTAGAGGAAAGTGCAAACTTGTGGGTTTTGCTCCCCTTGAACTGCTTGCACTGTGGCAGGTCACTGACCACTGCTGTTTCCTACACCGACCACACAAGATTTCTAGTAGGTCCTGTATAAAAGTGCCAGGCATTGGGTTAGGTTGCTCAGGGAGGTTGTAGAGTCATCATCCCTGGAGGTGTTCAATAAATGTGTGGACATGGCACTTCGGGACATGGTTTTAGGGCCACGGTAGTCTCAGGTTGGTGGTTGGACTCAATGATCTCAGAGGTCTCTTCCAAGCAAAACAATTCTATGATTCTAGGTAGTTGCTGAGCAAAAAACCCAAAACACTGCACCAAACCTGAGAGCAGAGACAAAACCAGATGCCAGCTCCAGCCCTCACTGCCATGAAGCAAGCTGCATGTTCTGCCAAGCTGTGGTGGCCCATGTGCAGAGTAGCACCTCTCCCCCACTGCTGGTTGCCTGTGCTATTTCAGCACTTGAATGTCAACAGATGTGATGGAGCACAGAGCGACGTATCAGTGCAGCACTGCTGTCAGAGGAGGGAACGGGTGGAGAAGAGATGGCACTTTCCAGCTGCCTGTTCAAGTGATTGGCACATGAGCCAAATGTGTGACTTGCTGAGGGGCCCAACCTCCTCTGGGCCTTGTAGAAGCATTAACAATTCTCATGACATGTAGCCATAAAGCAGGAACTTATTACCAGCACCCTGAGTCAAAATATCCCATCCTCAGATTAAACAGCATGGCCAGTTTTCTCCTGTTCCCCTGTAAACAAGCACCAAAAGATTTATAGTAGGTCCTAATAAACAGGTAGATGCTGAGCAAAACAAATGTTGCATGAAAATCAAGACCAGAGGAAAAATCACCAGCCAGCTCCAGACCTCACTCAGCCCAACATAAACCCTAAACCATCCCTCTACATATATGAGCCTGAAACTGATTTGGTGTAACAGAATCAAATCTAGCCCAGTGCGGGATGCCAGCAGTCCCTCCCCAGGCTTTTTTCCCCCACCTTGCTGGGGTAACATGCAGAACAAGCAGGGGGGGAAAAAGAAAGAAAGAAAGAAAGAGAGAGAAAAAAAAAAGCTTCAGGACTCAAATGATATGGACTATTTTCACTGCCTACACTCCCCAAAAGTAGATCATCGTTGTCTGAAAAGTGCCACCAGAATCGCTTCTCTCCCTCTGCAGGTTGAGATAAACAAGTCCTCATCCAGCCGGCTATGACACAGCAGCACTGAGGCCCCCAGTGAGTTTTGTTTTATTTTTTTTTCCTCCTCTCCTAAGTAAACAGAATTACTATTCACCAGGAAGCAGAGCTGTTCAGACCCAAGCCCCGCATCACTTAGCTCCTCCGTGAAACATCCCATGGAAATGACTCAGCCTTTCCTCTGCAGCCAGCTCCGCGGCTGGACGCGGGTGCTGCAGAGCGCCGCGCGGCTGGGTGCTTGCTGCTCGGGGCATGAGCACGCCTTGCTCTCCAGTTCACTACCCCTGAAAGCCTCAGCCTTCCCCTAGATAGGAGCTAAATTAAGAGTCAGCTGAAGCTTTATATCTGAGTGCAAGGTGGAAGAGCTGGGCCTTCAGGAAGGTCCAGACCAAGAGCTCTAACTTGAGGATATTTTAGTCAATAGGCTGGGCCACCTTGAAATTAACTTTAATATTAAATATCAGGATATAATAATAAGCTGTAAACCTTTATATTAGCCACATCTTATGAAGAAAGGCTTGAGGGACCTGGGGCTTTTTAGCATAGAGAAGAACAGACTGAGGGAGAATCTTATCAATGCTTATAAATTCTTAAAGGGTGGGTGTCAGGAGGATGAGGCCAGTGACAGGACAAGAGGTAACAGGCACAAACTTGAGCATAGGATGTTCTGCCTGAACATGAGGAGGAATTTCTTTATGTTGAGGGTGGCACAGCACTGGAGCAGGCAGCCCAGAGAGGCAGTGGAGTTTCCATCTCTGGAGTAATTGGAAACCCTCCTGGACACTGCCCTGTGCACTGTCCTGGACGCTGCTCCAGGTGAACCTGCTCTGGCAGCAGGGGTGAACTAGATGATCCCCAGAGGTCCCTTCCAACCCCCACCGTTCTGTGATTCTGTGTATTGCTGTGGAGAAGTATATTTACATCGAGAGCATAAGGGCACTTGTAAGTAGAGAACATGGTTGTTCCTGTACATGTCTGTGCCATGGACCTCTGCAAAAGTGCACCATGCAGCCCTGCTCAGCCACAGGAAAAAGAAAAATATCAAACCAAGTTCCTGTGACACCAGTGTAGACATGTCACCTCAACCTACTTTCACAGTATCACAGTACATTTGAGGTTGGAAGGGACCTCCAGAGATCATCGAGTCCAACCCCCCTGCCAAAGCAGCATCACCTAGGGTAGTCTGCCCAGGAATGCATCCAGATAGGTTTTGAACGCATCCAGAGAAAAAGACTCCACAACCTCTCTGGGCAGCCTGCTCCACTGCTCTGTTACCCTCACTGTAAAAAAGTTTCTCTTCATGTTCAAGTGAATTCTTCTGTGTGCAAGCTTGTACCTGTTGTTCCTTGTCTTAGTATTGTGTACCACCAAAAAGCGATTAACCCCATCCACTTGACACCCACCCCTCAGATATTTATAGACACTGATGAGATCCCCTCTCAGTCTTCTCAAGACTCAACAGCCCAAGGGCTCTCAGTCTCTCTTCACATGGGAGGTACTCAAGTCCCCTAATCATCCTCATGGCTCTCTGTCAGATACTCGCTGTTCAAGGGATTAGTTGTCTAGATGATTTTTATCTTCTCAAGAGTACAGCACCATGAATCTTCAATAGCAGAAGAGACCTCAGTACAACAACTGGTGCACAGGACTGGATGTGCTGAAACTGGCCCCCATCCAGCAAAGCAGAGAAACATGTCCCTGCCTTCCACATGTGAGTCATCCCACTAAGATATTTAAAAAATAATTATGTGCCTGATGCATTACAAAAGGTTCTCACATCCTCATCCTGTTCTCTTATCAGATCTACGTAAGTTTGCTAGGACAAGGCTTACAGATTCACAGATGGCATCGGGTTGGAAGGGATCCTCTCTGGCTCCAGGAGGAATTTGGGCCTTTTCTTCATGATTGACATGCCCTACTAAGTGCTCAGGATAGCCATGAGATCTCACATCAAGAGCACCACTTTCTTCTTAGACTCTCAGAGAAAATACTAATGAGAGAAACCCCAGTTGTGCCCCTTCCCAGCCGTGAATGCCGTTTCCTTTTATAGCACTCAGTCAAATCGGGATTTGATCTGTCGTGGTGGTGCAGGCATTTTTGGGAAAGGAGGGTATTTTCTGAAGGTAGGAAGATGGAAATATTTTTTGCCTAGGTTAATCCATATTCAGTCATCCCAAAATGTCAACCACAAAAGAGCGTCTATCCGGTGCATAAAAGATCAGTGCCAATCAGCTGGGAAAGGTCACAGAACAAACAGCAGAGATCAGCTCCCACAGCTTTGCAGGCTCCCAAATTGGGAACACGTTATTCTGGTGTCTTGGGGGGGGGGGGGGGGGGGGGGGGGGGGGGGGAGGGGCAAACTGAGCCAGGAACTTGCAGCTGTGACCAACCAACTTCTCTCTGCCCACCACAAAGCCAAAGCACAAAATCCTCCCACATCAGCATGCACAGAAGTATCTGCTCATTCACCTCTCAGCATGATGACTCTTGGAAACATCAGTGTAAATGACAGCATATCATCCCTGAAATATTTACATCTCAGCATGGGACACACAAGAAGTGGGCTATATGCCACTGTCAAACTTAACATAAGGCCACATGACAAACACTGGAAATAGTCCTTCACAGACCTGAAGCAAGTTGCCCAGAGATTTGCCTTATTACTCAAATGGATCTTTTTCCACCTGGTTGTTTAGCCTGAAGGAGAAGAGGGTGAGAATAGATCTTATTGCTCTCTATGGCTACCTGAAAGGAGGTTGGAGTGAGGTGAGTGTTGGCTTTTTCTCCCAGTAACTAACAACAGAACAAGACATAATGGCCTCAAGCTGCACCAGAGGAGGTTTGGTTGGATATTAGAAAGGATTTATTAACTGGAAGAGTGGTCAGATGTCAGAACAGGCTGCCCAGGGAGGTGGTGGAGTCACCATCCCTGGAGGTGTTATAAAAAAGGATTAGATGTGGCACTTTGGGACATGGTCTAGTGCTCATAGAGGTGTTGGGCAGAAAGCTGGACTTGATGACCTTGGAGGCCTTTTCTAAGCCTAATAATTCTATGATTCTGTTTTCATAGATCTGATGGTTCATCCTTTGACAAGAATGTGATAAAACCAGAGTGATTCGGTTTCCAGTGATTGGAGCCTCTGAAAGTTCTCCCCCTCCCACCTGCACCCAAATATATTCACCAGCCTTTTCCAGTTATGGTCCTTTCTTTGCTCCAAAGTTAACTTCTGCCCCACAGCTTGAGTTCACATAACTAGAGAGCCCAATTCAATGCAGTTGTGTGCTGGATGCCAAGCCTGCTGCTTCCTGTGGCTTTGTTAATGATGTAAGACACGTCTGTTTTCTCATAATCAAACCAAATTATTGGGATAAGAAGAGCCTGGCAATGGTTTTCTGTGACTTCCACCTGACTGCCAAGACCATGGCAACAAGTTGACACAGACAGATGAGAATGTGAAGAGAGTTGGACACAAATGAAAAGGCCTTTGAACAAAAAGTGCCATGTCTTGGATGGAAGCAGGGCTCTTCAGGAGCTGGAGTTAGACCCCACACTAGGTCAGTACTTCTGTAAAGATGCAAGTGAGGCCTTGCTCCACTTGCTGTTGTGGAACTGGAAGAAGTTTACCTGAGCAAAAATGCTGGTCTCAGCTTCAGTAACCAGAAGGTATATCCCTGAGGGTTAGGAAAAGGGCCATGAGCCCAGATTTCTGCATTCTCTCTCAGGTCACCATGTACCTTGCTTCTACCTGAAAGGAGGTTGTAGACAAATGGGGGTTGGTCTCTTCTCACAGGCAACCAGCACCAGAACAAGAGGACACAGTCTCAAGTTGTGCCAGGGGAGGTTTAGGCTCAAGGTGAGGAGAAAGTTCTTCCCAGAAGGAGTAATGGGCCACTGGAATGTGCTGCCCAGGGAGGTAGTGGAGTCCCTGTCCCTGGAGGTGTTCAAAAAAGGCTTGGATGTGGCACTTGAAGCCATGGTTTAGTTATTCATGAGGTGTTGGGTGATAGGTTGGACTTGATGATCTCTGAGGTCTTTTCCAACCTTGTTGATTCTATGATTCTATGATCATGGTGTTAATTGTGACATGGCAGACACCTGCCCTAAGTTCAGTTATGTAAAACTCAGGTTTATCTAAGATCATCTGACCAAATATCTGGGCTGTACAACCAAGAAAGAGACAAAGGCACCTTCAGATGGCAAGTCAGTCCCATCCAAATAAATCACCATTATTTTCACAGCTGCATGATAGAAAACACTACCTCTGCCTTGCTGAACTGTGATTGCTGAGTGATTCAGACCGTAATCTACCTCAAGTATATTTAGAATAAATAATATTTATCACCATCAAAACTAAATAATCACTTAATGAAGGCCCATGTAACTCAGTGTCTTGCTTCTGGCAGTGCTCAGGAATACATGTGAATATCAACCCAGCCCAAGCAGTGGCACAGCACACTTCCCCCACACACATACCTTCCAGCAATTGGCCTCATGGCAACTCCAGGCTTAGCAGGAGCTGCTGCTGGCAAGAGCAGAGCAAAGGTGACATCTGTAAATCATACAGGGATTTTGAGGTGAAAAATACAAGATATCATAAGTAAACAGAAGGGAATTCATTAGCAGGAGCTAGATGTACTCTTTTTGCAAGCAGCACTCACAAGCAACACTGGCTGGCAAAACAGGGACAAGAAGCACAAGCCAGCATTTGCTGTATTGGGTTTAAATAGGCCTGGAGACTAGAAAAAAAAAAGTGTATGCAAATTCTGCATAAGCAACTTAGAAGAAATTCAGAGAAGTCAATTCAGAGAAGGAGGCTAATAGCAGAACATCTGCTGCTGCTGCTCCCAATATTCACATTAGGCAGCTGGGTACATTTCTGAGGACTCATATCTCATCAGAAAGGGTTTGTTGTTATGCAGAGAAACAATGCTCAGAAAGCAGAGAAGCAGATAGGAAGCCTGAGCTGAGCACTCTTGTGCCACACTGAAGCCCAGCTGAACTACAACAGGAACACATCTGCTTGTACAGAGTCTGGATAACTGTCCAACTTGTAGCTACATTTCTATCTAAAACCACCAGCACCAACAACTAGTAGATTAAGCTGTACCAGTAGATACAAATACAATACCATGATTTTAATTACATTCCAAGTCCACACGCATGGCCTTTGCAATTCCCCAGTCTTACTGCTAAATCATGCTGAGCTAAACCCACAGCAGAGAGACACCAAGTTTAGCATCATCAGGATCTCTGCCCTCTCCATTCGACCCTCATCCCTTTGTTTATTGTTCTTATTGTCCACCTCTTCCTACCAGGATCTCCTTTCCATTAAAAACTATAACATGCTTCTGATGAGCAGTGGCTACAAATCCCCTCAGTATCTTCATGCCTTTATGCTTCAGCTGAGGTCAACTTAATCTTGTTTACCAACAAATAAACTTAGTTTAGCTTCCTCTACAACACAACATGCCAAGGTCTGGGAGCTGTTGCTGGGGAAGAAAGGACAGAAATAGATCCTAAGGCACAGAACTGAGCCTGATGGATTGTAAGAAGTTATCTTAACTGATGTTTTAATGTTATCATGCGGTCGATTCCACTCGGCCCGTTCCATGTAACCTTAATGAAGGAATATCTCCATGCCTTTTCTTGTCTCCCATGTAGGGTCAGTTACAAGGAGTTAAAGAGTCTGACTGCAAAAAGACACCCACATGTACATCAGCTAAGGTGAAGGAGGTAGGTACACAGAACACACAAGACTCTGCTGCACTGAGACCTGCAGGGATTCCCAGGCAGCTCCCTCTTGCATCACTGGAGCATGGCTCCAAGAAGCTGCTGGGAGCAATGGAGACAAGTTTCCTCTGGACTGTAACTGGTTGTACAATTGTAATGTGGACACTTAAATACAGAGTTGGGGGTTTTAACCTTTTTTTCTCTTTTTTTTTCCTCCTGCCTTCCTTCTTCCTGACTTGCCCATATGATCAAACCTAACATGTTTCAACAATGCTGAGATGCACAAGCACCAGGGAATCAGAACTGGGAGAAACTCCCACCTCCCCCAGCCCTTTCTTTTATTTCCCCCAGCTCTGTGATATATGAAATGCCTTTCTCAGTAACTATATTTTTAAATCACTATTGCCATAAATTTTAGCCTACTTATAAAAGTTGTGATGTAAACTCCTTTTGGGAGGCTTTAAGCAAACTATAGGGCCTCCTGCAGAGGAAGCACACTGTTAATTCACAGTCACATCCCAAACCAACAGGACAAATTTCCAGTACCTCCAGTAAAAACCAAAATGTGCAAAATTGCTGCTTAAACAAAAACCAAGAGGGACACCTAGAGTTAGTTCTTGTCAGCGCCCTAGCAAGGTCATTCACTTTCTTTCCCAGTCTTCTTTCGGTCACTGGTGACAGTTAATTACAACCAATGTACACGGTGCCTCCGGCTGTAATTAAGAGCAAACTGGGAAGCGTGGGGCAGGGAGAGCCGCGGTGACTCCCGTTTAAGGCTGCATTTGTTTCCCATTTCAGGTTGTTTCCCGATTTCAGACTCTGTTATCCCGGTTTCAGGCTATTTGAGGTGTACCCGGAACTGGGTGCAGCCCAGTCGATGTCCCCACCGCAGGGAGAGCGGACCAGGGGAGCGGCCGCTGTCCGCGGTGCTGATCCCGGCTGCCAGCCGCGCCCGGCCCCAAACAACTCCCACCTCGCTTCTGCTCCGCGGAACCTTCACACCAAGGTTACAACCAAACGTCGAGGTCCATAATCCACCACCAGCCTTTTGTTTGTGCATCGTGACCAGGCAACGGGCTTCCCGAAATCTGTCCTACAGCAAAATCTGGTGATAGTTCCAGACCTGCTTCATCTGTCCCACCACTTGGGTGAGAAAATCCTACCCTTTCCGTCAAGGAGCAAGGCATTCAGGAGTTAATCACCTAGACTGCATATTGAGTGACTATGCTTTGTTAATGCATTTTTAACATGCCCCCAAACGTTGTAAGCTGCTTACTCCACATTCCACACTTCTCTACACTTTGACTGTATGAATTGCAAAGAGAATAAAAGAGAACGCGGACACTGCACGCAGTGGCATAAAAGCTGTTTGCTAATCATTCTGAGTAATTTCTAATGAAAAAAGAAGAAGAAGAAAAAAAAAAAAGGGAAACAAGAAAAAATGGGGAAAAAAAAAAGAGAGAGAAAAAAAGAAAAAAAAAAAATGGCCCAGAAAATGAATATATGTAACTCCCACTGTTACTATCTAACTGTGTACACACTGATTACTGTTCGATACTGGGGCATTATCCAAGAGTCCTCAGATTTGTTTTTCTCTTCTAGCCACAGGGCGTTGGTTCTTACAGGAATCTGATCATTTCACGTACCAAATGCACAGAACATGCTTTTCCCTTATTAAAGGAAAGCAAATTACACCATCAAAAGCCTTCAGCTAAAACACTTGCAAAAGAATAGAGAGATGATGATGTTTTTGTATGGAAAAGGTTTTCAAGTTGTTAACGGCGTAACAAGATTGTCCTCAGTTTAACGTTAGGCACAGTGCTCTCATGGAAGGCAATTAGAACCTAACTCGAAACACTGGGTTTATTTTCCTCAAAGCAAGCTTTATCCCTAACAAGAAAAAAAACCCCTTGGGTACAAAGTTAACTAAATACATGGCATGGGTGTTTAAAGAGGCCATAGAAGCAACCTGTACATTTGTAATGTGCAGCCAAGCAAGACAAATTTGCACATTCATAGTTCCAATCTGTAGGAATTAACAGCAATGCTTGCCTCTTCCTTATTCAATCTTACATTCTTAGAGTTACCAAAGAAAATTCATGAAGTCAAAGAACCACCCCATTCTTAATATTAAGAAATATTAAGCTTTAACTTCTCTATAGAGTTTAACATCTCTACAGAGGGTTAGCTCCCAGGAAATACCTTGTTATTTCATTTCCCCTGCAAAAATATTGGTTAAATACATCTTACCTGAATAAGACTTTCTTAACCCCAAAGCCATGCTGCCTTGCAAGCTGCTCCTACCCAGACTGTTGCAGTCTACATTTGGAGCAGCCACACAGGGCGTAGATCAGACAAAGTTTAAGGCATATTTAAAGTATTCTCTAAGGTACTGGCCAGAAACATCAAGCCCATAGCCGCGGTATAGAGAGATCATTAATGGGCATTAGTGACAGACCATTATGACTTTCAGAGATCATTAAAGATTCATAATGTAGCTGTACTGTTCTGGCAACGTCTAACCATTTCTTGGACATTAAATGTACATTTCTCCTACATGATTTACTTAAACTTATTATTTTTGAGTGTCAAATTTTGTTTGCTGCCTCCTAGAATTACAAAGACCGCCTGTAACGGGATACTGCGGTACATTACGGCAGCCACCGGAGCCTGCCGCTTGGTTTAGCTGATACCCTTCATTGGAAGGCACTCTGCAGCACAAATAGCTCAAAAACATTCATGAGGTAGAATATGTACCATGCTTCCTTTCTTCTCTAAAAAAGCCACATTATTGATACCCTGTAAATGTTACAAGTGAAAAAAACCCATCACGCAGCAGAATTGCAGTTGTTAACGACTGTGAAATGGTTACCTCTTGAAATGTTTAATCTCTACTTTGGAGCTTCAGAAAACCTTTTTCCTTTTTTATTTACATGTGAATATAGGGAAAAATATTGAAGATATTTTATTTGGGGTCAACCAAGCCAGGTACTTCTAATGTACTTTTGATGACTGAAGACTAGAATAGGATAGAATAGAATAGAATAGAATAGAATAGAATAGAATAGAATAGAATAGAATAGAATAGATCAGGTTGGAAGAGACCTTTGAGTCCATCCTATCACCCAACACTATCTAATCAACTAAACCATGGCACCAAGCACTCCATCCAGTCTCCTCCTAAACACTTCCAGTGATGGTGACTCCACTACCTCCCTGGGCAGCACATTCCAATGGCCAATCTCTCTTTCTATGAAGAACTTCTTCCTAACATCCAGCCTAAACCTCCCCTGGTGCAGCTTGAGACTGTGTCCTCTTGTTCTGGTGCTGGTTGCCTGAAAGAAGAGACCAACGCCCTTTCCCTCTGGTCTACAACCTCCCTTCAGGTAGTTGTAGAGAAGAATTAGAAGAGAATTAGAATTAACCAGGTTGGAAGAGAACTTTGAGATCATCAAGTCCAACCTATCATCCAACACCACTTAATCAACTAAACCATGGCACCAAGCAACCCATCCAGTCTCTTCCTAAACACCTACAGGGATGGTGACTCCACCACCTCCCTGGGCAGCACATCCCAATGGTCACTCTTGCTGTGAAGGACTTCTTCCTAACATCCAGCCTAAACGTCCCCTAGTGCAGCTTGAGACTGTGTCCTCTTGTCCTCGTGATGGTTGCCTGGGAGAAGAGACCAACCCTCAACTGGCTACATCCTCCCTTCAGGTAGTTGTAGAGAGCAAGAAGGTCTCTCCTGAGCCTCCTCTTCTCCAGGCTAAGCAACCCCAGCTCCTTCAGCCTCTCCTCACAGGCCTGTGCTCCAAACCCCTCCCCAGCTTTGTTGCCCTTCTCTGGACACCTTCCAGCAACTCAACATCTTTCCTAAACTGAGGAGCCCAGAACTGGATACAGGACTCCAGGTGTGGCCTAACCAGTGCTGAGTACAGGGCAGAATGACCTCCCTGCTCCTGCTGGCCACACTGTTCCTGATCCAGGCCAGGATGCCATTGGCCTTCTTGGCCACCTGGGCACACTGCTGGCTCATGTTCAGCCAGCTATCAACCAGTAACCCCAGGTCCCTTTCTGCCTGGCTGCTCTCCAGCCACTCTAACCCCAGCCTGTAGCACTACATGGGGTTGTTCTGGCCAATGTGCAGAACCCAGCTCTTAGATGTGTTACATCTCATGCTGTTGGACTCTGCCCATCTGTCCAGCCTGTCAAGGTCTCTCTACAATGCTCTCCTACCCTCTAACAGAAAAGACTAAGATGTGGTTTTGAAGGTACACAGTACTGCAGAGACTGTAGTCCAAAGCATGACCACAATTATTCTTTATTTGTCTTAATCAAGGGCTGAATTTGAATTTTCTGTTGCTGAACTTGACTAAGACCTTGTTTAACTCATCCTTTGTCAGCACAGCAAGCTAAGCTCATGCTCATATCCTACGTAATGAGATTTAGCCAATTTAGAACCAGAGTCAGATTACGAGGTCAAGCACTGTCTGAGTGTGATTTGTTCATTATGAAGTCATATGATTGCACATAGTAGAGAAGAGCTATTTAAAAAGGCTCTGCCTCTTCACCAGGAATTACTACTCCCTCTAAGACACATCTGCAAGTCACTTGTGCAAGATCCTGGTTATTTTGCAGCGTAATGGACCAGCAGTGAACACAAACCAATGTGTGCTTCAGTAGGAAAAGCATCAAACTTCAGCTGAGGAGCTGTAACTTCTTCATCTGTTTACCAAAAGCACTTGCAAATGCATGAGACAAGCTAAGGATCAGACCCTTTAAGTCCCAGGCAAGTAAACATCTTCCAGAGTCTGAGCTTTAGGTGCTAAAAGAGATCTAGCAGCTGAAATCACTCAAGCATTTTAACATGTTTAAGCATTTATGTTTTGCTGAGTGGAGACTTGCAAAGTGAAGCATGCCAGTTTATTACCAGTAAACAAAGTTCCCCAAACAATATCCCAGTGTTTACCAATACACATTACTGCTTCTGTAGTTGGGATTCACAGGAACAGGTGTGCAGAAACAAACCATGCTGTGAATTGCACAACTCTTTGAATATTCACTGTGTATTATGCCACTGTTGCTTATAATCAAGCCGTGAATATTGCTGACATCCAAATACACTTAAACCTCAGTTACTGCTGCCAGGAACAAGCAGCACCACACCATGAAAACTGCAGTGGGGCAAAACACTGAAGTTGATTTTGAGACATCTTCACTTGCAAATGGGCACCATTCTCACCAGGAGTCACAAAGCCCTGTGGAAGAACGTTCCTCAGCCCATCTCTAATTGCCTGCTGAGTTCTATTGATTTCAAACAACTGACCTTGAGTCAATAGGGTTTATGTCACCCATGTCAATTATTGACAGGCAGTCAAAAGCCAGCAGTGGCATTGTGTACTGCCTTGCAATTACAAACAAGGTTAATCTGCTTCTAAATGTAGTTCTTTTCCCACAACCACCAGTACATTTAACTCCTTTTCCCAAAGCCTCCATGAATTTGTAATGACAACTCCCTAAAATTTGCACAGTTCTTATTAAAATTTCAGTATTCTGTCCTCTTCAGCTACCTCAAGAAATGGTTTAAGTGATTCAGCATGGCTCTTATGGTTTTACAAGAAAATTGGAGTTATACATGGAAAACATCACCTGTGCCCAGCTAATCCTTAATACTATCTAGATGTTCATTGCATATTAACTGTTCTGTTGTTTTCATTAATTAGAGAAAAACACAGCCCAGTCAAACCTCAGTTTTGCTTTCACAGAATCATAGAATGCAATGGATTGGAAGTGTCCTCTAGAGGTCCAGACTCCCTGCAGTAAGTAAGGACATCCCCAATTAGATCAGGTTGCTCAGAGCCCCATCAGTCCTGCCCTTGAAAGTCTCCACAGGTGGGGCCTCCACAACTTGCCTGGGCAACCTGTTCCACTGCTCCACCACTCTCAGAGTAAAGAACTTCTCCAATCATTTTATGTCTATTTTGTGCCCTCAGCACATGACTGCAACCACTTGGCCTCTGGCACAGCTCCTCTGAGATTCCAGCTAAGACCTTACCTCTGCTAGACCACCAGTTACCTCCCTGCAACTCCATAGTGTGTTGTAGGACCTGCACCAAAAGGACTACAGGTAGAATTTGTAATAAACCAGCCTTTTGTACCAATAAATATCAAGCTGCTGTTTGCTGTCAAGTACTCCCTAGAGATTGCTATGTTATAACTAGTGAATGACTGATGACTAAACATCTAAAAGAAGTGAAGATAAGATGGTCTTGGAGAGGAAATTTACATTTCTATGCATCCAAGGAGGAAAGCACAAACTAGCCCTCCAAAAGAGACAGTGGTGAGTCAAACTCAGTCCCTTTAAGGCACAATCTGATCAATATACCCACAGGTTTAAGTGACAAAGCTATTTGGTTTACAAGTGATCAGAACAGATAACTTGGTAAGTCCCAGAAGGATTTGCAGCCCCACATTACCTTCTTGCTGGCTGGTATGGGGATAGTATAGCAAAGCACTCATCTCCCAGAAAATGTGGCCACACTACCAGCATGATGCTTTGCTTTCTGTGCATGTTCCCCACAGCAGGCAAACTTTGTCATAGAATCATAGAATCAATAAGGTTGGAAAAGACCTCAAAGATAATCAAGTCCAACCTATCACCCAAGACCTCATGACTACTAGACCATGGCACAAAGTGCCATGTCCAATCCCCTCTTGAACACCTCCAGGGAGGGTGACTCCACCACCTCCCTGGGCAGTACATTCCAATGCCTAACAACTCTCTCTGTGAAGAACTTTCTCCTCTCCTCAAGTCTAAACTTCCCCTGGCACAGCTTGTCCAGTCTGGCTAGACAAAGGTATGCTGAAATAAGGGCCCAGGTCCATCCAAAGAAACTAGAGTGGCCGCAAGCGAAATGACACACATTTAATGCTCTGCTGCGGCAGAAGAACAGCTCTTTTCCATGACTGAAACAGGGCATCAGATTCATAATCTTGCAAACTTTAAAGCATTCCTATTTAATTTAATCCTACCTTGCAGTTTTGAACTGAGCTGGTAGAGAAAGAAACCACAACAGTCAGGCTTGACCTTATTCCTTGGAAACAAACAACAAAATCCCCAGCTGATTTGTCTAGCAGGAAGAGGCTGAGAGCTCAAGCTTCACTTCTGCTGCTGCTGTGACCAAAGAATCCCAAATGGAAAATACAGATGAGCCAGCACAGCACTGCTGACTCAGCAGTCCTACAGCAACAGCATGCAGCACTGAACAGTAGCTGCAACAGAAACCTCCCAAAGAAACACACATGATGGCTGTAAGAAGGTTCCTGCCTTCTTGGAAAGGAGAATAAGGAGAAGTGAGAGCTCTGAATTGCTGTGCAGCCAGGAACCACAGAATGGTAGGTGTTGGAAGGGACTCTGGAGATCATTGAGTCCACCCCTGGCTTACCTAAAGATGACCTAAAGAAGGTCACACAAGTATATGCCCAGGTAGGTTTTGGATGCTTTCAGGGATGGAAACCACCACCTCTCTGGGCAACCTGGTCCAGGGATCCAGCACCCTCACAGCAAAGAAGTTTTACCTCATATTGAGGTGGCACTTCCTGTGTTCCAGTTTGTATCTCTTGCTCCTCATCCTATCACTGGGCATCAGTCAAAAGGAAACTGGCCTCTTCTCCTTGACACCCACCCTTTAAGTATTGACTAGCACTTCTGAGATCCCCACCCAGCCTTCTCTTTTCCAGGCTAAAAAGGACCAATTCTTTCATTCTTTCCTTATAAGAAGGAGGTTCTAGTTCCCTAATAATTTTTATAGCTCTTTTCTGTACCCTCTCCAGCAAGTCCCTGTCCTTTTTGAACCAAGGAGCCCAGAGCTGGACACATTACTCCAGATGCGGCTGCACCAGAGATGAGCAAGAGCAGGAAGAGAGCCTCCCTCGACCACCTTGCCACACTCTTCTTGATGCACTCCACAATGGCATTTGCCTTCTTGGCCACAACAGCACATTACTGGCTCATAGTCATCCTGTTGTCCACCAGGACTCCCATTTGAGGTTCTGGAGCCTGCTGGTCTACACAGGCTATTTTTGTAGTGGTGATTCTTATATTTGCACAGAGCCATTCAGCTGTTTAAATTTGAGTCCCAAAATAAAGTGACTCAAATTCATCCTATGTTATATGTATTCCAGATTAATAAAAAGGTCATATATTTGAATATTTGCAAGGGAGAATCTGTGATTCCATTCTTTTTCTCTTTCTTTTTGACCTGATTGCAGTACCCTGTCATGCAATCCACAGTAAGGAACAAGATCATTTAAAGAGTGAAACTATTAAGTATCCTGATGCTGGGAATGCTTCCGTTTCTACTTACTAATGGGAAGCTGTGTGAAGTCAGCTCAGCTCTAGCACTTTCTTTCCTTAGCTTCATCTGCCACCTGGTGGTACAGTCCCAGACAGCAGAAAACAGCATTTTTGGGGAAGGATCCTGCGTGTTGCAGCAGGAACCTGAGGTGCAGTGTTGATTGCAAGGCTGTGAAAAACAAGGAGCAGCCCTGCAGTGGCAAACCATCAGAGCGGTGTCCTGAAAGCGTGCTCGAGGTAACTAGAACATCTAGACTACAACACACACACAATGCAACACTGCCAAAAAAGTACTCTTCAATGTAAATCTTGTTTTAATTCAAAGGGAAACACTGAAATTCAGATTTTTCTTCAACAAATGAAACTAAGCAGCTGCAAACTTCCAAGTGTCAGAAACTGGTCCCAACAATTCATAACACTTGTGACAAGTTCCTGAGCCCAAAGCAAGCTCAGATGGAAAAGCAGGACTCAAAGTCAGATGTAGGACTGAAAAGGGGAAAGTGTGAGAGCCACTTTGTTAACCTGCCTGTAAACAGCTTGCAGTGTCCTGCTGTTATGCCATGAGAATCAATCAGGATGGACAGAACAGGTACCTGTTTAAACTTTTTAAGCTACAATGAGGCTAGTGAGAGGCCTCGAGCACAAGCCCTATAAGGAGAGGCTGAGGGAGCTGGGGTTGTTTAGCCTGGAGAAGAGGAGGCTCAGGGGAAACCTTCTTGCTGTCTACAACTACCTGAAGGGAGGTTGCAGCCAGGAAGGGGTTGGTCTCTTCTCCCAGGCAAGCAGCACCAGAACAAGAGGACACAGTCTCAAGCTGTGCCAGGGGAAGTTTAGGCTGGCGGTGAGGAGAAAGTTCTTCCCAGAGAGAGTTGTTAGCCATTGGAATGTGCTGCCCAGGGAGGTGGTGGAGTCCCCATCCCTGGAGGTGTTCAAGAGGGGATTGGACGTGGCACTTGGTACCATGGTTTAGTAGTCATGAAGTCTTGGGTGATAGGCTCTTCTGATACCTTAAAGTAGATTTCAATCACACTGGCAAACTTCTAACTCAAGCAGTTTTTCCTCACCAAACATGGAAAAAAACTCAGCACACTTCCAATCCAAGCCCTCTCAAGAGCATGATCCTAGTCCTGTCTGGTACTCTAGGTGCTGGAGACCAGCTCTTAAAGCTAAAAGGAATGTATTCTCTATTTTCTGTTACAGACCAAAACTAAGACTAACCCTTCACTAGCTTGCCTGTTGAGAGAAGAGAGCTGGGTGTCACACATACTATTGTGATAGGTTTTGGCACAAGCCAACTGCATGAGGTTTGACAAGACCAAGGGCAGGGTCCTGCATCTGGGTCGAGGCAATCCCAGGCACAAATTCAGGCTGGGCAGTGACTGGCTGGAAAGCAGCCCTGAGGAGAGGGACTTGGGAGTGCTGATGGACGAGAAGCTCACCATGAGCTCTCAATGTGCACTTGCAGCCCAGGAAGCCAATCAGATCCTGAGCTGCATCAAGAGAAGTGTGGCCAGCAGGGCAAGGGAGGGGATTCTCCCCCTCTGCTCAGCTCTGGTGAGACCCCACCTGGAGTACTATGTCCAGTTCTGGAGCCCCTATTGCAAGAGGGATCTGGATGTGCTGGAAGGTGTCCAGAGAAGGGCCACAAGGATGAGCAGAGGACTGGAGCTGCTCTGCTATGAGGACAGACTGAAGGAGTTGGGGCTGTTCAGTCTGGAGAAGAGAAGGCCCTGAGGTGACCTTATTGTGGCCTTCCAGTATCTGAAGGGAGCTACAAGAAGACTGGGGAGGGACTTCTTAGGATATCAGGTAGTGACAGGAGTAGGGGGAATGGAATGAAGCTGGAGGTGGTGAGATTCAGACTGGACGTGAGGAAGAAGTTCTTCACTGTGAGAGTGGTGAAGCCCTGGAGTGGGTTGTCCAGGGAGGTGGTTGAGGCCTCATCCTTGGAGGTGTTTAAGAGCAGGCTGGATGAGGCTCTGGCCAGCCTGATCTAGTGTGAGGTGTCCCTGCCCATGGCAGGGGGGTTGGAACTAGCTGATCCTCGTGGTCCCTTCCAACCCTGACTGATTCTATGATTCTATAAGTATCCAAAGCCCTGTCCTGGACACATGGCAGGCAGCCCAGCCACAGTGGCTGCAGCATTCAGGAATGAGCAGATGGTTTTCAAATGATGGTGCCTCTTGCCAAGTCCAACCAATTCCAACTGCTCTGAAGAAGAAGAATTGGTCTCAAATTGCACCCAGGGAGGTTTGGGTTGGATATCAGGAAAAACAGCTTTCTTGAAACAGTGGTTGGGCATTGGAACAGGCTGCTCAGGGAGATGGTGGAGTCACCATCCCTGGAGGTGTTCAAAATACATCTAGACATGCTACAGTGGGCATGGTGGTGCTGGGTTGATGGTTGGACCTGATGTTCTTAGAGGTCTCTTCCAGCCCTAATGGCTCCTCTGTTTCTGCATTCCCCATGCCATCTGCAAACGCTCTGTGCAAACACAGCTCACGAGGAAAGCCCTTTCCTCAGCAGCTTGCAAGCACCGACAGCCAAAATCAATACACACATTAGTGCTCCTAAAAGTCATTTCATTTATGGTGATTAAATAAATTAGCTCTAATAGAATACTGATTTCACTGTTTACCAGAGGAAAATAATGGGTTGAAAGCCCCTTAATTTGATACAAGCTTGGGGTTGGGTCTAATTCCTCAGATTTTATTCTTCATTGCTGCTGATATTTCATAACATTGTGTGGAGCAGTTTGGGCTGGGTGACCCCTGCTGCTGCCACATAAGACACACTCCCGGTGTCCTGAGGCTCTGGCCCAGAGGGTGGACACAGGAAGCTGCATATTTCATCCCATAATGTCCTGCTCCCTATAAAACCACCTGCAAAGTCACAGAATCACAGAATCATCAACTCTCACCTCTGCGAGGAAGGGACCTCAAAGATCATCGAGTCCAACCTGTCTCCACAGACCTCATGACTAAACCATGGCACCAAGTGCCATGTCCAATCCCCTCTTGAACACCTCCAGGGATGGGGACTCCACCACTTCCATGGGCAGCACATTCCAATGGTGAACGACTCTCTCAGTGAAGAACTTTCTCCTCACCTCCAGCCTAAACTTCCCCTGGTGCAGCTTGAGACTGTGTCCTCTTGTTCTGGTGCTGATTGCTTGAGAGAAGAGACCAACCCCCTCCTGGCTACAACCTCCCTTCAGGTAGTTGGAGAGAGCAATAAGGTCTCCCCTGAGCCTCCTCTTCTTCAAGCTAAGCAACCCCAGCTCCCTCAGCCTCTCCTTATAGGGCTTGTACTCAAGGCCTCTCCTCAGCCTTGTTGTCCTTCTCTGGACACATTCAAGAGTCTCGATGTCCTTCTTAAACTGAGGGGCCCAGAACTACACACAGTACTCAAGGTGTTGCCTAACCAGTGCTAAGTACAGGGGCACAATGACTTCCCTGCTCCTACTATTCTTGATACAGGCCAGGATGCCATTGGCCTTCTTGGCCATCTGGGCACACTGCTGGCTCATGTTTAGGCAGCTGTCAATCAGTACCCCCAGGTCCCTTTCTGTTTGGCAGCTCTCCAGCCAGTCTGACCCCAGCCTGTCGCACTGCATGGGGTTGTTGTGACCAAAGTGCAGCACCTGGCACTTGGACTTGTTGAATGCCATCCTGTTGGACTCTGCCCATCTGTCCAGTCGGTCAAGGTCCCTCTGCAGAGCCCTTCTGCCCTCTAACAGATCAACATCTGCTCCCAACTTGGTGTCATCTGCAAATTTGCTGATGACTGACTCAATGTCCTCATCCAGATCATCAATGAAGATATTAAAGAGGATGGGGCCCAGAACTGATCCCTGGCAGACACCACTAGTGCCTGGCTGCCAGCTGGATGTGGCACCATTCACCACCACCCTCTGGGCTCAGCCCTTCAGCCAGTTCCTAACCCAGCACAGAGTGTTGCTGTCCAAGCCATAAGCTGACAGCTTGTCCTACACTTCCTCTTTCTTCCCTCACTGCTTCTATGGAGATGGTCCCTATCTGGTAATGGAGGGGAAATCAGGAGTCATCTCGTGGCCTCTTGAGCCTGGCTAGGCATAATGCCAGGAGGAGAAGGGGGAAGAGTGATCTCAGATATGGCCAGTTGAGATTAGCCTAACAGTGGAAGGGGGTGGGGGGGAAGAAAGAGCCCTGGGGGTTTGGGGTGTACCCTCAGGTGGGGAAAAAAGGGAGTGTTAAGATGCTTCTGGGTATGCTTTGGGATCTCCTTTTGTCACTGTGCTTGTGGTTCTCTGTAAAACACTCACTGCTTTTCCATTTCAGCTTCCCACCACTTCTGCAATCCATTTGTCTGAGTCTCATTTCTTTTCTGCCCTGGTGGGAGGGAAGGAAGGATCAGCCTTCCAACCCACCACACATCATTACTTCCTTTTCCTGCAATAGCATACCCAAATCAACTTCTGAAAATATTGACCTAAGCCCTGGACAGAAAAGGCTGAGCAGACATCCCTGAACACGAGTTGGATGGAGAAGTATCCTGTACTGTTGGAAAAGTCAGTTTCAAGTTCCTTCTATACATGTAAATAAAAGTAAAACACTTTGCAAGTGGATTCAGGCCATGTTTACACCTAGCAGTTCCTGAGTTGAAGACACAGAATCTGCACTGTATTTGCACAGGCACAAATGAGATGGAAATCTCCATCCTTGCCACACCATCCCAACTGCAGCACCAGCCACTGAAGATGATGCCTTAAAGAAGTTTGATCTAAGCACAGAATAGTTTTTTTGTCCCAAAGTTACATTCCACAGACACGATGCTGCACCAAACACTAATAGGAAAACATGAACAGATTAAATGGGCTCTTATGTTCCAGTATCATCCATCCTAGCCAGGAGGGGGTTGGTCTCTTCGCCCAGGCAAGAACCAGAACAAGAGGACACAGTCTCAAGCTGCACCAGGGGAAGTTTAGGCTCAAGGTGAGGAGAAAGTTCTTCACAGAGAGAGTTGTTGGCCATTGGAATGTGCTGCCCAGGGAGGTGGTGGAGTCCCCATCCCTGGAGGCGTTCAAGAGGGGATTGGATGTGGCACTTTGTGCCATGGTCTAGTAGTCATAAAGTCTTAGCTGACAGGTTGGACTTGATGATCTTTGAGGTCTTTTCCAACCTTGTTGATTCTAAGATTCTATCCCATCCCTATGCTTACATCCAGATTTGTGCTGCTCATGGGAAGTGATCACAGAGTCATAAAATCATTTTGGTGGGAAAAAAACCTTTTAAGATTCATAGATTCACAGAATACCATGTTGGAAGGGACCTTGAGGATCACCTAGTCCAAATTTTCAGGGTAAGAATATAGTTTAAATGAGCTAGCCCAGCACCCTTGAAGCTGGGTCTTGAAACTGTCTAATGCAGGGGAATCTATCACCTCCCTTGGGAGTTTATTCCCATGCCTAATAGCTTGAATGGTGAAAAACAAAATTCTGGCATCCAGTCTGAATCAGTAGCAACTTGTACCCATTACCCCTTGTCTTTACCATGGGACTTTTAGTAACAGGGGAGTCTCCCTCCTCATGACAGCAGCCCTTTGTGTACTTGTACATGGTTATGAGGTCTTCCCTAAGCCTTCTCTTCTCAAGGCTGAACAAATCCAGTCATCTCAGCATTCCCTCATATGACAGGTCTGCCAGTCCTCTGATTGTTTCTGTGACCCTTCTCTGGACCCTTTCCAGCCTGTCTGCACCCTCTTTATATATTGGGAACCAAAACTGTACACCAATGCTGAGCAGAGTGAGAGTATGACATCTTTATCCCTGCTTGTGATACCCTTATCAATGCAGCTCAGCATCCTCTTTGCTTTCTTTGCCACCACAGCACACTGTCGACTTGTGGCGAGCCTTTTGTCCACCAAGACCCCGAGGTCCCTCTCCATGGTGCTGCTCTCAAGCCAGGTGGCTTCCAACCTGAGCTGCATTCCTGGGTCATGTGTTCCCAGGTGCAAGACCCTACACTTGGCCTCATTAAACATCATAAAATTCCTTCTTCCCCACTTTACCAGCCCATCAAGATCCTCCTGGAGGGTGGCTCTCCCTTCCAGGGTGTCAACGTCCCTGCTTATTTTTGTGTCATCAGCAAACTTCATCAGGGTGCTCTTAATTCCAGTATCTAAATCATTCATGAAGAAATCATCAAGTCCAACCATTATCTACTGGACACAAGTTTGTCTGGTGTTTACCAGATGTACAAGCATGAAGCTCTATCAGACAAAAAGCTCTCACCACTCATTTTTACAGGCATCATGCTGGTCTGCTATTCTCCTTAGGGACAAAAAGCATGACCCAAGTACTCAAGATCTCAACCAAGTATTTGCCACTAGAGGAGGCTATGTCATCATCTTTTTTTGGTCCACCTGTACCAGAAAAATTTCAGTGGTGAGTTTCTGCAAAAGCACCACTACAGTTTTCCAGCTCCTCCTAGAAATTAGTTCTGAAATCAGCACATTTCTCAGTACCTGTATTTGCACTTCATCTTGAGCCAAAGGAAAAATAAATCCACAAAGCTCACAGAATTGACAACCTGGATCATTTCTATCTCCTTCAGTCTGGTGGCACATTTCCCTGCCTGTAGGGCTGCCAAAGGGAAGACGTTGGGGAACAAAGCAGGAGCTTTCAGGGACTCCACTGAGCTGTAAATATAGCAATCCTCATCAGACAAACTTCAGCAGGATGAATAACCAATGAAGACTTACTATCAAGCAAGGTTTTCACTCTATTCCCCCCCACTTTTTGTGTTGTTTGGGGTTGGTTGGTTTGTTTGTTTTTTAAAGAGCACCTGGACCCAGATTAATATTCCAGATACCTTCAGCCTGTCCAAGGGCCTGTCCTAGAGAATTGTGTTGTCTCATATTTTGTTCCAGATCTGAAAAGAACCAAATTTTAAACCTTCCTAGTCTTCTATGAAACAGATTTGCCCTTTCCAGCCTGGTCCAGGTATAAACAGATATTAAGGGAAATGGGATGTGGAATTCTGTGCACAAATCTTGTGACCATAAAACACCTCTGGCTGATGGTCCAGGAAATAGATGCCCTTTCTCCATTGACAGAATAAGCACATCCCAGAAGAGATCAGCACAGATAAGGCAGAAAAGTTTGTCCAACAAACCTATCTTTTGATGCAGATTGTTGGACCCTGTGATACCTTTAGAGACTCCTCCTTGCCTGCTCTTAAACCTGAGCAACAAAGGGTCTGGCTTGATTTTTGGCCACAATGCTGCATATTCAGTTAGTGCTCATGGTTAGAGAAGCCTTTGACAGAGGGTGACAACTGGAAGTTTCAGCCATGCTCGCTTTGAGCTTTGATAGCTCCCAAGGGAGCTCACACACATGCAGTATCCCAAGTGGCAGGCCTTGGATCCTCTGTCACAAGACAGGCTAGGAAGTGCCTAACACACTGGGCAGGGTACTTGGCAGGTTAGAAATAGTAGTGCATAGTGCTCAAATGATGTGGGTACCACAGCACTCCACCACATGGGGCACCTGGGCACTGAAAAAGCACTCCTCTCACTGCAGCGCTTCATAGTGCCAGGGGAGATTTAGGCTGGATGTTAGGAAGAAGTTTGACACAGAAAGAGAGATTGGGCATTGGAATGTGCTGCCCAGGGAGGTGGTGGAGTCACCATCACTGGAGGTGTTTAGGAGGAGACTTGATGGGGTGCTTGGTGCCATGGTTTAGTTGATTAGATAGTATTGGATGATAGGTTGGACTTGATCTCAAAGGTATTTTCCAACCTGGTCTATTCTATTCTATTCTATTCTATTCTATTCTATTCTATTCTATTCTATTCTACCCTACCCTACCCTACCCTACCCTACCCTACCCTATCCTATCCTATCCACTTCAGGAGGAAGCAGTCAGGTTCATTTGGGGGGGACAGAGCCTGCAATCTAGCTATTTAGTGATATCTTCTGTGCTGTTCCTCTGGCTTCCAACTCATAAACACCAAATCTGACTCTGCATCATTAAACATTCCCACCTCCATTTCCTTTGCAAAAAGGAAGCTGCAAAACAATGTAATTTAATTTAATGACAGTTTTTCAACTAAGCAGCTATGTAACTAAGTGCTCAGCGACAGTGGTGAGAGCTCTAATTCCACATATCAGCATTAGAGGGAGTCCTGCTCCCATCTAATTTTCTTTGCAGACAAGGAGGGAAGTTGGAACCGTGGCTTTAGGGAGCAGTATCCCACCATTCAGTCAGCAGCACTAGGAAAATGAACAAGAGAAAACCTAGGAACGTATTTCATGCTCTGCAGTAGACCCATAGCAGCATAAAAATCTTGTCCCTCTCCTCATGTCAAGCATTAGCATTCCTGCTTTAAGGAACCCTGCTGTAAGCTGCAGTACCTGAAAGAGGATTTACACAGATACTCAGGTTCAGTGACTCTGGAGATCCAAAAGGATATATCACCCTCACAAGTAGTTAGCTTGGGATGGGCTTGGAAAAATCCACCTGATATGGGCAGGCAGATAGGAGTCACCTATCTCTAGTTCGTGACTATTATGGTAATGACTGCCAGGTACAGATACCCATAAATAAAAGGGCAGATGACTCCAGTGACATCATGTTCCTAAGTATTACATCAACAGAGGCAAAGAAAGGAGACAGTCTGAGAGGAGACCATCCAGTCATGCCCTATCTACGCATTGCAGAGTGAGTCATGTTACCTTTTTCTTTACAGAGATGGTGGGGTGTACCTGGACAACTGCTGCAGGTGTGAGCAGGTTCAGCCAGTGCCTTGTCTGCACAAACATCATCAGGCAATAAAGACTGCTGCACATTCCAAAATATGGACCAGATCTTAACTTCAAGGCTTAGACTGAACAGCCCAGGAAGGTCAGGCTTGAGAGGGTGTTAAGCAACCTGCTCTAGTGGGGGATGTCCCTGCTTACTGCAGAAGGGTTGGACTAGATGATCTTTAGAGATCCCTTCCAACCCAGTTCATTCTAGGATCCTTGGAAACATTAATTTCAGCATTATTTACCAGTCTGACCCTGTGTACTTTTAATTTTACCTTTACATACCCTGGAGATGGTCTCACATTTTGCAGAGCTCCACACCCAGTCAGAGGAGGTAATGGGACCCAGTTAATCTGTTCTGGACCCCACAAATATGCAGGTGGCTCTGCAGTTAATAACAGGGCAAGAATGCCGCCTTAAAATCAGTTTTAAAACAACATCAGCAACAACAAGAACAAACCATCTCTGATGAGGACTGTACAAGCTCACTGAGCTCTGAATTCTGAAGAAGGCACAAGCCTCAAGCTCCTGAGATCCCAGCAACTGAACAGCTCCTCTGAGCACCAACTAATATGCTGAGAGAAAACAGAACCAAGTTAATCTGAGGAAGAGTAAAAAGCACAGCTAATTCCACCTTCTGTTTGGGACACTGGGAAAATCCACTCAGACCAAGAGGAACAATGAAAGGACAAGAAGAGATGGTCTCTGTGCAGGACAGGAGCCTGTGGGTTTTTTGAATCCTCTGAGAACAGGCTGCTTATAACCAACAGAAGCATCTGTGAGGAATGATTTAGGGGATTTGAAATGGGAAACAGAGCTTCCTTTCCCTAGCTCCCGTTTAAGCCCAGTCACGATCATCAGCACCTAGAAGCTGCCATCACCCGGAGGTTTTTCAAATAGCTGTGGCCCTGCTGAAAAATAGAGTGCTCAAAGTCAGGCATCTAAAACTAATAACACAGAGACAGGTGAGCGTAATGCCATCACAGCTTCATAGCTCACCAGCACCAGGAGATGCAAAAGCCACAGGCTGAAAGAACTACACAAACCTGCCCTGGAAGGAACACAGCACACCAGATAGCTGCCACCAGGACAGCTGCCAATCCTTCTTCAGGTGAACCTGTCGTGGACTTGATCTTCAGAGGTCCCTTCCAAAGCCTACCATTCTGGGATCCTGGGACTCCAGAGTGTAAACTCAGCCCCATTTTCAAGGGTCCAGGACAGCAGTCCTGAGATCTTCTTAGGTATGGAAGTTTCCAGGACTTAAAGGTGTCTGTTGTTTGGAAACATTAGGTCTCATCTGCATCTCTCATCTTGAGCACACAGATCTAGAGAAGGGCAACAAAGCTGGGGAGGGGTTTAGAGCACAAACCCTATGAGGAGAGGGAGCTGGGGTTGCTTAGCCTGGAGAAAAGGAGGCTCAGGGGAGACCTTATTGCTCTCTGCAACTACCTGAAGGGAGGTTGTAGCCAGATAGGGGCTGGTCTCTCCTCCCAAGCAACCAGCACCAGAACAAGAGGACACAGTCTCAAGTTGCACCAGGGGAGGTTTAGGCTGGATGTTAGGAAAAAGTTCTTCATAGAAAGAGAGATTGGCCATTGGAATGTGCTGCCCAGGGAGGTGGTGGAGTCACCATCACTGGAGGTGTTTAGGAGGAGACTTGATGGGGTGCTTGGTGCCGTGGTTTAGTTGATTAGATGGTGTTGGGTGATATGTTGGACTCGATGATCTCAAAGGTCTTTTCCAACCTGGTTAATTTCTATTCTATTCTATTCTATTCTATTCTATTCTATTCTATTCTATTCTATTCTATTCTATTCTATTCTACCCCACCCTATCCTATCCTATCCTATCCTATCCTATCCTATCCTATCCTATCCTAACTTGGGTGTTAAAGTAATCCCAAATATCAGAAATGTCAGCACAATGCAGAAGGGAGCTAAATTTCAGTGAGAGTTTCCAGTCTAGAAATTCTAAGAACAGATGAACAAAGATTGGTTTCTAAGAGCTTAGTGACAAGTACATCTCATTCCTAACGTCAGGATCCTAAACAAACTGCAGATTGCATGGCACTAAATTGCTGCCCAGCCCATGAGGCTGTTTTGGGAAGCCTCTAGCCCCATGCTGTCTTACAAGTAGTTTAGAAAGACAACAGCTTGCTACACACCCTGAAATATGCATTTCAGAGATGCACAGGTTTCTGGCATTTTCCTGATCTTCATTTTAAACATGGCAACTCAAGACAGAGTTACGGTCCACAGCTATGACTCATTTTCATACTAACAGATAGAGTCTGTGAGGTTGTAAAAGAACTCTGTGGTCATCAAGTTCAACTGTCAACCCAAAACTGCCATGCCCATGAAACCACGGCCCAAAGTTCCATGTCTACACATTTCTTGAACACCTCCAGGCATGGTGACTCCACCACCTCCCTGGGCAGCCTGCTCCCAATGCTTGACCACTCTTTCAGGAAAGACACTTTTCCTAATACCCAACCTAAACCTCCCCTGATGCAACTTGAGGCTCTTTCCTCTCCTCCTATCACTTGATACTTCAGAGACCAACCCCCTCCTCACCCCAACCTCCTTTCAGAGAGTTGTAGAAAGATATAAGGTCTCCCCTATTCTCCAGACTGAGCAACCCCAATTCCCTCAGCTGGTCCTCACCAGACCTGTTATCCAGACTGTCCACCTGCATCGTTGCCTTTCTCTGGACCTACTTCACCACCTCAGTGAGGCCCCTGGAACTGAACCCAGGACTCAAGCTGTAGCCTCATCAGTGCTGAGTACAGAGGGACAATCACTTCTCTGGCCATGCTATTTCTGGTCCAGGCTAGGATGCTATTGGCCTTCTTGGCCACCTGGGCACAGCTCTCTATCAATTGATGATCTTCAGGATCTTTTCCAAGCTAAATGATTCTGTGATTCTATATATATCACTTCAAAGAATTACTTCAGGTTTGGTCCCTGAGTAACTCTGAAATGGATGGGAACTGATCTTCCATTACCAAGTAGCTTAGGCCACTCTAAGCACAACTATCTGATAGCCCCTCCCCTCCCCAACACACTGCCATTCTGCCCCCATTCAGCACTCAACCTGGCATGTTCAAGACAGCAATGGCACAAGGCATTTACTGGGGAGTTTGCTGCCTTCCAAGTTCTAATAGTGCAGGATTCTTCAAAATGGGAACACTTCAAAGTTCATTCTGTTAACTCAAGTTTTAGCTGCCCTAGACAGAGGGCAGGGGATAGTGCAATCTTACTCTTCTCTGCATGTTCTCCCAGTGCTGATGACACATCACTTAGACTGATGGGGTTATGCACTTTCTGCTATTTTTAGGCTCCTACAAACCTAAACATGGGATAAACACTGCCTGAGCTGGATAAAACAAGGTAATGCCAAAGAGAAGAGGTCATACGAGGAAATTGTGTGGGATGATGATTTTTATCATCTGTTTCCTTAGTTTAAAATACACAAGAGCATATTCTGTGCATCAGTGCAGCTGTAACTCACAAAAGTGGCCACTTGAACACACGACCAATGTACAGTAACAACTCCTTTTTTGGCAATCCAGCCAAAGGAGTCAATGGGGAATTTGATCACCTACTTAAAGCACTAAAACCAGCTAAGTGCCACTGAGATGTGCACAAATATTTCACCCCACGGTGAGGAAGAAGAGAGGCTGCTATGGCGAAACCAGGCACTCATTATAGTGTCTTACCCATGAGCACCACTGTATTCTGGAGGAGAGGAGGAAGAGCTGGTTCACTCCCCACAACTACCTAGGGTGACCAGAGGAGGCTGTGCATGCTGCATAGATCCCAGCACTGCACACTGCAGCTCCCAGGTGCCACAGGGGAACCCCATACCCAGCAGCACATCCTTCACCCTGTCTCACCAGCTGTAGGCCAGCTCTGGGCACCACCATTCCAGGAGGATTTCCTATGCTGCTCCAAGGGCACTAAACATTTATTTTCCCCCCTCTGTTGCTGCTAAAACAGTATTTTTCACAACCATGCTGCAGCTATTTGATATAATTTGGGAGATAAGATGAACACAACATTCTTTTTCGTGCTCCACTCCATATTCTGTTGTGCCTTCCCAATCAATCGATGCAGCAACCAGTGTCTGTTTTTATCTTTGGCTGCAATTAAACCTACAGGAAACATGTAAACCTAACCTTCCCATGGGGAGTATTACTCTTTAAGCCACTGACTAACAACTAGATAAAACAGCTCAATGACACCAGCATCAATTTTTTTCCACAGAGCAGGACTAAGATGAACACCTCACAGTAATACTGTTAATTATACTTGGTGGCTGAAATGAGAAGAAAAACACCCAGAGAATTGAGTGAGGGATGCTAAGATCTGTAATGCTCTGTAATGCTCAAGTAGCTAAATGCAATTAGAAGACTCAATCTCTAGTCATCAGCACTTTTGCAGCTCTACCGTAGGGCACAGGCACTGGAGCCAGTGCGCTGTGACAAGAGGACAGATTGCTGCTTTGCTCTACAGCTGACAATTCTTTCTCTGGGAGATATTTGAATATTTTAAATAGGGTGGGTTTTTTTTAAATAAACCTGGTAAACCTGGACATTCAGATGAGTGAACCTAAACTTCCCCTGGCGCAGCTCGAGACTGTGTCCTCTTGTTCCAGTACTTCTTGCCTGGGAGAAGAGACCAACCCCCTCCTGGCTACAACCACCCTTCAGGTAGTTGGAGACAGCAAGAAGGTTTCTCCTGAGACTCCTCTTCTCCAGGCTAAACAACCCCAGCTCCCTCAGCCTCTCCTCACAGGGCTGTGCTCAAGGCCTCTCCCCAGCCTTGTTGCCCTTCTCTGGACACCTTCAAGTGTCTCAATGTCCTTCATAAATTGAGGGGCCCAGAACTGGACACAGGACTCAAGGTGTGGCCTAACCAGTGCTGAGTACAGGGGCACAATGACTTCCCTGTTCCTGCTGGCCACACTTTTCTTGACAGATGCATGCCAGGATGCCTTTGGCTTTCTTGGCCATCTGGGCACACTGCTGGCTCATGTTTAGGCAGCTGTCAATCAGTACCCCCAGGTCCCTTTCTGTTTGGCAGCTCTCCAGCCACTCTGACCCCAGCCTGCAGTGCTGCATGAAAGTTCTTCACTGAGAGAGTCATTAGCCATTGGAATGTGCTGCTCAGGGAGGTGGTGGAGTCACCATCCCTGGAGGTGTTCAAGAGGGGTTTGGATGTGGCACTTGGTGCCATGGTTTAGTCATGAGGTCTGTGGTGACAGGTTGGACTTGATGATCTTTGAGGTCTCTTCTAACCTTGGTGATTCTGTGATTAGTAGCCACTTCCTAAAGCAATCATTTATCCCATCATATCACAATCTGATCCAGTTGGGGATGTCTCTGAATACTGCATAGGGGTTGGACTAGATGACCTCTAGAAGTCCCTTCCAACTCAGTGTGGTCTATGATTTTTAGATTTGATATACCTGAACATCCAACATCTGTTAGTTTGTGTACACCAAGCATACCTAGGCTGGGTTCAGCTGGGCAGTATTTCTTTCAGGAATTTTGAGCAGTGGTTGACAGCACCAGGGCACCTCAGAGCAGGTCTGCTTAACCTCAACCACACTAGCACCCTAAATGCTATGAAAAGAAACAGCTTATAAGACTGAACCAGCTTGAGCCTGTGGCTAGCTGCTCTGCAGTTTGTCAGAATCCAGGAAAACCCAGAAAGTACCAAATTCTGCATGGGTTGTACTCACCTCCAACATGGTTCATCGAATCACAGAATGAACTGGGTTGGAAGGCACCTCTAAAGGTCATCTAGTCCAACCCCCCTGCAGTAGGCAGGGTCATCTCCAACTAGCTCAGGCCGCTCAGAGCCTCACCAAGCCTGACCCTGAATGTCTCCAGGGGTAGTACGCTTCATAGGGACAGCCATGACAGCTCTTCATGATCTGCCTGCTAAACAAACCTATTAGCACAGTCCTTCTTCTCAAGACACCATTTCATGTCTACCTTCAGCAAAACATCAGTATCATTTTGGCTGGAGCTTGAAGACACATCCTGCATAGATAAAATTCTTTGGACCTCTAGCCCTGCATAATAAAAGGTGTTTTACTGGGCTCCTTTAGATTATGTTTATTAGTGAGAGCCAAGTAAGCATTGTAAGATAAACACAAGACACTGTGGTTCTGAAACTGCTCCAGAAAGCCATAAAACTATTCCACGTGCCAAGGGTACATCAGGATGTTGGCTTTTCCTTCATTAATAAAATGAGCCTGGCTGTCATTCACCACAGAGAGTGCATAGGGAAGTTTCCCACCCACCAGCACCATGCAGGGCAACCTGTTACCTATCACTGCCTTACTCAAGTCTTGCTACTTTATCTCATCTGCTCTCCTTAAATAACGCCTTGTTACGACACTGCCAAGTCTACTTCAGCTCATCTACCTGAACTGCTTGTTGAAATATGCATGTACTCTTTAATTACCATGGTTTCATTACCTTTACAGCTAGCTTTGCAACTAGTTGCTCATCAAAATCAGTTCTAGCATGCAGCTCACAGGATTATTGCTGGGTAAAACAGTCTCTGGCTTTTATTACCATTTTCATCCAAAAACCAAAGGAGATCACTACAATTTTCTGGATATTAGGCTGGCTGCCATGCATCAGCGTCCCCACCACTTACTTACAAGATCAAATAGCTGAAGGCTAAACAAGCAGGACTTCTCAAGTTTTCCCTGGCTGTATGTCCACAAACTAAACCCAGAGAAGCAGAAAAGAGCAACAAAATCAGTCCACACCTTTTTAAAGTCTCTGCAACTGGATGCTAAATTAACTTGGTTGCAGGGTAACTATAAAAATCAGCCCTTTATCATTATAAAGCCCAGTTACAAATCTCACAGCTACAAAAGAGAAGGCAGAAACCTGTTGTTAGACCTAGAGAATTACCTAGAAGAGCTCTCAGCAAGATTAGATTAGAAATCAATGTCAGCTATGCCGAGAGCCAAATTATAGCTGACCCTCAGCAAGTGCACAAAGATGTGAGGAACACACAACACCTTCCTATTCCCTTTCTTTTTCCTCTGTCCTGCTTCAACACAATACCATGTGTAACAGAACATGTTCAGCTTTCCAACCAATTGATTTTCTTTTGGGAATTTTTTTTTCAGTTTGACAGAAATGGAAACATCTTCTTTCTCCTAAAATGTTCTGTTTTAACATGAGTTTTTTTTCCCATCCTTTCATCTGCAGCACTTCAGCATCTCATTTTAAATGAAAAAGCCCAAACACCCTGCTTTTAAGACCTACAACACTTTTTTCTTGTGGTTGGTTGTTTTGTTTTTCTTTCCTTTTAACCAGGCTGAAGTTACTTAGTATCATAGAATCACAGAATGGTTTGGGTTGGAAAGGATCTTAAAGACCATCTAGTGCCAACCCTCCTGCCATGGGCAGGGACGCCTTCCACTAGACCAGTTCACTTCAAGGCCTCATCCAACCTGGCTTTGAACACCTCCAGGGAGGGGGCATCCACAACATCCTGGGACAACCTGATCTCCAATCTAAATCTCTCCCCTTCCAGCTCAAAGCCATTGCCCCTCATCCTGTCACTACAAACCCTTGTGAAAAGTCCCTCCCCAGCTTTCCTGTAGCCCCCTTCAGGTACTGAAAGGTTGCTCTAAGGTCTCCCCAGCACCTTCTCTTCTCCAGCCTGAACAGCCCCAACTCTCAGCCTGTCTCCCTACAGGGAAGGTGCTCCAGCCCTTTTATCTTTGTAGCCCTCCCCTGGACCCACTCCAACAGCTCAATGAACTTACTGAACATCACTCACTCATCCCCAAACTGCATCTCTTCATGACAAAT
Source organism: Dryobates pubescens (assembly GCF_014839835.1). Classification (NCBI taxonomy): domain Eukaryota; kingdom Metazoa; phylum Chordata; class Aves; order Piciformes; family Picidae; genus Dryobates; species Dryobates pubescens. Next base: position 18,939,464 of record NC_071629.1, on the reverse strand, counting down.
GATTTGTACAATTTTCTTCCTAATGTTATGATTGATCAGCCAGGTAATTCCTTTTCCTCATGACAATTTTAGGCACCTCAATAAAGTTTAAGGCTAGTTTGCATGGATCCTTAATCAAAAGCGACCAGCTTCTCCATGGAGGGAAGAAAACTAAGTCAACCTGGGTATGAGTGCTCTGGTTTGCCCAAGGGGCAAAGGCAGCAACAAAATCCCTGTATTCTGGACAGCAGCTAAAACATTCCTGGTTGCACGACAGGCTCTCCCCACTGCTACTGATACTATCAGTGTCTGATCAGCCATGAGAAGCAGCCCATGAGAAATTCAAATGCCCACCTTTTTTTCCAAGCTGAAAAATCCACTCACCATCTTGGTAATGCCTACCATGGACAGGACAAGTCACCTCCAGCACGGTACATTTGTAAGGAAAACAAATGCTCTCAGCTACCACACACAGAATGTTCAGGAATGTGATCTGTGTGGCCCAAGAGACGGGTTAGAGGAGAGAACTCCAGGGCCCATACTTCTTCATTTCCAGTTTCATCTGCTCATTTCCCTAAACAAATCACAGGAGGGAAGAGGAGCAGTGGAAGTTTTGCAAAATAAATCCTCCTACATCTGTCCACAGCTTTCTAGGCACTCAGCTAAACAGAATAATTTGTTTTCAAACCTCACAGTAAGGCTTCAAAGGGCTTGAAATGATCTTCCTCATCAAATAATGCAGTATTTGTCCTATGGTAACACACAGAAGCCACAATCAGGTTCATAAACTGAACCTGTGAAGGGAGGGAGACAGATCCTGCTCTGAACAGATAATTAGCATTGCAAACTGACAGGTAATTGTTTCTACCACCAATACATTGACTTAGATTCTGAATAGAGACACAAATAACTAAAGAAAAAGATCTGGATGTATTGAGGACTCTTCTGGTTTTGCATGCTAGGGTCTTATAATTAATTAATTCACTCCACTGGAAGAAACAGATATATACCTGGTCTGTATCAGGAACAGAGTGGCCAGCAGGAGCAGAGAAATCATTCTGCCCTGTACTCAGCACTGGTTAGGGCACAACTTGAGTCCTGTGTCAGTTCTGGGCCCCTCAATTTTAGAAAAGATATTGAGTTGCTGGAAGGTGTCCAGAGAAGGGCAACAAAGCTGGGGAGGAGTTTGGAGCACAGCCCTGTGAGGAGAGGCTGAGGGAGCTGGGGTTGTTTAGCCTGGAGGAGAGGAGGCTCAGGGGAGACCTTCTTGCTGTCTGCAACTACCTGAAGGGAGGTTGCAGCCAGGTGGGGGCTGGTCTCTTCTCCCAGGCAACCAGCACCAGAACAAAAGGACATGGTCTCAAGCTGTGCCAGGGGAGGTTTAGGCTGGATGTTAGGAAGAACTTCTTCATAGAAAGAGAGATTGGCCATTGGAATGGGCTGCCCAGGGAGGTGGACGAGTCACCATCACTGGAGATATTTAGGAAGAGACTTGGTGCCATGGTTTAATTGATTAGATGGTGTTGGGTGATAGGTTGGACTTGATGATCTGGAAGGTCTTTTCCAACCTGGTTAATTAAATTCTATTCTATTCTATTCTATTCTATTCTATTCTATTCTATTCTATTCTACCCACTCTTACCTGAAGGAGGGTTTGGTGGTTTCTTGCAGCCTTTCCCTATCTTCTAAGCCTCATTGGAGTACGCAGAGTGGCAAAGATGTGATGTGCCAATTTCAAAACATGGACAGACCAAAAAGAAGCTTCTTTAAAAAAAACAAAACACTTTTTTCCCTTTTTCCTGGCAAATTAGAGTAGCTGCTATTTTAATGTGGGGTGAAATGAAGTTCTTTGTAAAGGCTAATTTTCTATTTTCAGCACCTGGAAATGATGTTCAAAGGCTACATCTACATGGAAGCTTGCCAATATCAGATTTTTTTTCTTCCCCCAAGATTTCTTTTTAAATCAATATTTTATCAATATCACTCAGACCCCATGAAATGCTTTATCAAGTCTTCAGCCTATGCCCCAAAACATGACACAGTAAAAACAAATGAAGACTTTTTTTCTGCACCTAAGATGAATTCGTGGTAAGTGGTAAGACTGAGGCAACACTAACTGTACTGAGCACTGTTGAGGCCACAGCTTAAGTCCTGGATTCCGTTTTGGGGCCCTCACTACAAGAAGTGAGGTGCTGGAGCAAGGCCAGAGATGAGCAATGACATTGGTTAAGGTTCTGGAGAGCAGGTGTGGTGAGGAGCAGCTGAGGGAACTGGGATTGTTTAGTCTGGAGAAGAGGAGGCTGAGGGAGACACCTTGCTCTCTACAACTCCCTGAAAGGAAGTTGAAGTGAAGTGGGAGAAGAGATCAACATCCAAGTAACTAGAGGTAGGATGAGAGGAAATGTCCTTAAGTTGCGCCAGGGGAGGTTTAGGTGGGCCGTGAAGAAAAGGATCTTTGCTGAAAGTGTGGTCAGGCATTGGAACAGGGCCCAGGGAGGTGGTCTCCAGCCCTGGAGCTGTTAAAAAATTGTGTAGACATAGCACTTTGTGACACAGTCTAGCAGGCATGGCAGTGTTGGGTTGATGACTTGATTATCTCAGAGGTCCCTTCCAGCCTTGATGATTCTATGATTCTATGACTGCCCAGCTCTCTGTAGAGAGAATGAGCACTTTCCACATGGTGGGGACCAAGGAAAAACCCACCTCAGACAGAATGCTGTATCTTCCTCCTGTCCCTGTCAACAAGCCCTACACAGCTGCGAAATTTAAGCTGTTACCAAAGCTGCTGATCGGTATGTACAAGCTATAAACAACTGGCTCCTTTCAGAAATAAGGGAGGACTGTCATTTTTATTAAGCAGGAAAAAAATCAATAAAACATGAGAAGAGACACTGAGAAAACTTCTCTTCCAGCTACTATAGCAACATCTCTTTAATCAATAGAGAGAATGCAAAGAATATACAAAGCAATGGCCAGCACAGCTGCAATTACTACGCCATGTGAGACCATGCTTCATTTGCATTGCAACATCCAATCAGTCAGAATTAAATTTTGTGTGCTACCCTATGTCCCCAGATCTCTCCTTCAGCTAATCTGTCACATCCTTTACAGAAGTGTTACAAATAAGATTTATCAAGATGACAAATAGAGCTTTCATTTCGACTGCGCTCTGCGCTCGCCGTGCTCCGTGTACAAGCAGCAGCTCAGCTGCTAAGCAACGAAAAGAAACAGAGAAAGGAAAAAAAGCCTCCCCCTGCCTCCTTACCCCTCAGCCTCCATCAGAAATGCCCATCTGGGAAAATCTGACATGGGAAAAGAAACCCATTGCATCATGGATGGCATAATTTTACTGTGGGTTCTTAGGGATAAGTAAGGGGGGAAGGGGGAACGATGTTTATTTGCCACAACACGGATTAGCATCAACCTGTGATTCGCTGGGTCCCACGTCAAGTTCCTCTGTTCAAAAACATGCTCTGGTTTTCTTTCTTTCTTTTTCTTTCAAAGCTGACTCATAAAATAACTGCTGCCTTGGGGCAATGTGATGCCTGCTGCTGCCCTCACCAACACACCGCTCTGACACTTCATGCTTCGCCAACCTACCACCCTGACTCTCGCGTTCTCTTAGCCAGCAGAGCTCACCAGCAACCCACGGAACAGGGAGCTCGGGGAGCACGTTTCAGCCTCATCTGTTTCTGAGGGATGTTTTAACTGATTGTTATGCTTATTTCAGATTTCCTCCAGCTCTCCAATGCTTGTCAGAATTCACTAGGCAGCACACACTATGCATCCCACTTCATATTGATCTTCTACTATTTGGACTGTTTTGTTTTCACTAACTCAAGCACTGATTTAATTGCCAGCCCAGCCATATATCTTTATAACAAAATCAAACAATGTTTTCACAGAATCACAGCATCACTGTGGCTAGAAAAGACCCCACCACCTCCCTGGGCAGCCTATTCCAATGCCTGACCACTCTTTCAGCAAAGACATTTTTCCTTGCATCCACCCTAAACCTCCTGTGGCATAACTTGAGGCCATTTCATAGTTACATGGGAGAAGAGAGCAACCCCCACAGGTTTTTGCCCTGTTTGACAGAGGCACCAAACTCCCATGTCGCCTCCCCATGAAGAATGCAAACACAGCCTGGCTCCTGGAGGTGAAGTGTCACCAGTCTAGCCCCAGACACAAGAGGCACATGTTCTTACTTCGATTGCCAGAGTAGCAGAGCTACTGCCAGAAGAGGTTTTGCTCCTTCTGTCAAACCCCCATTGTACCCAACCAGTCACATGAAGGAGACCAATTCAAGATACAAATGCTTTGGCCTTTAGACCAAGCCTGAACAAGCAAACCCCACTTCTTCCTACTCTCCTATTGCTGTCCTCTTGAATCTCACAGGTTAGATTACTGGAACTGCAGAATGGCTTTTAAGCAAGTATCTCTGTACAACATTTGGACAGCTTTCCCTCCTGTGCTGTATCTTTGTCATGTAATGCTCATGGCCTTGCATGCAAAATTACTGAGTCCAGATGTTACATTTGCAGATAAAATATTTACAAACAGTATACAAAATCCCAGTGGGGCCACACCACAAGCCTCTGGTGTATAGATCATCAAGTCCAACCATTATCTAACTCAACCAGGGCCACTACTACACTTAATCCTTGAGCACCATATCTAGATGGCTTTTGAATTCATCTAGGGATGGCAATTTAACCACTCCCATGCACAGCCTGTTCCACTCTTAAATAACCCAGACTTTTACAAATAACAAGACTTTTACCACACAAGGAACCACAAGGGAAAGTTTGAAGTCTGCCATGGTTAGTATCTTCAAGTTTCAAACTGCCCACAGCAACAGGCTCTGATGTAGGGTTATAACCAAAATAACTTTAGCTCCATCACAATGCCCATGACAGTGAAGTGAATAAAACTCATAGCTGAGTTTACAAACAATTCAGGGCAAGGTAATGAGTTTCCATAAACTCACAGATCCAAGGTTCCTCACTGCACTTGATCTTTGTTCCCAGAAAATAAAGAACAATGCAGTGGATTAGAACAGAACAGAATAGAACAGAATAGATCAGATCAGGTTGGAAGAGACCTTCAAGATCATCACATCCAACCCATCATCCAACACCATCTAATCAACTAAACCATGGCACCAAGCACCCCTTCAAGTCTCCTTGACTTGAGGACTCCACCACCTCCCTGGGCAGCACATTCCAATGGCCAATCTCTCTTTCAATGAAGAACTTCTTCCTAACATCCAGCCTAAACCTCCTCATGTGCAGCTTGAGACTGTGTCCTCTTGTTCTGGTGCTGGTTGCCTGGGAGAAGAGACCAGCCCCCACCTGGCTGCAACCTCCCTTCAGGTAGTTGTAGAGAGGAATAAGGTCTCCCCCGAGCCTCCTCTTCTCCAGGCTAAGCAACCCCAGCTCCCTCAGCCTCTCCTCATAGGGCTGTGCTCCAAACCCCTCACCAGCTTTGTTGGCCTTCTCTGGACATGTTCATTCTGTTTCCACTGAATTTCAATACACTGGAGGGTATCTTCATGCCTGAGTTTTCCCTTATGTCAATACAATTTATACAGGAACCCATGATGCACATTTACTTGTATTTTCTTGGTTCAGCTTTGCTTAATGCTGTATTATAGAGCAGGCTTACCACAGTACTTTATGACAGGCTACAGAATTAACTCCAGTAGAGCAAAATAGATGGCTCTGTCTACAAATAGTGTTATGAATAGGATAATTTAAGAAAACAACAGCTTAGAGACACATTTAAGAACCTAAATATTACCTAAAGAGCTATGTGAGCTCTATCTGCATTTTAAGTGATGGTTCTTGGCTGGCTCCTAACAACAGAAGTACAGCTTCATTCCTTGTTCCAAATACTGAACAGCCCAACCCATTCCCCAGCTCAGACCTGCACTGCACCTAAATCCCAGTCCTTGATGTACTTATCTGGGCAAGATTAATTTTAACCAGTTTTGCCTGTGTTGCTATATGTGGAGGATATCTATCATCCTACACCTGAGCAGAGCTCTCCAAGCAGCTCACTTGCCTGACTCTGATTGCTATCACTACACAGCAGCAAGGCTGCATTACTCAAGGTGAGAGTGATGCTACTCAGAGCCACACTATGATGAAGAGACTTTGGAGGAAGGACAATGAACAGGAGAGAAACATAAGATTCAATGCACAGGCCATAGCTCATTGATGGTTATGGTACAGCACCATAACCACTTTCAAACTAATCAGGACTTCAGTCTTCAAGCACAACCTCATTTCCCTACAGTGGGTTAATAGATACAACATCTAACAACTGAGTATCATGGAATTTTCTGCAAGGTTTATCACCATTAAGATATAATAGCAACATAAAGGATTTACCACACCAGGTAGAAATGGAGGTCCACCTACCCTAGATACTGAAAAGGAAAAGTACATGCACTTTGCAGTTGATACCTCCTCCTCTTTACCCTGACAACTCTATTTGGTACTATGAGAGTGATTTAAACACAAGAGCATGTGAAGATTAATCCCTGCTGAAAGCTATCTGCAATTAATCTACAACCAGCCAGCCACATGGATAGGCCCAAGTGCACCACCTCCCAGCTATCCCCACCCAAACTTCAGTTTATAGAGGACCCAGATCAAATTTATTTTCTTTATTTTAGCTCTAATTAGTTATAGAAACAACAGAATTTTCCATAAAAGCTGCAAAAAACCAATGCCTAGCCCAGCCCCAGCCCAAACTGAACAGGCTCAAATAGCCTTGGCCAGCACAGTGTGAAAGCCAGAGGCTGAGGGAAACTGAATTCATATTTTAGTCACCAGCCTCAACCACAGACCTATTAATTTGTCAGTGACCCTGAAACACAGCAATGATAGACCTCACCCAGTCATCCAGATTAACACCATCCTGCAGATGAAGTCCCTGCAAGGGACCACAGCTAGTTACAGCTGAGGGACTATGATGGAACATCCATGCTCAAAGTTAACTTCCAGCTCAAAGCCAACCTCCAGACCAGATTTGCACCAGCAACATTCTGGCACTCTTTGCCCACACCTCTGGGAAGCTTGGTCATGCTGAACATCTCAAGAGAGACCTCTGTGGGCTGAACTGGTTTACATGGCTGGAGCTGAGCAGGATATGTCTCAGCCACACAGAAGGTGTTTATAAATTTAGCTCTTCCTAACCACAACCTGGGGGGTTTGGGCTACAGCCAAATGAACAGTCACCACAACAGGTAGAAAGAAAACATGGGGCCCAATGCACTGAATAATTTTTTGGAGATACTTTTCATCCAAAGAGTTCATGCAAAGATCCAGCTTTGTTGTTTCAAGAGATGCGGGATCAAAACCCTCCTAAGGACATCTGCTTTGACTTTGCTGCATGGTCTGCATCAGCAAGTAGCTAGAGAGCTTCCTTATTGAAATTTATACATATTAAAAGTGCCAGAAAGGTACCTTTGAGTCATGTTGATAAATCCTTGTTTAATAGCTGTCAAGGGAATATGACAGATTAGCCAGAGGGGGGAATCTCTGGGCATCCAGCACTCACAGGAGTATCATGTACAGTAAAATGCAGACGTAAGGAACAATCACATCACAGTGCCAGGCAGCATTGTGTCTGCCCATAACATATGGATATCAGCCTGCATAAGAAAAACAGCATTATAAACCTTTATGGGCTTGTCAGAGGCAGGGATAAACTCTGCAGACTGCTTTGGCTGCCAAAGTCATAGACCCATAGGATCGTTTCAGTTGGAAAAGACCTCCAAGATCATCAAGTCCAACCATCAACCTAACACCACTATGCCTACTAAACCATAGCTCAAAGTGCCATGTCTACATGCTTTCTGACCACATTCAGGGATGGTGACCCCTCCACCTCCCTGGGCAGCCTATTCCAATGCCTGACCACTCTTTCAGCAAAGACATTTTTCCTTACATCCAACCTAAACCTCCTGTGGCATAACTTGAGGCCGTTTCATAGTTACATGGGAGAAGAGAGCAACCCCCACAGGTTTTTGCCCTGTTTGACAGGGGCACCAAACCTCCATGTCGCCTCCCCATGAAGAATGCAAACACAGCCTGGCTCCTGGAGGTGAAGTGTCACCAGTCTAGCCCCAGACACAAGCGTCACATGCTCTTACTTTGAATGCCAGTGTAGCAGAGCTGCTGCCAGGAGGGGTTTCACTTCTTCTGTCAAACCCCCATTGTACCCAACCAGTCACATGAAGGAGACCAATTCAAGATACAAATGCTTTGGCCTTTAGACCAAGCCTGAACAAGCAAACCCCACTTCTTCCTTCCTACTCTCCTATTGCTGTCCTCTTGAATCTCAAAGGTTAGATTACCGGAACTGCAGAATGGCTTTTAAGCAAGTATCTCTGTACAACATTTGGACAGCTTTCCCTCCTGTGCTGTATCTTTGTCATGTAATGCTCATGGCCTTGCATGCAAAATTACTGAGTCCAGATGTTACATTTGCAGATAAAATATTTACAAACAGTATACAAAATCCCAGTGGGGCCACACCACAAGCCTCTGGTGTATAGCAAGTTTAATCTTCCTGAATAATTGTTTTCCCTCCCATCCCACACTGCTGTATTTCCCCCCCCCCCTCTATCTTAATTTATTTTAATAAAATATATGTTTGTTTGGAAACAGCATATATTATTGAGCTGTTCCCAGCTTAGAAAACAGCATCATTAACATGATATAGCACACAAGTGCATCTCTAGTTCATGTTATTTTCTGCTTTGTCAGTTTGACTCAGTCTGGTTTAAATTGCACAAGCTATTTTTAATGGCCTTTTTGCAATTCAAATCTGCATTCTGTAAGTGTAACTGAAAAGATAACAGTTCATTTCCAGTCTTGCACTCAAATCCATTGAAGGAGGCTTCAGAAACCATTGAATATTTTGTTGTTTAAACTGCCTTTTTGATTGGATTAACCTCAAACCAAAAATGTGCTTCAAAAAACACAGACCTCTGGAATGAAGTGAGCAAAGGTGAGGCTTGATTCTCAGGCTTTCACATGGGTCTGAATGCAGGCATGTTGCAAGAAGAGCAGTGAGAGAGATGCTTCATGACAGTAAATTTCAACTGGAGCTCAATGAGTGGAAATATTTATCCCAGGCCTGTTGTGTCAATCTAATAATGGCACCAAGCCTCCATGGCTGGAGCTCCAAGTTTAGACCCTGAAAACCCACTCTTGATCAGTCCCTTCTGGATTTTTCCACCTATTTCTTCCTTGTCTACATCACACACCAGAGAAGCTCTCGACCTATGCTTTGGAAAATCTGTTTTCACTCTAGGACATACCATAACATTGGCCATAGCAACCCCATGCAGTGCTACAGGCTGGGGTCAGAGTGGCTGAGGGCAGCCAGGTAGAGAGGGACCTGGGGGTACTGGTCGATGGTAGGCTGAACATGAGCCTGCAGTGTGTCCAGGCGGCCAAGAGGGCCAATGGCATCCTGGCCTGGATCAGGAACAGTGTGGCCAGCAGGAGCAGGGAGGTCATTCTGCCCCTGTACACTGCACTGGTTAGGCCACACCTTGAGTCCTGCATCCAGTTCTGGGCTCCTCAGTTCAGGAAAGATGTTGACTTGCTGGAAGGTGTCCAGAGAAGGGCAACAAAGCTGGGGAGGGGTTTGGAACACAGCCCTATGAGGAGAGGCTGAGGGAGCTGGGGTTGCTTATCCTGGAGAAGAGGAAGCTTATTATTATTGCTGTCCACAACTACCTGAAGGGAGGTTGTAGACAGGCAGGGGTTGGTCTCTTCTCCCAGGCAACCAGCACCAGAACAAGAGGACACAGTCTCAAGCTGTGCCAGGGGAGGTTCAGATTGGATGTTAGGAGGAAATTCTTCACAGAGAGAGTGATTGCCCATTGGAATATGCTGCCTGGGGAGGTGGTTGAGTCACCATCATTGGAGGTGTTTAGGAAGAGACTGGATGGGTTGCTTGGTGCCATAGTTTAATTGATTAGATAATGTTGGGTGATAGGATGGACTCAAAGGTCTCTTCCAACCTGGTTTATTCTATTCTATTCTATAAAGTTGCATGAAAGTGAAAAGCATAGCACAGAAAAAAGCCAGCTCCCTCCTTGCACAGAGTTCTGTTTCTTTGGCTGGAGCCTTGCATCAAGTCCTGAATCTCAGAGCATTTTGTCCTAATTTAAAGTGATAACTGGAAAAGAAATTGGTAATGTATATAAAGTTGCCTTGGGTAACTCTAATTTTCCTGACTCTGCATAATGCAATGTTAGAATAATTACTACATGTTTGGTGCTGCAGGGCCAGAGAAGAGCTAGGATCAGGGACTGCTACTGAGCAAAGCTCAGAAAAATGCTTGCAGCAAGTGGAACTGCCACAGACAACGGCAGCACATGGGCACTGGCATGACCCACCCAGCACAGTCTAACAGACCATTATCACCCATTACTTCCCAGTTACAGTGGTCACCTTCTACAGACTGTGGGAATCAGGGGGCCTTCTGTGTCACTGCAAAACCTGTATGCAGGTTAATCACTGTCCAGTGGGCTACTGACAGGGCTTCATGGCAGACTACAGAATTTCAATCTGTGAGACTGGGTTAGTAATTAGAATTACTGAATAGCACTGAGGCCACACAGCTCAGCATCTCTGTGGTAGCACCTGCATCAGCTCTGCTGAACTAGCAGAGATCAGCAAGGCTGCAGAAAGCATGGCATAGTGTTTGGAAAGTATATTCATGCTGGCAAGATAGGCAGCATGATGAGTTTGCAGGGCGTTGGGAAGTGGATTGGTGTTTGGGTGCTGAACATGAGCCAGCATGTGCCCAGGTGGCCAAGAAGGCCAAGAGCATCCTGGTCTGGATGTGTGACAAGCAGGACCAGGAAATGATTGTGTCCCTGTACGCACCACTGGGGGACACAGCTTGACTACTATATTCAGTTTGGGGGCCTCCACTACAGTGATATTGAAGTGCTGGAGCATGTCCAGAGAAGGGTAATGAAGCTGGTGAAGAGAACAGGTCTGGTGAGGAGCAGCTGAGGGAACTGAGGTTGTTTAGTCTGGAGAAGAGAAGGCTGAAGGGAAACCTCATTGCTCTCTACAACTCCCTGAGAGGAGATTGCAGTGAGGTAGGGGTTGGTCTCATCTCCCAAGTAACAAGTGATACAAGAGGAAATGGCCTCCAGCTGCACCAGGGGAGGTTTAGGTTGAGTATTAAGAAAAATGTCTTTCCTTCAAGAGTGGTCAGGAACAGGCTGCCCAGGGAGGTGATGGAGTCACCATCCCTGAAGGTGTTTAAAAATCGTGTAGACATGGCACTTTGGGCCATGGTTTGGTGGTCATGGTGGTGTTGGGTTGATGGTCAGACTTGATGAACTTAGAGGTCTGTTCCAGCCTTAATGATTCTACGATCCTCTGAAAAGGAACAGCTGCTCTTGAACTGCTCTCAGTCACCAGATCAGTTCACAAAGTTCAAACTGCCCTGTCCATGAGCTGGTTCACACCTCTTCTGTCCCCTGTGGCTATTACTTAACTGCAGTAAGAGATTTTAACTAAGGGGATCAAACCCATTACCATATAGTCTTCTATTAAAAGTGCCTTCACAGCTGTATATTCAAGAAGTGAATAGGCAGAACAAGGTTTAGTAATTATAAGGCCATGTTACACTCATTCTGGGTTACTCTGATTTAGAAGATCATGACGAAAAAATGTATAATTGAAGAGTCCTCTAGTACAGCAGCAGGGCTCCTAAACTCTCATGATTCCCAAGGTACCTGTGGATGAAGAAAGCTTTCATGTCAAGCCTCTCATTAGATATGCACAAGGCATTACAAAAATAAAGCTTGCTTTTCAATTCTGAAGCCATGAAAAGATAATTAGCAGAAAAATAGGATATACACAAACCTGCTTGGGCATTCATGTATTCAAACTGATGTGTGCACTGAGAGCCAAAAGAATCAATGAAGATGCTCTGCCCAGCTTGAGCACTGCAAAGGACACCCAGGCTTTATGTTGTGGATCATCAGCACTTACATTTACCTCCATTTCACACATAAACCCATCCTGTTGCTGTAACGGGCCCTGGAAAGTGAGTCTGCCAGTAACGATCCTTTCAGCTTGAATGGTTTGAGGAGGACCAGGTCCAGCCCTGGCTGTAGGCACCCATGGGGCTACCTTGGCAAGGAATAAGCAAGTACAAAGGCCACCCTCTCTCTGTGGATGGGCAGCTTTGCCTGCCTGAACAAAAGCCACCAGGCCACATTGTTCCCACAATGATATGCAAGCGGTTTTGGACTCTAATCCCAGCCTATACATTTAAACAAGCTTCCATTTTTCAGTGCTGACAGTAGGTGAACGTTAGACATAGAATCATGGAATTGTTTTTGTTGGAAAAGAGCTGTAAGATTAATGAGTCCAACCACCAACCCAACACCACCATGGCAATCAAACCATGTTCCAAAGTGCCATGTCTGCACGGTTTTTGAACACCCTTAGAGATGGTGGCTCCACCACCTCCATGGGAAGCCTGTTCCAATGCCTGACCACTCTTTAGCAAAGCCATTTTTCCTCATATCCAACCTAAACCTCCCCTGGTGCTCCTTGAGGCTGTTTCCACTTGTCCTATCACTTGATACTAGGGTAGAGAGTCCAACCCCCACCTCACCACAACAAGCATTATGAGAGGTCTATGTTGTTGAGCTGGACCTTAAAAAAATATGCATGTTAACAGCAGGGGAGGAGAACAGTTGCTGAAACTATTGATTTTTAATTCATGTTCATTCTTTAATTACCTGCCTTTCTAATTAAATCACTGTTAAGCTGGAATGCTGGAGTATCCCTAGAGGTTAGTATGTTGCTCCTATGTGTCTATTACCTTCAATATTTTACCCTTCAAGGTAAATTTGGCATCTTTAGAACACAAACTGCAGAATGCAACCCAGAATTTTCGGTGGGTGTATACTGCAGGAAACCACAGAACATTGTTGCTGTGCCAACCACACTCAGAGCTAAGAAGTCTCTTTCTAACATGTTGAAACAAGGGTCATTGACCTCCTACCAGCCTGAGAATGGACAGAAAGTCCTGCACTTTAACTGACTCTTTACAAAGGCTTGTTGTGACAGGACAAGAGAGAAGGGATTTAAGCTTGAGAAGGGTAGATTTAGACTGGATATTAGAAAGAAATTATTTACAGTGAGGGTGGTGAGACACTGAAACAGGCTGCCCAGAGAGGCTGTGGATATCCCCTTCCTGGAGGTGTTCAAGGCCAGCTTGGACATGGCCTTGAGCAACCTGGGCTAGTGGAAGGGGTCCCTGCCCATGGCAGGGGTAGGACTGGAACCAGATGATCTTGAAGGTCCCCAAACCATTCTATGATTACTTGACAGAGAAATAACACCTCAGAGTATCTCATTAGACTGTCATGGGTTTGGGTGGGAACAAACCAGGTGTTGTTACAAGAGATAACACTAAACCATGGATAGATATGACCATAATTCAGCTACAGAAGTAATAGGCACCATCACCACCCTTTTGCTTTACTGTCTAGCTTAGAATACATACAATCTTAACCAAAAGGACATATTCTTTAGTGCTCTCAGTTATAGGGCAGGCTTTGCCACCTGTGCTAACCGTTGGAGACCAGCTACACAATGTGCGAGCATGAGATACGGGCTATTTATTTCTGCCACAAGCAAACACAGAATGATCCTCACAGCCACCCTGAGCTCTGAACTGAATGGTGTCAGGAAAGGAGAGAGAAGTCTTGTCAGGTGGGGGGGAAATACTGAATAAAAGGAAGCATTTCTGCTATTCTTGAGGTACAAAGTGAGCAACGGCTTTAAGGAGAAGTAGTATCTTTGGTAGCACGAGCCAGAAACACTGCCTTTCCCTGCAAACTATGTCTGACTTCTCATTATGGTTAAACCAGCACTAATACTATGCTACAGGTGTAGCAGAAAACCTAAGCTGGATAAAGTCAGCAGAGCAATACATTCTACTACAAGAGGAAAAATACAAACACTGAAGGCAAGAGCGTCACAGCTTTAAGCAGAGAGGCAGAGGGACTTGTTTTTTTTTTGCAAAAGCAAGGCTCCTACAAGTTCATCACAGCACAGACTGTAATTTCCTTTCTTCTGAGCCTTGTACCTTGGTTCCTTCCATCATACTGCCATACACTTCATCCCAGTCAGACACTGCTTTAAAGGTGACTCTCTCATGATACCAAAGATGTAAGTTTCTCAAGAGCGCTCTGCTCCCCGCTGTGGGCTTCTCCGTCTGACCGTCACAGATCTCTGTGGTTTCCTTTGGCAGCTTCCCTGCTTTTGCTCTGATTTTTATGAAGATACAAATCCTAAATTACAGGAATCAAATTCCCACCTGGCTTTAGTGGAAAGAATCCACATGTCTTTTGCCAAAGGGCTACAAAACTACAAGTGCTCTGCTTCTCTCAAAACCAGGCGTTTGGTTTTCTGCAAAGCTTTCTGAACCTTAAGGACCTTTTCTGTTCGTGGGAGCTTTATTTCCTTCTGGAACCCACACTTTGTCTGTTACCACCAATGTTAGAGAGCACTGGTGAGCATTAACTACAGTGTCCTAAGTTCCCAGCTTTTCCCCTTCAGCAGCAGCAGTTCAATATTCCATTTCCTCTCTTTGGCTTTGCTGCTGAATAAACATTTTTTGTCCAGTGACTTCTCATTCTTTTCCCCTAGTCAGCTTGCTGCAGCATCTATCTGAGCAGTCATTTACTATGGGTTCTTTACTCCTAAGCTTATTATCTTCCATTTATCTGCATTGAGTTGTGCTGCCCTGTACAACCCAGGTACTCAAAATTAATCCTCCTCATGCATCAGATTAAATTGTTTCCCATTATCTGCTTGACTCTCAATCCAGCACCATTTGTAAAACAGAAACCTACTTTTACATATTATTAATCAAGGCTGGGGGTTGTTTTATGTGTGGGTTTGGGGTTTTTTTTGGGTGACAAAAAGCCATTGTCTCCCCATGTGAATAATGTCAGAGAGTTCTGCTAACCAAATTTCAATGTTTCCCTATTTTTCTTTTCCCTTCCTCCTGCAGTCCCACTCTGTAATCAGCCTTTTGAAACCTGAATTCATGCATTTAATGCATATTTCTCTCACCTGTGCTACCTTCTTATAGCTGAAGGTTCTCAGTGATCAATATTTTACATGATCACATCAATCATACCATGTGCAGCTACTCCAGGAGCCCTGATAAAACAATTTCCTGGTGCTATTGGATTTACAAGGCAATTTCCTTCCTTGCTCATTAGCTGTAGCAGCCTTCCTCCAGCCTTGCAGATGCATGTTCATTTATGCCAATTTCTTTAACTTGATTTTGATACATATTAGTGGGGGGGAGGGAGTTGGGGTTTCAAATCTGTGTAATCTTAAAATGAATCGTGAATCACCTTAAAATCTGCCAGTGTTTGAATTCTATTTGATAATAGTAAAGACAGAAGTAATCCATTAGCAAATGTGCATCTTTCCCTGCTTTGATTCACTGTCTTTAATTACACCACTCTGATTAGTTACTCCTAAGTCACCACACCATTAAATCTGAAATTTATCTCTTTAGCCTCTTTCCCCCAAATTTCTCATCTTCACATCCTACACAGCCCTGCTCTAAATGCAGTTTTGCTGCTTAGGAGATCTCTCCCGGGGCAATAAGAGCAACACAAAGGCTGCGTCTTGTTGACACGCCAGAGATGCAGAGAGTGGAGAGTACCAAGACTGCAGGCTTGGAGGAGATAAGAAATACCTCTTGTGGGCAAGCCTTCAGGAGATTTCAAGGGCCACAGTATTCTGATAACATTCCCTGCACACATGGTGGTCCATAATCATAAAGAGTACAATTATGACCTTGGAGACAGGATAATTGAGAATTAGGTAAGAGATAAGACCCAAGTTTGAGAAGACTTTAGGGAAAAACCTGCTGCTACCTTCACTCTCTGACTCCAGAACTTACAGAAACATTTCCAGAGCATCAATCTAATACCCATGATTCCCATTCCCTCTGCTGTATTTATCCACTTTGAAAGTGGAGGAGAAGGAAAGAGGAGAAATAAAAAATGACACATACTTGAAATTTAATTTAAGAATGGCTTCATTCCAGAAACGAACAGCCTTGGGTTGTTCAGTCCCTCAGTTAGCAAAAAGCACTTCAGCCCTGCCTGAAGGGCAGGTCTGCCTCTTCCTCTGGATACCTTGGCATGGAAGATTCTCACTAACACATCAGCCTTCGGGTCTTTCCTGTGGCTTCCAACAGACCTCTGCAGACAAATGAATGGGTTTGAAATCCAGAGCTGCCCAACTGTAGGCTCAGGAAGTAGCCAGAAATAATTCCCTACTAGGTCTAAAATGCTTTTGGAGCAACCTTTGTTGAAAAAAAAAAAAAAACACCTTAAATCTAGACAAGTACTCAAAGGAGCTCTCCAAGGGCACTGCCAGAGTGGACCCAAAGCCTTCCCTGTGGGTGGGGAAGTGCCAGGTATTCCCCCACTGTCCCCACCTACTCCATGTAATGCTGGTGCACACACACTGTCTGTGGACAGATGCTCTACAGCTGTTGCAAACACAGTTGAGGAGCTTCCCTTCTCCAGAGCTCCACACAAACCAATTTTCCATCAACATCCCATGTCATTTTATGTATGCTTTAATGAAACCCCAGGCTTTTCTTTAAATACACCAACAGCTAGACTGTCTGGAAATCATGTCAAAATATAGAACCATGGATTTGTTTCAACTGGAAAAGACCTTTAAAATCATCAAGTCCAACTGTCGAACTGACACCACTGTGAACACTAAACCATGTCCCAGAGTACCATGTCTGCACAGTTTTTGAACACCCCTAGGGATGGTGACTCCACCACCTCCATGGGAAGCCTGTTCCAATGCCTGACCACTCTTTCAGCAAAGACATTTTTCCTCATATCCAACCTAAACCTCCCCTGATGCACCTTGAGGCCATTTCCTCTTGCTCTGTCACATGATACTAGGGAGAAGAGTCCAACCCACACCTCACTACAAGAAGAATTATGAGAGTTCTATCCTATAGAGTTTGACCTTAAAAGAATATGTATGTTAACAGCAGAGGAGAACAGTTGCTGAAACTATTGATTTTTAATTCATGTTCATTCTTTAATTACCTGCCTTTCTAATTAAATCACCCTTCAAGTAGCTGTAGAGACCAAAAAGTTCTCCCCATAGCCACCTCTTCTTCAGACTAAGCAACCCCAGGGCCCTCAGTCTCTCCTCACAAGACTTTTCTCTGGATTCTTTGTCAGCTTCACTGGCCTTCTCTTGACATGTTTCAGCACTTTAATGTCCTTCTTGTAGTGTCCAAGGTGTGCATATAGTTAAGACAAAGGAAATGTTATGGTAAGTGAAGATGATTGCATCAACCATTTTGCAGCACAATTTTCTCTCTTGAAAGGAAAATAGAGCCCCAAGAAGACTGGGAATCTTGAGGAAGAGATGACTTTCAAAGAGATATATTTGGGTAAAAGTGCTGAGCTTAATACCATGTTCTGGAAGAGAGTCTGTGGCCTCCATTATTCAAATGATCTAATGTCACTTCTGCCTTGAGTCATGGCAGCCCACATGCAATTCAGGCAAACCTAATCCTCTCAGGCTTGAAATTCAACTGGGAAGCTGCACTTTGTGGGTGAGGTGAGCTCCACACTTCCTGCTGTCACAGAAGGTTGCTCAGGTCGTGTACAATTCACGCACAGAGAGATCTTTCCTCTTTGTTGAATCCCTGCCTCCCATTGCTCAATAGGAGACATGAACTTAGAGCCCTTAGTAGAAACGTGACACTATTCAGCACTTGCTACACCTAGTCACAACACCTCTGCCTTAATTGTCCTCATCAAGTGATTTTGCCATGAAGAACAACTCGATATCCTGTGCAGAATATTTAATCTGGTCTCTGCATTGACATCTTCCTTTATTCACCAGGAGAAAAGAGAACATCCTCCTGGCTTTGCCATTATTCAGCACTGATAGACTTAATTATAGTATAGAGGCTACAGGAAAAAAAAAAAAATCCCAAGATTGTCTTAAGCCACTTTATATATTTGTTAATTACAAGGAAGAACAAAATTCAATTACACCTCACTTAATTGCCCTTACTGCAAAGGGAACTAAAAGGTGATGTAACATACTTAAAAGAATAACTTCAGGTCACTGCAAATCTCCTTCCAACCATCAAAATGTCTGAATGACCTAATACAAATAAGATTCAACTCTATTACTTTAATTAAATCGCACCCTGAAGAGGAAATACACTGCCCTGGGACAACAGAAGTTGATCAGAGAATCATAGAATTGTTTTGGTTGAAAAAGATCATGAAGTCCAGACATCAATCCAACACCACCATGCCAAATAAACCGTGTCCCAAAATGCTATGTCCACAAGTTTCTTGAGCACCTCCACAGATGGTGACTCCACCATGCCCCTGGGCAGCCTGTTCCAATGCCTGACCACCCCCCAACCTAACCCTCAGGCTATCTCCTCTCATTCTATCCCCTGATACTAAGGAGTAGAGACCATCCCAAAGTCACTCCAACCTCCTTTTAGGGAGTGATAGAGAGCCGTGAGGTCTCACTGAGCCTCCTCTTCTCCAGACTAGACAACCTTTGTTCCCTCAGCTGCTCCTCACCAGACCTAATCTCCAGACCCTTCACCATCTTTGTTGCCCTTCTCTGCATATGCTCCAGCACTTCAATGTCCTTTATAGTGAGAGCCCCAAAACTGGACACAGTACTTAAGGTGTGGCCTCTCCAGTGCCAAGTACAAAGGGACAATCACTGCCCTGGTCCTCCTGGCCACCCTATGGCTTATACAGGCCAGGATGCTGTTGGCCACCTGAGCATATGCTGACTCATCTTCAGCCAGTTGTCCTTCAACACCCCCAGGTATTTCTCTGCTGGGCAGCTCACCCAGTCAATAAACTTTAAATATTTTAAAGCTGAATCGATGCCAGTGCAAGTCAGCAAGTACCACTGCCTCTTCCATGTGGAGACAATGTTGGCTGGGCTTTGTGCTCACTGATCTTTTAACTTCTAGTCCACAAAGCTGACCACTGTAAACCACAGGAATTACACTGATTCTTTGGGTTTTCCTACACATTTTAATTCCCCAGTCATTTTAGGCTGGATGTTGAGAAGAAATTCTTCATAGAGAGAGAGATTGCCCATTGGAATGTGCTGCCCGGGGAGGTGGTAGAGTTGCCATCACTGGAGGTGTTTAGGAGGAGACTGGATGGGGTGATTGGTGCCATGGTTTAGTTGATTAGATGGTGTTGGATGATAGGTTGGACTTGATGATCTCAAAGGTCTCTTCCAACCTGGTTAATTCTATTCTAGTCTAGTCTAGTCTATTCTTTCCTTCGCTTACAGTTTGCACTACTAACTCTGTTATTCATTGGTGCCCTCCTCTTAGCCAAGCAAAATGAACACACTCTGCAGAGCTATGACCAGAAGAGACTTTTGAGAAGATCTTTAGCTGCATTTGTTTGTGTGCAATAGCACTTGAAATTACTGATGGATATGCATAGGGAAATAAAACAAAAATGGCCATCCTTTACCTATGAGATGATAACATTGTTAGCATTGAAAGTGTCTCCAGGCAGAAGTACTTAATTTAAGAGAAAGAAAAATGTGAATTTTTGTTCAGGGAAAGCATTTTTAATCCAACAAAACAAAACACCAAATCTTTGGATAGAGTAGAATAATAATAAATAGTGGATTTGTGCATCAACTATTAACATAATAAATAGCTTTGATAAAGAACACAGATGGGGTCCTCCTATGCAGAAGGATCATGAAAACCAGACTAATGCATTCAGCCTACAGTGAGTGCAATACATGTATTGCACTTCACTTCCTTGCCCTGCGGACAGAAGCAACAAGCTAAATGGCATCGCAGGGCTGCAAGAGACTGAGCTCTGTGAGCTATTACAGAATCACACAGGATCACAGAATCACCAAGGTTGGAAGAGACCTCAAAGATCATCAGGTCCAACCTGTCACCCAACACCTCATGACTAAACCATGGCACCAAGTGCCACGTCCAATCCCCTCTTGAACACCTCCAGGGATGGGGACTCCACCACCTCCCTGGGCAGCACATTCCAATGGCTAATGACTCTCTCAGTGAAGAACTTTCTCCTCACCTCCAGCCTAAACCTCCCCTGGCACAGCTTGAGACTGTGTCTTCTTGTTCTGGTGCTGCTTGCCTGGGAGAACACACCAACCCCCTCCTGTCCACAACCACCCTTCAGGTAGTTGTAGAGAGCAATAAGGTCTCCCCTGAGCCTCCTCTTCTCCAGGCTAAACAACCCCAGCTCCCTCAGCCTCTCCTTGTAGGGCTTGTGCTTGAGGCCTCTCCCCCGCCTCATTTACTGAGATGGACAGACAACCCATGGATTTCAATTCTTTAACATGTGAAGTTCCCCAATATGCAAAGCCTTGGCCCATATCCCAACTACTCTTTTCTCTAATATCCCAATAATTTTCTCCACCAAGTCAGAAAAACTTGCACATCTTTTACTAGTTTAAGCAGTCTTGTTGAAGACAGATATCATATAGAAAACTGTGAGTATTTCCCAACTTGGCTTCCAGTCTTGCTATTACAGAAGATGGAAGATGAGATGGCTTATAACAAGGAACCATGAAAGGAGAACTATAAACCATGAAAGGAGAAGTCCATTTGGGAAGA
This sequence comes from Dryobates pubescens, assembly GCF_014839835.1. Taxonomy (NCBI): domain Eukaryota; kingdom Metazoa; phylum Chordata; class Aves; order Piciformes; family Picidae; genus Dryobates; species Dryobates pubescens. The sequence goes on along the minus strand of NC_071629.1, from coordinate 18,918,734 downwards.
CTCTAGTAAATACCTCTGCAACTGCTCAGGAGACTTTCACATGGCTGCAAAGGAACACTGACCAGCTCCCAGAGTTTCTTAAGCATTAAATATGGGTGGTGGCTGTAGCCATCCACTCTCCTAGCTACATGTTCCCTGAACCAGGAATTTCCTCAGCAAAGAACAGCTGATTCATTGAAAGACAGTACACATCCCCAAGCCACCTCATAGCCAGACACTATTGAAGAACACAGATTTTAAATCCAGTCTAGTCTTGGATTGTTTCAAGTTCCTAACTTCCTAACCCTTAGTTAGGAACCCTTAGCTCCTAACCCTAATTCTTCCAGTATTAAATCTGGAAATCAGAGCAGAGAATCTATGCAATGACACCATTAAGAAAGAAAAAACAATGCAAACAAAACAACACTTTGAGCAAATCCAGAAAGCCTCTTCTTGGCTTAATTTAGACCCCCAGTGGGAGCAATCAGTTTCTGCAGTGCTAATGAAATGTGAGCCATGAAATTGTATGGCACCTTTGCACAGTCACATCCCTTTTTTTTTGGTGGAGCACATTTCCTCTTTAACAAAAAGCAGTTTTGAAAGCACCTCTCTCGTAAATCTTCAGGGTTCACATTACAGACACTTTCAAAAGCTGCAGAAGACATAATTTCAGATAAGATCTTTCAGTTTTGTGCATATGGATTTCTTCTTCTTCTGTTTTTTTAATAGACTGCTGAGAAGAAGGACTACTGCTAGCAGCTGAAGCAGGCAAAGCCATTATCGCTTGCTCTTTACAGGACCTTCATTGCAGCTAAGCTTAATGGAGTGGCAGAGATTCCTAGAACACTTGGCAGCACTACACATAAAACCAACCTTGAGTATTTAGTGTCTCAAGAAGTTAGAAGAAATTATTAGGAGGCAGTTCTCAGCCAAGACTCACTCCACTCCTCCAATCCCTCTGCTTCACAGCTTCAAGATCCACTGACTTCAAATGGAGCCATGCCAATTTGAGCAAGTTACAGAAGAAATAACAAGTCTTGTTATTATGGTGATGGAGAAATCAGACATCAGCTCTCCCATACTCTAACACTGTCACCACTAGACTTTGAAAGACCATAAGGAAGCTTGTGAATTTGCTCAAAGTACCAACTGCAAGAACCAATCTGTTTTGATCATTCCCTGGAGTCCCATCCTAAATCAAAGGAGTACAACTGAACCTTTTAACTAAAATTTCCTTTCTAACCAACCCACAGCACCAGCAGCCTCCTGAGAAATCTGGGGCTTGAGTTTGGATTTACATTTTTTCCTTATCATCTTTCTCTTTATCATGTTTTTCCTTATCAGCTTTGACTTATGGGTTAAAAAAAATATATATCCCTAGAGATTAGTGTCCTTAAAAGTGTTCATCACAGATATCAACTCCAGGAGACTGAAAAGCTGACAGTCTTTTGAGAGTGCTTCTCCCCAAAGCTTCTCCTGCCTCCCAGAGAGAATCCTTTGCTTAGGACTAGAGGGAAGATAGATTTCTTGGAGCAACAACAGATTGAGCTCACACGTCAACTCAGAAGGAAACAGAATGACTCATGAAACACAGAAATACAGAAAGATTGCTAGAAATAAAACAGGGAATGAAGGTAGAGAGAGCTGAATAAGAAACAGCTCCTGTAAGAGGAGAGCTAAATATAGAACTCCTCTGCAACACCACGTTAAGTCACTGGTGCCTTTCGAAGGTATGTGATGAGATCTTTGGGGACGTATTACGGATCTCAGACAGCAAGCTGACTTGAAGCCAACTACCGTTCTTGCTGCATCCATCTCAGGATGACTGAATTCCAATTTTACCCATAAATAAGAGCCTGGCCAAGGGCTTACAAAGGAAAATGTGGGCAAGCCTCCATCTCCACATCATTCCGTTGGGAGCAAGCTGACTTTTAAAAGCTGGCAATAAAACTCCTAAAAACGAGACTCCCAACTTCAAAACAAACCACTAACACACACCTGCACCCCAAAAAAGAAGAAACAAACCACACACACACAATCCCACCCCCCCCCCCAAAAAAAACCCCACCCCAAAACAACAACAAAAAAACAAACCCACAACACCACCAACCAACCAACCCAAACCAGAAACAAAGCAAACAACCCTAAACACCAAACCAAACCCCAAACAGTTGGCAGGAGTGCTGGGTTTGCTTTTTGCCTTACAATGTCCTTTTGAGACATTAGTTTTTTACAGCCACCTTTTCAATTCTGTTGAGGCAGTACTAATTCTGCTACAGGAGAGACTGCATCAAGAACAAATTGTCAAGAGTGATACCCTGTGCCTTTCCTCGGGTTTGGGAGATGGACAATTGTGCACACTTCCTTTGCATGTGGAAATTAAAGAACCTGCCCATAAAGACACCTGCTCAAATGTAAATTGGTGCCACTCTACAGAAGCCAGTGTACTCCATTAGAAAAAGACATAATTTGAGGCTATGGAGAACCACTTGTGTGGTTGGAACCCCCTGCTTAGGTTATTAAATAATTGCATGCATGTGGCAGTACATACAGAGCTCTGACAGTCTAAGACGAAGCTGCTGTGAGCTGTGGATCTGGCTGGTCAGCTCACAGGGTGTAGTCTTCACAGAGTAAGGTAGAACAGCCCAAGGAGAACTGCCCATGCTGCTTTGGCAACATTTGCATAATAAGGATGGTGGTACTCAACACAAAGTTGCAGTTGAGCAACTAATCTCTTTTCCTTTGGAGACCTCTGTCCTCCGCAGGTCATTTCTCTCAGTTTCAGGTTTCTACCCAGAAGGGGCTTGCAGTGCTTTGCTGATGCAGTAGCCTTCTGACTCAGTTGAAGCTCAGCTATCTCTCTCTCAATTTTGATTCTCACCTGCAGCCAAGCTCATCTAAAAGCACCCTTCTCATCTGTCCATGCTGCCAGCTTTTTAATCCCTCTCCTATCAGATTTTCCCTCCCCATCATCACTCACCTTGTCCTTCTTCAACCTCTTCTTCTCAGTATACCATGATGTTTTATGGCTCAAAACCTGCCCTCTCCTCCTTGCTGCTCTTTATATTAATTCCCCTATCATTGTTTGCCACCCCATTCAACCCACCCTTCCTCCTGATGATTAATCCACACTTACTTGCCACTTGCCTTCAAAGGAAAATTAACAGGAATTGGGAATAGAAGTGTTTTTCAGCTAATGAAAAGAACATTTATCTTCAAAAGTGTCTTCAGCGGACGTGGCCTACCAACTCCTCAGAGCTCTCAAGAGTTCCCAGCGGTACCAGCCTGCACAAGCTGAGCATCTGCTGCCATTGCATCCTGAAGAATGCTCTCCTGTATTTTTAAGTTGAAAGAAGTATTATTCACACATAGAACAGGCATCTCCAGGAAAGCATGTACCTCGGTGTTCCAAAGAACAAGCAGCCAAGACAAATCTCTGCAGGAGAAACTATCACCCTTTAAAACAACCTCTATTCTATTCTATTCTATCCTATTCTATCCTATTCTATCCTATCCTATTCTATTCTATTCTATTCCTCAACCCAGGGATTTCTGTGTTACTTTCCCTCCCAGTCCTGGGGGTGAGGGAGGCTTGCCTGTGAGAGTGGGCTGTCTTAAACCAGGACAGGTACCAGGCCTGAGTGGCTTGTTTTTAAAATGGAGCAGCTCTAATATTTATTTAATATTTGGGTTCTCCATACTGGCTTACTGAGAGGCATCTTATCCACAGATGTGGATCTTCCTCACTCAACTTTTACAACCTCATGCCTGCCAAGACAAAAGATTTACCCAGTTTTGAAGTCTGAGTAAGCTCAGCTTCTCTCCTCTACTTCTTCCCCTACAAAATGCCGGGGTTTAGTTGATTAGATAGTGTTGGATGATAGGTTGGACTTGATGATCTCAAAGGTCTTTTCCAACTTGGTTAATTCTATTCTATTCTATTCTATTCCATTCCATTCCATTTCATTCCATTCCATCCCATCCCATCCTATCCTATCATATTCTATTCTAATTTTTGGTTAGAAGGTCATCACTCTTAAGAAGGAGGAGACTGCATTAATACAGGAACCTTTTGGCAATCTGCTTAGTCTTCCTCAAGACTAATCAACATGCCTTGAAGACAGCTGACTCAGCAGTAGCTTAAAATAATCTTCTTGTCCATTTTTGGGAGGGAAACTATAAAGGGGCAAAGGATGTTTTGAAGCAGAGCACCTCAATTTTAGAGACTTTTGAGTAGCAACAGCATGTCATAAAGAATATGTTCTTCAGCACCAACAGGAAAGCTTGTTTTGACTCAGAGCTTCCCTCAACTCTGAAACAGATAACACTGCATTTTTCTTCTATTTCTAGAAGCTATCATACTGACTGTACATCTCATCACACATTATTAAAGGCACTCAGTGAAGTTCTTTTCAGTTAAAATAAGACATTTCCTAACCACCCTCCTTTATTAGTAGTACAAAGACCAGCAAATTTCTCACCATTTTTACAGATCTCATTTAATATCCAAGTGATTAAAAAACCACTTCCTTGCATTTGGCAGCTCAAGTCCTCATTCACATTTTTGCTTACTACTGTTTTAATGGTGCATTTAATCTAAATCTGAACCTGACTGGGTTAATGCTGATGGCTCATCATTAGAAGGGAACATACTGTGTGAAGCTGAAACATTTCCTACTAATAATAATTGAGAGACTCTAGCAATATTTGATGTCACCTTTGCCACTTGTCTGAAATGAGAGAATGATTATACTCACCAGAGGTAAGAGAAACTAGAGAGCAAAGATCAGTCCTCACCTACTGATTCAAACAAACCAGAGTTGCAGAGGAAGAGGAACAGGAGCAGACACCAATAAAGCAAAGTTGCCCAACTGGAATGAATTCTACATTTTAAACAGCTTTTGCAATTAAGTGTCATAGTTGGTAGTTAAATGTCTGCTCAGAGGAAAGGCAAGCTTAGAGAACAGACCAACAGTCACAGAATCACAGAACATTGGGGTTGGAAGTGACCTCAAAAGCTCATCCAGTCCAACCCACCCTCCAGATCAGGATCACCTAGAAGAGGTCAAACAGGAACACAGCCAGGCTGGTTTTGAATGTCTCCAGAGAGGGAGCCTCCATGACATCTCTGTGCAGCCCATGTCACCACAAAGGTGGTTTGTTCTGTTAACACCCTTTTCAAAAGACAGTGAGGTCAGCACCACATTCACTGATTCTTGTCCTGCACATGATCTTCGTGGCTGGCTCTTTTCCTGCAGCCCCATCTGTCTTCACAACATCGAAGTCAATGTTCATAAAGCTTCCAGAGCAATGATGTCCACAATGGCAGGCAGGAGATAGGAATGAAAACACCCCTATTCCTGAAATCACCAGCCCACAGTTTACTGTCATCAGACCACTCTACACCCTGAGAAGTCTCATGACAGCTTATTTATGTACCTTATGTACCAGCTTGCTGTATGTATGCAGTAAGTTCTGCTGATTTGGGGGTATAGATCCTTCCTCAGCCTCTGCAGTAAACCTTTTTAGTTTCATTCTGTAAGGATGTGAGGCTCTAGGGCTAACTAAGCCTTTAACCTTCTCATAAAGGTTGCAAAAACATAGCTGAAGAATGAAATGTGACTCATCCAGAAGATCCAAAGGAAAGAAATCCCCAAGACAGGTGTATTGCCACAAAAAGGAAAACCATGCATAAGGAAAAAGCTGAAACTGTCATTTAGAAAATACTTAAGAAACCTAAACCTCATAGATTGGCTTGAATTGGGAGGGACCGTAAAGATCATCTAGTTCTAACCCCTATCTAGTCCTCCACCGTGGGCAGGGACACTTTCCACTAGCTCAGATTTCTCAAATCCCAATCCAGCCTGGCCTTGAACACTTTCAGGGATGGAGCAATCAGAGCAATTAAGAGGAAGCAGAGCTGGGCCATCTAATTTGTCTTTTGTATGGGGCTCCTGCAGAGCCATCAAGACATTTAGATATCTGTGTACCACTATATTGAGTCCCTGCTCTTCTGTCTCCTCTATGCCAAGGGCTACAGAAAACACATCAAAATTTGGCTTAATGATGCTTTCAGAAATCTGGAGGGACCACTACATTCTGATCCTGTTGTGTATGCTAAATTTAACCAGATAGACTAGAATAGTGTGAACTAAATCAGCTGCACCAGGTAACCTTTCTAGAAGGGACTGTTGTGTAATGTGGAAATGTCAGGCGTGAAAAACAGCTGGCACCTGAAGACTTCTTCTGCAGTAAGTTGTACACAATCTTCATTATTTTCCTTGCTAAATCAACATGCTGCTCTGGGCAGCCTGATCTAGTTGAGGATGCCCCTGGTTACTGCAGAGGGGGTTGGACTAGATGACCTTCCAAGGTCCCTTCCAACCCAGGCCATTCTATGATTCTATGATTTTAATGCACTTGAAAATTGTGGCAGAGAGCTTCAGATTATTAGTATCCAAGACACCTGAGAAAGGATTTCTCCTTGTTTCCAAAATGCACCATCATTTACTTTACAGCAGGACTCCAAGGAACACTGTGTCACTTGAAGAAGATGTACAGCCATGTGCTGGATACATCTCTGCAGGGCAGAACCCTTGCAGGTGGATGTCCCTTGTAATCTTTAGGATTTAACCTATATCTTCGTAGTCTTGGTCTTTCAGGGAAAGAAAAAAATTATCTGTCTCAGTGTTTTCAAGCACAAGGTAGAAAGAAAGAAACATGCACATAAGGATGGATACCCAGCAACAAAGTTGGTGAGGGGTTTGGAGCACAAGCCCTGTGAGGAGAGGCTGAGGGAGCTGGGGTTGTTTAGCCTGGAGGAGGCTCAGGGGAGACCTTATTGCTGTCTGCAGCTACCTGAAGGGAGGTTGTAGACAGGCAGGGCTGGTCTCTTCTCCCAGGCAACCAGCTCCAGAACAAGAGGAGACAGTCTCAAGTTGTGCCAGGGGAGGTTTAGGCTGGATGTTAGGGAGAAATTCTTCATAGAGAGAGTGATTGTCCATTGGAATGGGCTGCCCAGGGAGGTGGTGGAGTCGCCATCACTGGAGGTGCTTAGGAGGAGACTTGGTGGCTTGCTTGGTGCCATGGTTTAGTTGATTAGATGGTGTTGGATGATGGGTTGGATGTGATGATCTCAGAGGTCTCTTCCAACCTCGTCTCATCTCGTCTCATCTCGCCTCTTCTCTTCTCTTCTCTTCTCTTCTCTTCTCTTCTCTTCTCTTCTCTTCTCTTCTCTTCTCTTCTCTTCTCTTCTCTTCTCTCTCACCTGTTCAAGTCTTCCTGAACATCACTTCTTGATAATCCACCTTTTATCCTGGAGGACAAGGGCTGGCTTGAAAGGAGATATGCAGACATTTTGCACTCTCCTACAAAAGCTGTTTTTGTTTTGTTTTTCTTTCTTTTAAAGCAGATAACAAAAATCAAAGAACTTGCACACAGTGGGAAATATCTATAGATAGACACCAGTAGGGAAAAAAATTGAATATGAAACAGTCTGAGCACTGACTTTTTCTCAAACTCTGAGATACTACTGGAAAAACATTGAGGGATTTTGGATGTTATGGGAAACCTGTCCTTTTGCAATCTTTGGACCTTTGTTGAGGGTGCTAGAGCACTGGACCAGGCTGCCCAGAGAGGTTATGGAGTCTCCTTTTCTGGACACTTTTAAAACCCAGCTGGATGTGTTCCTGTGCAACCTGAGTTAGCAGGGGATTTGGACGAGATGATCTCCAGATGTCCCCCTTCCAACTCCTACCATTCTGCAGCTCTGTTGTGCTCACTGAGGCCTGGGTAGAGCTTCTTTAGTTTCTTTATCTTTTCAGGGTAGGACACTTAAAAAGGGAATGAAAAACAGAGACAGAAGTACTACCAATGAAAGACAATTGTTTGTGCAGTCCCAGAAGAACACTAACCCAATGGTACTGCACCGCATGCTCACTGCACATTTGAAATACAACATATTGCTGTGAAAATTCTTCAGCTTTGTTCTGAAAGCATCCACAGCTCTCACAGAGCAGTATCCAGAGAAGAACACAGAGCTGAAGGAGCACATGAAGACAGACTCTTCTTTTCTAGATAATCCTAGAGGTAAGGAGTCTTCTAGACTTGCCATTTGTGGTGGCTTTATTTTTGTGCACTCAAAGCTATCAGCTGCTGAAGGGCCAGACTGTTGATGAAATGAAGAGCAGAAATCCATGAGTTAGATATGGGCTGTGCTATAGGCTGGAACTGGAAACCATAGACATGCTACAACATCATCCTGTCAGTTAACTCAAGCAAATTATCCAAGATCACTAACCCCACCTCACGGTGCTGTGCTGCACTGATGTGGGGCGGTAGCTAGGGGACCTCTGCACTTTGTTCTGCTGCTCTACATAGGCAGGCTTAAATGCCTTTCCAAGTGATTGCATTGGGAAAGGAAACTACTTCCCAGTGCTAGCAAGAAAGTTCAATAACTCCTTGTCTCTGGTGTTGTCCCAACCTAGAAGAGCATGAACAATTTGGTGTGCCCTCAACCCAAAGGCCAGTGTTTAAATACTACAGACATTACCCCTGATAAAGGATCGTGCAATAATTATGATGGGCCATGTAGCTGAGTGAGGTACAAAGAAGGCTTTTCATTATTAATAAAGGACTACATCTGCTTATTTAAAATGAGGACAGATTGAAGAGTCAAGTCAGATGCTTTCTCAAGAGAGTTTTGGAATGAAAAAGTAGCAAGACAAAGGCCTTCCTCCATACAAGGAACACTCTTTGAAGCTCTCACAGTCCTATACAGATGAGATAAGAACATCAGTGTGACTCATTTGGTCTAAATGTCCTACTTCAGATATGCTAAGTGCCAGATACTGTCTCCATAGTGAATATTTATTCTAAGATGAAAGTGAAATAGCAAAAGGCACAGATAAAAGTTTTGCACACAGGTAAGGTAAGAGATGAATTCTCTTGATGTTGCTGTAACCTGTTCAGTGGTGAGGCCAGCTCCAGCTTGAGAATTAAACCCCATTGGCTTGAAATAAAAGCGCTAAAACTGCTCCTAATGCCATTACTTAAATTTCTGTGATGCTACAGAGTGCAAATTCAGCTCACAATGACATAGTCACAGCTGTCTCTTACGATTTTTCCAAAAGGAAAACCCATCTCAACAAACCACTTGATTTCCAATTTGTTACTTGTGGCTAGGTGAGACAGCAGATAAAAGCATTGTGAGGACTCTTAGTGCCTCTCCTGATGTACCTATTACCTACAGACTTGGGACCACCCACTTGATGGCTCAGTGAGGACAGTCACCCAGAAAGGCAGGAATATGTGTGCTGGAAAATCAGCACCAGCCAGAAGGTTAGAATCTGACCATGCTTTACAGAGGTCAGGAGACACCTGGGCACTAAAGAAAGCCTTTAGCAAAAAACCGAAGAACATAGTTTAAAAGGCACCAGGGGGTTTAGCAGCAGGTGTGTGCACAAAGGTGCTTTATAATGGTAGGCTTGATCAAAGGACAGGCTGCAGGAGCTACGACTTAAATATCAGGCCCCACAAAGGTTGCTGGATAAGAACTGACTGCAGAGTGAGCATTTGTCCATCAATGCCAGACACCACCTGAATCCACTCTGTGCCTGGGCAGCAGCCTAGGAAGAGCAGTGGCACTGCTAAGTTTGAAATCCTTCTTCTATCAGAGTGAGAATGCCTGGGCTACCTTTATTCCTTGTATTTTAGGCTGAGTGAGCTGGGGTTGTTCAGCCTAGAGAAGAGATGACTCCAGGGGGACCTTAGAGATGCCTTCCAATATCTGAAGGGATCCTGCAGGAAAGCTGGAGAGGGACTTTTCACAAGGGTGTTTAGTGATAGGACAAGCAGGAATGCTTTTAAGCTGAGGGAGAGCTACTCTGCTACATTTCTGAATGCCTGTAAGTGCCACAATTCAGAACCTAGCAGAGATAAAATAGTTAAGTACCTAGTGCTCAGCTGATTCAGCAGGCAGCATTACTGTTACTGATGCTGATGAGATGCCCAAACAGCTTTGAGAATCAAGTCCTTCACTTCTCTCTTTATAATGGGGAACACTACAGTTCCTGCTGCACAGGAGTGCCAGGATGACATGCATGCTCAGTTATGCATCACTGTGGCAATTAGGTCCATGTAAACTCCTAAGGGAGACAGAAAAGACAAAATCAAAGTAAACTCTGTAAAGGGGTTCTGATCTCATTTGCAGACAAGTAAATATTAAGTAAATCTTGGATTTTGGTGGAATTACTCTGGATTTGCACTGCCTGAGCCTGAACCCAAGCCAGGCCCAGACAGTGCTCAGGTAAGCTCATTAAATACAACCCAACCCCTTTGGCTCTGCTGGGAGCACTCACGTTCCTAGAGTTAATCATGTGCTTAAAGGCTTTGGAGGATCAGGGCAAGAGGGCTCAGCCACTTTCGGGACTGAGCTGTTCTGCTTTATGTACTAAGAGTCTAAAGAAAATAAGAGTGCAGTTATCACTACTGCCTCCCAGTACCCTGAAACTCAAGGTCATCAGTTAATCACTTAGGTCAAAATCAGTTTCTGTTTGGGGGGGAAAGGTTATTACAACAGTGGTAGCTTCAAACCTTTGGCTTTTGTGGTCTGTATCAGCACCTTTAGATCATCCTTCACTACAGACATGGTCTCACAGTTGCAGCAAGCCAATGGGTGTCCAGACAGACAGGATTTAGAGCTTATTCCATTTAGTCTCAGACAAGTCTCATTGCTGCTTCTTGCCACTGCCAAGACTTGGGAGCAAGGCAAGGTGAAAGCTTAATGTTCTCCACAGAAGCATGTGAGAGATGCAGGCAAAAGAAGAGTCAGGAACAAGGTTTTGATGAGGGAAAGGGTTGCAGGAATAGAGTAGAGTAGAGTAGAGTAGAGTAGAGTAGAGTAGAATAGAATAGAATAGAATAGAATAGAATAGAATAGAATAGAATAGAATAGAATAGAATAGAATAGAATAGAATAGAATAGAATAGAATAGAATAGAATAGAATAGAATTAACCAGGTTGGAAAAGACCTTTGAGATCATCGAGTCCAACCTATCACCTAACACCATCTAATCAACTAAACCATGGCACCAAGTGCCCCATCCAGTCTCTTCCTAAATACCTCCAGTGATGGTGAGACCCATTTGAGGGCTGTAGTGCCCAGTATCAGGCAATAGCAGACTTCCTGTCTTTCCTCTTCCCTCCCTGAGATGAATTTCTCCAGGCCAGATAGTTAGGCTGCAGAAGAAAAGGGCTAAATACTCCTGTTGACAAGAGCCTTGGCAAAGAAGATACCAACTCTTCACTTCTCATTTCAACTGAAAGCAGAAGAGATGACGAAAAACATCCTGGAAGACTACAAAATGTGATTAATTTACTATCAAGGGACCATAACCCTAGTAAAGTTTCTACACAGTGTAATAAAACTTAGAGCCCCTAGCAAACGAACCACTGAATTGCTTTCAGGTGGCTCTTGCTCCAGATTAAACCTGAGGTTGCATGCACCCACAGCACAGATGCTGAACGCTCTTGCTAGTGTCTCACAGCCACATGTGCTGAGTCTGAACACCTCAGACACGACCAGCACAGGTCGTGTTTCACATGGCTCATCTCTATTGTTCCCTTCTGCAATACAAAGTCTTCTTCAGTTCTGAACAATATGTAAACTTTCAAAACCTCTCATAGCTCTCCATGATTTCAAAAAGAGATTCTCCTCCCTCTTCTTTTTCTCCTCTAAAATGCATAATTAAACGAGGGAGCTAGGCTAATAGGACTGATTTGGTCTAGAAGAGAAGTGTATAATTAGAGTGCCAAGGAACACCACTATCAATGGTGACATGATGCTTGGAGCTCCAAAGGGACATTTGGCATGACAACATAAAGGCTCTGAATTTGTGCTGGTGACAAAACCACATGTCTACATGGAGTAGGTGGGAAAAACAGCCTCCCCTAGGATGTGCTTACATGTCCCTACCTTCTCCTCGCCCCCGGGACTGGCTCTGCCAGTCATCCCATTGCTAGGGATGAAGCTAACAAGCCATTGTCAAGGGCAACCACAAAGCTGCTTGTTTCACATTAGCATCCTTAACATTTTCTCTCTAATCAGATTTCCTGTTGGTTGAGGAGAGCTGCCTTTCCTCATTACCAGCTGCTATCCCAGATTTCCCTCTCCCCGTCCCCAAATACACATTTTGCCATGCTTCTCTGCTTTTCTGTGTAAAAAGGTTATGTATGCCTGGAGGGAGAATAAATGTTACCAAAAAAATAGGGGGGGGGGAGAGGGAAGGGGGAACACAACCCCACATGACAACAGCACTGTGGGCAGGAGGCCAAGACTCTTGATTATGTGACTGTGACTAACCAATGGATATTTTGAAAATCCATTTCTCTCATTCTGTTCCCTCCTCTGGATGTAATAATACAACTCAAATTAGCTTTCCAGGAGCAGACTTCTTTTATGTAACCATGTTTTATACAGATAGCAGCAGCTTATGTTTAAACTATTTAAGAGAACAAATAGCTGCAAAATGCACTTCAAATGGCCTCTCTCCTGCGAGCAGCGTGTTCCTGGCTTGAGGGAATTTGCTGCTGCTGCTTGGATGTAGTTGTAAACAGTGCACAATGCCCACAGGACCTAGCATCCAGGTAAGGATGTCAAGTCCACTTGTTTTATTGCATTAGAGAGATCCATGACATTGTAAACTGTAGAATGACATTGACGAAACAAAGCTGGAATGATGCAGAACAAAGCCAGCAGTACATCTTTTAACTTAAGCCAAAGTCTTCCACAGAATGAGGAAAGGCAGCTTCTTACCAGAGCTGTGATCTGGACTGACAGACATAGAATCAGAGAATCGTTCTGGTTGGAAAACGCCCTCTAAGGTCATTGAGTCCAACCATCAAGCTAAGACCACCACAGCAAGTAAACCAGGTCCTGAAGTGCCAAGTCCACACATTTCTTGAACACCTCCAGGGATGGTGACTTCACCACCAATGCCTGACCACTCTCTCAGAAAAAAAACCCTCTTCCTAATGCCCAGTCTAAACCTCCCCTGGCACATCTTCAGACCATTTCCCCTTGTTATATCACCTGATACTAGCAAGAAGAGACCAACCCCCAGATCACTACAATCTCCTTTCAGGGAGTCACAGACAGCAATGAGCTCTCCCTTCAGTCTCCACTTCTCCAGACTAATATTCTTGTGACATTCTATTATTTTCCTACTTCCTTCCACATCTACCACTTAAAACTAAAAGAAAAAAAGGCTGTCATTGCTATGTTTTAAGGACCAAGGACATTCTTTGTGCCCACCAGGTTGATATCTAATGTATTGGTCCTGGCCCTGTTCTGCTGAGGCAGATGGGTGCTGTGAAAAATAACAACACTGCAAGCAGGCAAGTAGAGTGTCAGGAAAACAACAGGAACCCAAGAGAGGTTAATTTAGGAAACATGGATCTAACTTTCTCATGCCCTCTCTTGCTTTTAGAAAGGTGCCTGAGATACAAGAAATGATGGGCCACTTGCCCCAGATACCACACTGAGGTAGTATTTAACTCATTCAGCACATATCAGAACATTCCCCCAAACACCCCTCCAAAAAGCCAGGAAAATCTTTTACCTAGTATCATCACACAAGCTGGGAGTGGTGCTGGGGTGTGTGGGGGTGGTTGTTCAAATCCTGAAGTGACAAATGAGGCTGCCCAAGCATTAACTCTTTAAAAATGCAGAGAATCACAGAATGCATTGGGTTGGAAGGGAGCTTTAATGGAAATCTAGTCTAAACCCCCTCAGTCAGCAGGGACATCTCTAACTGCAGCAGGTTGCTCACAGCCCCATGAAGCCTGACCTTGAATATCTCCAGGGATGAGGCCTCCCCCACCTCCCTGGGCAACCTGTTCCAGTGTTCCACCACCTTCACAGTAAAGAATGTCTTCCTAATATCCAATCTAAATCTACCCTGCTCTAGTCCAGAACCATTGTCCCTTGTCCTAGTGCTATATGCCTTTGTAAAAAGCCCCTCCAGAGCTTTCTTGTAGGCTTCTTTCCAGTACTGGAAGGCTGCTCTAAGGTCTCTCTGGAGTCTTCTATTCTCCAGGCTGAACAACTCCAACTCTATCAGCCTGTTCTCATAGGAGAGGTGTCCCAGACCTTTGATCATTTTTGTCTCCTTCCTCTGGACCCTCTCCATCAAGTCCATACCCTTCTTCTGTTGAGGGCCCCAGAGCTGGACAAAGAATTCCATCATCTCAGTGAAACAGGCAATGAGCTGCAAAGTTAGAAGCATGCAGGATTTACTCTGTGTTCCTATGGCATTACTCAGCAGACCCAAAAAAAGAGTACATTGGCAGAGTCTTCAAAGTCTGCAACTTTCTATAAAACTTCCATTGAGACATTTTACTTGGAGAGCTTTCCTAACAGCTTCTTAGTTGCCATGTCCTCCACTACCTTGAAAAACATGTAACTCGTGCTATAGTAACAAGTTTAAGCAGTTATTTTCATCTGTCCTCAGGGCACCATTGAGCTGTTAATTACTGGGCTCACAGCAGAAGGTACTTAAGTAGGGTTTGGTTCAGCCACTGCATTAACTTCAAAGGCTGTTCTGGTGTTTGCACTGAAAGCACAGCTCAGATCATTTTGTTTTTCAAGCAGGGTGCCAGCCAGCCACTGAGGATTGCTGGTCAGTGGGTTTGAAGCCTTAGCCAGGCAATTCATAGATTTTGAAGAAAAAGGCCAGTGCAGCCCTGGCACTTTAAGCTGCAACAGAAGCTAGAAGGACTTCTAAGACATCTGGTTTCCCTTCTCATACTAGAGGTAACAGCTTTGACAAAAACACACATCAATAAAAATTGATACCCCTATGAATTCCAATCAACTCAGATGATGGTGGGACAAGTCAGTATGGCCAGAGCTTCTTTTGCCCTGTCTAGTAGTGTAAAATCATTGGAGGAGGAAGCAGGATAAAAAAGGGGAAAGGAAGAGACATTCATCCTTGTATTCTGCAGTAGAAGACGAAAAACTTTCCTCTTAGAACTGAACATTTTCAGCAAGAATGATTAACAAAACCATATGCCATGGAGGAAGGAGTAACACAGTTGTTGGTGAAGAGAGACAGAATGCAGATTTATGGAGAATCTGAGACAACCAACTGCTGGCTTCCAGGTGACAATATGGCAGAATTGATGCTCCCCAGGTCTTCACTTAGAGCCTGCACCTTGCAAGCTTCTCCCAGAAGACCATAAATTCCTCTGCACTGAACGAAACCATGGTCCCAGGAGACTCAGGTCCACCATACCTTGACTCTTCTTGTTCCTCCTGAACATGCCACAGGTGTGTAAATTGTTTAGTGAAAATGATCAGACTCAGCTGAGAGCTAGTCCCCTGTAGGAACAGCAGCTTCCAGTGTAAGTTCCACTGTAAAGACCATCAGCTGCTGCTGAGGTTACACACAAGCACAAGCTAAAAATTGAATACCTGTGAGTCAATGCCAAGCTTAGGGCCCTTTTTTTAATGGCTCACATGGAATTTTTCATTTCACCAAATACCACATGCCAAGGATACTGAGCACCTCCAGGAGCTCAGCTGTCATCATCTTCTTGGAAGAGCATGACATGAACAGTTCTGGGCTCATAATTTACTCATGAACACCACACAAACCCTGAGAGATGATAGGAAATTCATGACATTTGCTAATCAAGAAGAGTGCCACAGGATTAACCTTTCCTTTCAGTTCACAATTACAAAATTGCAGCCTCTGTCAAGTCAGCCCCAGAACTGACTTGGACTTTTGTTATAACATTGCTGAAACAAACAAACAAAACCCCTCTCTCCCCAACCCTTACACCTGTGTTTGTGTCAGACTTCACGTTTCTGGTGAAACAAGAAAGACATGCTATTTTAATAAGACACTTTCACTTTAAAAGACACAGATTGCCCAGGAGGGGTTCATGCAGAAGTTGGGTATGCACACAGGAGAAAGCAATTGACTGAAATAGTTTGGGCTAATAGTGACAGCTCAGCACCTGATGCCCATCCCTTACAGAGAGAATAATGCAAGTGATTTGTGAGGAAGGATTCCAACCTGTTCGCTTTGCCATTCCTGCAGACTCTCAACTGTGGCAGAATCCAGCCCTGAATATTTCATCTTAAAAAGCATCACACTGGCGGCACCGTTATTTGTCTTGGCAGACACTGGAGCTTATGCAGAGGGCAGAAGGCTTACCATGTGGAATATCAGGCAGTAATGCAAAATACATATGGAACAATCAGAGAAAATACTGAAAAATAGACTCGACAACAGCTTACTCTTACGCATAGTAGATGAACAAGTTAAAGAGAGAGATACTTCATTAGTGAGTTGGTATTAGTAAACACAGCAGTAGAAGAGACCATACCTTTGCTTTATCTGAAAAGGAAAACATTCTACTTATTTTTTATTTACTTGGGTTTGTTTTTCTGCTCTGCATGCATTTCATTTCCCAAAATGCAACCAGGCGTGCATTACACACAAACTTCATCCTGCTTGACCGAAGTACAGCTGTCATGAGCATTCTCTAGCGCTATGCAGAAGCCTTATGGAGTGAAAGGTGTTGGGGACAAGCCGAATCCGAGCCTACAGTGCCACGTTTTCAGCGGAGTGCAGCTTCAGAAAGGTTACCGGAAAGAACCGACTAGGAATTGATGCCGTTTCAGTAGCAAGCAACTTTTGGCAGCCAAAAAAAGGGCAGTGTGTAATGATGAGAGCTGAAACAAACAAACTTTATTCAAGAAAAAGCAGCGCCACTTCTGGCCTAGAACCATACCGTACATGGCTGCTATCATAGTGTCCTGGGCTAGCTGAATCAGACACTAACAGGCAAGCAAAGGGGGACATGGAGTGCATCACGCTTCCTGCGTCAGTTGCGCTACACTGACACAGGCTGGAAAACACACAGCACACTCTAGGGACATACATGGAGAGAAAAGAAAAGGAAAAAAAAAATCATAGAAACAAACAGAACATGGATCCATAGTGCCACAAACCTTCGGGCTCTGTGTTCTCTTTGAGGTGCACTTGCTTCAGTGGGCAGCAGAAGATTTCGTGACACTTAGCACGAAAAGGGGACTCTTTTTTCTTTAATTCCGCAGATTGGATGGAATCTTGCCGTAACATAATGTACTCCTGTGTGCCAGGGGGAGCGTCATCCATAACTGTGGTCACCACATAACAAAATGAACTCAAGTTAGAGCTTGAGGAAAGCGACCTAGAGAAGTAAATCAACTACACATTGTCAGGGTAGGGGGCGGGGAAAGAAAGGAGGGGGAAGAAACGTTTACAGGAAGGGAAATAAAATTGCAAGAGTAAAGTATCTCAGTCATGGTGGTAGAAGGGTGGGGAGAACATTTACTTTCATAAACAAGGCTTCTCATAAACATCAACACTTTGTATTGTTTCATGCAGCTTTAATAAATAAGCAGAACGAATACCCTGCTCCAAAACGCAGCACAGTTCACTCTTACAGATTTGCTTTACTCTCCTCCAGCACCTCTGTCTATTCTGCATGCAAATTCAAGGGAAAGGAAAAGCAAACAGCATGCTCTTATTGCCCATCCCCTGGCAATCTCAGGGAGTGGGAGTGATCATTCCACATCTGCAGGTAATGCAACCTCAGAGGATCTATTCCCCACAGGGAGAGAACGTGCCTTTCTCAGGATACACACAACTACACACAGCTCCTGAGAGCAAGGATGAGAATCCAGTGACATTTGACCAGATCGTTGTTTTTAATGGATAGAAGAGTAGATGTACAAAGAGAAAGCACATTAATCCTTCTGATGGTTCCCTTGTAAAACAGCAAGTCATTTTTTGAAGTTGATCTTATAAATCAATAGTGCCATTAATAATATAAATGATACGCAGCCTGAAATGTTTTTCTGAATGGGGTCAGGCTATTAAACGGGGGAAAGATAAAGTATATTGCAGACAGAAAGTTCCAGCCACCTCAAAGTATTGCATTACCAGAAAGAACTGAAACACTTTTCAGCTATCTAAAAAATGAAGCCTTAATAACAGAGATAGTGAGATTCCTCAGCTTACAGCTTTAGGCACAGATTGTCTCTCAAGAACAAAAATTAAACGCTTTCGCAAAAGACGGTCTCTAACCGCTACCTGTTATTTATAGGGTGATGCAGAGAGATAAAACCACAGCCAAATCCAAGCTGAGATTCTCCAGCTCTCACTTAACTGTTTCCTAAATATCTGCCAAGTTGTAAGAATTGAAAAGGAAAAAGAAACCAACCAAAAAGTCAGATTTAAACATGGATCCCCTCAAACAGTTACCATCCTCTTACATTTATATGCACATGATCTGTTTTGCTTTGTTCCTTCTATCAAGAATGGCACTACTAAGAATCACATCTTTAGGAAGAGACTGGATGGGGTGCTTCGTGCCATGGTTTAGTTGATTAGATAGTGTTGGATGATAGGTTGGACTCAATGATCTCAAAGGTCTCTTCCAACCTGGTTAATTCTATTCTATTCTATTCTATTCTATTCTATTCTATTCTATTCTATTCTATTCTATTCTATTCTACTCCACGCCATTCCACTCCACGCCACGCCATTCCACTCCATTCCATTCCATGTAGGTATTAAGTGATTCAACTTGCCTTTCTTTTGACAGTGGGCAGTCACCCCTCTTCCAAGACCTTATTAATCCACAGCAGACACTTTGCACCTTGCTGCTGTTGCTTTATTAGGCTACAGGCAGTGCCAGTAACACTGACTAATAATACAGAACACAAAATTAACCAGGTTGGAAAAGACCTTCGAGATCATTGAGTCCAACCTATTGCCCAACATCATCTATTCAACTAAACCAAGTGCCTCATCCAGTCTCTTCCTAAACACCTCCAGAGATGGTGACTCCACCACCTCCCTGGGCAGCACATTCTAATGGCCAATCTCTCTTTCTATGAAGAATTTCTTCCTAACAGCCAGCCTAAACCTCCCCTGGTGCAGCTTGAGACTGTGTCCTCTTGTTCTGCCATAGGTTGCCTGGGAGAAGAGACCAACCCCCACCTGGCTACCGCCTCCCTTCAGGTAGCTGTAGATGGCAATAAGGTCTCCCTTGAGCCTCCTCTTCTCCAGGCTAAACAATCCCAGCTCCTTCAGCCTCTCCTCACAGGGCTATGCTCCAAACCCCTCCCCAGCTTTGTTGCCCTTCTCTGGACACATTCCAGCATCTCAACATCTTTCTCAAACTGAGGGGTCCAGAACAATCCATAGAAATCTATAGAACGTGTCACTAAAAGGGATGCAGGAGTTAATAGGAAAGCCACAGTGATTCAAAAAAGAGCAGTGGGTCAATGGAGCACAAGGTCCAGGCTGCAATATAATTGCTCCCTTAGCAACACTGCTTCTACTTTGGCTTATTGGAAGGGTGCCTGTGTGTTCCTGAAACACAGACAGCCCTGGGAATGAGGGCAACTGCTGGGAGTAATTACTAAGACTCAACACCCAAGATAAGCCAAAGACCAGCAAGCCCAGATAGGTGACTCCTTTTAAAAGGCAGTGGGCAGGAGGCGTTGCTGCAGAAGCTGCTGTTGCAGGTGCCTGTGCAAAGCCACCAGTGAGCTGCGTGCGGTGCTGCTGATGTCAGTGGTGTGGGAGCCCCACGGCCTGTCCCTCTGACATTTGCAAGGATAAAGGACAACTAACATGTGCTGTGGAACATGAGGAGCCAGCAGAGGAGTGAAATGCACAGCTACCTTCTGCCAGCAAGCTGGCTTTGGGCAAAAATTATGTCCCTGGGCTGACCCTCTGAGAGGCAGAGTCCTTCCTGAGAAGCCCCATGTGACTGTGGGAGCTCAGAGAATTGCCCCAAGGTTCAATGCTTTGTGATGCTGGACTGTCACTGGTGGAAATAGAAAAAAAAAGGCCAAAAAAAAAATCAGGCTAGGAGCTGCTAAACAGCATCTGCAGGGAAGAAGGAGGCACTGGTGATCACCTGGCATACCAGGTGTAAGAGCTTTTGAGCACAAGGCTGTCCAGAGAGATTGTGGGATCTCCTTTTCTGAAGGCTTTCAAAACCTTATTGGACGTGTTCCTGTGCAATCTGATCTAGGTGATTCTGCTTTAGCAGAGGGATTGGCCTAGATAATCTCCAGAGGTCCCTTCCAACACCTACCATTCTGTGACATATGCTGGCCACAAGAGCTGTTTGGCACAGGGCTATGATTTCTCAGCTTCTGTAAGAAGCTCCAAAAGACTGATTCCATTCATTGAGTGTCTGGCAAATAGCTGCTTGACATCACTAGGTAGGTCTACCCTAGCTCAGGCAAGGTCATTAACTAAGACAGGTACCAAAGGTACAACTGGTCCTTTACCAGTCAGATCATCACCTACACATGGATATATTTAAATGTGAGTAAGCCAGAGAGAACCACACTTTCAGTAAGTGAAGAACATGATGAAATCAACAAAATCACACTGAGTTACCAGAATCCAGGACAGAAAGTGTAAATGAGTCTTGGGTTTGAGTACCATCACAACACTGACATTTGGAGCACCGCAGCTCTAATAAAGCCTTTATGCTGGAATGATGTATGGATAACTTAATTGATGTCAGTGTTCTGAAGGGAACAGCTAAACCCTTTTCTTAACATGATGAATGGCCTCAAGTCAGGCTGAGAATTTATTACAGAACTAGGAACACTCCTTGACCCCAGTGCCTCCTTTTCCCTGCTATGATGACAGCCAGACAGCCTTCTGGAGCCACTGAAATTACAGCTACAGGACCTCAATGATGGGTCCCAAGAACCACTGTACAGGGAAGTTTCCAAGACACAGAATCTAAGTAAAAAACCTTTTAAACCCTACTGATGTCCAGTTTTCACAAGTAAAAATAATCAGGGTACAACCATGAAAGGATCATTATTAAACAACTGTGAGCAAGCACTTTGGGAAAGTATCAACAGGAATCTCTTCTGATTTTGCTAATGGGATAAACCCCACACTTAGGAAGGGATCACACATAGACCAGAGTGTAGGAGATAATCTTAGGCACAAAAATCCACAGCCATGTTTACACGCTCTACTGTGTGGAGCACAGGACATTGTTTTTTTCTCAACTGTTCCCTCCAGTACAGACTCTGCTGACTGCAGAACATAGGATACACCCACACTCCTCTGTATAATCCATAGATAACACAAGCTAGCTTTAGATCAGCTGCTTTGGTTAGCAATCACCAGGCAGCAGCAAGCTCAACAAGATGAGCAGAAGACCCACGAGAATCCTGTCAGCTTGACTGCTCTCAAGAGTGGTTGGAAGAAACCTTTGCTGAGACACATCTACATTTCCTTGGCCAGGTTCCTGAAGGCAGACATGTAGTCATCCTACCAGCCTCCAATATCCAGTTTTGCCTCTTCTATATAATTCAGCAGCTGCCCACCCTAATGTACTTCCCATCCTCGTGGGTAAAACATCTCAGTAGTCTGCATTTTCATCTTCCCATGAGTAAAACAAGGATGAGACACCACATGTTATGGACACAGGCCACTAAGAGAAATAGGAAAGAGCCTATACATTCTCAGTTGGAAGATCATAGAGTCATAGAATCAGTCAGGGTTGGAAGGGACCTCAAAGATCATCAAGTCCAACCTGTCACCCAAGACCTCATGACTACTAAAATACGGCACCAAGTGCCGTGTCCAATCCCCTCTTCAACGCCTCCAGGGATGGTGACTCCACTACCTCCCTGGGCAGCACATTCCAATGGCTAACAACTCTCTCTGTGAAGATACTTCATGGCTTTAAAAAATCCCAATATTTTCTTCCCTCACCATCCCCTCTCAACATTCAATGGAGCCTGAAACCACAGCAACTGCACATACACAAGAGGGATTTGCTTAGCATTTAGCGCGAAATAGCTGCAGCAACTATTGTTTCCTACATGGAAACATCCAACTTGCTAAATATCACCCTGTAGCATATTACTTAGTTAAAAAAAGACCCCCCCAAAAATTATAAAAACCTACAATAATAAAAACTTACTGTCAAGAAGCCAGCAGGAAAACAATTCCTTCTTACCATAAGCCTTCCTGAGAGAAAATGATCTTGAGGATGACTGCCGGCACAGGGATGTTTTTCAAGATAAAGTCAAACATGTTTACTTTATATCAACACATCAGCTGAACACTCTGCTGGTTTCTGTCTTTCTTTTATGTCCCACTACATTTCAGTCCCATCTAGAATTGCCAGAAAATATAACATCAGCCCTGTCCATAGGCCTTGGCTCAGGTTCTAACTGAATAATCTTTGATATAATTCCAAGTTTAACAAAGCTGTAAGAAAGCCTCTTTTTTTTTGCCCCCCTTGTTTTACATGGAGAGGCTTCAGCTCTGTTCAGCTAAAGGCTGTAAGCAATCATAGGGTACAGATAGAGTAGAATAGAATAGAGTAGAGTAGAGTAGAGTAGAGTAGAGTAGAGTAGAGTAGAGTAGAGTAGAGTAGAGTAGAATAGAATAGAATAGAATAGAATAGAATAGAATTAACCAGGTTGGAAGAGACCTTTGATATCATCAAGTCCAACCTATCATCCAACACCACCTAATCAAGTAAACCATGGCACCAAGTGCCTCATCCAGTCTCTTCCTAAACACCTTCAGTGATGGTGAATCCAACACCTCCCTGGGCAGCACATTCCAATGGCCAATCTCTCCTTCTGTGAAGAACTTCTTCCTACCATCCAGCCTAAACCTCCCCTGCTGCAGCTTGAGACTGTGTCCTCTTGTTCTGGTGCTGGTTGCCTGGGAGAAGAGACCAACCCCCATCTGGCTGCCCAGGGAGGTGGTGGAGTCACCATCACTGGAGGTGTTTAGGAGGAGATTTGATAGGGTGCTTGGTTGCATGGTTTAGTTGATTAGGTGGTGTTGGATGATGGGTTAGATGCAATGACCTTCCAACCTGATCTGGTCTATTCTATTCTATTCCATTCTATTCTATCCTATTCTACAGATAGGGAAGAGGGGAATTTTTCTGCAATAACATTTTCCCAGTTGAAGCAGCTGTGGAAACGCTCACAGGCATATGTGCAACAATTCTCTCTCCTCCTTTTTATTACTGCTTTATTTTCTCCCTAATTTATTCCAGTTGGAGGTGTGAGTTTTTGGTTAGCCACCTGAACAAGATAATGAACTCAGGACACAAAAAAAATACTTAACAAGCTAATTAAAAAGTAGAATAAAAATCTATTCTGGAGTTGTGGCACACTCAGGACCTCTCAGTGAGCACGCAGACTATCCATAGTATTTCCCTGTCCAGCCATAGCAAAACGTTGATGAATTATCCTTACCAAACAGCCCTGGCACTTCGTGTCACCCCTAAAACCTTATTTTTAGTTTACATCTGTCCTTGAAACTTTGAAGTCTGGTTGAAAATGACTTGCAGTTTCCACAATGAAGACAGGTACCACAGGAAACACAGGCAGACAAATTCTCTGGGTTTTTTTTTGATGTGTGGGTTGTTTTTTTCCCCTCCAAGCTGTTTTTGTCCAACAAGCTGTTTCTGAGGTCCCTCCTTTTGCCCCACTCCTTTCTCCCCCCAAATCAGCACACCTCCAAAACCAGGTACTACCTCATTCAAAGTTGAAAACCAAACCAACAGCAATGCCGTGTGGGAGGCACAATTATTACCTTGACTTTCTCCAGATGAGATTTCAAAAGGAAAACTCTGCTCCAGATGAACTCTGGTTGGATCTGGAGGCTGCTGCTGGATGTGGCCCGTGATGGTTGACAGCCTGCCAGCAACACAACTCTGTCAACCCTCAGAGTGGGAAGCAGCCCCTGCCCTTTTGTTCTCAAACCAATAGTATAAATTTCCTCGATGACAACTATTTCTCTGTGCTTATTTTTGAACTGATATTAGAAGGACAGTTTTATGGCATGCATGAATAGATCATAAATGTTGAGATGGGCAATGGCTGTCTCTAAGAGCTCAGATACAGTCTTGGGGAAGCAAATTCCTTATCCAAGAGAGGACTTTTATTACCTGAACTAATGATTTTTGAAACTGCTGATGGTTTAGTCGATTAGATAGTGTTGGATGATAGGCTGGATTTGATGATCTCAAAGGTGTCTTCCAACCTGGTTAATTCTGTTCTGCTCTATTCTAAATTAGACTGCAGATGGTTATTAAGAGTTGAGGCTTTGGGGATTTGACAGTATATGGGCTAAGAGCCCTTTTCTGTGTCTGGTGAGAGAGGGAGAATAAACTCCTATTTATGGCATAGATGTCACAGGAATTTCTAAAATTCATCATTGATATCCAAGTAATAATCCCTATGGTAAAGCAAACAACCCTGCTCCTGCTGTGACTGCCATGTAAGGCAGAGATTCCCAAACACTTATATAGGCAGCAACAGCCTGGACTTCAGTGTTTACACAGCCCCTGGGGAAGGTTCCTCACCCCCCATCGACTGTCAGGTCTCTCTGTTGTATGGGGTTTTTGTCTCAGCAGCAGCTGCAGCCAACCACACTAGCTTGATCCTCATCCAAACAGCCCCAAACGACTGCAGTCACAGCAGAGACCGCAGCCCAACACCCTCGAAGGTTTCTATCAGATCCTATCAGATTCTATCAGTTTCTATCAGATCTATCAGATTCTACAGATCCCAAGCCATTCCTAGATGGAACTGAAGCATCAAACAGAAATCCCCTCTGCAGAAGGCTGTGGGAAGAGATGGAGTGCCGCAGTCCTACTCCCAGAGCTTGGGCAAGCATGCGCAATGCAGAACATCCACTCCAGCTCATCAAGCGTGACACCTTCCCCCTCAATAATGTAGCAACAAACTTCACAGACATCTGTTCCAGTTCATCCACAGGTAGATTTCTCCTCTCCAAGACAACGCTGCTCCTCACTTTAGATGGATCATGGGTAGTTATGGCACATTCCCTTCCTAAATGCTCAATAAAAGCCTTATCATAGAACCAGGACCAAAGTAAGCCAAAAACATGCAGTAAAAAACCTGCTTTAGGCAACACACTTCATTCTGAATGAATTCTTGGGGTTTGCACAGCCCTGCCTTCGCCCCACCCAAAGCAAAGAATTTCACTGATGATTTTAGACAGTGTTTGTGTTTTCTGTTGTGACTCTCCCTTCCAGTGTGAAACACAGTCATTTGTAAAAGAAGCAGCTGCTGTCTTGCACTCAAAGTTGGAAGCCTGCAGCCTTTCAGAGCACATTTCTTTCCATGCATGTAGCAACTGCTAAACTTTTTGATCCTCTGTAAGAGTCTCAAAGACACTCTCTTTGGGTCAGCCACACAGAGGAACTGTTTTCAGATCTTCCAAAAATATTTGCACAGATCATTCCCCCTTGACCTAAAAGAGTAATTGGATTAACTGCTAGCAGTAATAGGCTGTTATCCTCTAAAATGACTAGCCAAGATAAGGCTGCATTCAGATCCTTGTGCATAATAAAGCCAATGACATCCAACTTGCAGAATTTGTTGATAAATTCATAGAATCATAAAATCAGTAAGGTTGGAAGAGACCTCAAAGATCATCAAGTCCAACCTGTCACCCAGCACCTCATGGCTACTAAACCATGGCACCAAGTGCCACATCCAATCCCCTCTTGAACACCTTCAGAAACGGTGACTCCACCACCTCCCTGGGCAGCACATACCAATGGCTAACAACTCTCTCTGGGAAGAACTTTCTCCTCACCTTGAGCCTAAACCTCCCCTGGCACAGCTTGAGACTGTGTCTTTCTGTTCTGGTGCTGCTTGCCTGGAAGAAGAGACCAATGCCCTCCTGGCTATGACCTCCCTTCAGGTAGTTGTAGACAGCAAGAAGGTTTCCCCTGAGCCTCCTCTTCTCCAGGCTAAGCAACCCCAGCTCCCTCAGCCTCTCCTCACAGGGCTGTGCTCCAAAGCCCTCCCCAGCTTTGTTGCCCTTCTCTGGACACATTCCGGCATCTGAACATCTTTCCTAAACTGAGGGGCCCAGAAGTGGACACAGGACTCAAGGTGTGGCCTAACCAGTGCTGAGTACAGGGCACAATGAATTCCCTGCTCCTGCTGGCCACACTATTCTTGATGCAGGCCAGGATGACTTTGGCCTTCTTGGCCACCTGGTCACCTGAAGATTCAGTTGGACATGGTACTGGGTGCTTTTCCAGGAAAGTTTGGACCAGATGATCCTTGAGGTCCCTTCCAACCTGGCATTTACAGAATGTTAGGGGCTGGAAGGAACCTCAAAATATCATCTAGTCCAACCCCACTGCCAGAGCAGGAATTCTGTGATCCTACCATGAATTATTCTCTCTACAGCTACCTGAGGGGAGGTTGTTGGAAGGTGGGTGTTGGTATCTTCTCCCAGGTAACTAGTGATAGAACAAGAGGGAATGTCCTTAAGCTGCACCAGATGAGGTTTAGATTTGACATCAGGAAAAAAACTTTTCACTGAAAGAGTGGTCAGGCATTGGAGCAGGCTGCCCAGGGAGAAGGTGGAGTCACCATCCCTGAATGTGTTTAAAAGCCTTGTAGATGTGGTGTTTGGGGATATGGCTTAATGGTAGACTTGGTAAAGCAGGCTTAATGATTCAACTTGATGATCTTGAAGGTCTTTTCCAACCTAAATGATTTTATGATTCCAATGCAGATTCCTCCCCAGAAGCTGCTAGACAGTGCTGCCAGCCTTGTGCATCTGAGCTGTGACAGAAGATCCACACTCCTGCTCATCAAAAGCAAAGCAACATCCACAATTCACTCTCCATAGCTCAGCCCTGCTACCTTTCCCTTCTGGGCCACCCAGATCTGTGGTTTTGCTGCACAAGATGGGTAGCCACCCACCCTGATTTCCTTCTGCAGCTCAGGCCACTGCTTTGCCATACTTGCCACTGAACAAATAAATGTTGCTGCCCTGCCTGCTTTCACTGGCCTGCTGCTTTTCCCATCTGCTAACAGAAACACAGGCTGGCTGCTTTCCAAACAGGTGGGTTGCTGCATGCACCACAGCAGACAAGATAGTAATTTACAGTGCAGCACCATTCATTTTTCTGCAGTATGTGTATTGAGAGCAACAGGCATGCACACCCACTTGGGGCAGAGCTTTAAGCACACCAGGCAATGCTTCATGGAGAAGCAGGGGCCACCTCAAGGCAATATAAAGAAATGGAAAGATTTTCTTGGCCAGCTTCAGAAGACAGTCCACAGCCAAAGCTGTTGCAACTTAGGATCTAGTTGTGGCTGACACCTAAAATATCAGCATGCAGGTTGTGGACCAGCCTTTCTTCTTTCTGCTCCAAAGATGCAAGGAAAGGGGATCTTGATCAAAGAATCATTAGGGTTAGAAAAGACCTCTAACATCAAGCCCAACCATCAACCCAACACCACTGTGACCACTAAACCATGTCCTGAAGTGCCATGTCTAAAGATTTTTTTTTCCAACACTTCTAGGGATGGGGACTGCACCACCTCCTGGGCAGCCAATGCTTGGCAACATTTTCAGCACAGAATTTTTTCCTACTATCCAATCTAAGGCTCCTCTGGTACAACCTGAGGTCATTTCCTCTTGTTTCATCTTCTGAGTGACAGAAGGAGATGGAAGGCAACCCCAGAGGGAAATGAGAGCTTGCTCACCACTCTCTACTACAAATTTGAGCTCAATGGAAGAATGTCTCGATCACACAATGCACAACAGTGAATGTATGTTGCACTCCACTGAGAAAGCAGAGGGGGGAAAGCCAGGAATGCTACTGTTTCTAAGAGAATATCCTTGTAGTGGTGAAAATCACACAAGAAGAGGAGGAGGTGGCAAAAGAACTGCTAGAAAGGTCCAGAGATGAGTGGGAAGCCAACAGTTTTTGAGACAGTTTTGGAAGTCTAGAGTTCACTACTTAAGAAATATTAGAATGCTCTTGTGCATCACTTTAATAAGAATTTAATTATTAATCCAGCCCTATTTGAAGCCAGGAGAATAGTTTCAAACAACACAGGAAGTTAAGAGAAGGGGGAATGCAAGTAGCTTTTTTCCTTCCTATTTATAGAGCATCTACTGACAACAGTAGGGCTACAAAAGGAGACATAAACTTCCTTAGTGCTGGGGAAAAGACAAAGCCACCAATAATAAACCTAACAGATTCATCTTGGAAGAGCAAACCAAGGAACAGCAGCCTGCAAAAGGCAAGGAGATCGGCCAATAAAAGACTGCATCCTTCCTGGAAGTCTGAAAGAAAGCTCAGCTGTGACTCTTGGGAACAGGAGATGAGCGGCAATGTGATAGTCTAGGACTGCAGCAGAGACTCTCCACTGTTGCAGCTTTTAGGCATTTTTCTTGGAAGATGAGAACAAGAGAAGCACCATTCATGAAAAGTCAGGTGACACCTCCCAGTTATTTGCCTTATTTACTGGAGATTAACAAAAAGTAGGAGGCAAGAAATGGAGTGCTTTAAAATTCAGACTCATTACCAGAAGAGCTGTTCTCAGAAACAGCCTCAGAGGAAATCTTTCAAAGCAAAGCACAGAAAACTAATCAGCAGGAGCAGAAAACCTCAGTGTGCAGTGTGTCCCCTGGGAAGAGGCAGAGCCCTGTATGCTCCCCACAGGGGTGAGCAGCTGTGACCAGAGCTACCTACACAGCTGCTGGATGAACTGCGGAAAAAACCCTTGTAGAAAAGAAAAAACAAATAGCATAGAATCATGGAATCATAGAATCATTAAGGCTGGAAAAACACAACTTCTAAGATCATTAAGTCCAACTGTCCACCCAACACCACCATTTGCACTAAACCATGTCCCAAATTGCCATGTCTACTACCTACTGCAGAAGCCACTGCTGGAATAACTTTCCCCAGCCAGCAACTCTTGAACATTGAGGTTGCCAACACTGTGACTGAACAATGCACCTCCAACAGTTTGGCAGTTGGGCAGCCTCCTGCCCTCCCTTAGGTGCTAAATCCTAGATTAAGTCCCACAGATTGAGAAAAAGATGCAACAATGCCACACTCCTGCATTCACCCAGAATCACAGAATGGCAGGGGTTGGAAGGCACCTCTGGAGATCATCCCAGTCCAGCTCTGCAGGTGCACAGAAGGGGTTTGCTTTTCACTGTTAAACAATGCAATCACCATCAAGCCCACTTAGAAGATTAAACTACCTGTTCTCCTTTTACTATCCCCATCAGTGATCATGCTTGTAGAGCCTAGCTCTATGTCTTCTGTACATTGAGATCATTCTCAACTGCACAACTTCCTTTAGGACAGTGTGGTGCTCCTTCCACAGGTAGGCAGCACATGGCTTTGCACCAGCAGCCTAACTGCACCACAAGGACAGTAACTGTCATCCAGCATGACTTTCAGTGTTGTATTATTATTTTTGGTTTTAAATGGTGTCTTGCAATTTCTGAGACAGTTGCTAGACCACATGAAACACAAGATGAGAGAGGTGACCAGTGCTGGGTCACAGAGGGCAGGAAGGATTTTGCTACCTTGCTGTGAACAGCCAACATGCACTGATGTGGCTAATGACACTGACCTGACAGATCAGGGAGAACGCCGGGAGGCCTTTCACTGCCCATTAAGTCCAGCTTGAATAGACAAAAGTTCAGAAACCAGAGCTAACTTCACCTCAACAAGCATGAAGCTACCATCCCCCACTCTGCCAAGTGGGACTCTGCAGGGAGATGTCTTGGCAGCACTCTTCTCCCTGTCTTGCATGTGGGGCAGGGCATCACAGAATCACTAAGATGGAAAAGACCTCAGAGATCATCAAGTCCCACTATCAAACCAACACCACCATGTCCAATAAACCACATCCCAAAGTGCCATGTCTACATGGTTTGTAACATTTCCAGGGATGGTGACTCTACCACCTCCCTGGGCCACCTGTTCCAATGCCTGACCACTCTTCACAGGAAAGAATTCTTTTCTGATATCCAACCAAACCTCCCCTAGTGCATCTTGAGGCCATTTCACCTCCTCCTATTACTGACTTCCTTGGAGAACAGACCAACACCCACCTCACTGCAACCTTTCAGGGAACTGTAGAGAGAAAGAAGGTCTCTCCTCAGCCTCGTCTTCTCCAAACTAAATAACCTGAATTCCCTCAGCCACTATCACAAGACCTGTTCTTCAGATCCTTCCCCAGCTTTGTTGCCCTTCTCTGGACATCCTCCAGTACCTCAATGTCCTTCTTGTGATGAGGGCCCCAAAACTGAACCTAGTACTCAAGGTACATCTTCAGCAGTTCAGACTACCAAGGGACAATCACTTCCCTACTCCTACTGCTCACACTGCTGCTAATCCAGACCAGGATGCTGTTGGAGCAGGATGTTCCTGCTTCCCTAAAATGGAGAAGCCATCATACCCTACACAGTTATGGCCTGGTGGTGGTACTGAGACCAGCCATGTAAGGGTGTGAAAAGATCTTGTTCCTGTTTTGAGCTGCCTTCACTCAGATAGGAGCCCTGATAGAATTAGAATAGAATAGAATAGAATAGAATAGCATAGCATAGCATAGCATAGCATAGCATAGCATAGAATAGAATAGAATAGAATAGAATAGAATAGAATAGAATAGAATAGAATAGAATAGAATAGAATAGAATAGATCAGGTTGAAAAAGACCTTTGAGATCATCAAGTCCAACCTATCATCCAACACCATCTAATCAACTAAACCATCACCTGGGAGTAGAGACCAACCCCCTTCTGGCTACAACCTCCCTTCAGCTAGTTGTAGACAGCAAGAAGGTCTCCCCTGAGCCTCTTCTCCTGTAGGCTAAGCAACCCCAGCTCCCTCAGCCTCTCCTCACAGGCCTGTGCTCCAAACCCCTCCCCAGCTTTGTTGCCCTTCTCTGGACACGTTCCAGCATCTCAACATCTTTCTTAAACTGAGGGGCCCAGAACTGGACACAGTACTCAAGGTGTGGCCTAACCAATGCTGAGTACAGGGGCACAATGACGTCTTCCTAACATCCAGCCTTAACCTCCCCAGTGCCTTTCAGGAAAGAAAACTTTCCTAATATTCAACCTAAATCTTTCCTGGCACAACTCAGAGAGAGAGTTGTTAGCCATTGGAATGTGCTGCCCAGGGAGGTGGTGGAGTCACCATCCCTGGAGGTGCTCAAGAGGGGATTGGATGTAGCACTTGGTGCCATGGTTTTGTAGTCATGAGGTCTGTCGTGACAGGTTGGACTTGATGATCTTTGAGGTCTTTTCCAACCTTATTGATTCTATGATTCTATGAAGATGCAATACATCATTTGGAATTCACATTTCCAGAAACCAAAAGGCTGCTCTGGTAAAGCAGAAACATCAGTGGAGTTTATTGCCTTTGCATAGTATTTTTTTTCACACTACATTGTGTAATATGCTCACATTGGTGTTCAGCACTGTAAATGACATAAAAAATAACCCAAGGCAGCAAGCACAGCAGAGCTCTGAGAAAAAAACACAACAGCACATTTCACACTGCAGTGCATGAAGTGAATACTGAAGTCCACTAGCTTATAACAGTCTATCAAAGTGAGCAAAGACAAATGGCTTTCTTAGAGAAAAAGATATTGTTTCAACAATGAAGCATAAATTAGCTTCTGGTATTTATGATGTAGTAAGTGGTCTTTATTTTACCAGTGGGGGAGGGAGGAGGGAACCTACTCTTTTCATAGAATTGTTGAGGTTGGAAAAAACCTCTAAGATCATCGAGTCCAACCACCAACCCAACACCACCATGCCCAATAAACCATGTCCCAAAGAGCTATGTCTATTTTTTTAATGCCTACAATTATGGTGACTCCACCACCTCCCTGGGCAGCCTGTTTCAATGCAAGAAAAAGTATTTCCTAATGTTCAACCTTCCCTGGGACAACCTGAGGCCATTGCCTGTCATCCTATCTGTAGTTACTTTGGACAAGAGACTGATCCCCACCTCACTACAACCTCGTTTCAGATAGCTATAGAGAGCAAGGAGGTCTCTTCTCAGCTTCCTCTTCCCAGACTAAACAATCCCAGTTCCTTCAGTCATTCCTCACCAGCCCTGTTCTCCAGACCCTTCACCAGCTTTATGCCCTCCTCTACACATGCTCCAGCCCCTCAGTGTCCTTCGTGGAGTGAGGGGTAAACCTGAACCCAGTATTTGAGGCATGGCCTCACCAGCACTGAGTACAGGGGCATGAGTACAGGGGCACAATTACTTCCCTACTCCTGCTGGCCACACTGTTTCTGATTCAGGTCAGGATGCTGTTGTCCTTCTTGGCTACCTAGGCACACTCTGGCTCGTGTTCATATGGCTGTCAATCAGCACCCTTAGGTGCTTTTCCATCAGGCAACTTCCCAGTGATTCTGCCCCAAGCTAGAGCATTGCATGGGGTTGTTGTGACCCAAGTGCACTTGGCTTTGGTAAGCCTCATACAAGTAAGGTCATTATATACTGCAGGTTGAAGTTGGGGAGCTGGCTCTGGGGCTACCACAGCCGCTTTTTGTACAGCTTTGAAACCATCCATATCAGAGACAAGTCACAGTTTCATGTCATCAGCATATTTAAGCCCACTGGCTTAAATACATAGCTCAAAATAAATTGAGATATTTATTCTGGGACTTGGTTCCAAAACTTTCAAACATGGAAAGGACTTTTTGTTGCTATAAATGCCTGGAACCCATGGATTCATACCAACTCCAGTCCAATGGAAATAAAACAAGCAAAGCTGCAGAGCAATTTTCAGTAGCTGAATATTTGACCCACACAACTGTCAAACCAAGTGCTCAAGCATGTGGGTCCTGCAGACCCTCATTACTGAGCACTGTGCTGCTCTCGACAGTTCACTTTTGCAAGCCCTGTGCTCAGCAGTATTTGCACAGCTTGTAATCACCAGCAGTAGGAAGCTTTCTGCTGCTTTTTCCCTTGTATTCCACATAAGCACTTACAGCATTTTCACTAGTAGCCCCCATGACTCCACTCCCCCCTTGAGTGCCTGCTGGAGAGCACACATTTCTAACGGGCTCTCACAGAATTCATCTAAGCAATGAGGTCTTTGCAGGCTGAAAACAAATCCACCTCTCCTATTACTTGGAAATCTACCAATCCATAACTTCCACGTGAACTGAAACCCTGAGGACATTTCTGCAAAATTTTATTAGCATTTTAGTTGGCCATTAACTGTTCATTTCACACCAGATACACAGGTGACACGGACTAATGGGCTCACTGGTGCATGCACCAGCTTGCCACCACGCTAAGGGAAAGGGGGGCAAAGGTTGCAGACACCCAACATGTCATCTCGCCACCACCATCACCACCCTCCCCACCCCAACCAAGCCCCTGTCTGCAACAGGTCCTACCTTTCCCTGCTTTGGTCTTTTGGGGTCAAACCTGCAAGAAGCCCTCTCTGGAAGGAAGACAGTGACTTTGAGCTGCTTCTCCTTGTCCTGAGCTGTCATGCAGATGTGGGATTTGAGGCTGTCCTGGGTGCCTGTGGATCTCCAGGCTGCTAAACACAATGATCAGAGATGACTCACTGTCACTCTCACATACATTAAATTGTTCTGTCAATTTTCTGGCTTGAAATATTGCTGTAATTGTTGTGTTTCGCAGCTGAGGAGCTGACACAAGGGTTGACTCAACCACTGGAGAGCTCCCACAGCCATGCTGGGTCAGGCTGCTTATGATGCTGGGGCTCAGCCCTTGCCCTCAACTCATCAGAAGTCATTCTCTCCCACCAGGTAAGACAAGGAAAGAGAGCTTCCCTTGGCCATATCTGACAGATCTGTGCTGAAGTTTCTCTCCAGGAATGCTTTGCATATCATATATTAATAGAGTCTGACTAACAGCTTTAGCTTCACATCATGTCTAGACAAAGTGTCCTGCTGTGGGCAGTTGCCTGGAAGGGCACTTGAAACAGCTGTGGGTGAACAAAACAGAAACTGTGTGGAGAGCTGACATGTTGTGTGTTCACTGCATCTCATTTATTTTTTCTCAGAGAAGTGAAAATAATGGGAAGCTGCCTGAGCTTGAGGCAGAAAGAGGTCAAGGCCCCAGTATTCATTCCTTTCAGTAGATGTCCACCACCCAAGCACCTAGAAGAAAGGAAATAGCCCGAAGACAAGAAGTAATTAAAAGTTCCACAGAGGCTTTCTGAGGCTAAAAATGTAAGCAGGCACAAACTGCATGAACAAGGTCTCATAACCAAGTGTCTCCTGTGCTAAATTGCTCTCCTGAGCCAGCTCTCTCCTAAGCCCAGATGTACTCAGCAGTGCCCAGATGCATTCTGACAATACAACTTCTACCAAGCATTAATTGAAACTCTCAGCATCACATCCTCCATGAAGGAAAAGGGACTATCAACAGACAGCATAAAAGCACAACTGCAAAGTCACACTAGTCTGATGCTAGAATAATAGAACCATAGAATGGGTTGAGTTGGAAGGGACCTTCAAGATCATCTAGTTCCAAAACCCCTGCCATGGGCAGGGACACCTCCCATTAGCCCAGGTTGCTTAAGGTCCTGTCCAAGCTGGCCTTGAACACCTCCAGGGAGAGGGCATTCACAGCCTCCCTGGGCAACCTGTTCCAGTGTCTCACCACCCTCGCTGTAAAGCATTTATTCTTAACATCCAGTCTAAATAAAGCTCTCCCAGTTTAAATCCATTGCCCCTCATCCTGTTTTTATAAACCCTTGTAAAAAGTCCTTCCCCAAATTTCCTGTAGCCCCTTCAGGTGCTGGAAGGCTGCTCTAAGGTCTCCCCAGAGCCTTCCCTTCTCCAGGCTGAACGGCCCCAACTCTTGCAGCCTATTCCTATAGGGGAGGTGCTCCAACCCTCTGATAACTTTGTGGCCTCCTCTGGACCTGCTCCAACAGATCCATGTCCTTCTCATGTTGGGGGCACCAGAACTGGATGCAGTACCCTAGGTAGGGTCTCACAAATGGATAGTAGAATAGAATAGACCAGACCAGGTTGGAAGAGACCTTCAAGATCATCGCATCCAGCCTATTATCCAACCCACCTAATCAGCTAACCCATGGCACCAAGCACCCTATCAAGCCTCCTCCTAAACATCTCCAATGATGGTGACTCCACCACCTTCCCAGGCAGCACATTCCAATGGGCGATCACTCTCTCTGTGCAGAATTTCTTCCTAACCTCCAGCCTAAACCTCCCCTGGTGCAGCTTGAGACTGTGGCCTCTTGTTCTGGTGCTTACATCCCATCAGAGAGTTTCTACCACTTCTCAGCAACCCCAGGAGTTTTGCTCGCCCTTGCCAGATTTCTTGTTAGGTGAACACTGCATCTAGATATAAAATTCTGTGATTCTGTGGGAAATTGCACCCTTGCCTTGCTTGCTGTAACTGATCTATTTAAACTGAACACATTTAGTTCCCTTTCAGTGCCTTTTATTATCCTCTAACATGCTGCAGCATGATTACAGTTCTAAATATTTACTTGACGCTATCTTACATCTGGCAAACGTTTTCTGATACTCCCAAGTCAGTCCCATGCAGGATCAAGTTATCCACTGGTCTATGCACAGTGGTGATGGATCCCATCCAGTTTATCCCTGCAATTCTCTGCAGTTCAGGCTTGCAAAGTCTAAGGAGTTTTCCAATGATTATGTTCCGACAGAGGAGATTTGCAGACACCAGACTGATTTTCAAGGTGTTATAGAAGTTAAGCCATTTTTTCCCCTCCATTAGCATTGCTCAGTTTCTCCACTACTCAAACCCATTTAAAAAGCCTGGCTGTTGTTCTGTTAGTGCTGTCAATTTCTGTGCCTCTTCTCCATTCATTTGCACCCTTTCTTATTTGTTAATCATCTATTTCATATTGGGAGGTCCCATGTTTAAGACAAGGTGCTGCTGTCACAATACTCCTGTAAGTGAATCATTACAACCATAATGCACTCATAAATA
The DNA here is from genome assembly GCF_014839835.1 of Dryobates pubescens. Taxonomy (NCBI): domain Eukaryota; kingdom Metazoa; phylum Chordata; class Aves; order Piciformes; family Picidae; genus Dryobates; species Dryobates pubescens. The sequence continues at coordinate 18,882,871 of NC_071629.1, read as the reverse complement.
ACACATTACCAGACTTAAAATAAACATTTTTTTGTACAGCTGTTGCAACCCAATTGGTGTAATAGAAATTGTGCACCCATGAAATTAAACAGAACAAAAAGAAATGCTAATGATTTTCAGAAGGTTAGTTCCCTGCAAAAAAAATAATGTTATGGCCTCTCATTCTTCTTTTTGGTCAACATTAATTTCTTTTTTGACCCTAAAATAGAAACTGGAATACTAAAATAAATAGGAATAGGAATGGAATGGAATGGAATGGAATGGAATGGAATGGAATGGAATGGAATGGAATGGAATGGAATGGAATGGAATGGAAAGGAATGGAATGGAATGGAATTAACCAGGTTGGAAAAGACCTCTGAGATCATCTAGTCCAACCTATCATCCAACACCATCTGATCAGCTAAACCATGGCACCAAGCACCCCATCCAGTCTCTTCCTAAACACCTCCAGTGATGGTGACTCCATCACCTCCCTGGGCAGCACATTCCAATGGCCAATCTCTCTTTCTGTGAAGAACTTCTTCCTAACATCCAGCCTAAACCTCCCCTGGTGCAGCTTGAGACTCTCCTCTTGTTCTGGTGCTGGTTGCCTGGGAGAAGAGACCAGCCCCGACCTGGCTACAACCTCCCTTCAGAATGACAGCCTCTGGGTAGGGAACTGAAGGAACAAATGACAACTGGATGCCACTGAAGGCCAGGAAATCCAAGTGGTGGGAAGGAGAGAGAAAGGGGAGGGAGGCTAGGATAACAGGCTAACAGTTCAGATAAGTTTTCAGTAAAGCTTTCCAGAGTCAGCTCCTCCCTGAATTTCTCCAGGGCTTCACAGGCTGTTTCTCACAGACCTAGTTAGTGTTTCAGAGATCCAAGAAAACCATAACCCTGCCCAGAAACTGCAGGAGGCTAGAGTCACCTCTATGCTTGGCATCTCCTCAAGTCCTAGAGCTCTCTCCAGTTCTGCCTCCTTTGAAGTGTCCCTGCAAACCCAGTGTGGGCACAGCCAGTGCTCAGGGAGAAGCAATACAGTCCTTGAACAGAGAAGAGTAGATTTAGATTTTAGATGTTAGGAAAAAGTTCTTTACAATGAGGATGGTTGAGTACTGGAACAGGTTGCCCAGAGAGGTAGTTGAGGTTCCATCCCTGGAGAAATTCAAGGTGAAGCTTGACAAGGCTCTGGGTGACCTGAGCTAGTTGAGGATGTCCCTGCTCACTGCAAGGGGGTTAGACTAGATGACCTTTAGAGGTCCCTTCCAACCTGGGTGATTGTATGATTCTATATCTTCCACTCTGTAAAGGCAACGTCAGGTAGTAAGAAAGGAATCACAGGAAAGGTTTTCTCCCTCTTCTGCACAAGGCAAGGACAGAAAGGTCTGCATGGGTCTGTGACAATAAATTCAGGAGTTGGGAGAGGGTGTGAGAGGGTGGTAGGATGACACACACAGTTTATCCTCACTGCTGGCATCAATACACCCACACTGGAAGCTAGCAGCCTAAAGAACTTCAAGAGCAATGGGACACAGTAAAAAGAACTAAAAAGCAGGTCCTGACCATCAATGATCTCCACATGTTTTTAGAACAGAGAGGGCAAAATACCAAGTGTGGTTCATCACTAATTGCAGCTCCACATTTTTCCCTTCTGGAAGAGACAGCACTCTCTGTTGATTTAATGCCACAAAGCCTTTTGCAACTAATTCACCTGTGCCCTCAAAGAACCCTCTGGTATCAGAGAGCTCTGTGCAGACCCCTGGGCACATCTGAACAGGCTGAACTGACATTTCAAAGGCTACAGCAAGTGCCCATTGCTGTGCTCTTCTCCCTGCCTTTGCACAAGTTTCCATGCCCACGGATAGGATAGGGATAGGATAGGATAGGATAGGATAGGATAGGATAGGATAGGATAGGATAGGATAGGATAGGATAGGATAGGATAGAATAGAATAGAATAGACCAGGTTGAAAAAGACCTTTGAGATCATCGAGTCCAACCTATCACCCAACACCATCTAATCAACTAAACCATGGCACCAAGCACCCCATCCGGTCTCTTCCTAAACACCTCCAGTGATGGTGACTCCATACACTTCCTTGCTCACGTCCTTCTGGTAATCCCCCTCATCCCACTGAGCCTGATGAGCAACAGTACCAACAAAATCCTACTTCACTGTAAGCTTCTGCTAGGTTGTGACAGCCCCATGAGAGGAAACAGGACTTTAATCAAATCTCAAAACCCATGTGCAAGTTGAGGAAGTCTAACTGATTATAGCCACAAAAAAGGTTAGACCCCTTTGGTGCAGAACTGGGTGCCCTATGAACTAGCATGAAGAGCCTGCACAACCTCCCCCCTTCCTGGGATTCAGCACAGATGTTCCAGTACAAGAGAATGTTTAAAATATTTCAATGAACTTCTCCATTGCAATCCAACTTGAAAGAACTAAGGAGTGCCCTTGCTTTCCCCACACTCATAGAATCACAGAATCAATAAGGTTGGAAGAGACCTCAAAGATCATCAAGTCCAACATGTCACCCAAAACCTCATGACCACTAGACCATGGCACCAAGTGCCACGTCCAATCCCCTCTTGAACCCCTCCAGGGATGGCGACTCCACCACTTCCCTGGGCAGCACATTCCAATGGCTAACAACTCTCTCTGGGAAGAACTTTCTCCTCACCTCCAGCCTAAACCTCCCCTGGTGCAGCTTGAGACTGTGTCCTCCCATTCTGGTGCTGCTTGCCTGGGAGAAGAGACCAAACTCCACCTGGCTACAACCTCCCTTCAGGTAGTTGTAGAGAGCAAGAAGGTCTCCCCTGAGCCTCCTCTTCTCCAGGCTAAACAACCCCAGCTCCCTCAGCCTCTCCTTGTAGGGCTTGTGCTTGAGGCCTCTCCCCAGCCTCGTTGCCCTTCTCTGGACACATTCAAGAGTCTCAATGTCCTTCTTAAGTTGAGGGGCTTCTGGACACAGTACTCAAGGTGTGGCCTAACCAGTGCTGAGTACAGGGGCACAATGACTTCCCTGCTCCTGCTGTCCACACTATTCTTGATGCAGGCCAGGATGCCATTGGCCTTCTTGGCCGCCTGTGCACACTCCCTCTTTCTCTACTTCTCCATCTCTGAGGGAACACCTTGCTGTACCACCAACAGCACATGCTGCAGGAATACTCTGCTCCTTGCCCACTCCTAAAACACTTTCCCATTTCCACATTTTTTGGCTGACCCAACTCTGTGTTTAGTGAAGCACCCTGTAAGATATTTCCCTGATTTCTCCTGAATGGCTTTTAAAACACTGGCAGTCCAGGCTGCTTAGTCAGCACCACACTAGGAAAGCTATTAAAACCTGAGCCTTAATAACTAATCTCTCGTCTCATACACCTATCCCACAGAGCAGTAACACAGCGTTAAGAGTTGTTCCCAGCACTGACTGCAGCACAGACAACGTTTAGATTTTCTTCATACCTAAACCAGCACGATTTTAATTTGATTTCTGCCTCACCCTTTATCACAGGGCTAATAAGTCCTGGTCAGATAAGGCTTTTGAAAACCATCCAAGGCTAAGCCACCTCAATGCACATCTCCTTCCAGCTCACGGCGTTTTGCTATTCCTGCTTCTGGCTCATGGAGAGTTGAGATGAAAACAAGCAAATACAGGGTGAAAACTATTCCAGGGAAAGCTGAATATTTATGGCTTGTACACAGAAACCTGACTGGCAAGTGAATGCTTTAGGTAGAGATAAAAGGAGTGACAGAAGAATAACTTTTATTTATGCAGCCTACATTTAATGAATGCATCAACATTTGCAGATGATTAGGGCTAACCTAACTGCTTTGTTGTTCCTGTTGCAATTCTGAAGGGTTTTGGACTTTATTCTTTTCTCCTCCCCCCCCTCCCTTTTTCCTCCCCCCATATTGCAACTAAATATAATTTTTGGCTTTGCAAAGGCCTATTTCCATTTATAGAATCCAGATGACAGACCAGGGACGATATTTTCCTAGCTGAGGCATCTGCCTCCTTGACAGAGGGAGAGATAATCACATTGGGTGAAACAGGCTCGGTGTCTGTGACAAGCTTAAGATGTCAGAAATGAGAGCATCACATCTTGTCCCTCTGGATATTTTTCTCTGGAGAAACGTAGCCCCAGCTCCCGTGAAGCGCAGCCAGCCTGCAGTGCTGCTCTGCCGCCAGCGACAGAGTGGGAGGAGGGAGGCAGGCAGGCAGGGGACTGCTTCCCTCCTCGGCCTGCCACAGTTTCCATTTAATTGCTTGCTTATTTATTTAATTACAGCAGCAACAAGAAATTCTGGTCAAGCTGCCAGCGTGCTTTCCCTGAAACAATTTGGTGCTCTGAAATTACTCTCGCTGGACAATCCTCCTCTTCCCTCCTGGATCTCCAGCAGGAGCACCCAAAGCACCGAGCAGCATCTTCTTCTGCATCCACATCTTCTTCTCCAACCTCATCTTCTTAGAATCATAGAATCAATAAGGTAGGAAGAGACCTCAAAGATCATCAAGTCCAACCTGTCACTCAACACCTCATGACTGCTAAACCATGGCACCAAGTGCCATGTCCAATCCCCTCTTGAACACCTCCAGGGATGGTGACTCCACCACCTCCCTGGGCAGCCCATTCCAATGGCTAACAACTCTCTCTGGGAAGAACTTTCTCCTAATGAGGCAGAGAAAATGCATTTCCCCTCCCTACATTATTTCCTAAGGAACTTGGAAACTCAGAACAAATGAAAAAGGGTCACAGAAAATCGTTCTGCTGAAACTACACAATGTTGCTGGAACCCATAGCTTTCATTCCTTTCCCAACAAAAATATGGAAGGCAAGAAATGCCAATACAGAAAAGACAGGTAAGGTGATGCTAAGAGTGTTTCTGCAAGAGACACATACTGTCCAGCAAATACGAGCTCTTGTCCAATACTCAAGGACTGTACAGCACCCAATTCACAGAGTCCTTTTAAAACACTCACAGGCAGCTTAGCCTAGCAGACAAAGTGGCACAGACAGCAGATGGCTATTATTTGACCAGCTACAGCCTGTTTACTTTACTGCAAAGCTATATTTATTGTGTAAATGCTACCATAGCAGATGAAATTCCATCTGAATTGACTGAAGCCAAGGTAGCAGACCCCCAACCCCATCACCAGCCTCTGCCTGGCTATACCTTTCCCACTCTCTGGTGGTCATATCCCTGCAAAAAGCCAGGAGGAAAAAGATGACAGCAAAGAACAAAAGTGGCAGAAAGAGAGTTTGAAGAGGAGCAAGATGATGCAGAAAATTGGTTGTTGTCATGATTTTGGTTGGAAGAGACCTTTATGAGCATAAAGTCCAACCATTCTCTGACTCTACCAAGGCTGATATTAAACTATGTCCCTCACAACCACATCTCTGCCTCTTTTAAACACCTCCAGGGATGAGGCTTCAACCACCTCCCTGGGCAGCCTGTTCAGGTGTTTGAGAACCCTCACAGTGAAGACATTTTTTCTAATAGTCAACCTAAACCTCCCCTGGTGCAGTTTGAAGCCATTTTGTCTCCTCCTACCAGTTGTTACTTGGGAGAAAGTTCCTTCAGATGATTTTCCACAAGAGCTACCTAAACAACACAAAACTCAGGACTCCTTGTCAGTCCTTCCCTGCTATACTCCCAACTGTTTCCCCTGAAGAGTCCCTTTTCCCTACTCCTGCTTTATTTTGGGACCAACATTTTTGTCCTGTACTATGGATCCTGTAGCATAACAGACTCACAACATTTGCCTTGTTCTGACAAGCTTCTGCAGGAAGAGCAGACTGCTGTACTGCCTACCACAAAGAGTTATATGAACAACACATCTCCTTGAGTTTTCAATATAATATTTTGGAGGTTAATTTGAGCTCTTGCACAGTACTGGTGGTCTATATCCACCAATTTAATCACAACCTTGTTAGCCAACTATGGCTAAAAGAAAAGGTCCAAAATCTATTCTTGGGAGTACACATTCACAGAATCACCAAGGTTGGAAGAGACCTCAAAGATCATCAAGTCCAACCTGTCACCACAGACCTCATGACTAAACCATGGCACCAACTGCCATGTCCAATCCCCTCTTGAACCCCTCCAGGGATGGGGACTCCACCACCTCCCTGGGCAGCACATTACAATGGCTAACAACTCTCTCTGGGAAGAACTTTCTCCTCACCTCCAACCTAAACATCCCCTGTTGCAGCTTGAGACTGTGTCCTCTTGTTCTGGTGCTGGTTGCCTGGGAGAAGAGACCAACCCCCTCCTGGCTACAACCTCCCTTCAGGTAGTTGTAGAGAGCAAGGTGGTCTTCCCTGAGCCTCCTCTTCTCCAGGCTAAGAGAAGAGGAGGCTCAGGGAAGACCTTACTGCTCTCTGCAACTACCTGAAGGGAGGTTGTAGCCAGGCAGCTGAATGATAACTTGTGAATAAAAGAGAGGTTTGTGTGCTTGAAAGAAGTTATTACTTGAATCTTGAGACTTCTGGCCAGCAAAAAAGCATCATCAGATGTTCACAGAGCTGTACAGACAAGTGCTCACATACATGTGAAGCAGTGTGTTTGACAAGTTGTATTAGAAATGGTTTCACACGTGTCCTTCGTGCATTATCAATGGCAGGGAAGGACAGCTGGAGCAATCAGAGTAAGAACAGCATCAACAGTCTTGTGGTACACATGTCCCACTAGATTCTTTTAAACAGTTGAAGCTGTAGAACATCACCAGCCCTTTTAATTCTGTAATGGGACTCCAAAAAATGGGAAGCTCCATGTATAAACTTCTGTGGTAGGATAGCTTCTCATTTGCAATATATTCAAATCAAATCCATTCAAAACTATTCAGCACAGATCAGCACACAGTAGAAAGCTGTATTTAGGATTATCTTGAATGACAACTGGGAAACACTCTTCTAGAAGAGCTTAAAAATAATGAAGGAGAGTAAATCAGCAAAAGAAGAGGCAAAAGGATCAGACAGCAAGGGCAGACAAACTGCAGGACAAACCTTCCAGTTTTTACACAGCATACCTAGTGTGCAGTGAAAGGACCAGGGGCAGTGCACAAAAACTCAGCATCTTCCTGTCTACCCACAGGACTCTCTCCAGTTCTCTGTTCCTCTTGAACTGGGGAGCCCACAACTGGACACAATACTCCAGGTGTGGCCTCACCAGGACAGAGTAGAGGGGGAGGGGAACCTCACCAGACCTCATGCACATGCTCTTCTCAATACTCCCCAGGATACTGTCAGCCTTCTTCGTCACAAGGGCTCATTACTGGCTCATGGTGAAAGTCAGATCTAGTTAGCCAATTAAAGACACAGCCAGGAACAGGCTGGTAATCTGTCTCCCAAACACATTTGCATCCTGTTTTTCACCTGTTTTGACCACCTGGGTGAATGGTGAGATTTAATAACTACCACCATGCTTCAGCATGCAGCACAATCCATGGCACAGCTCAGATAGTAAGATCTGTGCTGGAGACTCACTCCCTGTGTGTCATGAAAACCCTGCAAAGCAATTACAGAAGCAAATAAATTATTAAGAGAAAGAAGTGACAGCTCTGGGAATTGATGCAGATCCTGGTGTGAATTTAGGTTGTTACTGACAGAAAGTTATTGTTCAGCAGGTGATTGGTAATGCATAAGGAATGAGAGTTTGGACCTGCTTTGAACATCCCCCTCACAAGCCACAGAAGAAACAAGCATCACAAGTTACTTGCAGAGTTTTGTTGGCTGCTCAATTACTTCAGTCTGCTTCAGACAAACAACCAAGCCCAGCTAGTTCAATCCTTACTCTTGCTCAGAAATGGACCTCCAACACCCATTCTCTCAGCTGCTTTGATGCCAGATGCAGTTTCCTCCTTCACCCCCAAAGAGCCCTGTCACCATCTTCTCCCTGTCTTCAGCCCTGCTCCATGGGCTGCAGCCCTGCTAACATGGCCTGCCAGCAAGCAAGGCAGAACAAGCCTTGCACCCACATGCTCCTTCCTTAAATGGGTTTTCAGTTCTCCCACATCTGAGTAAAATTAAAACTTGCAAACTTCTACTGCTGTCCTTGGCACTCTCAACATCTATGTATTTACTTTTTGTTTGTTTGTTGTTTGGGTTTTTTTTTTTTCCTCCTTTCAGTCTTTTTCTCTGCACCTGATGCAGAACTTGTCAGGAAGGACATAAGTGGGAGAAAGCACTTGACAGATGAATGAAAATACTCCAAGTAAACTTTTTCTCCAGAAAAGCAAAATTTCCAGCCCAAGATTCTTCCTCTTTTCCATTTTTTCTCCTTTTTTTTTTTTTTCCTTTCTTTCTCACTGAAGTCTTTCAACAAAAACCCAAAACCAAGACACCAACCACAAAGCATTTCCTTAGTGGCAAACCTGGGGTGCTCTGGAGCGGAACAAGAGACTAAGGGGAAGTATTTTTTGAAGAGCTGTGAATCTTTCACCTCCCTACAACGTCACTAGAAAGTTCTGCATCTCTTATACATAGAATACATAGAATAAACCAGGTTGGAAGAGACCTTCAAGATCATCGCGTCCAACCCATCAACCAATCCAACACCACCCAAACAACTAACCCACGGCATCAAGCACCCCATCAAGTCTTCTCCTGAAAACCTCCAGTAATGGCAACTCCACCACCTCCCCAGGCAGCCCATTCCAATGGGCAATCACTCTTTCTGTATAGAACTTTTTCCTAACGTCTAGCCTGAACCTCTTGGTTTATGCTCTCGGAGTGCAAACCAACTTTGTGTCTTTCTGATCTGCTGAATCACCAATGTCTTTCACCTGGGTAATTTTCTGCCACTCTTGGACTGCTATTTCTCCCTCCCTCTACTGGGTGTTATCAAATAAGACAGTTCATGTAAGGGCAGACATGACAGTCTGTTGACATGTAAAGAGCTTGTTGTGAAAACTTATCACAGAATCACCAAGGAAGAGACCTCAAAGATCATCAAGTCCAACCTGTCACCACAGACCTCATGACTAAACCATGGCACCAAGTGCCACGTCCAATCCCCTCTTGAACACCTCCGGGGATGGGGACTCCACCACCTCCCTGGGCAGCACATTCCGATGGCTAACAACTCTCTCTGGGAAGAACTTTCTCCTCACCTCCAGCCCAAACTTCCCCTGGTACAGCTTGTGACTGTGTCCTCTTGTTCTGGTGCTGCTTGCCTGGGAGAAGAGACCAACCCCCACTTGGCTACAACCTCCCTTCAGGTAGCTGTAGACAGCAAGGTCTCCCCTGAGCCTCCTCTTCTCCAGGCTAAGCAAACCCAGCTCCCTCAGCCTCTCTTTGTAGGGCTTGTGCTTGAGGCCTCTCCCCAGCGTTGTTGCCCTTCTCTGGACATGTTCAAGTGTCTCAATGTCCTGATACAGTGATCAACTGTTGTCTCTGGCCCTCTGAGAGATCACTTCATGTGCAGCAGCAAAATCAAATAACATACTGGGGAGAGAAGGGGATGAAATATCTTTGCTAACGTTCAAGGGTGGAAATGTTATTTTTTGAGCTGGGATGCTCACAATGCTCCTGGAGTTAATGAGAAGCTCATGTTACAGTTTATCTCTAAATTGAATCTTTAATAGAACATATCAGCTAACAAACATGAGACCAAAGACCTGGAGATGAAAAGAGAAATCTGCATGTTCCCACTCTTGAAATAGTAATGACATGATTGAATGTACAAATCATACTCTTGAGATGTCACTTTTATACCAGAGCCCCAAACAGACAAATATGCTTCCAATTAATAATGTGTATGGAAAGGTTCATATATACACATTGGTTTGCTTATAGCCATGCATACTTCCATCTCTGCATTACCCTTCTACATCTTTCTGGTGCCTTCCCTTTGGTACTGAGTCATCTATCTCTACACAGAGATGTAGTGCTGGGGGACATGATCTAGCACCAGACTTGGTAGAGTTAGAGTATGGTTGGACTCATTGATTTTAAAGGTCTTTTCCAACCAAAACCATTCTGTGATGTTGTGATCACCCCCACATGCTCTGTTTCAAAGCCAGAATAGTATGTCATATTTCCTATTCTTCTCCATCAGGAGAAGTGAAAGAGATCTCTCAAATGCAGTTTCAGCCAGGAATGATTCCAGGATCAATGATGCTGCCCTGAAAGTCAGTAGATGGAAATCTGATTCTCTAGCCTCTCCAGCATTCCTTTCCATAAGATCATTCAGCTGGAGGCTCAAAGTTAGCCAGTCTAAACCATGTCCTCTTGCAAAAAGGTATAAATTCCAAACATTAGATGTCATTTTCAGTCAATATATCATGGCTAGCAAATATCGATTCACACGTGAGATTACTGGCTTTGCACTTGTATTTTCCAACAAAGCTATTCAATAACAGCAATGACAACCAAGAACTGATAGGCAATTTTCCAGGATACACAAATTAATCTTTCCTAAGTTGAACCTAAATGACTTTAAAGTTTCCTCATTCATTTCCACACACACAATTGCAAGTGCTGATCTCTTTTTTGGTCACATTCTTCTCCCCCTCTCACCCCCCAACCACCGTCACTTGTCCTTTCATTATTAAAACCCTTTGATGGTATCTCATGCATTCATTTGTCCTGCTTTATGCATTTAGTAGAAATGTAGATTTCCCTTCTCCACCTCTAGATTTATCTTTTCATTTGGATTCTCTGGCAGAGTACTTAAAATCTCCCCATGCATTCTCCTGTGTGACACCTGCAAATCCAAACCTGACACCCTCCTTGGCAGAACAATTCCAGAATGATTCTCCAAAGCCATCAGGGAGTATCTCACATGCCCTCACCCAAAGGAACAATGCTCCCACCGGCTGCTCTGCACATAGAATAGAATAGAATAGAATAGAATAGAATAGACCAGACCAGACCAGACCAGGTTGGAAGAGACCTTCAAGATCATTGCCTCCAACCCATCATCCAGCACAACCTAATCAACTAAACCATGGCACCAAGCACCACATCAAGTGTCCTCCTAAACACCTCCAATGATGGTGACTCCACCACCTCCCCGGGCAGCACATTCCAATGGGCAATCACTCTCTCTGCATAGAATTTCTTCCTCACCTCCAGCCTAAACCTCCCATGGCACAGCTGGAGACTGTGTCCTCTTGTTCTGGTGCTGGTTGCCTGGGAGAAGAGACCAACCCCTTCCTGGCTACAACCTCCCTTCAGGTAGTTGTAGACAGCAAGAAGGTCTCCCCTGAGCCTCCTCTTCTCCAGGATAAGCAACCACAGCTCCCTCAGCCTCTCCTCATAGGGCTGTGCTCCAAACCCCTCCCCAACTTTGTTAGCCTTCTCTGGACATGTTCCAGCAAGTCAACCTCCTTCCTGAACTGAGGGGCCCAGAACTGGACACAGGACTCAAGGTGTGGCCTAACCAATGCAGTGTACAGGGGCAGAATGACCTCCCTGCTCCTGTTGGCCACACTGTTCCTGATGCAGGCCAGGATGCCATTGGCCCTCTTGGCTGCCTAGGCACACTGCTGGCTCACATTCAGCCTACTATCAACCAGTACCCCCAGGACCCTTTCTGCCTGGCTGCTCTCCAGCCACTCTGACCCCAGCCTGTAGCACTGCATGCCTTGCCTCAGAAGTTTCTCTGGATAGCCTTGGCTTCCCCACTACATCCATAGACCGATTCAAGAAGAGTCTGCTTGGTGGTAAATTAAATTGCCTCTTTAAAAAACAACCGCACATTAAGCAATGTTTTTCTACTAGCCTCCTCAGTTTTGAGCCTCTGATATCCATTATTATCTCATTTAGGGTTAGGAACCCCACATGGGCACCAAAATCAAATCTGAAGAAGCAGAAGAATCAAAGCGTCTCTTAATGGTTGGAAAGTTTGGGTTGTGTTTTTTTCTTTTTCTTTTTAGTTGATGCTTTTCAACACTCCAATCACTTCAGCAGTGATTTTATTCTCTAAGTCTCAATGTATAGTCAGATAATAGCTTGGTTTCCCACTAACTGCATGCTGTCAAGCAATTCTAATGTCTCAGGGTCAGGACTATTCACGAAAATACATCTTCCTCACTGTGATTCTCATGATGTCCATTCAGCTTCACAAATGGGGTTACCAGGCACCCTCCAGGTAACCACAATTTGTTCAGTCTGCACTCCATTCTCAGAACCACTGCTGCCTTTTGTCATCTTTCATCTTTTCTCCTTTTTCCCTACTGCAAGTTACTCTATTTCTAGTATCTCGTGGTATTTTTAATAGCAGCCAGTGAAACCTCTATGCCATTACATACAACCAAGAAGAAACTACCCTAGATAAGCCAGAAATGAAATAATGGAGAAAGGAAAGTTCTCTCTATTGACCCTTCACACCACACCTAAAGAAAAACAAAGAAATCCACATTAAACTGAGAGAAAGAAGGAAAAAATAGAGAGCTTCCAATGCTGAAGGGTCCCAGGCTGTGCACTGACCAGGCAAACGATGACCCCTGTGTTAGCTGACATTTGATCAACTAAAAAACAGGCTGTTGTGATGGAAGATCCCAACCTTGCATCATACCACCCCAAGAAGAGGACCAACCACACCGAAGGTTCTGCTGTGCTCAGGTGCTGTGTATGCAGTAAAAACTATGCTGCTTTCCCCTCCAGGGCAGGCTGGGCTCAGCCTGACAGTCCCATGCAGGTACCACACACATGGCTCCTGACACACAGAGGAGGGATCAGATGCCTGACATGGCCACAGGCAGGGCTGAGCTCATTCAGGAGCTTTAGCTCACTGTCATTAGAATCATAGAATCACAGAATTGTTAGGGTTGGAAGAGACCTCAAAGACCATCTAGTTCCAACCCCCCTGCCATGGAATATGAAGAGAGGTGGTGCCTATCTGTCCAGAGAAGGGCAACAAAGTTGGGGAGGGGTTTGGAGCCCTATGAGGAGAGGCTGAGGGAGCTGGGGTTGCTTAGCCTGGAGAAGAGGAGGCTCAGGGGAAACCTTAGTGCTGTCTGCAATTACCTGAAGGGAGGTTGTAGCCGGGTGGAGGTTTAGGCTGGATATTAGGAAGAAGCTCTTCACAGAAAGACTGATTGGCCATTGGAATGTGCTCCCCGGGGAGGTGGTGGAGTCACCATCCCGGGAGGTGTTTAGGAAGAGACTGGATGGGGTGCTTGGTGCCATGGTTTAGTTGATTAGATGGCGTTGTGTGATAGGTTGGACTAGATGATCTCAGAGGTCTTTACCAACCTGCTTAATTCTATTCTATTCTAATTCTATTCTAAGAAGCCACCTGCAGTTGTAGGTGCAGAGCTGGCACCTTGACCATTGGGGATTGCCACTTTAACACCTCTGTGGTTGGTTTGTTAATAAAAAGAATCACACAGAGTCTGAGGCAAATTTAAATCCCAATTCTGCAATTTTGTGGCATTCTACAATATGGCAGGCTGCTGCTTGATTTGGTTTCAAGGAAAGCAGGCTAACAAACTTCCTTCCAAGCCATTAATTCAGAAATGTAATAAGGCTAGCACAACTGCACTGACTCATTAAAGCAATTTGATGTAAGCTGCACTCATTAGAGCAGCCTCCATCTATATTCCTAGGACTGCAGCCTTGTTTGCAGACACCATCGGAGATGACCTGCTGTGCCAAATGCCTCTTCTGTCTCAAGAAAACTTCAGAGTAGTAGAAAAATGGGGGGGGGGTAAATAAATAAATAAATAAATAAATCGATCTTGATTTGCTCAGTGCTTAAAATCCATTCACACAGAGGAATATTATAACATTTTGAGTCACCCTCTTCATCCAGAGAAAAGTTATTTCCCTAGCTAAGAAGGGAATGTCTGCAACCATACAGGCAGTACTACCATGATAGTCATACAGGGTGTAAGTTTATAGATCAAATTGATAAGCTTCCATCAATATCTGGTGGAAAAGAAGGTTTAAGAGTGCAGGAAAGAAAAATAAAAGAAAAGAAACATGATGTGCATAGCAAATTATGCGTGTTGAAATAATAAGAACCAACCTGCGACCTTGGGGTGCAGCCCACGCAACCTGTTGGTACAAAAAGCATCTGTGGACAGAGGGGCTGACCCCCAGAGGCAGGGAGAAAAACCTTTTTGTGTTTAATAAAATTAAAAAGAAAAAAAAAAGAAAAAAACAAGAAAGGGTACAATGACAATAAGGCAGCATTTAGCCTTTAAGCAGGGACCTTTAGAGGTGTTTCAGTCACAAAGTTGGGAATAGAATAGAATAGAATAGAATAGAATAGAATAGAATAGAATAGACCAGACCAGGTTGGAAGACACCCTCAAGATCATAATTAAGCCTGGCCCTTGAATTAGATCAACCCCTTTCAGCAGCTGGAGGTGAAGTACAAAATCCTTAAGAAAAACCAATTCTGAGTCCTCAGTCAGAGAAATTTGGGATGTGCTGCCCAGGGAGGTGGTGGAGTCACCATCTCTGGAGGTGTTTAGAAAGAGACTGGATGGGGTGCTTGGTGCCATGGTTTAGTTGATTAGATGGTGTTGGATGATAGGCTGGACTCGATGATCTCAAAGGTCTCTTCCAACCTGGTTAATTCCATTCCATTCCATTCCATTCCATTCCATTCCACTCCACTCCACTCTACTCTGCTCTATTCTAAATGAAATAGCTTAACACAAAGCAACTTGCCTTCTATTAACAATAAAACAACAAACCAACAAATGCTGTTATTTACCTAACAAAAGGGGAAGAGAAGTGCAGCAGACTTTTGACCCTCTACTACATGGTAACATCAACTGCTTAAGAACAAAAAAATACATAACAAAATTCTGTGTGTATCTGCTAAATTCATCTTCCCTAAACAAAAACCACTTTGCTGCAACTGAAGTTCACACTCAGTACTTAAACATGTTGCAAATGCACAGACAACACAGTAGGCTTGCAGCAAGCTGCATTACAACAGAATAGAATAAACCAGGTTGGAGGAGACCTTCGAGATCATCACGTCCAACCTATTATCCAACACCACCTAATCAACTAAACCATGGCACCAAGCACCCTATCAAGTCTCCTCCTAAATACCTCCAGTGATGGTGACTCCACCACCTCCCCGGGCAGCACATTCCAATGGGGAATCACTCCATCTGTGTAGAATTTCTTCCTAACCTCCAGCCTGGTGCAGCTTGAGACTGTGGCCTCTTGTTCTGGTGTTCCCTGCCTTCCTGTACATTAATTCAGGGTTCACACTGGATGAGGAAGTTTGTTAAATATGTTTTGTTTATTCACTTAGTCATTTTTATTTCAAGCCACTACACCTTATGTAACTGAGCCAACCATGCTGGGGGAAGTGCCTGGCATGCACACAGCAGAATTTGGGACTAGAACCAGAGCCCTTCTGCCCCCAAAACATATGCCTCTGACTTGAAATACAGAAAACTCACTTTAGCTCAAAATGACAACACATCCTGTGGGCTGGCCAGTCTCTGTCTTAGACAGGAAGGCTGTCCCTCAGGCTTATCTTTGCTTCCCTTTGCTACCCAAGATAGGTCCATCCATACGTGCACAGCAAGTGGTTGGGTGGTTCAAAGGGACTGCCCAGAGATATCTAAGGAGCATTTCACCCAGTATCTTTATTTCTCAAAACATTTCTGAAGTTCTTTCTTGGTTCTTATTTAGGTCTCCTGAGGAACCTGATAAATAATTAATCTCTCTCCCTTATTCTGCTACCATAAGGTGAATAGTTAATATGCTCCCTAGCAATTAGTCTATTATAAGAGACTGAAGTGATGCAGTGGGGTTTTAAAGAATATTTACTCCCTTCCATAGAGGCACCTGCAGAAGGAAGGCTGAGTGGCTCACAACCCTTTTACCATCACCACATCTTTCCAGTTGCATGTTCCCATCACAAAGATCCAAATGCACAGTCTAGTGCTGTCAGATACTTTGTGAAACCTTCTGCTTTGTTTGTTGTTTGTTTTTTATTGTGCTTGTTGCCCTGCATCCTAAAGTTGTATCCTGCCAGCCTTGCCTGTCCACGCTGCTGCACACAGAAAATGGACCATGCCTCCTCCCATGGGCTTTGTCATTGGCTTCTATGCCAAAGCCTTGACCCTGTGACAGCAGATGGTGGAAGACTGCTGCATCTTTGTGCTTCCCAACCACATCTGTTTTAACACTAGCTTTGTAATCTTGATGCCTATTGTTGCAATAGTACAGGCTTAACAAAATTCAGGTAAATTGTCCCCAGAGAGAGGGGAAGATGGCATTTCATGTGGGAATGGTGCCACTGTTTCAGAGCAAGGGTCAGCCCAGCACAATGCTCCAGCACCAGCTGCCTGGGAACAGTTTCACATAAACTTAAGGAAAAACTTCACTTTGAGGGTCACTGAGCACTGGAACAGGCTAGCCAGAGAGGTTGTGGAGTTTCCTTCTCTGGAGCCTTTCAAAACCCACATGAACACATTCCTGTTCCATCTGATCCAGGTGAACCTGCTTTAGAAGAGGAGCTGGACTGTATGAGGTCTGGAGGTCCCTTCCAACCCCCACCATTCTGTAAGTCTGTGACCAGAAGCCTTGCACAACCCTGCCCTTCCATATATATGCCTGCAACCAGCTCTTTTCAACTGGGAGATGTCTGGACATCTCTCCTTATTCATTTAAGATTTCATTCCTTATTCAGTCGTGATTTCTGCAGCTTTTCTTTCTCATCAATACTCTGCAGAGTACAAGGCAGTACAAAGGTTTTTCCAACCTAACACACTCTGAACAAGTTTTTCTGATGCTTTGGAGTCTCAAGGTGAACATAAGATAGAACCAAGGTGACGGCAACAGCAGGAAACAGCACAAGGAACTTGCCAACCTTGGCTACTTCTGAGAGCTTTCTATCCTTGAACTCAGAACAGGCAGCACAATAGATCAGAAGGAGCACAGGCCCCAAAGCTTCACAAGCATCTCCAGATTATACTCTTCAAATTACTCCTTACAGTTAAACTGCATCATCTGGGAGAATACCAAATGTTTGCTGTAGTAATGCACCAGTGACAAATAGAATAGAACAGAATAAACCAGGTTGGAAAGAGATCCTCAAGATCATCACATCCAACCTATCATCCAACACCATCTGATCAACTAAACCATGCAACCAAGCACCCCATCAAGACTCCTTCTAAACACCTCCAGTGATGGTGACTCCACCACCTCCCTGGGCAGCACATTCCAATGGGCAATCACTCTCTATGTGTAGAACTTCTTCTTAACATCCAGCCTAAACTTCCCCTGGTGCAGCTGGTGACTGTGTCCTCTTGTTCTGGTGCTGGTTGCCTGGGAGAAGAGACCAACCCCCTCCTGGCTACAACCTCCCTTCAGGTAGCTGTAGAGAGCAAGAAGATCTCCCCTGAGCCTCCTCTTCTCCAGGCTAAACAATCCCAGCTCCCTCAGCCTCTCCTCGTAGGGCTTGTGCTCCATCTGCTATTTTTTATTTGGTGCATTTGTGCTATCACATCTACTGAAACAATTCAAAGGGACAACTGCCTCTTCCCAGCTTCCTCCCTTTGTTTTTAACACTCTTAATTTCGCATACCCTCATCACTTGCCACAGTGGATAGAAAGTTTCAGCATAATTAAGTATAAGGCTAAAAATTCACCGTGGTGAAGAACTGATAGCTGTTAAGATGTTTTTAGAAAAATAGGTTAGAGAGAAGCCAATCTGTCTCCAGACTGCTGCACAGAAAAGCATTCAATTCCTGACTCTTAAGAGAAATTTTCCCTGCCTACATAATCCCTGAGGGTGAAGGAGACTCCTGGAAAAATGGAACAGAGTGTTCAAAACACCAACAGACCGTGTGCAATACAACCACACCTTTGAAATCATGAGGGCCATGAAAGGTGTGCATTAAAAGCTAGGATCTATTTAAAGTGTAAGGGGGGTAGATCTTCATTTCTTCAGAAGGGTCTTAAAGCAACACAGCAATGTTATGCTTCTAGCTGTAGGAATGTACTCCCATCTGCCTTACTTTTCAGTGAGACTGAAGAAATTAGTACTGCTCTGAATCACACCTGAGGGACAGAGTGCCATTAGACTCCCAAGAGGTTGATTACAGTGTTAGTTAGCATGCTAAGGCAACACAATGTAGTTGAACCAAGGCTTCTCTTCACCAGAGAAGTGCTAATAGCAAAAGAATAAACCTATTTACTGTGTGTTTTAAAAGTGAAAGAGAGTCCTGCAATTATCAGATTTTCAATGGTCTCTGTTTCAAAGCAATAGATCAGCTACAGGACTTACAGAAGGACCTTCTTAATATTATAGCAGAACATTATGGGGAATAAATGAAAGGGTTGAGGGGACCTCTAAGCAAGGATTGGTGCTCACACATTGTTTGTGGTAGTTAGAGATTAATTGAGGTATCAGGAAAAGATGCAGGCAGAGCCCTGCAGGCACAAGCCAAAGGAAAACAGGACCATGAAGGACAAAGCAAAGTGTGGTCGAGCAACCAAATCACCCTGATCTCAGGGGTTCAAGTCTCGAGCCTAGAAAGAGGAGAAGAAAAGGCACCACATCTCCTACCTTGCCCTATGAACTTCCACCTTCTCTCCATTTAATCACTCCTGGGCAGACTGACTCCATGGGAAAAACACATCACCCAAGACCAACTTGCAGTCCAAGCCACATGTCCATCTTGTTTTGGCAAAAATGAATGCTCAAGAATACCTTCAAGCAGCAACTGGAGAAATTCTGGAGTGGGAAAATCCATGAAAAACGAATATGCCTAAGTCAGGCTGGCCATGTTGTCATGCTCTCATGTCCTGCAAATGTCTGGGTGCCAGCATGTGGTAACAGGGTGCAGGAGTGCACCCCACAACGGTGCGTGGGAGCTCAGGATCTGCCGATGGGAGAGAAACCCCAGCAGGGTGCGATGGAGAACTGCCCGGGCTGCCTTAGCTCCCTGTGTGAACACAAGGACACAGAAGCATCCCCTGGGAATTAGCATTTACATTTGGTTTGTGGTTTGCTTTTGGTTTGTGTTTTTTTGGGGGGTTTTGTTTGGTTGGGTTTTTTTTCTTTCAGTCTGCTCTAGGCAACATCTTTGCGGTTCAGTGGACACAGCCTTCCTAATAATCTTTACTGCTCCTGGTAATTTGTGATGAGTTGATGTGAGGCAATTTCACTGCCTTCCCTCTCAAAAAAAAAAAAGAAAAAATCCCAAGCATTTCTGAAAAATAATCTGTACAGGAGGAAAAGCCTCAGAAACACAGGAGCCACATGCCCATGATTACAATTAAAGGAGCCATCTGTTTCTTTACAGTCATGCACATCCCAGACACAAAGTACACACACGACATATGTCATTGCTTCCACTTTCCTAATAGAAAATATTTGTCATGATTCCCTCCCACAGGAGGCGCAGGAAGCTCCACCACCAGCTTACAGTGCTTCAGGAACCCCTCCTACTAAAGCTCTGCAAGCAGAAGGTTCAGCTTTTTTTTTTTCTCTTCTTCCTCTTGCCTCAGCCAACCCAGCAGTTTTCTCCATGCCTCTGTGAATCCTTTGCAAATACATTTTCAGCTTCAGCCGGGGATCAGTTTGCTAAGTTCTGCCATCAAGAGGAACTGCACTGTTGAGCCCCATACATATAGTTCTGTCTTACCATTTAAAAGTCAATTTAGGAAATGAAGCTGCTCATCGCATGATATATTTTTATGTCAGTGTATTGTAGCTTGCAATTTTTTTCCCTTCACCTACTTCCAAATTGCTCTGACAAAAGCAGGCTGATGGAAATAAAATAGAAGAATAGGATAGGATAGGATAGGATAGGATAGGATAGGGTAGGGTAGGGTAGGGTAGGGTAGGGTAGGGTAGGGTAGGATAGGGTAGGGTAGGGTAGGGTAGGGTAGGGTAGGGTAGGGTAGGGTAGGATAGGATAGGATAGGATAGGATAGGATAGGATAGGATAGGATAGGATAGGATAGGATAGGATAGGATAGGATAGGATAGGATAGGATAGGATAGGATAGGATAGGATAGGATAGGATAGGATAGGATAGGATAGGATAGGATAGGATAGGATAGGATTAACCAGGTTGGAAAAAACCTTCGAGATCATCGAGTCCAACCTATCATCCAACACCATCTAATCAACTAAATCATGGCACCAAGCACCCCAACTAGTCTCCTCCTAAACACCTCCAGTCATGGTGACTCCATCACCTCCCTGGGCAGCACATTCCAATGGCCAATCACTCTTTCTGTGAAGAACTTCTTCCTAACATCCAGCCTAAACCTCCCCTGGCACAGCTTGGGACTGTGTCCTCTTGTTCTGGTGCTGGCCTACCTAGATAGGCTTCTCAGCATCAACTTTCAGGCAGTTAGAGATGATTACTGCAAAACATTTCCACTTTCCCTCCCATCAGCAGCAGCACCATGCTCTCTCTGCTTTGCTCTTCACCACACACATGTAGTCAACTGGAGAGCCAGGAGCTGGAGATCATGCTTCAAGGTAGCACATCTATATGAATAGCATATGGTCATGCTCCTATGTGTATCAGAGAATGGTGGGGGCTGGAAAGGACCTCCAGAGGTCATCTAGTCCAAGCCCCCTGGTTGAGCAGGATCACCCAGAGCAGGTTGCACAGGAACACATCCTAGATGATGTTTGAAAGTCTCCAGAGAAGGAGACTCTACAACATCTCCAGGCAGCCTGCTCCAGTGCTCCAGCACCCTCCCAATAAAGAAGTTTCTCCTTAAAGTTTAAGTGAAATCTGCTTTGTTGTCCCTTGTCCTATCACTGGGCACCACTGAAAATAGCCAAGCCAAATCCTCTTGACCTCCATCCTGTAGCTATTGATCAGCACTGAAAAGATCCCCTCTCAGTCTGCTCTTCTCCAGGATAAACAGCCCCAGGTCTCTCAGCCTCTCCTCCTCACATAGATGCTCCAGTCCCCTCATCACACTCAGGGCCTCTGTTAGACTCCCTCCAATAGTTATTAATAAAACATGTTGTATTAAAAAAAAAGTTACAGACAAAGATGTCCATTTCTAAAGTGTTCAAAAACATCACCTGTGCCTGCAGATATCCTCAGAGTGGTCTCCTGGAGCCTTCTGGGGTAGATTTTGTAGATGAGATTTGGTAGGCACCACAGCTGCGGTTCCACGTTGCGCTCCTGCAGGAAACGCTAACACTGCACAGCAGCTTTCCTCCCGAGGCTCCCTGTACATCACAGCTTTTGGATACATCACACCTCAACTTAAACAGCTTGCTCAGTGAAGTGGCCCCCACTGTTCCCAGAAGCTTTGCAGCTTTGTGGTGTGTTCATTTAGTATCTAATCAAAAGACAAGCAGGATCTGTATGACAGCTGAGATAATCAGTGCTTCTTTAATCTGACCGCTAAAGCCCTGGCATTTTGCTACTGAAGTTACACAACGACACACACTACCTACCAAAGAAGCTCCTGTCAGAGGCAGAATCTGTGCATCTGTGGAAGTTAGAACTGCCCCAGTGATGCTGCCCTGAAACATGAGTAGGGATGTTTAGAAGAAGCCATCAGGAGTTCACCATCAAACTGAAACACATCTGGCATTAGCTCTGCTGTCTTTTACTGAGCCCTACCCAACCAACCTACCCCTAAACTATAAAAATCAGACCAATGACAATTATTCTCAATCAAAACTCCCAGAAAGATAGAAAATCTTTCCATCTGAAACCTCTCTTCCTCCTCTTCCCCTGCCTTGTCACAGTTCAAACACTGAAGAGTTCAAGACTGCCTACTGTGCCACTGGGACATTGTGAAAAACATTTCTTCAGAAAAATCAGAGAGGAGCTTAATTGAAGTTTGTTTGACCTGGGATGTTACCCTTGCTGTCAGTTATGGAAAACCTTTAAATAGAAACAGGAGAAAAAAAAGAAGGAGAAAAAAAAAAAAGGAGTTGGAACCATACAATGTATTGGGTTGGAAGGGACATTCAAAGGTCACCTAGTCCAACCCTGCTGCAGTAAGCAGGGACACCCCCAGCTACAGCAGGCTATTCAGAGCCCCATCAAGCCTGACCTTAAATGTCTCCAGGGATGGGGCCTCCATCACCTCCCCAGGCAACCTGTTCCAGTGTTCCACCACCTTCATAGTAAAGAACATCTTCCTAATGTCCAACCTAAACCTACTCTGCCCTCACTGAGAACCACTGTCCCTTGTCCTAGTGCTACATGTCCCTCTCCAGCTTTCTTGAAGGCCCTCTTCAGGTACTGGGTTTTCAGATTTATTTTTTTCCCCTGCAGGTGTGAATGCTGGAATGGAATGGAATGGAATGGAATGGAATGGAATGGAATGGAATGGAATGGAATGGAATGGAATGGACCGGAATGGAATGGAATGGACCAGGTTAGAAGAGACCTTCGAGATCATCGAGTCCAACCTATCATCCAACCCCATCTAATCAACTGAACCATGGCACCAAGCACCCCATCAAGTCTCCTCCTAAACACCACCAGTCATGGTGACTCCACCACCTCCCTGGGCAGCACATTCCAATGGGCAGTCACTCTCTCTATGAAGAATTTCTTCCTAACATCCAGCCTAAACCTCCCCTGGTGCAACTTGAGACTGTGTCCTCTTGTTCTGGTGCTGGTTGCCTGGGAGAACAGACCAACCCCCACCTGGCCACAACCTCCCTTCAGGTAGTTGTAGAGAGCAAGAAGGTCTCCCCTGAGCCTCCTCCTCTCCAGGCCAAAGTAAGTTATTTAGCAGAGGCTATGACAAAGCTCAGAAAATTAAAACAGTGGCAGCTCCACAGTTAGGCAGAGAGAACATTTCCTTCACCCATTGTGCTCTGCCAGGCAGATAATCATTTCTGTGCACAGACACTCATTTCATTATTCACAATACTCTCTGACCCTGAGATGTTTTGCAAATTCTCCATGTCAGTTCAGGATCAAACATTGTCTTCCTCATGTCTGTCCCTATTCAGCTTCTGTGGCACTGTCTTGCATTGTTATGCAGGATTGCCCATCCATGGCAATCATTCCTTTGTTTTGCTCATCAATGGAATGCACGGTGCTGAAAGATGTTAAGATGAGAAGATAAAACAAAGCACTTTGTCCTGAATTCAAATATTGAATAAGCTAATGCACAGTTTTAAAGTCCTGTGCAAAAATACATTAAAAAAAATAATAAAAGGCAGTTTTTTTGTTTTTTTAATCTAGCTTTCTGACTGGAAATTTAAAAGCCAAGATTTGAAGTAGGGCATAAATCACATTTGTGTTTCAGAGGCATAAAGTTAAGATGTACTCAGAAGACCAATTGTGTCCTGGGCTGCATCAAAAGCAATGTGACCAGCAGAATGAGGAAGGTGACTCTGCTCTGCTCTTGTGAGATCCCACCTGGAGTACTGCATCCAGTTCTGGTGCCCCCCACACAAGGAGAACATCAAACTGTTGGAGTGAGTCCAGAGAAGGCCATGAAGATGATCAGAGGGGTGCAACACTTCCCCTATGAGGACAGGCTGTGAGAACTGGGACTGTACAGCCTGGAAAAGAGAAGGCTTTGGAGAGATCTTACAGAGATCTTCCACGACCTGAGGGGAGCTACAGGAAAGCTGGTGAGGGAATTTTTACCAGGGCTTGTAGTGACAGGATGAGGGGCAATGGATTTAAGCTGGATTGTGGGTGCCCCTTTGTCAGATGTGCTCAAGGCCAAGTTGGACAGGGCCTTGAGCATTCTGGTCTAGTGGAAGGTGTCCCTACCTATGGTGGGGAAGACTTGGAACTAGATGATCTCCATGGTCCCTTCCAACCCAAACCACTCCAGGATTCCCACCCTCTTCCATACCACAAAGCTGCAAAGCTTCTGGTAACAGTAGGGGACACTTCTCTGAGCAAGCTGTTTAAGTTGAGGTGTGATGTATCCAAAAGCTGTGATGTACAGGGAGCCTCGGGAGGAAAGCTGCTGTGCAGTGTTAGCGTTTCCTGCAGGAGTGCAATGTGGAACCGCAGCTGTGGTGTCTACCAAATCCATTCCACATACATATTCCTAAATAGCTACATACACTGACACCTTATTTAAAAAATAACTGAGTTAAGCCCCTGCTGAAAAGGAGAGCAAAGTCTAATCTAGATTTATTGACATTTCAGCTGTTCTTACGCGCTTTCCACATGTCGTTCTGCCTTCTAATAATTACAGTCTAATACAGAGAAGGTAGACAAATAGATCCATCCTGAATATCCCTCATCTACGCAGGGAAATCTCTCTTCAAAGCATTCATGAAAGTAAAAATCAATTGTAGGCATATTGGGGAAAAAAGCAAATGAATGAGGCAAGTGTGGCTGGGTGGAAACATGCAACACTTAGACAAAAGAATCAGTGGACTATGTAATAGAAAATATTTACCAGACTTGAAGCATTATCTACTCACACACAGATCACTTCTCCTTAGCTTCCCTTTCACTACTTGTCTGTAATGCAGATGGCACTTTGTGCCAGCATGAAAGCCTCTCTGTGCTGGGAACTGTGCATGCAGCAATGCAGCAGCAGTGCAGTGCTGTGCTCACTGCTCCTCTCCGCTGCCAGACCTCCAGCTGAGGAGCTACACTCTGCAGGGTGTTTGCAGACTTATTTACACCAGCATGCTCTCCCATCCACTGCAAGCTCCCTGTCTTAGCTCCAGCTGGCATACCCAGCTGGCACACCCCACCTACCCTGCAGACACCCACACCTGTAGCTCTTGCCCCTGAG
The DNA here is from genome assembly GCF_014839835.1 of Dryobates pubescens. NCBI lineage: Eukaryota > Metazoa > Chordata > Aves > Piciformes > Picidae > Dryobates > Dryobates pubescens. Next base: position 18,858,225 of record NC_071629.1, on the reverse strand, counting down.
CTTCTGGAGATCTGTGGAGCCTTTCCTGTCTCTAAATCACAGCATCTAAAAATCACAGCACAGAAAGAGTCAAGTCAGAGTTCTCTCTGGCTTAGAAACATATTGCCAATTAAGCAATGGAACACATGGCAGTACTAAATCACAGAATCATAGAATCACAGAGTGATAGGGGTTGGAAGGGACCTCTGGAGATCACCTAGCCCAACTTCCCTGCCAGAGCAGGTTCTCCTAAGGCAGGCTGCACAAGAACATGTACAGGTGGGTTTTGAATGACTTCACAGATAGAGACTCCACCACCTCTCTGGGCAGCCTGTCCCAGTGCTCCACCACTCCCAAAGTAAAGAACTTCCTCCTCATATTTAGATGGAACTATGTTAATTTTGGGCTCGCTGCCACTTGTCATAAAGGTTATTTGTTTAAGGGTTTTTTTAAGTGATACTATTGGGAATTACTTGTGATATGGAACTCATTTTCAAGCTGCCTTGGATTTCTGCATGAAGGACATTGTATAAACCTGAGAATGAGCACAAAATAACAGCAGACTGATCTGTACAAACCTCAGAGGTGGGTGATGCCCTGTCCAATCCTCCTCACAATTTGCCTTTTTTCAGGAGAGAAACAGCTTAGTAAACCTCAAGCTAATACCTATGTCATCAAATGTCCACAGACCCCAGCATCAATGGTGCCTCTGCAGCACTTAGTCCAGAAGCCATTCACCTGGGTGTTCCAGGAAGACAATACAAACTTTGAATCTCTTCAGGTGGGGCTCCCAGAGCAGGGTCAAGAAGACAAGGGGGGAGAGAAATAATTTTTGGTAGAAAACCTGCAGCTGACAAGGCTCCCCAGAGCCAACCTGTTCACTGGCACAGACCCAGGCAATAACTAAGTGGTGTGACTGCTCTCATCCAAGCCAGCCAGCAGTACCCAGGGTAGAACCCACTGGGGGCAGTGCAGCCGACGTTCTTCTTGGGTGAACATGAGAAACCTTCTTCACTGCCAACTAGCAGTGTAAAGGTTTCTCCTGGTGATTGATTCTGCTCCATTTTTATGTTCTCCCTGACAAAGCAGTTTTACCAGCCAGAAGCTATCCACATCTTGTGCTAATAAATGCTACGTATTCATTTATTTCTATTTATTAAACCTCTTCTAGCAACAGCAGAGGTTATTTTAAGACTTGGAAGTGAAAAAGCAATCACTCAGACATAGAGGGGAGTGTCAGTAAAGTGAGATCAACTAAGCAAATCAGCAATATGTCAGCAAGGCTCTTTCTGGATCCTTCCACTGCTTCTTGACTAACAAAGCCTGGCTGAGATGAAACACAGGCACACGTTTGTGGAGGTAACTATCACTTGCTACTTAAACAAGTTTTGAAATGCTCTTTTAATGCTCTGTCTTTAGGGCAGGAAGAAATCATCCAGCAAACATTGTTTTTCATCATAAACCTGAAGCACCTAAACCATAAAAGCCTACCAGCTTAGACCTGCTAAATCATCCAACCTAGGCACCTACTGTAAAGGGAAGAGGGGATAACAAGCACCACCAACTATTTTATGCAGTGCCCAGATTGTTCTCTATTATGTTTCCAGGAGGGCATAACAAATGAGAGAACTGCAACTTGACAGAAAATGTAGACAATTAAAACTTAAAACTCCAGAGGGATAGATAGGAGATGCTTGACTAGGAGACACACTTCACTGCTGCGTGCGTGGTGCAGCTCTTGGCTTTGCTTCAGCTTGAGGGAAATGCTTAAGCATGAGCATCTGTTTACTTTAAAGTGGTCAAACCATCATCTAATTTTATAAAACAAAGAAGCATTCTGCACTTTGGAATAACCAGTATGCTACACATTATTTCTTTTTTTATATAATTTAAAGAGTCTTTATAGATGCATCTTCCCTATTTGGCATGGCTGACCTGGTTTCAGCTCTTTACCAAGCCTATTCCAAAGTGGTATTTCCAAGGACAATTAAAGAGAAGCTAAAAGATGCACAAGGAATATTGGCAATAGGGGGGAAAAAAAAAAACCAACTTCTAAGCAAAACTGACCTGATTCTGGGACGAGTGAAATGTGAGCACAGCATGATATAATTGCATGGATTTGTTATTACACACTCTTGCTAATGACATCTGCTTCTTTCCTTGCCTCACTGACTTGTGGAGTGTGAAAAAGCAGACCACATCAGATGCTGGTGATGCTGGAAGGACACCAGCTGACTGTGATCTGTATTCCCAACTGGTTATTTTAGGCATATTTGTGACATGCCAGAAATTCAGTATTACACAGGAAACAACCATCTTCCAAAGGGTATGAGTAGCAAAGTTGAAGTACTTTGAAAATGTGACCAAAAGGATAACTTGCAAGCAGGCATCATAAGAAGGGTTAATTTTGCATCAGAACACTCAGGGATTCTGCACTGGCTTTTTTTTTTATCACTGTGATTTATCACTTTGATTTTACTTGGCATTTCTTCATCTCCTCTTCATGCATCAGTGTATCATACTCATGAAAGAAGTTTGAGTCCACTGCTCCTACTGGAAGGCTGTTTTAGGGTGCCATGCTCAGAAATCCATGAAAAACAAAGAGAATGTGGAAGTATCATAGAGTATCAATAGCAGTAGGGTACAATTAGTTTCCCATTAATTTGCTCTTCTAATTAGCTTGATCTTCCAGTCAGGCCAACAGTGGTCCTCCCTAATCAGGAGGTTTGTGCATGAAAAGCAACAGAATTAGCCCAAATGCAACAATAAAAGGCTAGAGAAAATGACATTAAATAGGTACCATCATAAGGACTGAAAGGCACAATGGCAAAATTCTCCTCTCTGACCTACACTGCTGATGGAAGCACAGGGTGTGCCTGTACTGCAATTTCTGAACTGGTGATACAAATAGTCCCTCCAGTGACTTTCATGGATCTCCCCTGTGCAAACAGAGCTCCAAAAAACCTAAATAGTAACCATAGATCTGTGAAGGAAGAGCAACACTTTCACTGCAGCTTGGAGAGAAATGCGGTAGTAGAACGTAATGAAATAAAATAACAACCTGCATGGCATGTACTTGAGAGAGAAACCAAAACCCTCACACTGATCCTCCCCACCAGTGATATCCAGGCTCCATGCCTGAATGCTGCAAAAGACAAGTTGCTGGACCAGATGACTTGATACCATCTAGCAGGACTCAGCTAGTATCTCACAACTCAGCCAGGTTTTCACTCTACACGATATACAGAAAGAGAGATCAAAAAACCCAAACTCCTTACATCAAAGCAGGTAGGATGTTCCATTCTTAAAGAGCCCACTCTAGACCTGCCCACTCCTCTAAGTACCATTAAGAAATGGAAAATTATTCATATTTCACTATGCAACAAAACACTTCTAATTGAGTCTGAACAGATAACAATATGGAAGTGGCAATTAGAGTAACTCCAGCTGCAGAGACAGAATGTGAACAGCAGCTGCAGACTCCAAATCCCAGCCTAACAGTGCCTTCCAAAATTCGTCAGCAAGGCTGATATACCACACAATCCTGCAGTGACACTGAAGCATATTTTCCTACAAAATATCTTATTTTTTGCTTTGATTTATTGTTCAGGGGGTCTTCTCTGTTTATGTTTTACACTACAGGCACTGAGTGGGAATCACCCTAAGTGTAACGATGGTATGTGCTCAGTGACAGCAACTATGGGGCTGAGACTCACACTGGATCTTTATTGCAACTATTTCTCTTGTAACATCTGAAATTATTATATGCATTGAGTTTTAAAATGCAACTTAGGAGTATAGAATAGAATACAATAAATCAGGTTGGAAGAGACCTTCAAGCTTATGGAATCCAAGCTATCATCCAACACCACCTAATCAACTAAACCATGCAACCAAGCACCCCATCCAGTCTCCTAAACACCTCCAATGATGGTGACTCCACCACCTCCCTAGGCAATCACTCTCTCTATAAAGAATTTCTTCCTAACATCCAGCCTAAACCTCCCCTGACGCACCTTGAGACTGTGTCCTCTTGTTCTGGTGCTGGTTGCCTGGGAGAAGAGATCAGCCCCCACCTAGCTACAACCTCCCTTCAGGTAGTTGTAGACAGCAAGAAGGTCTCCCCTGAGCCTCCTGTTCTCCAGGCTAAGCAACCCCAGCTCCCTCAGCCTCTCCTCACAGGGCTGTGCTCCAGACCCCTCCCCAGCTTTTTTGCCCTTCTCTGGACACCCTCCAGCATCTCAACATCTTTCTTAAACTGAGGAGCCCAGAACTAGGGAACACAGGACTCAAGGTGTGGCCTAACCAGTGCAGTGTACAGGGGCACAATGACCTCCCTGCTCCTGCTGGCCACACTGTTCCTGATCCAGGCCAGGATGCCATTGGCCTTCTTGGCCACCTGGGCACACTGCAGGCTCATGTTCAGCCTACTATCAACCAGTACCCCCAGGTCCCTTTCTGCCTGGCCGCTCTCCAGCCACTCTGACCCCAGTCTGTAGCTCTGCATGGGGTTGCTGTGGCCAATGTGCAGAACCTGGCACTTGGATGTGTTAAATCTCATGCCATTGGATTCTGCCCTTCTGTCCAGCCTGTCAAGGTCCCTCTGCAAAGCCTCTCTACCCTCTAGCAGATCAACACCTGGAAGGCACCATTAAAGGTCATCTAGACCAATCCCCAGTAGCCCTAAAGCTGTTTGAGCCTTGAAACCTGACCAAAGGCAGGCCCAGGAGGAGAATGCCATTTTCAGGAAGAATTAAAAAGGGATTACATTTGTTTGGAATTCATTTTCCACTCACATTGAAACATCAATCACAGCTCCCTCTTCCAGATTATCTCATCATTGTTGCTACACTGTTTACACGACAATTAAAACCAGAAGGTTTATTTCATTTTTTTCTCAAGTACAGCACTCCTGCTGTTTTGTTGGATTTTTGTATCCTCCCCCAAACAATGGTCACAAAAAGAACTAGGTAAGTTTAAATCACCAGATAAAAGCCCAGGTCTCATGCATTTATTGGTTCCTTTCAAGAGCTGTACGGTACACTTTAAAGAACAGAAAAGAAATTCTGGTTAATATTACAGAATACAGAATTAAGCTGGTTGGCAAAGACCTAACACCATCTAACCAACTAAACCATGGCACCAAGTGCCTCATCCAGTCTCTTTTGAAACACCTCCAGTGATGGTGACTTCACCACCTCCCTGGGCAGCACATTCCAATGGGCAGTCACTCTCTCTATAAAGAATTTCTTCCTAACATCCAGCCTAAACCTCCCCTGACGCACCTTGAGACTGTGTCCTCTTGTTCTGGTGCTGGTTGCCTGGGAGAAGAGACCAACCCCTGCCTGGCTACAACCTCCCTTCAGGTAGTTGCAGACATCAATAAGGTCTCCCCTGAGCCTCCTCTTCTCCAGGCTAAGCAACCCCAGCTCCCTCAGCCTCTCCGCATAGGGTTTGTGTTCCAAACACCTCACCAACTTTGTTGCCCTTCCCTGGATACCTTTCAGCAACTCAGAATCACAGAATCACCAAAGTTGGAAGAGACCTCAAAGATCATCAAGCCCAACCTGTCACCACAGACCTCATGACTAAACCATGGCACCAAGTGCCATGTCCAATCCCCTCTTGAACACCTTTTGACCCTAATCCCAGCAGCTGTTGTCCTTGGGCTGGCATGAGGAGAAGGAGAGTTCAATTTACTCAACATCTTTCCCAAACTGAGGGGCCCAGGACTGGACACAGGACTCAAGGTGTGGCCTAACCAGTGCTGAGCACAGGGCAGAATGACCTCCCTGCTCCTGCTGAACGTGTACATTGGTCAATTAATTAATTAATCCATATCTTAATTTAAAATGAGGGCTTTCCATCCTGTCATTACAATCTATAAGCCCTAATAATTATGAGACATTAGTTCTGATCTGCTCTGGTTCATATTAGGCTGAACCAAATCAAATAGAGTCAAACCTAGATTAATTGGCATCAAAAGGCAGTGTGTATCTTTAAAGTGTATGGGCATTGATCTTTGTGTTCAATATTTATTTAAAGACATTTAAAAGCATTAGGTAACAGGAAGTCTTTCCACTGTGAAATGCAGGATATTACTCTACAATAGAGAGTGAAAAAAAAAGCATCTAGTTTTCACATGCTTCACTGAGAAAGTGCCAGAGGTAATGAAGACCCATTGCACAACTCCACCTGCTGCTGAAAGAGAGCCAGCGCTGAAAGGGATCTATTTTTAGAGGGATGCTAAAGGTCAGCTAGCAAAGGCCTTTAGTCATGCAATGTCATCTGCACATTGAGCTTCAAGATGCTTTTGAGTAAGGTGTTTAGTATACAGAAATGGCAATTTTATTCTTTTAATTTTTTTTTCAAGACATTACATATTTGCCAGTTCACCTTCATTAAGCAGTGCCAAAAGTACTCTCAGGAAAAGAGACTTGAGCAGGAATTAGAAGAAGAGCCACACGACATAATGAGAGCCTCTGGAATGCTGTCATGACCCTGTTCCTGTGAGAACAGCAAGGATCAGAGGATTGATTTTTAGGAAAAGAGGCAACATTAATTTCTTGAAGAGCTACTAAAACATCATACAGTCTACAGGATGCCATAGAACTGTGGGGGGTGGGAGGGGGAAACACCTTCACAGAATCACCAAGGTTGGAAGAGACCTCAAAGATCATCAAGCCCAACCTGTCACCACAGACCTCATGACTAAACCATGGCACCATGTGCCACTTCCAATCCCTTCTTAAACACCTCCAGGAATGGTGACTCTACCACCTCCCTGGGCAGCACATTCCATCAGCTAACAACTCTCTCTGTAAAGAACTTGCTCCTCACCTCCTTCAGAGGAGGCCTACTAGGACTCCTCCCCACAAGATAACTTGCCCAGTTTCTGTTCTGGATGTAGTTTGCTATGTGGCATGGAAAGCAAATAAAGTAAATTGCAAGTCTTTCTGCTATTAATACCTCAGTCTGTGGCTGAATAGGAATGATGAGGTGTTCAAGAGGGGATTGGACGTGGCACTTGGTGCCATGATTTAGCCATGAGGTCTGTGGTGACAGGTTGGATTTGATGATCTTTGAGGTCTCTTCCAACCTTGGTGATTCTGTGATGACAGTCCTATCACAATAAATGAGATGAACAAGGCACAGGAGGTCACTACTCAAATGCAGTTGTGAGCTCCCAAAATCCAGCTTAGTGCAGAGGAAGTCAATGCACATCTGTAGATTCTTGGACGCAAATGGTGTGAGAGACTGGTCTCATGTTTTAATTTGCAAAATAAACTCGTTCAATGAACCTGTAGAGGATCAGAACATCATGGATTTTGACAGCTTTGTAGAAAGGAAGACAGAACAGCAGGGGGGGTGAAAAAAAGGAAAGAAAAAACTTAAGAACAAAAGAGCAAACTTCGCAGACTGACACTGCTCATCCAGGAGCCTTTCCAACTGGAACACTACCAGCACTGCTGTGCTGGCACCAGTCAGAGGAGCATCCAGCTCATTCTCCTTCCTTTCAGAGTCCATACACCTAACAGGAAGAAAAAAATCCTTGAAGATGCTAAATGTGACTTTGAATGGCAGTAGGAAGAAGGTGGTCTGTTAAGCGGCCTAGGTACAGCAGGAAGACATGTCACATTGGCAAGAGATCTATAGTGCCTACTACTTTCTATAATGCCATCAAAGACCTTATCTGCCTCACAATAAAATGCTCATTTTACTTAGTAACTGCTTTCACAATTGTCTGAGCTATACAAAAGTAGTGTCAATGAACTGCAGTGAATCCTAAATGCTTTTAGTGACACGGGAAAGAGAAGTCATGCTTTGCCTGTACTCTCTTCTTAGAATCATAGAATTGTTTTGGCTGGAAAAGACCTCTAAGATCAGCAAGATGAGGAAAAATAGGGGGAAAGCAACTAAAGATGTAGTTTGTTGGGCAGCATTTCTTGCTTCACTGTTAGGTTTATTATTTGTCATTGCCTAGGGCGCATGAGTTTACACTAAATGAAAAAGTAGAGGAACGACTTACAAGTTGGGGTTTTTTTTCCCCCTCTTCTACGTTCCTACAAGCCACTGACATGCCACATCTTTTGTCCCCATTATTGAGGCTGTACCTTCCTGCTCTTTTATTGTGCTCCATTCTTTTTCATCAGAAGTTGAGCAGCAATTTCCTCCGCAGCTCAGATCACAGACGTAAAAATGTTCACCGCCATCAGAATGATTTACAAAAGGTGCTAGTCCTCAGCATCCTCCCTACAGACACTGGCCTCCTTGTCTCCACTTTTATGACAGGTAGAAAATGAAGTAATGAAGTAGAAATGAAGTAATAAAACGAAGACAAGTCATTCATCTCGGGAAGGTCTGCATCAGACCAATTAAAATAATGTCTTAGACACGCTGCGATAACAAATTGTACCTATGGGGAGAGGCTATGAGCATGAGCAAGCCCAGAAATTGCTATTTTCTCCAATTACATTCCCAGACATTTCTAGCTCCAGCATAATAAAAGATGAACAAATTAAAATATATTAAAAAAATTTGTCTTTGTATTTTTTCCCCTCCCCAGTCAGCTATTAAAGGTGATGATAGTAACAAATGCCTGCCTACGAACGGTCCTCACGCAGGGAGCTGATGCAAGACGGACACCAGCTACAGTGAGAATTGCTGAGGGCAAGAAGGGTTTTGCCCGCCTGGGTGCAGGGATGGGTCAAGCAGCTGCAGTCCATGTTATGAGCCCCATCCACTTCCCTGCGAGGCAAGGACTTTCCTGAAGTAGATTAGAAAAAGCTGGACCCTGCACCCCTGCTATCACCAGGGGTGCTTAGCTCTCTCCCATGTTGCATTTGATGTCAGAGGGGCAGGCATCTATCCCTTCCCCACTCAGATCAGGGCTGCATCTATCTGTACCATGTCACGGAGGCCCAGGGGCACAGGGCTCTACACTTATATGCCAGCGTCCACCATTACGCTATGAAGAGTCAAATAAAGAGGGTGTAAATCCTCAGCACTCCTCGGTAGAAGCCCTCCACATTGCTCCATCCTTTGTCACATCTTCAGCAGCAGTTTCCTCTAGAGTCAAATCACAGCATAAAAACACTGGCTGCCGGAGTGATTTAGGGAGCTGTAATACAAACAGCAGCCTCTGTTCCTCCTGCTGCAGCAGGCGGCACACAGGGAGATGCCAGGGAGCAGAGCACCAAGGCACATGTCAAGAAGGCAAGCTAGGGATGGTCCTAGGCAGGCTAAAACCAGCACAATCTCATTCAGCTGTTGCACTCGAAGTGTCCTACTAGTCCTAGAAGCATCCTGGCTGCATTTCAGAGCTGTGTCTACTCCTCAGCTACAGGGATATGGACATTTTCCACAACAGATTTTTCTCTGGACAGTCAGTCCTGTCTCCAAAGAAACCTCATAGAAAGCATTGGGTAGGAACCTTTAAAGGTCATCTAGCCCGACCCCCCCTGCAGTAAGCAGGGACATCCCCGTCTAGCTCGTGCTGCCTCCTGGACTGTGAATTCTCCACTACTTCTATTAATCAAACCAAAATCTGGTTTAGAGTTTTGCCCTTCTCTCATTCAGCATCCATTCCCTTCACATCTGTTGAGTTTCTAATAATTTGATGACACTGGTAGCCAATTACAGCATGTCACTGCTCATTACAATTACATGCCAGTTTCTGTTTGGATGGCCACTGGAAACACTTTTCGTATTCCAAATACCTTCTCCATCAATACCACACAGGGTTTGTCACAAAGATCTAAGGGAAAGACTTCTTTTAAAGCCCTTTTTTTAAGCTTCCTTTCCCCACCCCCCCCTTTTTTCAGCTCATCGTTTCTGACCACTTCAAAGGTTTACAACAAAATTTGGTGTCAAAAACAATGAGCAAGAGCTGAACTTTGGGGAGACGGCAAAGCAAAGAAAATCCACTGTGACAGAGTTAACTGAAGCATGATCACACAGGCTATCAGACAAATCTGGATCACTTGAATGGACTGGCACAGCTTAAAGGGGTTTTTCTTTCATTTATAATTAACCACTTGGCTGTCACATCACTGTATCCACGCGCTCGGGTTGTGAATGTTTACACTGAAATCTCTGTAGAAGACACAGAGACCGTGAGCTAGAAAAGGTGAGAAGGGAATCTATGTATGTGCATGGCTCAGATGCTAAGTTTAGCACCATGAAAGCAGCCAAAGCAGAAGGAGAACCATTCTCCAAGCAAAACAGCCATGAGGGAAGCAGCACTGTCCACTTCCCTGGGTGCCTTCAGCCCATATATCTTATTTTGGGTTGATGAAGCAAGGTAAGGCATTAGTACATTCATCCTGACTTCTGATATGGGGTATAAGCATAGAACCATAGTATCTGGGATTGTTTAGCCTGGTGAAGAGAAGGTTCAGGGAAGACCTTATTGCTGTCTATAACTACCTGAAGGGTGGTGGTAGCCAGGAGGGGGTTGGTCTCTTCTCCCAGGCAACCAGCACCAGAACAAGAGGACACAGTCTCAAGCTGCACTAGGGGATGTTTAGGCTGGAGGTGAGGAGAAAGTTCTTCACTGATAGAGTTGTTAGCCATTGGCATGGTCTGCCCAGGGCGGTGGTGGAGTCCCCATCCCTGGAGGTGTTCAAGAGGGGATTGGACATGGCACTTGGTGCTATGGTTTAGTAGTCATGAGGTGTTGGGTGACAGGTTGGACTTGATGATCTTTGAGGTCTCTTCCAACCTTATTGATTCTATGATTCTATTATTAAGGTTGGAAAAGACCTCAGGTCCAACCCTCAACCCAACCCCACCGTGACTGCTAAACCATGTCCCAAGGTGCCATGTCCACTTTGAACACCTCCAGGGTGGTGGCTCCACCACCTCCCTGGGCAGCCTGTTTCAATGCTTGACCATAAACTTCTTTTTCTCCAAAAAAAGAGACAGTGGCCTGTATAACTGGAGATAGGTATCCCATAAAGTACTCAAGGAGAAGAAAAGCTCATCATGCTACTGGCAACACTCAGAATGGAAACTGCATTAAGAAATACAACAAAGAAATATGTAACTTCAGTTTAAAAAATGAACAAGTGAATTGAAGCAAATTAAACTAGCCCATCCTGTTTTTAAAACAGCTGCTTCTGCAGGAAATGCACTCAAAGCAATTTTACAGAACACCAGAACAACTGAAGTCAGAATGGACCTCTGGAGGCCATCTAGCACAAACCCCATTCGTGCAGGACCAGACATCAGGTCACACAGATTTTATACATTCAGCTCCTCAGCTACTCCTCTTAGAGAAAACCATTTCACAGGAGGTAACAGCAAGCTCAGAGTGTTTGTGATTTATTTCTTGAAAATGCTGAAAGTGTGGCTGTGCAGACTGAAACTTCTAATAAAGGCAGTGAAATGTCCAGTGCTTCCCAAACTGAGCCTCCAGCAGTGCAGCGAGCACAGCCAGATCTCGGACAGTCCTTGAAGAGGACATCTGTATACACCTAGTTTCTCTGAACTTGATGTTACATAGGCATCTTCAGTGACTTATCCATTTGCAGACCTCAACCAGGAATGGGCATACATGACTTTTGGAGACTTCCCAACATCACAGGGAATCTGAGTGCATCACAGCAAGCGGCAAGCGCTCTCCCAAGTGTAGTGCCAGCCCCTCAGTTGGTAAGAGAGGGCAGTGTGTGACAGTGTGTCACCTGCACTCATCAAGGAATGGTCAGAACTCTTGGTTACTTGGACCAGTTGTGTCTCATGTGTTGTCACATACCTGCCATGTCTCTTCCTCCTTTAAGCAGCTGTCTGCTTAGAGTAGTCAAAGAGAATGGGGTTTACATTATTGTAACTCATCCATGGAGTGAAAGTCTGAGTGGATGCTCCACAGCTCAACCACAAGACACAATGCTGTTAGTCCTACGGCTGATCTGATGTCTCAGGAGGCACAGCTGAGGGATCTGGGGTTGTTTAGCCAGGAGAAGAGGAGGCAGAGGGGAAACCTCATTGCTCGCTACAGCTCCCTGAAAGGGGATTGGAAGGTGGTGGAAGTTGACCTCTTCTTCCTGGTAAAGAGAGGGCAAGAGAAAATGGCCTCAAATTGCACCAAGGGAGATTTAGGCTGGATATTAGAAGAAACTTCTTCGCTGAAAGCATTCTCAAACACTGGACCAGGCTCCTAGAGAGGTGTCAAATACCCATCCCTGGAGGTGCTTAAAAGAGGCAGAGGTGTGGTGCTGAGGGACATGGTCTAGCACCAACCTCAGCAGAGAATGGTTGAGCCTCGTGATCTTAAAGGTCTTTTCCAACGGAATGATTGCATGGTTCTGTGATGCCTATTTCTACAGCCCTTTGCAACACGATGCAACATCACTCCAGGAGTAACAAACACCACGGGATTCATTTCACTCTGGGCCCATTGCTTTGTATCCTGGCAGCTCTGAGGGATTACTAATTTTGCAGCAGTTGGCCAGCACCGATCCACCAAGCAGTGGGTTGGATATTTGAGCTGTAATAAATAGGTTTAAAGAAAGCCTTTCTTCAGTGACAACCTGCTTTATTTTTGCTAGCGGCCATGAATCAAAACAGAATCACAGTACCCTAGCCTGACTTCAAAGGATATGAACATTTAATTTTTTAGCAGCTTTTGCTTCACTGTCCATTGTACTGCAAGTACAGCCCCAGGCCCCAGAAATCTCTTTCGTCACTATCTCAACGTTCTCTTTTTAAGGATGACAATACGGAGCGGGTGAGATGCGTTTCCACCACAGGCTGCCCTGCCGTGACCTTGTTTGTTTTCCAGAGCATGCCCAGCCCGTGGGTTTCTCCATGGGCAACTGAGCTGGACCCAGCAGAGCTAGAGGGTGCAGTGCTCCTGTCCTCCCAGTGCCTGGGCTCTGAAGGTTGACGTGCATCAGCAGATGGGAGGCAGCACATGATTTCCTTTCGCTCCGTGGCATAGCAGAGGACTAGAGATCAGATCTGGGATTTAATGCAATGATGCAAGTGAGGCAATTAGTAAATGACTCGGCATCTGCAGACCAGCAGGCCTCCTATTAACCAGCTAAGTGCATTATCTTTGTGGAGATCATAGATTTTCCCCTTAAGCTAATTGTCTCTGTAGAACTTCTGCAACTTCTCATATCCTACTGCAGATTCAGCCTGCAGCCCTGCAAGGTACCTATGCCACTCACTCCACTGGCATTCATGGGAAGCAGCATGCCCCAAGACCCCTGAGGAGAACATCCTCAGGGGCCCAAGTCTCAGTGAAAAATGAAGGAGAAAGGAGACATTACTTTATCAAACCAATAATGCTGCCTATGCTCCCAAATAACCTTTTATTCATAGCTTCCATTCAAGGAGGAAAGAAAAAAAAGAAAGGAAAAAAAAAGGTTTCACTTGTGACTGACCTGAACAATAGGCTCTAAATTAGGACTGTTTCTCCTGTTCTCTCAAGTCTCAGTTCACCTTTACTCTGTGCCTGTTTCACAACCAGGAGAACATCAATCAGACCAGGCCCTTGCAAACCACTAGTGCTTGTCAAGCAGGAGAACTTCACCAAGCAATACAGCCAACTTCAGTTAAGCTCAGAACAAGTAAAAAGAACACAGTGACAAATCTCTTGTCCTCCTGCCCCACTATTATCTATTTAAGAGTTAATATAAGAGAGCAGGTGTTTGCATTGAGTTCTCAGAACTTTTATTCCAGTTTAAAAGGCAGAAAATATCTTATCAGTGGAGATTAAAGCATCCACAATGGTCTGGGAACCCAGCAACCACCTCTTTCTGACTTTCGGGCATGGAACAGGCTTCAGCCTGTTTAATATAGCCAAAAAATCAGGCTGGCAATTAGCCAGTTTCACAAAGTGACTCACATTTTAGCCAGATGTGATGCCAGCCATAGGGCTACACATGGTTAAAAGGACAGACATTTTTTAAGGGCTGCTTTCTATAAGGAGGGAAATGAGCTCTGGTGAGACCCCATCTGGAGTACCGTGTCCAGTTCTGGAGCCCCTATTACAAGAGGGATATGGACGTGCTGGAGAGTGTCCAGAGAAGGGCCACAAGGATGAGCAGAGGGCTGGAGCACCTCTCCTATGAGGACAGACTGAAGGAGTTGGGGCTGTTCAGTCTGGAGAAGAGAAGGCTCTGAGGTGACCTAATTGTAGCCTTCCAGTATCTGAAGGGGGCTACAAGAAGGCTGGGGAGGGACTTCTGAGGATCTCAGGCAGTGATAGGACTAGGGGGAATGGAATGAAGCTGGAGGTGGGGAGATTCAGGCTGGACATGAGGAGGAAGTTTTTCACCATGAGAGTGGTGAAGCCCTGGAATGGGTTGTCCAGGGAGGTGGTTGAGGCCCCATCCCTGGAGGTGTTTAAGCCCAGGCTGGATGAGGCTGTGGCCAGCCTGATCTAGTGTGGGGTGTCCCTGCCCATGGCAGGGGGGTTGGAACTAGATGATCCTTGGGGTCCCTTCCAACCCTGACTGATACTATGGTACCATGACAGGTGATCCATGGAGAGAGAAGATAAGGATGTGCTCTCCAGTGAAAGAAACCCTTCTCTGTCATCTACAACACAGCCTGGCAACCTCACACCAGGGGAGAAAAGAGGTGTAAGTAGCCATTAGACAACCACAGAGCATGCTGCATCAGTGCAGCTTTCATCTCAAAGGTCTGGGAGGTATTTGCTGTCCTTCCATGCTCACCAATATCCTGAAACTGCTCATTTCAGTCAACAGCTGTTTCACTATCAGATGCTTCCCAGGGACTGCCTTCCTGAACCCTGGCCAGCTATGCCAGCAATGATGGAGCTAAACTGCAATAAATGTGGCTGGGAGGGGGGGTATCAATATTGCAAGAGGAGAGAAGTCCTCCAAAGAGTGCTGGGGGGCTTGTGTTACAGCTGTGCAGAAAATGATACAACTGCTCTGTGAAAATACTTGAGAGCACAGAAGGAATATTCCCTTCTGTCTTGGGATGAAAAGCTACCATCCCTGCAACTATCACCTGTCTGAGAAGTATAAAACCAAACAGCAGTTCAGGTCAGACAAAAATGACACTTGACTATACCTAGAAAAAAAATACCCAACAAAACCCCAGCAAGCAAAAAAATCCTGCAGGGTTGGTTGGTTTGCTTTAAACAGACCTGAAATGCAGCAGAGTCCACATTCATCACTCCTTCCTTTGCATTTCAGGAACCTTGGTACTTTAATCTCTTTCATGAGAAGTGTAGGCCCTTTTCCAGGGCTCTTTACATCCATGCTTTATTTGGTACATCAATCATTTGTGTCCTCAACCAACTCCACCTACTCTCACCTCAAGCTTCCGCAGCAGATGACAGGAGTACTGAATATTCTGAAATGCACCATTCTGTGTTCTGGAGATCCCTTCTAGCTTCCCTCATACAGCTTCCACCGGATCCTGGGCTCAACTCTAATCCTTCACCACACAATGCTGTTCCTTCGCCCAAGGCTCCAGGGGCCCATTGTTCTCTCTACAAGGCACATGTGAGGTCTGCTGCAGATAGATGCTGTGTGGCTGGGACCAGCTCCTGCATGTTCACAGGATCACAGCATGTTAGGGGTTGGAAGGGACCTCTAGATTGGACCTCAAGTGCAATCCCCCTGTGCCAGAGCAGGACTATAGAATCTAGGGCAGGTCACACAGGAACACATCCAGATGGGTCTGAAAAGTCTCCAGAGAGGGAGACTCCACAACCACTCTGGGGAGTCTGTTCCATGCTCTGTGACACCTACAGTACAGAAATTCTTCCTCATGTTGAGGTGGAACTTTCTGTGCTGTAGTTTACATCCATTGCCCCTTGGCCTACCACAGGATGCAAGTGAGAAGAGGCTGTGCCTTCCTTCTTGACCCCCAGCCCTCAGATATTTATACACATTTCTTAAATCCCCTCTCAGTCTTCTCTTCTCCAGACTACAAAGTCCCAGGTCTCTCAGCCTTTCCTCATAAGGCACTGCTCCAGTCCCTTAATCATCCCTGTAGCCCTCCATTGGATTCTCTCCAGCAGATCCCTGTCCCTCTTGAACTGGGGAGTCCAGAACCAGATGCAATATACCAGGTGAGGTTGCACTAGGGCAGAGTAAAGGATGTTACTGGATGCTAGAAGATCTTACTGGATGTTACAGAGTAGAGGATGTTACTGGATGCTAGACTGACAGCCTTCCAGAGACCTGACAGATGAGGCTACTGGACTACCACAGGGCATGTGGCTGGCTGGATGTTTACAAACAAGCATCATTCACCAGTAAAAGACTCCAGTGAGGGTAAAGCAAACCATGTTCTCAGAATGAGTATTGATCATACAACAATGCTCATTTTGAGACAGCCAGGTTCTCTGGCTGTTTCTGCTTTTCTATTTCCTCTGTGGATAATCCTGATTTCTCTTTTGAAACCACACTCTGCCCCATTAAGATGTTTAAAGCTGCATCATAGCACAGAACTGCTAACTGGTGCAGAATGCAAGTATTCCACTGAAGCATCAGGCAGCACTGTGTTGATATTTCTTTTACAAACACTGCCCATGTAAGGGGGATTTTACAGATGCCTTAAGTTCCTGATCCTACCTTTTCCTTTTGTTATATAGTAATACAGCCTGTTTCAGAATCACAGAATTGTGGCAGTTGGAAGGGACCTCCAGAGATCAAAAGGACCTCCAGAGATCATCTAATGCAACCTGCCTTCTAAAGCAGTGTCACCTAGAGCAGGCAGCACGGGAACATGTCCAGGTGAGTTTTGAAAGTCTACAGAGAAGAAGACTCCATAACATCTCTGGGCAGCCTGGTCCAGGGCTGCAGCATCCTCAAAGTCAAGAAGTTTCTCCTTAAGTTCAAGTGAAACCTCCTGTGGTCTAGTTTATTCCTGTTGTCCCTTGTCAAGGGGCACCACCAAATAGAGTCTAGCCCAATTGCTTGCCCCTCACCCTTTAGCTATTGATCAGCATTATTAAGACCTCCTCTCAGTCTCTTCTCCAGGCTGAACAGCCCCAGGTCTCTCAGCCTCTCCTCATAAAAGAGGTCCTCCAGTCCTCTCAGCATCATCATGGCCCTCTGTTGGACTCTCTCCAGTTAATTCCCTGTCTCACTCAAACTGGGGAGCCCAGAACTGGACCAAATGGTTCAGGTGTGGCCTCAGCAGGGCAGAGAAGAGAGGATGGAGAACCTCCCTCAACCTGCTGGCCACACTGTCCTTCAAGCACCCCAGGACACTGTTGGCCTTTT
Organism: Dryobates pubescens; assembly: GCF_014839835.1. Lineage (NCBI taxonomy): Eukaryota > Metazoa > Chordata > Aves > Piciformes > Picidae > Dryobates > Dryobates pubescens. The sequence goes on along the minus strand of NC_071629.1, from coordinate 18,841,030 downwards.
TGGCCATGAGGGCATATTGCTGGCTCATGAGGAACTTGTCCACCAGCACTCCCAGGTGCTTCTCCACAGAGCTGCTTTCCAGCAGGTCAACTCCTCACCTGTACTGGCTCAAGGGGTTATTCCTGCCCACGTGCAGGACCCTACACTTGCCTTTGTTGCACTTCATGAGGTCAGGTGTGTACAGCCCTCTTCACCTCAAGAGATGCAGTTTATAGCATCATATAATTATTTTGGTTGGAAAAAAACCCCACCTCTAAGATCATCAAATCCAATCATCAACCTAACACCACCATGGCCATTAAACCATGATCGTATTAACATGGCAAGCTCCACACCTGTCCCAGAGCAGGACAAGCCCTCCCTCAGGCAGGACATGAGCAAGTTTGCCAAAGACACAAAACTGGATAGAGTGGTTGACACGCTGGAAAGAATTAGAATTAGAATTAGAATTAGAATTAGAATTAGAATTAGAATTAGAATTAGAATTAGAATTAGAATTAGAATTAGAATTAGAATTAGAATTAGAATTAGAATTAGAATTAACCAGGTTGGAAGAGACCTTTGAGATCATCAAGTCCAACCTATCCTCCAACACTATCTAATCAACTAACCATGGCACCAAGCACCCCATCCAGTCTCTTCCTAAACACCTCCAGTGATGGTTACACCACCAAAGTTGTTCTGCCATTCAGCGAGACTTAGGCTGAGAGTTGGGCAGGAAGGAACTGAATGAAATTTGACAAGGGCAAGTGTCAAGCCTTGCACCTGGGAAAGAGCAACCCCATGGATCAGTATAGGCTGGGGACTGACCTGTTGGAGAGCAGTGAAGGGGAAAACGATCCCAGGTTCTAGTGGATGGGAGGTTGACCTTGAGCCAGCAATGTGCTCTTGCAGCCAAGAAGTCCAATGCCATTCTGGGGTGGATTAGATGGGCTGTGGTTAGTAGCTTGAGAGAGGTTCTCCTCCCCCTCTGCTCTGTCCTGGTGAGGCCACATCTGGAATATTGTGTCCAATTTTGGGCCCTTCAGGGAACTGCTTGAAAGAGTCCATGCAGAGCCACAAAAATGCTTAAGGGAGTGGAACATCTTTTTATGAGCAGAGACTGAAGGAGCTGGGGCTTGGAGAGGAGGAGACTAAGGGGTGAGCTCATTCATCTTTATAAATATGTAAAGGGTGAGTGCCAAGAGGATGACAGTACAAGGAGCAATGGGTGGAAGTTGAGGCATAGGAAGTTCCATGGAAACATGAGGAAAAATTATTTCACTGTGAGGTGACAGAGCATTGGAGCAGGCTGCCCAGGGGGTTGTGGAGTCTCCCTCTCTGGAGGTACTCAAAACCCATCTGGATGCATCCCAGTGTGATCTGCTCTAGGTGATCCTGCTCTGGCAGGGGGGTTGGACTGGATGACCTCTCAAGGTCCCTTCCAACCCCTAACATTCTGTGATTCTCTGTGATTTCCTAGGAGGCCTCACCACCTGCACAGCCACTCAGGAGCAGGTAGAACTGTAAGTGCCAGCTTCACAGCAGCTGTTGATAAGGCAGATCTCTTGACAGTGACAAAGTGTGCTCTGGCAGCGGGACGGGAACGCGGTGGTAAGAGGCTCTGCTATCTGATGGCCTTGAGCCAGCAGGGATGTGTGTGTTAGTGCACTGTCAGGTCTCTGCAGCACACCAGTCTGCTGGGGGGGGTTACAGAGCAGGGAAATATTTTGCAGATGTGAGGCAGAGGAGGACTTGAGAGAATGAGATGAATATGCTCAAATTCAGCTTGGGTGTAGAGACTGAATACCTCATCAGAACGTGCTGTTTCAGTAGGTTGCTGTTGTAAGGCTGTGCTTTCAAGGAGGGAGCTTAATAAGTACTATTATTAAACACAGTCAATGTTTGCTGCTTTACCACACCTTGACATTTCCAGAAGGTCACAGATGAGCACGTCTTTAATCTCAACTCTTCTGCACCAATACCACTCTGAACTGTATTTGTACTATTTAAACCTCCACATGATTTCCCTTATGAGATTAACATAAGTTTCAAGTAATTCACCAAATCAAAAGCAACTAATGCTCTGTGGCTGCACTGAAAATTAAGTTATTGCAGACTGCAGTGCTGACTGCCGTCTGAGAAAAGTTTCACACAGTTTAGCATCAGCAAATCATAAACTTATTTAAGAGTTTGTGAACAGCCCCCTTGGAAATAGCAGCAACACACTTCCACGCAGCATTGGAAACATGCTAAGGATCACAGACTCTTTCTGAATGTGCTTTAGCAACTACCCTAGCAGTCACAATTGAAGATGGCATGACAGAAATCAAAGGCACTGTGATAGCCTGACAAAACAATTGCAGCATTCCCCTCTTGCATCTCAGAAGCTACTACCTTACATTCAGCCCAAGCACCACTGGTGATTTATATTAACTGAAGATGAAAGCCAAAGACAAACCTACTCTAAGCCTTTTTCTCTTTCAACTTATGCAAAGGACAAATCTAACTTCAATCAGACCAGCACAGGAAAGCTCTGTCCGTCAGCTGCCAAAGCAGTTCAGCTTTCATGTTCTATTGATTTGTATCAGCACAAGTCTGTTAGTCTCATCTCTTGTTCTGACTGTCCAGTTTTAATACTTGCCACAGGAAAAACAAACAAACAAACCCCCCAAACAACACCCCCTCCCCTAACACTAGAACTGGTACAAATAAAGCTTTAGATGTCAGAAGTTGAAGACATGTAACAAAGGAAAGCTAAAACTCTCCAAATTTTTTTGTTCAACGATTTAGCTTTAACAGAGACAAACAGAAAGCTACAAAATCAACTCCAATACAATAATCAGGCAGATTCAGAACTGAGCAGATGAAGGCAGAAGCACACAGAGAGCCAGCAGCACCCAATCACAGATACCAGTGTAAAGACAAGAGCCCTTCTTATGCCACTGATTACATGTGCTGTTCAAGTCTGTTTGGCCATCACATTCAATCTAACCACACAGATCATCTCATGGCAGTGCCTACAGAAAACAACAAAATCTTTTGCAGGCTTTCCTTCTGCTCCAGTGCTCAGGCATCAGCTAGGGTTTTGTTTTCTTGCATCAAAAATATTTAAGACCATTCCAAGTGTTTCTTGTTTCAAAAAAATATAAGCTCCTCCTTAACTTCAACAGATTATCATCATATTCATTTTCTTTCATCAGAACTGAGCACTTGTGAGAGGCCTCAAGCACAAGCCCTATGAGGAGAGGCTGAGGGAGCTGGGGTTGTTTAGCCTGGAGAAGAAGGGGCTCAGGGGAGACCTTACTGCTCTCTGAACGGAGGTTGTAGCCAGGTGGTGGTTGGTTTCTTCTCCCAGGCAAGCAGCACCAGAACAAGAGGACACAGCCTCAAGCTGTGCCAGGGAAAGTTTAGGCTTGAGGTGAAGAGAAAGTTCTTCACAGAAAGAGTTGTTGGCCATTGGAATGTGCTGCCCAGGGAGGTGGTGGAGTCACCAACCCTGGAGATGTTCAGAAAGGGATTGGATATGGCACTTGAGGCCATGGTTTAGTGGTCATGAGGTGTTGGGTGACAGGTTGGACTTGATGATCTCTGAGATCTTTACCAACCTTATTGATTCTATGATTCTATGTACTCTGGAATTACAAAGGCAGTCCCTGCACACAGAGAGCCAAAGTGCTACCAAGCCTTAATAATTCACCTAGCAAGAGTCTTCTATCCATGTTCAGCAAGTGAAGATATCTTCACTCTATAGATGTGGAAGTGAAGCATAGGACCCAGGGGAGTGAAACAGTCCTCACCCAGCATAAAAATTCAGTTCAGGCACTGCACTGCTTGGACACTGAATATATAAACATTTCTTTGTGTTTCCACATTTCCAGAGAGCAAGATAATGCTGACAAAGGAAAAAATATAAAATCTACTTCACTTCTAACACAGAACATTTCAAGATGGACTTTCCTCAATCTAAAACTGTGCTCTCCCAAGCAGTAATATTCACCCAAGTAATAAAGAATTCATTCAGACTCAGGAGCTGTGGAGTTATACAAGATTGCTTCTAGGCTTTGCTCTCAACTTCCCACATCTAACCTTAGGAAATTCCCACACCAGCTTAACTATAAATTGAGTTCTTTGTCACACTTAATGAACGAACAGCCACAGAGTTAATTCCTGCCTGCTTGGCCCATAGCCAATACAAAGTAAAGAGAAATTGAGGGGCATCAGCATTTAAGCTGGATTTCACACAGTTGCACCTCTGTGTATTTAAACAGAAGTAACTCAGAGGTTTATTAAAAAGGGATCACCTTGACTGGCTGCACAGTTTCACAGCTTCTGAGTATCTCCAAAACGCACAAGGAGAGAGTTACCTGAGTGCCTGCCCCAGTCAGTGCTCCAGGAAAATGCAAAGGAGGTAAAAAACCCTCAGGCACCTCAAGAAGGCAACATCTAGCTTGCTTATGGAGTGGCAGTATCAACCACTAAACACAAAGTGCCACAAGGCTCCAGGGTATTGAAATACTTCCCCACAAGCTGCAGGGTCTAACAGAGTAAAAGCACTGCCCGTTGCTGCTCTGCTGGCACAATGGCTTGGGAGGAGCAGACAGACCTATAACCTCCAAATATAAAATACTAAACACATATAAAAATGTCCCTGGTGATCTCTCTACTACTCCTTGAGAGGAGGTTGTAGTGAAGTGGGTCTCTTCTCCAAAGTAGCAGGCAATAGGACAAGAGGACGTGGCCTCAAGTTGCACCGGGGGAGGTCTAGATTGGATATCAGGGACAATTACTTTCCTGCAAGAGTGGTCAGGCATTTCAACAGGCTGCCCAGGGAGGTGGTGGAGTCACCATCCCTGGAGGTGTCCAAAAAAACCTGTAGCCATGGCACTTTGGCACACAGTTTGGCAATCATGGTGGTGTTGGTTTGAGGGTTGGACTTGATGAGCTTGGAAGACTTTTCCAACCTTAACGATCCCTATGACCTAATGAAACTGCACAGGCAGGTGTTTTTAGAACTGAAGGCACAAAACTGGTTTGGAGAAAACATGCAGTAGGAAGGCAGCACTTTGAATAAACAAGCAGCAAACTCTGTGAAAACCTTCAATCCATTTGGCCTGTTTGAAATATTACTCCTGAGATGGTTCATCTCAAAGCACAGGCTTTGTAGCTGATCCCCCTCAAATGACTCCCAGATAAAATTAGTCAGGTGATTTGCAGGATCTATTGATTAGAGAGGATTTAGCTGGGGCAACATAAAAACCATCCAGCTTTATCTTTCAGTGAAAATGACAGAGAAGCAAGCAAGCTTGAAAGCTATTATCACTGTATATAAATTATGCTTTACTAATGAATAAATTAATTAACTACATGAAAAACTGCCAGATAAGAGTTAAAATAATGCATTTTCCTTCTTAAAAGCAAAACAAAACAAAAAGCCACCAACAAACAGATCCAAGAATAAAAGCAACAGAAATAAAACAAGTCTCCATTGTTTGTTTGGTTTAGGTTTTTTTCCTAAATGCCTGTAAGTTGGATGAATTCTCATCCCAACACACATTCCTGAGAAGCTCTGAGAAGGACAAGAGGAAATGCACTGGAATGGCACCAAGGGAGGTGTAGATTAGGAAAAAAGTCTCTCCTGCAAGAGTGGTCAAGCACTGGAACAGGTTGCCCAGGGAAGTGGTGGAGTCACTGTCCCTGGAGGTGTTCAAAAAGCTTGTGGACATGGCACTTTGGGACATGGTTTAGTGGTCATGAGGGTGTTGCATTTACAGTTGGACTTGATGATCTTGGAGGTCTTTTCCAACGTTAATGATTCTATGATTTTGTAATCCTATGATTCAGTTTTCTCCTCCAGTTCAAAACCTTTTCATCTTAAACATCCTCAGCATCATCTGTTAAACACTATTAAATCCCAGGAAATATGAACCTCATTACTCTCTACAGCTACCTGAAAGGATGCTGTAGAGAGGTTGGTGCTGGTCTATTCTCACAGAGGGATTGGGCTCAAACTGCAACAGGGTAGGTTTAGACTGGACATTTGGAAGACATTTTTCCACAGCAAGAGTGGTCAGACATTGGAACAGGCTGCCCAGGGAGGTGGTTGAGTCACCACTCCAGATGTGTTTAAAGGCCATCTAGATACAGTGCTTGGAGATACAGTTTAGGGGTAAACTTTGTAGAGTAGGGTCAATGGTTGGGTCCCAGAGATCGTTTCCAACCTGAATGATTCTATGAACTTCCCAACCTTTCTCCACTGAATACTGGTTACCTCAGGATTAACTTCCAAGTGCTCAGAAGACAAAATATTCTGATTGTGCTCTGCACAGACTGAAAATCAAGTATTCTTCAGACACAGAGTGGGCACCCTCAGCTACCTCTGCTGGGCGAGGGCTCTCTTGGGGCTCCAGCTTTGCATGAGGGTTGTCCTGGCAGCAGCTCAGAAGCTGATCTCTTTATCTGAAGGCTAATGTGTCCTTCAAGTTACAGATTTGTGAGAACATAAGTAAGCTTTTACATACTGTAAACCCCAAAATCTGCCAGCCTGGGCATACTGGGTAAAAGCAGCCAAGTTCCCTATAAAGGTGTCAAGCTTAAGCCTACATGTGTGTGTGTGTGACCATACAGTCCTTTATGGAACTGTCCATAACACTTGCATGGGAGCAGAAAGAATTGCTTACTGGAGATGATTTAAAATCATATTCCTTACACTGCCAAATGCTTGTACTCCCTCAAGCAGTGCCACTGATAGCAAGGCATTCATCAAAATCCACGGCAGCTCACGGTCTGTGCCTGGTAGCATTTAAAAGTATAATTTTGTGTGAAATGACTGCTACTCCAGTTTCCTCCAAAAGTCCTTGAGTGCTGTTTGTGCTCCACAAACCCCCTCACACTGGACACTGCTGTCTCAGAAAAGCTTCAGAGTACATCCAATTCCTCAGCATGCTGCTAAAGGGGAAGCAAAAGGGAAGTATGCTCTGGAAGGCCAACTAGGAAAGCTCTGCAGTGGAGGTCTTAAAATACATTTACTCACTTGGTAATGACTCCTTTGAGACGGGTTTGCTGCATATGCTGGCCAAGACACACCCTGACAATGACAGAATACACTTGATCATCATAGAATTGTTTCAGTTGGAAAAGACCTCCAAGATCATCAAGTCCAACTGTCAACGCAACACCACCATGCCCACTAAACCACATCCCAAAGAGACATATCTACACGTGTTTTAAACACCTCCAGGGATGGTGACTCCAGCACCTCCCTGGGCAGCCTGTTCCAATACCTGACCACTCTTTCAGGAAAGACATTTTTCCCAATATCCAACCTAAACCTCCCTAAACCTGAGGCTATTTCTTCTTGCCCTATCACTTGTTAACACAGAGAAGAGACCAATGCCCACCTGGCTCCAATCTCCTTTCAGGTAGCTGTAGAAAGCAAGAATGTCTCCCCTCAGCCTCCTCCACACTAAACAATTCCAGTTGCCTCAGATGCTTCTCACCAGACCTACTCTCCAGATCCCTCACCAGATTCCTTGAGGGTGATTCCAGAGGGTCCTTCTCTGGACTCTCTTCAGTATCGCAATGCCTTTCTTGGAGTGGGGGGTCTCAAAACTGAACCCAGTACTCAAGGTGTGGCCTCACCAGTGCTGAGTACAGGGAGACAATCACTGCCCTGCTCCTGCTGGCCACACTACTGTTGATCCAGACCAAGATGCTGTTGGCCTTCCAGGCCACCTAAGTACAGACTGGTTCATGTTCAGTGGGGTGTCAATCAGCACCCCCAGGTACTTTTCTGCCAGGCAGATTTCCAGCCACTTTGTCCCAAGCAAGAAAAGGCAGGGCAAAGAAAAAAGTCTCCTTAACACACTGATGGCTTAGAAAGCTGATTCGGTCAAGCTGTAATTTAGGTTAAATCTGCCAAGCAGCTTTAGGTAGGGAAAAAAAAATAAGAGAGGCTCAGCCTGGCTGCTAGAGAGCAGTGGTGTCAGCATCCCCCTTCTCATCCACTATCAGCTGGAGCACTCATCTGTAATGCAATATCCTGCCTACAC